>NW_028274807.1:169942212-170567212 GCF_037043125.1 Eumetopias jubatus
GATTTTATTTATTTATTTGACAGAGAGAAACACAGCGAGAGAGGGAACACAAGCAGGGGGAGTGGGAGAGGGAGAAGCAGGCTTCCCGCGGAGCAGGGAGCCCAATGCGGGGCTCGATCCCAGGACCCTGGGACCATGACCTCAGCCCAAGGCAGAAGCTTAATGACTGAGCCACCCAGGCGCCCAGTCTATAACACAGTCTTAACTGCGGGGCAGTAGTAGGGATACTGAAGAGGGGACAGATTTGAGGGTGGTTGTGAATTTTTTACTTCTGGCAGAAATTTAATATTCATGTGAATTTTGTCGTTATAAGGCTGTCAGATTTAGCAAATAAAAATACAGAGTTCCCAGGGTTTTTTGTTTTGTTTTGTTTTATGTAGGCTCCACACCCAGTGTGAATCCCAATGCAGGGCTTAAACTCAGGACCCTGAGATCAAGACCTGAGCAGAGATCAAGAGTTCCACACTTAACTGAATGAGCCACCCAGATGCTCCCCCAGTTATATTTTCATTTCAGATAAGCAAATAATAATTTTTAATGTACATCCCATGCACTATTTGGAAAAAATTCATACTAAGAAATTACTTATTGTTTATCTGAAATTCAGATTTAACTGAGCATACTGAATTTTATCTCGTAGTCCAAGTCTTGGACCATGTCTTGTTTTGGGATTTGGGAAGCTACACTTGCACAATTATCTGAAAGTAAAATAAGCTCTCCCTCTCCTACTACACAGTAAATGTAACAGAAATTGCCTTCTCTATATTCCCAGATATCTACCAGACTTTCAGGAGGGGAATGAAAACCTAACGTAAAATAATGATGTTTTTATTTTTTTTCAGCCTAGTAGAATATTTAGTCCTGTTGTTCACCGAATGGTATTAATGAGAAAGTAGGTTACAGGATTGTTTCCCTGAAGGTTCAGTTAGTACTGAAAAGAATCATGACATTTTACAGCTGGAAGGGATCAAACTGTAATTTCATATAATGACCTCCTTTTCAGATGAAGAAATGGAGTCCCCAAGTAGTTAGGGACCTTATCAAAAGTCATACGTATCAACCACTGTGCTAAGACAAATATAAGTATTTATCACTTAATCTTCAACACAACCCTGAGAAGTAGTAATTTTATCTGATATATAAGAAAAGCATCTAAGTGAAGTTAATTTTGCTTGAGGAAGCAGGGCAGAAAATAGCAGAGCTATGATTTGAAATGTAACTATCTGAATTCCGAATCCATTCTCTTTTTTTAATTTTTTAAAAATTTATTTATTTGACAGAGAGAGAGAGAGAGAGAGAGCGTGTGCAAGCACACAAGCAGGGGCAGTGGCAGGGAGAGGAAGCAGCAGGCTTCCTGCAGAGCAGGGAGCCAGATGTGGGACTGGACCCCAGGACCCTGGGTTCATGACCTGAACTGAAGGCAGTTGCTTAACCGACTGAGCCACCCAGGCACCCTGAGTCCATTCTCTCTTAATCTTTACAAAATCTCTCTTTTACACACACACACACACACACACACACACACACACCCCATGTCAACCTCTCCATGAACATAACATAGTTCTATTGCATAGTGTATCTTTGAAGGGGTCAAAAGAATTATAGATTTTTTTTGGTTGAGCATTTTTTAATTTTTTTTAATTTTAATTCCAGTAGACCCAACATACAGTGTTAGTTTCAAGTGTACAATGTAATGATTCAATAATTCTATACATTTACTCAGTGCTCATCACGCTAAGTGTATTCTTAATCCGCATCACCTATTTCACCCATCCCCCACCTGCCTCCACTCTGGTGACCATCAGTTTGTTCTCTATAGTTAAGAGTCTATTTCTTGGTTTGTCTCTCTCTCTCTCTCTTTTTCCTTTGTTCATTTGTTTTGTTTCTTAAATTCCACATATAAATGAAATCATATGGTATTTGTCTTTCTCTGACTAGCTTAATTCATTTAGCATTATACTCTCTAGCTCCATCCATGTTGCAAATGGCAAGATTTCATTCCTTTTTATAGAATTACAGATTTTTAAATACAAATCCAGTGCCAAGACAAAAATAAGCAATTAGAGATAGGCTAGGAGTATCATTCCCACACAGATAGATATCAGACTTCAATACATAAGGCCATGGTTGGCCTATAACTTCTTGAGTGGGATACCTTTATTCCATTATATGTTTCCTAGTCCTGACTTCTACCTCATTAGCAAACTTTTCAATAGAGCACTTGAATTTGAGTATTTCCTGCATTTTTAATAGATTTTACTTCTTAGAGAAGTTTTAAGTTCATGACAAAATTGAGCAGAGAATACAGGGATTTTCCATATACCCACCCTATCAATCCCCGGAGCCTCCTCCACTATCCCTCACCAGAAAGGTACATTTGTTATGATTGATGTACCAACAGTGACACATCATTATCACCCAAAGTCCGCAGTTCACGTTAGAGTTCACTTTTATTGTACATTCTGTAGGTTTTGACAAATATATGATGGCACATATACATCCTTATAGTTATGGCCTGCATTTATATTCTATTTTTGAGTTAGCAAATGCAAATCTGATTAGAATTAGCCTTAGAAGATAGAGCATCTTTACCTGCTACAGAAATTTTAGGCCAAACAGAGTTAATGAAATGTTTGAGTAGAATTCAAAAAAATGTGCAAAAGCAGTCAGTACTAGCCAACAGTGTAGCTCTGACAACCTCCACTAGATTTCTAAATATTATTTTAAAATCTGCTTCAGGAAAAGTATACAATGTTCCAATATTAAGTAAACATACTTAAACATATAAATAATAAATTTTTCATGATAGCCAACAGTGAGTCTAAATTGTTTCTATGCTAAGTATTACTTTGTTTTAGTAAATATTAACTTGTTCACTACAAACCTTTGACCATTAATATAGCAGGGTAAAGATTAAATTTTATATTTACTCCAAATGGAAGAATGACTTTTTCATTACGCTTTCTTCTGAAAAATAAAATTGTTCAACTAAAGAGATTAATTTGTAGCAAAATGATCTTTATTAATCTAAAATCTCTTGTGCTAGAGCACTCAGGCGTCTAGGCAACCTAGTACGCTCACACTGGCGACCTCACTTGGAATATGAATGTAGCAGAAGAGACAACTTTCTTGGCACTGGCTTGCTTTAACAAGAAGAGTCTGGAATTATATCAGTTATTTATAAGGAGCTTTAGTTTCTCAAGCTCCTTTTTTCCCCTAATACATCCAAAAAACTGTATTGACTTACTGACCCAGTACCTGCAATATCTGGAATGCTCAAGAACTTTTAAATGAACCTAGGTCATGTCTTAATATGTCTGACTCAAAATATTTTGAATGAACTAAAATGATATAATTATAGAATAAGAATGCTAAAATTAGTGGTGCTCACACTATCAGTCCAATTATTAACAGATAGCCACATCCAAGACATTGAAAAGTCCTATCACCAAAGAATAGCTCAGATCTTTCCATTTGTCTCCATAGCCACTTCTACCACTCCTGACCAAATTTGGTAGTTCCCACATGGTCTAGAATAGCCTCCAATCCTTAGATCCTAGCTCCCTCAGCCCCTCCTGGTCCCTCTCCCCTCACTGAAACATCACTTCTACAGTTCCCTGATTGTGGGAGCTTTATAAAATATATTTCAAATCAAGTACACACCTTCAGCTTCCCACTACCCTCAGAATAAAGTCAAAAATCATTCACTGCCCTGCAATACCCTGAATGCTTTAGCCCCTGCTTACTTACTATGATCATTATACTACAACCAGCTCCTTATTCCTTAATTTCAGAAAGAACTGGTGTTCTTCTGATCCTTTAACTCAATGAAATCTTTTCAGTCTCAAAGCATGGGTTCCTTCCTTTATCATTCAGTTAATTTCAATTCATCCTACTGCCTCTATCCCAGGGCATCCTCTTCTGACATCCCTAACAGGTTAGGTAGCCATGCTACAAGCTCTCATAGAACCCTAAAGTTTTCTTTTATCTCACTTACTACAATTTTATCCAAACAATTATAATTGTGAATATCCACGTGATGTTTCTTCTTCCATTAAGTTCCCTGAACCTACATGTGAGTTTTTCATCACATGGTACTTATTCTTGGCTGAAAATTAAAATAACCTGGAGAGATTTTTTTTTTTTTAAAGCCTGATGCCTAGGCTATGCCCCAGATCAAGTAAATCAGAAACCCTGAGAGTTGATCTGGTTATCAGTTTTTTGTTGTGTTGTTGTTTTTGTTTGTTTTGTTTTGTTTCATAAAACTCCTTGGGGCACCTGGGTGGCACAGCTGGTTAAGTAGCCAATTCTTCATTTCAGCTCAGGTCATAATCTCATAGTTCATGAGATCAAGTCCGGCATCAGGCTCTGCACTCATCATGGAGTCTGCTTGAGATTTTTCTCTCCCTCTGCCCCTCCTGCTCATGCTCTCTTTCCCTCTGTCTCTAAAATAAATAAATAAATCTAAAAGAAAGGGCTCCTTAATATTTTATTTTTAAGCTTTCAGCATGTTTCAAATGGAATTCAAGGTTAAAAACACCTGACTTCACATAATACTTGGTATAAAATAGATGCTCAAGAAGCATTTGTTGTATCAAGGGAAGACTAGCTTAAGAATACGAGATAACCACAAGATCAGGGACTGATAAGGAAGCAAAAAGTAACCAAGTTTAAATGCAAAAGCAAAATTTTGAGGAATTTTCTGTGGATTAGGTTGAGCTTTGATTTAAAAGGTGGAAATAAAAAAAAAATTAATCATTATCCCTATCCTCTAAGAAGACACAATCTAAGTGTACCTATGCTTGACACCTAAGTACCTATAAAAGAGAAGATAAGAAACTTGTTACAAAGGAAAGAGTCATCTCCCAACACAAGAAATGTTTTATTGGAATGGGGAGCAGTGAAAGTTAGAGAAGAACTTACAGAGGTATGAGAATTGGGGCCACCCGCATCCACACAGTTTAACTAATAGGACTGAGAAATGAGGACACCTCCGTCAACATAACTCTTTGTTCCAGGGCAATCTTGCCTAGAAAGATAAGATTGTAAACCAATAGGTATCTTCTCTCTTTGCTTCCTTAGATTCCTATAAACCAATATATCTGAATAAACACATTGCTTATCTGGGCAAACAGATTTCCTGTTGGGACATTAGATTGTTCATGTGGGCAAACAGCTCATTTGTCAAACTCACTTCAAGACTCTCATCTTGCTGTCATCACCAGTGATAAACTATTATATTATGAACTTTGTCCTGTCCTAATTAGTTTCCCACCTTGAAACACTTGTCTTATGCTACTTGCACCTACACATTAAAACCCTCAAAATTTGCTGCTCACCTCCCACTTGTGAAGCCATACTAAGATTCTTTAAAAGTGACATAGAAATAAGAAACCCTTTAGAAAAATCCTTTGACACTGATCAGATTTGAAAATCTGTATCCTTGATGGAAACCAGCCTTGCTATTAAGAACACTGTGTTTTCTCCACATCTGCATCACAGATAAATACTATGTAAATTATTATGATCAGGGTTGGTATTTCACTTCTAAGACCGGGTGGTAGTCCATGAGCACAGGAATTCAGCAAGAGGGGTTTCATGACATAAAAAATGTGACTGACTATGGGCGCCTGGGTGGCTCAGTCATTAAGCGTCTGCCTTCGGCTCAGGTCATGATCCCGGGGTCCTGGGATCGAGCCCCGCATCAGGCTCCCTGCTTTGCGGGAAGCCTGCTTCTCCCTCTCCCACTCCCCCTGCTTGTGTTCCCTCTCTCTCTGTCTCTCTCTCTCTCTGTCAAATAAATAAATAAAATCTTAAAAAAAATGTGACTGACTAAAACCAAGACAACAGATCTCCTCTCCAATTGGAACAGCCCTCTGCCCCATGGGAAGTAAAGAGGTCTGTGTTAGAGAGGGTCTTAAGCACAGCTAGTCTCTATCTGTGACTGCATAGGTTTGTACAGAGAGTTCTCTGGGGCCCTGAATATCCTCAACTCAAAAAGAGTTATAAGAAGCCTTGTTTTAGCCACAGGTATCAACTGCACTTTTTTTTTAAAAACTTCTTATGTTGCTACCCTAATTGTTTAGGACTCAAAGGGATCACAGAGTAAGTGATTAGCATCCTCTATCCTATGACAAGATGCTTTGCATCAAGTCAGTACTGCTGTAAATAGATCAATAAACCAAGTTTTCATTTGACCCAAATAATTAGAGTAAACCAAGACAAAAAAAATAGGTTGTAACTCACATTATAAGACTCCCTTACTTTTTTTAAGGAAAAAATTTTTAGAGCAGTTTTAGGTTCACAGAAAAATTGAGAAAATAGATTATCCATATAACCCCTGCCTCCACAGATGCACAGTATCCCCTACGATTAACAACTCTACTAGGGTAGTATATTTGTTGGATTTGATGAACCTATAATGAACATCACCCCAAAGTCCACATTATAGTTCACTTTGGGTGATGTACTTTCTGTGGGTTTGTAGAAATATATAATGACATGTACTATCATTATAGGTCATACAAAATATTTTCACTGCCCTAAAAATTCTCTGTCCTCCAACTATTCATCCCTCTCCCCACCCTTCATCTGGCATCCACTGATCTTTCTACTGCCTCTGTAATTCTACCTTTTCCAGAATATCATATAATTTGTAGACTTTTCAGATTAGGTTCTGTCATTTAGTAAAATGCATCTTAGGTTCCTCCATGTCTTTTCATGCCTTGAAGTTTATTTCTTTTTAGCACTGAATAATATTCCATTGTCTGGATGTACCACAGCTTACATATCCATTCACCTACTGAAGGACATCTTGGTTGCCTTCAAGCTTTGGCAATTATGAGTAGAGCTACTATACATCTGTGTGTAGACTTCTGTGTGGACATAAATTTTTAAATCCTTTGAGTAAATACCAAGGAGTCTCACTGTTGGTACATATGACAAGAGTATGTTTAGTTTTATAAAAGACTTCCAAACTGTCTTTGAAAGTGGCTGTAGAAGTTTGCATTCACACCAGCACTGAATGAAAATTCCTGTTGCTTCCACATCTTCACCAGCATTTTGTGTTGTCAGTGTTCTGGATTTGACCACTGTAATAGGTGTACAGTAGTATCTCATTGTTGTTTTAATTTGCATTTCCCTGATGACACACGATAGGAGCATCTTTTTATTTGTGTCTTTTGCAAATATTTTCTCCCAGTATATAGCTTCTCATTCCTTGATACTGTCTTTTGCTGACCAGAAGTTTGGAGTTTTTGTTTTTGAATGAAGTCCAGCTCATCAGTTCTTTCATGCATTGTGCCTTTGGTGTTGTATCTAAAAATCATCACCATAAGTCTAATTTTTTAAATCACGTATTTTGACAAGGGCATTTTGAAACCATAAACAATTTGTTCCTTAGAGATTTGTTTCAGAAATTATCTTCAAATAGCCATGCAACACCATCTGTATCAACTTCTAGCATCCACTAATATCAAGGTCCTTCCCTCTTTCCTTCCTTTCTTCCAACAAGACTACAAGAACTCTTGACTAATAATTATCCACAACTGAGTTTTTTTCTTATATCCATGAGAGAACCTGTCCCATTGTGGCCATGTTTTCTACAGTAAACAACTACATATGATTTATGTTAGACTTTGTTTATAACAGGTAATTTTAAGAGTATTTCACAAAGGGAAATTGTAAAATTCTCCATTAAATAAAACCACTCATTTGATGAGTGTTTTAGGGCTATGTGTCATTCATCAATAGTTTACTGAGCATCTTTTCTATACTAGGCAATGTGGCAAGGATTGAACACTAAATCTTGCCCAATTCACGCATCGTAGTGAGGATATGTCTACTAACAAATACCATCATATCATCTGCTGGTCCATGTTACCTTTACTCCTATCGTAAGTATATTTTTTCCCTTTTTGTGTTTAATATTTTGCTTCTTAAAATAATAATCTTAAAAATAATGCTATAAAAAACAATAAAAATGGTATCTCGGGTAGGGGAAAATAACAAAAAAGTAAAAATTCTTTAACTTTGACTTTTACCTCCCAAAAGAATTTCTCTTTGCCAAGGAAGTTGCTCTTCTTCTTTATCTTCTCAACCATTAAGGGTTGTTGTGATACATGTGCATGTGAATTCACTAAGAGGAGTGTCATGGCATATAAGGAAGGGTTAAGATAGGAAATGGAGGTGATAATGAAGAAAAAACATCTTTTATGAATGAGAGATTAGACTCTTTGGTCTAGATAGAGATGGCTGATCTGAGAGCAACAGATAAAGGAAGAGATATTAGTTCACTAGAAGAGAAAGTATTCTCACAACTAAAGTAATTTAGTAAATGGGAATGTTATTTCTCATGAAGTCTGTCTGTGGTGATATCAGGGACAGACTAGATAGCCACTTAGCAGGTACATTCAAGTAAAAGTCAACAGTGGGGAAGGGAAATGGATTAAGTTTCTTTTTAGTGAAGTGTGAGATAATTTTAGTTGGTACCATTAAATAACTTTAACTAAATAACAAAGTTATTCTTCACTTTTCCTGAGTCCCACTTAGAGAAAGATTCAGTTTAGAGCTAGCATGACTCTAAAACTTCATAATCTTCTTTTGAACCAGATGAATCCAGGCCTCAGACTCAGAGTATTTAATAGACAACCATAATCCACTAGGCATACCTCAGAGTTACTGCAGATTTTGTTCTAGACTACTGCAATAAAGTGAATATTGGAATAAGGTGAGTCAAATAAATATTCTGGTTTCCTAGTGCATATAAAAGTTATGTTTACACTATATGATAGTCTATTAAGTGTGCAATAGCATTATATCTAAAAGAGCAATGTACATACCTTAAAGTTAAAAATACTGCTAAAAAATGCTAATCATCATCATGGGGCGGAGCAAGATGGCGGAGGAGTAGGAGACCTAGATTTCGTCTGGTCTCAGGAATTCAGCTGAATAGGGATCAAACCATTCTGAACACCTACAAACTCAACAGGAGATCGAACAGGAGAGTAGCAACAACTCTCTGAACAGAGAAGCGACCACTTACTGGAAGGTAGGACGTGCGGAGAAGTGAATCCGAGGCGATATTCGGGAGGATAGACGGCGGGGGAGGGGCCTCCGCCGGCCGCTTCTGGCAAGTGATAGAGCCGCGGAGCACAAAATCGGACCTTTTAGAAGTTGGCTCGGCGGAGGGAAGTCGCTGCAGTGGCTAAGCGGGGGGTGGAATCCTCCCAGGACAGTGTGGTCTCAGGACCCTTGGGGTCACAGAGAGACCGGGGTGCCTGAGTGCAGCAGAGCTCCCAGGTATCAGAGCAGGGAAGCCGGCTGCAGATATGGAGCAGAGTCGCGGGCTCTCAGCTCGGGGTTGCCATAAACTGTGATCTGCGGCCCAGTCGGGGCACGGCTCCCCCAGCAGGGACCCAACAAGCAGCAGATCCGGGGAGACTCCCCTTCCTTCCCGGGGAGGAGCGGTGCGGGAACGCACTGCAGGGATCTGCTGGGTTTGGAGACTCCGCGCGGGGTCGGGTGCCAGAGATAGCAACGCTCGATCACAGGCCGGGTGAGCACGGAGTGCGGCCGGAGACCGGGGACACGGAAGTGACTGCTTTTCTCTGGGGGCACACTGAGGAGCGGGGCCCCGAGTTCTCAGCTCCTCCAAGTGGAGATTGGGAGGCCACCATTTCTGCCCTGGTCCTCCAAAGCTGTACCGAGAGCTTGCAGGGAACAAAAGCTCCTGAGAGCAAACCGGAGCAGCTTCCTTAGCCCGGACCAACAAGGGCGGGGCAATTCCGCCTCCGGCAAAGACGTTTGGAAACCACAGCAACAGGCCCCTCCCCCAGAAGATCAGCACAAACACCAAGCAAGCCAAGACCAAGTTGATCGATCAAGGAGAATAGGAGAACTCCAGCGCTAGGGGAATACTGCACATAGATTCATGGCTTTTTTTTTTTTTTTTTTTACCATGATTCATTATTTCATCAAAGTTAATTTTTGTTGACTGTTTTTTTTTATTTTTCTTTTTCCCTTTTTCAACCAACATCTTATAAATCCCTTTTTAAAAAAAAAAAACATTTTTTATTTTTCATTTTTAGAGTCATATTCTATCCCTTCATAGTAGTTACCCTTATTTTTGGCATATATATATAAGTTGTTCTGTCTTTAAAATTTTGAGGTACAGTTTCTTCTAACAGATCAAAATATACCCTAAATCACTAGTGTATGGCTTTGTTCTAGTCTGCTGCCTGATCACATTCTCTCCCTTTTTCCTTTTTTCTTTTCTTAAATCTTCTTTCTTTTTTCAAACAACTTATCTTACCAAGTCCTTTTATAAAATCTTTTATAATTTTCATCTTTACAGTCATCTTCCATCCCTTCATTGTATCAACCCTTATTTTGTACATATATGTCTTTCTTCCTTTAAAATTTTAGGAGGCACTTTTATCTAACAGACCAAAATACGCCCAAAATCTAGTGTGTGGCACTGATCTATGCACTAGCCTGATCATATTTGATCATATTCTGCCTTTTTTGTATTGTTTTGTTTTTGTTTTTATCTTTTTTTTCTTTTTTTTTTTCTTTTTCTCTTTCTTTTTTCTTTCTTTCCCTTTCTTTTCCCCTGGTTTCAGGTCTTTTCTGATTTGTATACAGTATATTTGCTGGGGACGTTGTAAACCTGTTAGCATTTTGTTCTCTCATTCATCTATTCTCCTCTGGACAAAATGACAAGACGAAAGAAATCACCTCAGCAAAAAGAACAAGAGGTAGTACCGTCAGCCAGGGACCTACTCAATACGGACATTAGTACGATGTCGGACCTAGAGTTCAGAATCATGCCTTTAAAGATACTAGCTGGGCTTGAAAAAAGCGTGGAAGTTATTAGAGAAACCCTTTCTGGAGAAATAAAAGAACTAAAATCTAACCAAATCGAAATCAAAAAGGCTATTGATGAGGTGCAATCAAAAATGGGGGCACTAAATGCTAGGATAAATGAGGCAGAAGAGAGAATCAGCGATATAGAAGACCAAATGATGGAAAATAAAGAGGCTGAGAAAAAGAGAGAGAAACAACTACAGGATCACGAGGGCAGAATTCGAGAGATAAGTGATATGATAAGACGAAACAACATTAGAATAATTGGGATCCCAGAAGAAGAAGAGAGAGAGAGAGAGGGGCAGAAGGTATATTGGAGCAAATTATAGCAGAGAACTTCCCTAATGTGAGGAAGGAAACAGGCATTAAAATCCAGGAGGCACAGAGAACCCCTCTCAAAATCAATAATAATAGGTCAACACCCCGACATCTAATAGTAAAACTTACGAGTCTCAGAGACAAAGAGAATATCCTGAAAGCAGCTCGGGAGAAGAGATATGTAACCTACCATGGTAGAAACATTAGATTGGCAACAGACCTATCCACAGAGACCTGGCAGGCCAGAAAGGACTGGCAAGATATCTTCAGAGCACTAAACGAGAAAAATATGCAGCCAAGAATACTATATCCAGCTAGGCTATCATTGAAAATAGAAGGAGAGATAAAAAGCTTCCAGAACAAACAAAAACTAAAGGAATTTGCAAACACGAAACCAACTCTCCAAGAAATATTGAGACGGGTCCTCTAAGCAAAGAGAGAACCTAAAAGCAGCAAAGAGCAGAAACGAACACAGACAACAGACAGTTAACAATCACCTTACAGGTAATACAATGACACTAAATTCATACCTTTCAATAGTTACCCTGAATGTAAATGGGCTAAATGCCCCAATCAAAAGACACAGGCTATCAGATTGGATTAAAAAACAAGACCCATCAATATGCTGTCTGCAAGAGACTCATTTTAGACCCAAAGACACCCCCAGATTGAAAGTGAGGGGGTGGAAAACCATTTACCATGCTAATGGACACCAAAAGAAAGCTGGGGTGGCAATCCTTATATCAGACAAACTAGATTTTAAAACAAAGACTGTAATAAGAGATGAGGAAGGACACTATATCCTACTTAAAGGGTCTATCCAACAAGAAGATCTAACAATTGTAAATATCTATGCCCCGAACATGGGAGCAGCCAATTATATAAGGCAATTAATAACAAAAGCAAAGAAACACATTAACAACAATACAATAATAGTGGGGGACTTTAACACCCCCCTGACTGAAATGGACAGATCATCTAAGCAAAAGATCAACAAGGAAATAAAGACTTTAAATGACACACTGGACCAAATGGACTTCACAGACATATTCAGAACATTCCATCCCAAGGCAAAGGAATACACATTCTTCTCTAGTGCCCATGGAACATTCTCCAGAATTGATCACATCCTAGGTCACAAATCAGGTCTCAATCGGTACCAAAAGATTGGGATCATTCCCTGCATATTTTCAGACCACAATGCTTTGAAACTAGAACTCAACCACAAGAGGAAAGTCGGAAAGAAATCAAATACATGGAGGCTAAAGAGCATCCTACTAAAGAATGAATGGGTCAACCAAGAAATCAAAGAAGAATTAAAAAAATTCCTGGAAACCAATGAAAATGAAAACACAACTGTTCAAAATCTTTGGGATACAGCAAAGGCAGTCCTGAGAGGAAAGTATATAGCAATACAAGCCTTTCTCAAGAAACAAGAGAGGTCTCAAATACACAACCTAACCCTACACCTAAAGGAGCTGGAGAAAGAACAGCAAATAAAGCCTAAACCCAGCAGGAGAAGAGAAATCATAAAGATCAGAGCAGAAATCAATGAACTAGAAACCAAAAGAACAGTAGAACAGATCAACGAAACTAGGAGCTGGTTCTTTGAAAGAATTAACAAGATTGATAAACCCCTGGCCAGACTGATCAAAAAGAAAAGAGAAATGACCCAAATCAACAAAATCATGAATGAAAGAGGAGAGATCACAACCAACACCAAAGAAATACAAACAATTATAAGAACATATTATGAGCAACTCTATGCCAACAAATTAGATAATCTGGAAGAAATGGGTGCATTCCTAGAGATGTATCAACTACCAAAATTGAACCAGGAAGAAATAGAAAACCTGAACAGACCTATAACCACTAAGGAAATTGAAACAGTCATCAAAAATCTCCCAAGAAACAAAAGCCCAGGGCCAGATGGCTTCCCAGGGGAATTCTATCAGACATTTAAAGAAGAATTAATACCTATTCTCCTGAAACTGTTCCAAAAAATAGAAATGGAAGGGAAACTTCCAAACTCATTTTATGAGGCCAGTATTACCTTGATCCCAAAACCAGACAAAGACCCCATCAAAAAAGAGAATTACACACCAATATCCTTGATGAACATGGATGCAAAAATTCTCACCAAAATACTAGCCAATAGGATCCAACAGTACATTAAAAGGATTATTCACCAGGACCAAGTGGGATTTATTCCTGGGCTGCAAGGCTGGTTCAACATCCGCAAATCAATCAATGTGATACAATACATTAACAAAAGAAAGAGCAAGAATCATATGATCCTCTCAATAGATGCAGAAAAAGCATTTGACAAAGTACAACATCCTTTCTTGATCCAAACTCTTCAGAGTATAGGGATAGAGGGTACATACCTCAATATCATAAAAGCCATCTATGAAAAACCTACAGCGAATATCATTCTCAATGGGGAAAGGCTGAGAGCTTTTCCCCTAAGGTCAGGAACGCGGCAGGGATGTCCACTCTCACCACTGCTATTCAACATAGTATTAGAAGTCCTAGCCACAGCAATCAGACAACAAAAAGAAATCAAAGGCATCCAAATCGGCAAAGAGGAAGTCAAACTCTCACTCTTTGCAGATGATATGATACTGTATGTGGAAAACCCAAAAGACTCCACCCCAAAACTGCTAGAACTCATACAGGAGTTCAGTCAAGTAGCAGGCTATAAAATCAATGCACAGAAATCAGTGGCATTCCTATACACCAACAACAAGACAGAAGAGAGACAAATCAAGGAGTCGATCCCATTTACAATTGCACCCAAAACCATTAGATACCTAGGAATAAATCTAACCAAAGAGGCAAAGGATCTGTACTCAGAAAACTATAAAATACTCATGAAAGAAATTGAAGAAGACACAAAGAAATGGAAAAACGTTCCATGCTCATGGATTGGGAGAATCAACATTGTGAAGATGTCAATGCTACCTAGAGCAATCTACACATTCAATGCAATCCCCATCAAAATACCATCCACTTTTTTCAAAGAAATGGAACAAATAATCCTAAAATTTGTACGGAACCAGAAGAGACCCAGAATAGCCAGAGGAATACTGAAAAAGAAAAGCAAAGCTGGCGGCATCACAATTCCGGACTTCCAGCTCTATTACAAAGCTGTCATCATCAAGACAGTATGGTACTGGCACAAAAACAGACACATCGATCAATGGAACAGAATCGAGAGCCCAGAAATGGACCCTCAACTCTATGGTCAACTCATCTTTGACAAAGCAGGAAAGAATGTCCAATGGCAAAAAGACAGTCTCTTCAACAAATGGTGTTGGGAAAATTGGACAGCCACATGCAGAAGAATGAAACTGGACCATTTCCTTACACCACACACAAAAATAGACTCCAAATGGTTGAAAGACCTAAACGTGAGACAGGAGTCCATCAAAATCCTAAAGGAGAACACAGGTAGCAACCTTTTCGACCTTAGCCGCAGCAACTTCTTCCTAGAAACATCGCCAAAGGCACGGGAAGCCAGGGCAAAAATGAACTATTGGGATTTCATCAAGATAAAAAGCTTTTGCACAGCAAAAGAAACAGTCCACAAAACCAAAAGACAACCGACAGAATGGGAGAAAATATTTGCAAATGACATATCAGATAAAGGGCTAGTATCCAAAATCTATAAAGAACTTATCAAACTCAACACCCAAAGAACAAATAATCCAATCAAGAAATGGGCAGAAGACATGAACAGACATTTCTCCAAAGAAGACATCCAAATGGCCAACAGGCACATGAAAAAGTGCTCAACATCGCTCGGCATCAGGGAAATCCAAATCAAAACCTCCATGAGATACCACCTCACACCCGTCAGAATGGCTAAAATTAACAAGTCAGGGAACGACAGATGTTGGCGGGGATGTGGAGAAAGGGGAACCCTCCTACACTGTTGGTGGGAATGCAAGCTGGTGCAACCCCTCTGGAAAACAGTATGGAGGTTCCTCAAACAGTTGAAATTAGAACTACCATTCGATCCAGCAATTGCACTACTGGGTATTTACCACAAAGACACAAATGTAGGGACCCGAAGGGGTACGTGTACCCCAATGTTTATAGCGGCAATGTCCACCATAGCCAAACTGTGGAAAGAGCCAAGATGCCCATCGACAGATGAATGGATAAAGAAGAGGTGGTATATATACACAATGGAATATTATGCAGCCATCAAAAGGAATGAGATCTTGCCATTTGCAACGACATGGATGGAACTGGAGGGTGTTATGCTGAGTGAAATAAGTCAATCAGAGAAAGACATGTATCACATGACCTCACTGATATGAGGAATTCTTAATCTCAGGAAACAAACTGAGTGTTACTGGAGTGGTTGGGGGTGGGAGGGATGGGGTGGCTGGGTGATAGACATTGGGGAGGGTATGTGCTACGGTGAGCGCTGTGAATTGTGCAAGACTGTTGAATCACAGTTCTGTACTTCTGAAACAAATAACACAACATATTTTAAGAAAAAAGAAAAAGAAGAAGATAACAGGAGAGGAAGAAAAGGGGAGTATGTCAGAGGGGGAGACGAACCATGAGAGATGATGGACTCTGAAAAACAAACTGAGGGTTCTAGAGGGGAGTGGGGTAGGGCAATGGGTTAGCCTGGTGATGGGTATTGAGGAGCGCATGTTCTGCATGGAGCACTGGGTGTTATGAACAAACAATGAATCATGGAACACTGCACCAAAAACTAATGATGTAATATATGGTGATTAACATAACAATAAAAAAATTAAAAAAAAATGCTAATCATCATAGGAGCTTTCAGCAAGATGTATCACTGAACACAGAACAGCAAAATATATAATAGTAATGAAAAAGTTTGGAATATTGCAAGAATTACCAAAATGTGACACAGAGATACAGAGTGAGTAAATGCTATTAGAAAAATGGCACCAGTATACTTGCTCAATGCAGAGTTGTCACAAAACTTAAATTTGTAAAAAATACTGTATTTTACAAAGTACAACAAAACAAAGTATACATGTATGCTGTTTTGTTATGTTCATATTCATTTTTCATCCTTACATTTTACTTATAGCAAATCATTTTAGATTTTCATTTATGATAGTGATCTAAAGTTTATTGTTTAAATATGTTTATTTGCATAAAATGTGAAATGACTTTAAAGTATTAAGTAAATAAGAATATAGATGGCAATAATTATGGCAAAAAAGTAAAGTAGTATTCAAATAGTGAAGATTGGGAAATGCTGAACTAGATTATAAATGGATTAGCTTATTCTGAAATTGTATAGCTCAAAGTGCAGTATAGTATGCTGTAGGTATGGGATGGTAAGAAATATTTCTATTGGCCCCAACCCTTAAAAAATGTCTAACTTAAATAATATGTAACACAGTTAAATTAGCAACAAAATAGATGTGAAAAACTGTTCAGAACCTTCAAGTATATACTCAAAATAAGCAAAATATTTATATATATATAGTTAAAAGATTTTATTTCTTTATTTGAGAGACAGAGAAAGAGAGAGAGAGAGTGACAGAGAGCATGAGTGGGGAGGAGAGGGAGAAGCAGGCTCCCTGCTGAGCAAAGAACCTGATGTGGGGCTCAATCCTAGGACCCTGGGACCATGACCCGAGCTGAAGGCAGACACTTAACCAACTGAGCCACCCAGGCACCCCAATATATTTATATTTTGAATGAAGGATAGTAATGTTTCCTCTACTTCTTTATCATTTGTAACCATTCATTAGAATTGACTATATGTACTAATGACAAAAAATAAGACTTAGGACTTAGTACAAATACACCATCCATAAATAAAATCATATTAGTTATTTTTGACCAACTAGTAAAATGATACCTTGAGGAAGTTAAAATAAGCTAAGCTTAATAAAAAGATACTGTGTAGACTCTATAACAGTTAGGGTTCTCCAGAGAAATGGAACCAATAGGAATTGGCTCATGCAATTGTGGAGCTAGCAAGTCTAAAATCCACAGGGCAGGCCAGCAGGCTGGAAACTCAGACAGAAGTTGATACTATAGTCTTGAGTTTGAAGCTTGTAGGGCTGGCTAGACAGGTTGGATATTCAGTGAGGATTTTCTGTATAGTCTTAAAGCAGAATTCCTCCTCTGGGAACCTCAGTTGTTCCTATGGTCTCAGACTGATTGAATGAGGCCCACTCACATTCTAAAGGGTAATCTGTTTACTTAAAGACAAGTGATTTACTTAAAGACAACTGATCACATCTACAAAATACCTTGACAACATCTAGACTCTTGTTTGACCAAATAACTGGGCCCCACAGCCTAGCCATGTAACACATAAAATTTAGCCAACACACAATCTTAGGACAGTATTATATATATATATTTTTAAACGGTAGTAGATTTGAGCTAGGGCAAACATTTCCTTCAGACTGCTCTTGTTCAATTTTCAAGTTTGTATAAACTTGAAACAATTGCTTATAACTCTTAAAACTTGTTTTCTCCAGTTAAAATGGGAACAGTTGATGAACAGATTACATGAGAAAGTTCTTATGAAAATGCTTAACAGTAAATGCTCAATAAATAGTAGGGATTATTAAGAACAAATATGTAGACATTACTTTCTACTTGATAATAACTATTTTGACATTTATATAAATCAATGTTATCTGAGTGGGGAAAATGATGTCTGGAATTATTTAGGATTACTTTCTTAAGCAAAAGCTTTGCTCATTAATAGAGTACTAGCCTAGCTGATAACTTATTAAAACCTCATTTTGATCCACTAGATATATACTTGCTCATTATAACATACAGTATCTCAACACGGAAATTTCAAAACTGTAGTATTACTTGGGGTGAGTTATATTGTATATTTTCTATTTATTTGCCTTATTTTACACATGCTACCTACATATAATCTAGTTTATAATCCATTCAGATCTTGAGAATTTTTTTTCTTATATCTAAATGCACATTATATACATTTCATTAATTCAAAAAAGTTTTCAGTCATTTTAAGTTGATTTTTTTACCTTTGAAGTGTTTATCCATGTAGTGTGGAACCACTACATTTTTTAAATATAGCTTTATTTTAATGTAGATTTTTAAAAATTTAATTTTTTTGCATAAATACTAAAGGAAAAAAATCATAATCACAAAAATACAAAAAAGTAAAAAAAAATCCCTCTACTTAAAAAATTACTAATATTGTTCATATCATTTCAGATCTTGCTTATGCAAATATGAAAATATAGATCTTCCTTGAATTACAATGGGGTTACATCCCAATAAACCCATCATAAATTGAAAATGCCCTAGGCTGAAAATGCATTTAATACACCTAATCTAACAAACATCATAGTTCAGCTTACACTACCTTAAAC
This sequence comes from Eumetopias jubatus, assembly GCF_037043125.1. NCBI lineage: Eukaryota > Metazoa > Chordata > Mammalia > Carnivora > Otariidae > Eumetopias > Eumetopias jubatus. The sequence continues at coordinate 169,960,776 of NW_028274807.1, forward strand.
ATGCTCAAAACACTTTACATTAGCCCACAGTTGGGCAAAATCACCTAACACAAAGCCTATTTCATAATGAAGTGTTGAATATCTCATGTAATTTACTGAATGCTGTAATGAAAATGAAAATGACGTTTTTGGGGGTATAGAATAGTTGTAAGTATATCAGTTGTTCATCCTTGTGCTCATGGAGCTGAATGATCTGCTGCTCACTGCCACTGTCCAGCATCACAAGAGAGGATCCTGTTGAATATCACTAGCCCAGGAAAAGTCAAAATTCAAATTTCAAGTACAGGTTCTACTAAATGCATTTACTTTCACACTACCGTAAAGTCAAAAAATCGTAGGCTGAACTATTTTAAGTCAGGGACCTCTGTAGATAAATCTATTTTTATATTGCATGTATTTATGTACAGATTGGTGGTAAGTGGATAGAAATGGGTGGTGGATAGACTAAAAAAGGAGAGAGAAAGACCACCTGAAAAAGAGGTAGTATAAACAGATAAAATGAGGTCATTCCATGAGATTTTGAAAGTTTCAGAATAAATTTACTTTTGCTTGAATTTGACAGATGAAGATGTTGAGGAAAGGATGAAATAATTGCTCAATTGTAAATATTCCTCACCGTTAAGAAATAAATTTTCTTAAAGTAACCCTCTAAAATTAACAAAAAATGTGATTTAAAATAGCAAGAGGTAGAGTCTCCTTATTTTTATTAATACTATTTGATTCATTGTTGGAACCTATCTGTTCATCCAGTGATTTGAGCAAGAGCGATGAGTGCTGAAGATCAAACACAGTATTGCTTACCCATGTCTCAAGTGCATGCTTTCTCTTCCTGGCACATAATGGGCACTGATAGAATTCTTAGAATACATCAGTGAGCACCTGGAAAGTGGAGAGAAGAGACTATTATAAGCTATATATAGTTCTGGTAAATTGAAATTTTACATTTAAACTGGCCTCTAGGACTGACTTATCTTAGGGGTCCATTGTTGTACATACCTAACAACATGAAAAAGTGGGCAGAAAAAGCTTGATATTTTATACACATATGATTATTTAAAAGACTAAATTATGTTACAGCCCCTACAACAAGATCTGGAATATAAAATATTTTCAATAACTATGATTTTAGGAGTGCTAGGGATGATCTGAACAACTAAAAATCTTTATAACTTAATCTATGAAAGACCTTAAGATAAAGTTCTATTATATCTGAAAGTATAGGCTTCTCAATAGGTTCTTTGAATTATGAATTGGGTGAGCATCATGAATAATTCCAACTGAAATAGATTCATTTCTTTTTTCACATTGGGGATCAAGATGTATTTGTTAAAACAGATAGGGAAAACCTTGGGATCCTACAACTAGGAAGTAACTACGTTTTAGAGTGGCTTAGTGGCTTAACACAAGGAATTCATTACTTGAACATCATGTGGAACATTTATAGTCAAATTCCCTCTGGCTACACTGGTATTTTGCAAATATATTGGCAAATGTCAGAGATTTGCATGTTAGAAATATCTTCTTTTATTTAGAATATCAAATAGTTTGGTTATGAAATTACACTCCCCACATTCTGTAAAGACTTGGTATATTCAATTTATTTTTTTTATTTTTTTAAGATTTTGTTTATTTATTTGAGAGAGAGAGAATGAGAGATAGAGAGCATGAGAGGGAAGAGGGTCAAAGGGAGAAGCAGACTCCCTGCTGAGCAGGGAGCCCGATGTGGGACTGGATCCCAGGACTCCAGGATCATGACCTGAGCCGAAGGCAGTTGCTTAACCATCTGAGCCACCCAGGCGCCCCGGTATATTCAATTTAAATATACGTTACATTAAAGTACCTTAACAATTTAGAGAAAGCTTATATTTTCCAACTGCAGAACCTGTGTATGTGAAAACATTGTCAAGCATATGGATACGAGCAGGAGATGTCATAAGATCCACTTCCCTCTGGAAGAATACCTCTATTTTCCTCCCTAATGGCAACTCATACAAAGACATTAAAATTTTAAAAATTTAAAAAAATAAACTTCAAAACAGCACATCTCTATGCTTTACTCCACCTCCTGAAAAGTCCAGAAGACTCTAAGGCTAGTTGTTTTTGTAATTACTAGCTAGGGTATACCAAGGCTTGGTTCTTAACATCAAGATCTCCTGCAACCTTCACCAGAATACTGTGACTTTCTCAAAAATGCAGGAAAGGAAAGAGAGCTTCAGAAAAATTAATGACTTTTGCAGAGACAAAAGACAAGTAGTTCCTGGGCTTGAATTGGCACTGAAATCTTTTTTTTCTTTAAAGATTTTATTTTTAAGTAATCTCTATATCCAGCATGGGGCTTGAACTCATGACTGCAACATCAAGACTCCCACGCTGTACTGAATGAGCCAGCCAAATGCCCTAGCGCTCAAGCCTTCTGACTCCTAACCCAGTCTTCTTCTTACTAATTCATTTCTGACTCCATAATTGGAAATGATAAAATGCCCAAGGCTACCCATTATAATAAATAGTTAAGAAAATAACTAACCAAAGGTATTTTATCACAGTTAATACTTTACACAATCAGAATTTGATTTCAGGTCTGGCTGATTATAAACCTCATTCTAAATTACTTATTTATCCTTCCTTTTAGATTGTAAATATGTAGGCCCCATGAAACTAGAGAATGTATTCTTGTGTTCATTGTTGAAACTCTGGTGCCTAGCACAATGTTTGTCACAGAGTTATGGCTCTGCTAAATGCATATTAAATAATTATAAACCACTGAGGACATGTCATATCCATGGTTCTCGGTTGGGAATTGGTTAACATGTTCAATGTGATACTGCATGTATGGATCTGTACCTTGATTGACTGACTTCCTTCCCTCTCTCTCTCCTATTTGCTTACCTGCCTACAGGCCCAAATCGTTCAGAATCTGGTGGGAAGGAGGGATATTTAGACTCTCCTGAAATCCCAACCTAAGTGAAACAATGAGTAATAGGGAGAGAGTGCCCCATTGCCAAAACAGCAACTTCATTACTTGTAAAGCTGGATCTCAGAATGTACCTTGGAGCACAGCCCAAATCTGACTTGATCGTTTTTCTCTACTCTCAAACCCAGAATCCTGGTATTCCTTTGTGGAGGACTAGATCTAAAGGCTACTAGAAGACTCTGGCCTGTCTCTGTTAACAGGAAAGGATATGAGGCTGAATTAAGTCTACCTTTAGGTACTTTGGTGCCAAGAATAGGGAAGGCAAGAAGAGACAGAAGAAACCAATGAAAGTGTCTTTAGAGGGACTAATGAATGGTTCTCACCAGTATTATACATTCTTCTTCCAAGAGGGAAAGAATGTGAGTAGAATTCTGGGCTCAGACAGATGCCTTCTCTCCAATGGGAAAGGGTGAAAATTCTATTTCTTCCATGAAAATGCAAGGAGAGATGTTCTAAGTTTATCACTATCCACAGTGATATGAGATGAGAAACACTGGAAATGAACAAAGAGGGAAAAAAACACCAGAGAAAGCATAAGGCTTGTTTTGAGTGCCTTTTATAACTAGGTGATGTACACATGTTTCTCAGCTGTATCATTCAGCTATTTTTGCCTCTTTTTGCCATGTGAGCGGAAAGATAGCAACTCAGAGCTCAGAGAATTTCCAGCACTGATTGGGAAATTTAACTAGATGTCTTCAAACCTTCCTGTTAACTAAGATTTCTGTGATGCAGTGGGCTTGGAGAGTAATAAATAAAGTAATCCCTTTAATTTAAACTAAGTAGAGTGAACAGATTTTCAAGTGCAGCAATTTGGGCCTGTGGGCAGGCAGGCACCATGAGAGAAACACAGAGATAAGACAACAGCAGCTAGAAAAAGCAGCCTAGAAAATGTCTCTGCCAAAATAGCCTAAAACCAGGAAAATAACCGTCTCAGGAGAATCCAAGCCTGAGACAGGATTCAAGGTGAATCAGAAGTAAGTATTCAAGTAATAATCTATTTAGAAGGTTAGCAGAGACTTAACTGACAAAAGGAAAATCCATGGATTATAAACAGGTATTATTTAGAAGCTTTCCCCATAATGAGTTATCTACTTTACTGTTCAATTATATTTATGTTCTGCTACTTTAATATATTTACTTTATGTCTAATAGAAAAGCAATACATAGTTGATGAATAAAGTCTAAGATCCTCCAATCAGAATTCATATTTTCCTTTCCTGTATGACCAAGGTACAAAGTCTGATTCTATTACAACACTACCCTCTGCATGGGAATCCTGGAAACAAAGTAGAAACATTTTGACAAGGTAGTGGTTGAAGGCACAGGGCTGAGAGATTCCAGAGGAAGAATGAAGGGTTCATGATGATGTGGGAGGAGGTAGCATTTCGGGGAGGGGGGATTTTGGATGGGTGCAGTGAGGAAGAAAGAAAACTCCAGAAATGATGTCCAGGTTCATCTTGAATAAATGGCTAATCTATTAGTTCCTCAAAAGCAGGGTCACCCAATCTATAATGTTTGGCACATCTCTAGTCACACAAAGGTTCTCAATTGCTTGAATTGTTTTGAATGGTTTGTACTAGTGCAAATAATGAAAACCTAATTAAAAGCATATTTGTAGTGAGAGGCAGGAAGTTCAGTTGTACACCTGATAAATTTAAAGTTCTGATGGAAGCACTAAGTGAAGATGTTCCATTGCTTGCTGGATACATAGGCATGAGGCAGATGGGAGACTGAGTCTACATTTGTGGACGTGGTGATAAATGTGCATACAAATGCTTACTGAAAGCAACATAATACAAAGAGAATATGTAACCTGAAAAGAGACGAAATTATCAGGCAGATGACATAGAGCAACAACATTTAGGAAGTGATAGGTACCCATAATGGAGATAGAGCAGGAACAGCCAGGGATGTAGGAGGCAATATGGTCTCAAGGAATTCAAGGGGAAAAAACTCATAAAGAAGAGAGTACCCAATTGTGCATTTCATTGGGTACAAGTTGTGTATCAATAAAAAAATAACCTAGTCCCAGAAATCTTTTACTAATTCATTTTGGCCTGGATTATTCTGCCGCTGAAGGTTTACTGCCTTAGTCAGTACGTTGAGACGTCAGCAGCCTCTAGTGGTTATCGTGTGAAGAACTCCAGGATTTATGGACTACTGTTTTTTCACTTAGTACATGCTCAACAAAAGCTCCTTGAAATGAATCAGCTGTTCTTCATTCACAAAGATATAAATGCTTTGTGTGATCTTCTGTTAGGGCAAAGAATTAACACTGCCTCCTGGGATTACACTGGCAAGACAGTTAAGATGGTTTTCTAAAATAATGACACACAGTACGATCATTGTTTGCCAGCTCTGTGGCATTTTGAAGTTGACAAGATTAGCATTGTTACTCTCCCTTCTCTTCAATTTATAGTTGTTCTGATAAGAGGATAGCATACCAAGAGTTATGCTTGGGTCTGAGTTTATGACCAGTTATTTTTTTCTTTATAGTAGTTTTTCTTAAAAAGCTATAAAGTTTATTTTTGCCCTAATAAGCCTCCAAAATGTTGCCCATAGTCTGGCATTAACAATAATAGCCCTAAATCTCAAATTTCTACCCCACCTCTCAGGGTCTCTTTTCTACCTCCTTTTATGCTCATCTTATCTCTTTATCCAATCATGTTTTTCCAAACCTCAAAGATTTTGAGAATGCCACTGAGTTCATGAGACCAAGTACTGGGTCCTGCAGGAACACAGTTTAATAAACAATTGCTGACCCTTCCTCACAGTTCTTCATAATGTTCTTGCTTCCACTCATCAGATTTCAAACGTTTCTTGAAAGCCCATCTCTGTCAAGCTACATTAAGCCCTTCCCCAGCTCTGCCTAACTTTATTAAAGGCTCCTTGCTTCCTTAATCTCTACTCCCCATCTATTCCACTGGTGAAACTAAGTTTCTCTAAATTTGTCACTTATGTTTTACATGGACATGCCTTAAGTCCAGGCATTTAGCACAAGCAAATATCCTACAAGGAAAAGATTCACCAAGAAGGAAGAATTCAGATGAATGATTATGCATTTTTTTTGGCAGTGAATTATCTTTTTTTTTTCATTTTCTTATTGTTATGTTAATCACCATACATTACATCATTAGCTTTTGATGTAGCGTTCCATGATTCATTGTTTGTGCATAACACACAGTGCTCCACGCAAAATGTGCCCTCTTTACCCATCACCAGGCTAACCCATCCCCCTACCCTCCTCCCCTCTAGAACCCTCAGTTTCTTTTTCAGAGTACATCGTCTCTCATTGTTCGTCTCCCCCTCCGACTTACTCCCCTTCATTCTTCCCCTCCTGCTATATTCTTTTTCTTTTTTCTTAATATATATTGCACTATTTGTTTCAGAAGTACAGATCTGTGATTCATCAGTCTTGCACAATTCACAGCGCTCACCATAGCACATACCCTACCCAATGTCTATCACCCAGCCACCCCATCCTTCCCACCCCCCACCTCTCCAGCAACACTCAGTTTGTTTCCTGAGATTAAGAATTCCTCATATCAGTGAGGTCATATGATACACGTCTTTCTCTGATTGACTTATTTCACTCAGCATAACACCCTCCAGTTCTATCCACGTCATTGCAAATGGCAAGATCTCATTCATTCTTATGGCTGCATAATATTCCATTGTGTATATATACCACTCTTCTTTATCCATTCATCTGTCGATGGACATCTTGGCTCTTTCCACAGTTTGGCTATTGTGGACAATGCTACTATAAACATCGGGGTGCACGTACCCCTTCGGATCCCTACATTTGTATCTTTGTGGTAAATAAGTAGTGCAATTGCTGGATCGTATGGTAGCTCTATTTTCAACTGTTTGAGGAACCTCCATACTGTTTTCCAGAGTGGCTGCACCAGCTTGCATTCCCACCAACAGTGTAAGAGGGTTCCCCTTTCTCCGCATCCCCGCCAACATCTCTCATTTCCTGACTTGTTCATTTTAGCCATTCTGACTAGTGTGAGGTGGTATCTCAGGAGGTTTTGATTTGGATTTCCCTGATGCCAAGGGATGTTGAGCACTTTTTCATGTGTCTGTTGGCCATTTGGATGTCTTCTTTGGAAAAATGTCTGTTCATGTCTTCTGCCCATTTCTTGATTGGATTGTTTATTCTTTGGGTGTTGAGTTTGATAAGTTCTTTATAGATTTTGGATACTAGCCCTTTATCTGATATGTCATTTGCAAATCTTTTCTCCCATGCTGTCGGTTGTCTTGTGGTTTTGTGGACTGTTTCTTTTGTTGTGCAGAAGCTTTTTATCTTGATGGAATCCCAATAGTTCATTTTTACCCTTGCTTCCTTTGCCTTTGGCGATGTTTCTAGGAAGCAGTTGCTGCGGCTGAGGTCAAAGAAGTTGCTGCCTGTGTTCTCCTTTAGGATTTTGATGGACTCCTGTCTCACGTTTATGTCTTTCAAATATTTGGAGTCTATTTTTGTGTGTGGTGTCAGGGAATGGTCCAGTTTCATTCTTCTGCATGTGGCTGTCCAATTTTCCTAGCACCATTTGTTAAAGAGACTGTCTTTTGGCCATTGGACATCCTTTCCTGCTTTGTAAAAGATGAGTTGACCATAGAGTTGAGAATCCATTTCTGGGCTCTCGATTCTGTTCCATTGATCGATGTGTCTGTTTTTGTGTCAGTACCATACTGTCTTGATGATGACACCTTTGTAATAGAGCGGGAAGTCCGGATATTGTGATGCCGCCAGCTTTGCTTTTCTTTTTCAACATTCCTCTGGCTATTCGGGGTCTCTTCTGGTTCCATACAAATTTTAGGATTCTTTGTTCCATTTCTTTGAAAAAAGTGGATGGTATTTTGATGGGGATTGCATTGAATGTGTAGATTGCTCTAGGTAGCATTGACATCTTCACAATATTTGTTCTTCCAATCCATGAGCATGGAAACTTTTTCCATTTCTTTGTGTATTCCTCAATTTCCTTCATGAGTATTTTATAGTTTTCTGAGTACAGATCCTTTGCCTCCTTGGTTAAATTTATTCCTAGGTATCTTATGGTTTTGGGTGCAATTGTAAATGGGATCGACTCCTTGATTTGTCTCTCTTCTGTCTTGTTGTTGGTGTATAGGAATGCCACTGATTTCTGTGCATTGATTTTACATCCTGCTAGTTTACTGAATTCCTGTATGAGTTCTAGCAGTTTTGGGGTGGAGTCTTTTGGGTTTTCCACATACAATATCATATTATCTGCAAAGAGTGAGAGTTTGACTTCCTCTTTGCCCATTTGGATGCCTTTGATTTCTTTTTGTTGTCTGATTGCTGTGGCAATCAGGACTTCTAATACTATGTTGAATAGCAGTGGTGAGAGTGGACATCCCTGCCGCGTTCCTGACCTTAGGGGAAAACCTCTCAGCTTTTCCCCATTGAGAATGATATTGGCTGTAGGTTTTTCGTAGATGGCTTTTATGATATTGAGGTATGTACCCTCTATTCCTATACTCTGAAGAGTTTTGATCAAGAAAGGATGCTGTACTTTGTCAAATGCTTTTTCTGCATCTATTGAGAGGATCATATGATTCTTGTTCTTTCTTTTGTTAATGTATTGTATCATGTTGATGGATTTGCGGATGTTGAACCAGCCTTGCAGCCCAGGGCTAAATCCCACTTGGTCGTGGTGAATAATCTTTTTAATGTCCTGTTGGATCCTATTGGCTAGTATTTTGGTGAGAATTTTTGCATCTATGTTCATCAAGGATATCGGTCTGTAATTCTCCTTTTTGATGGGGTCTTTGTCTGGTCTTGGAATTAAGGTAATGTTGGCCTCATAAAATGAGTTTGGAAGTTTTCCTTCCATTTCTATTTTTTGGAACAGTTTCAGGAGAATAGGTATTAATTCTTCTTGAAATGTCTGCTGCAATTCCCCTGGGAAGCCATCTGGCCCTGGGCTTTTGTTTCTTGGGAGATTTTTGATGACTGCTTCAATTTCCTTAGTGGTTATAGGTCTGTTCAGGTTTTCTATTTCTTCCTGGTTCAATTTTGGTAGTTGGTACATCTCTAGGAATGCACCCATTTCTTCCAGGTTATTTAATTTGCTGGCATAGTGTTGCTCATAATATGTTCTTATAATTGTTTGTATTTCTTTGGTGTTGGTTGTGATCTCTCCTCTTTCATTCATGATTTTGTTGATTTGGGTCATTTCTCTTTCTTTTTGATAAGTCTGGCCAGGGGTTTATCAATCTTGTTAATTCTTTCAAAGAACCAGCTCCTAATTTCGTTGATCTGTTCTACTGCTTTTTGGTTGCTATTTCATTGATTTCTGCTCTGATCTTTATGATTTCTCCTCTCCTGCTGGGTTTAGGCTTTATTTGCTGTTCTTTCTCCAGCTCCTTTAGGTGTAGGGTTAGGTTGTGTATTTGAGACCTTTCTTGTTTCTTGAGAAAGCCTTGTATTGCTATATACTTTCCTCTCAGGACTGCCTTTGCTGTATCCCAAAGATTTTGAACAGTTGTGTTTTCATTTTCATTGGTTTCCATGAATTTTTTAAATTCTTCTTTAATTTCCTGGCTGACCCATTCATTCTTCAGTAGGATGCTCTTTAGCCTCCATGTATTTGAGTTCTTTCCACCTTTCCTCTTGTGATTGAGTTCTAGTATCAAAGCATTGTGGTCTGAAAATATGCAGGGAATAATCCCAGTCTTTTGGTACCAGTCGACACCTATTTGTGACCTAAGATGTGATCAATTCTGGAGAATGTTCCACGGGTACTAGAGAACAATGTGTATTCCGTTGGTTTGGAATGGAATGTTCTAAATATGTCTGTGAAGTCCATTTGGTCCAGTGTGTCATTTAAAGTCTTTATTTCCTTGTTAATCTTTTGCTTAGATGATCTGTCCATTTCAGTCAGGGGGGTGTTAAAGTCCCCCACTATTATTGTATTTTTGTCAATGTGTTTCTTCGCTTTTGTTATTAATTGCTTTATAATATTGGCTGCTCCCATGTAAGGGGCATAGATATTTACAATTGTTAGATCTTCTTGTTGGATAGACCCTTTAAGTAGAGTATAGTGTCCTTCTTCATCTCTTATTACAGTCTTTGTTTTAAAATCTAATTTGTCTGATATAAGGATTGCCACCCCAGCTTTCTTTTGGTGTCCCTAGCATGGTAAATGGTTTTTCACCCCCTCATTTTCAATCTGAGAGTGTCTTTGGGTCTAAAATGAATCTCCTGCAGACAGCATATCGATGGGTCTTCTTTTTTAATCCAATCTACTAGCCTGTGTCTTTTGATTGGGGCATTTAGACCATTTACATTCAGGGTAACTATTGAAAGGTATGAATTTAGTGCCATTGTATTGCCTGTAGGTGACTGTTACTGTATATTGTCTGTGTTTCTTTCTGATCTATGCTGCTTTTAGGCTCTCTCTTTGCTTAGAGGACTCCTTTCAATATTTCTTGGAGGCCTGGTTTCGTGTTTGCAAATTCCTTTAGTTTTGGTTTGTTCTGGAAGCTTTTTATCTCTCCTTCTATTTTCAATGACAGCCTGGTTGGATATAGTATTCTTGGCTGCATATTTTTCTCGTTTAGTGCTTTGAAGATATCATGCCAGTCCTTTCTGGCCTGCCAGGTCTCTGTGGATAGGTCTGTTGCCAATCTAATATTTCTACCATTGTAGGTTACATATCTCTTCTCCTGAGCTGCTTTCAGGATATTCTCTTTGTCTCTGAGACTCGTAGGTTTTACTATTAGATGTCGGGGTGTTGACCTATTATTATTGATTTTGAGAGGGATTCTCTGTGCCTCCTGGATTTTTATGCCTGTTTCCTTCCTCACATTAGGGAAGTTCTCTGCTATTATTTGCTCCAATATACCTTCTGACCCTCTCTCTCTTTCTTCTTCTTCTGGGATCCCAATTATTCTAATGTTGTTTCGTCTTATCGTATCGCTTATCTCTCGAATTCTGCCCTCGTGATCCTGTAGTTGTTTCTCTCTCTTTTTCTCAACCTCTTTATTTTCCATCATTTGGTCTTCTATATCACTGATTCTCTCTTCTGCCTCATTTATCCTAGCAGTTAGTGTCCCCATTTTTGATTGCACCTCATTAATAGCCTTTTTGATTTTGACTTGGTTAGATTTTAGTTCTTTTATTTCTCCATAAAGGGTTTCTGTAATAACTTCCATGCTTTTTTCAAGCCCAGCTAGTATCTTTGAAGTCATCATTCTGAACTCTAGGTCCGACATTGTACTAATGTCCGTATTGAGTAAGTCCCTGCCTGAGAGTACTACCTCTTGTTCTTTTTGCTGAGGTGATTTTTTTCGTCTTGTCATTTTGTCCAGAGGAGAATAGATGAATGAGAGAACAAAATGCTAACAGGTTTACAACGTCCCCAGCAAATATACTCTATACAAATCAGAAAAGACCTGAAACCAGGGGAAAAGAAAGGGAAAGAAAGAGAAAGAAAAAAAAAAGATAAAAACAAAAACAGAACAATACAAAAAAAAAAAACAGAATATGATCAAATATGATCAGGCTAGTGCATAGATCAGTGCCACACACCAGATTTTGGGCGTATTTTTCTCTGTTAGAAAAAAGTGCCTCCTAAAATTTTAAAGGAAGAAAGACTTATATATGTACATAATAAGGGTTGATACAATGAAGGGATGGAAGATGACTGTAAAGTTGAAAATTTATAAAAGATTTTATAAAAGGACTTGATAAAAAGTTGTTTGAAAAAAGAAAGAAAATTTGAAAAAAAAAAAGGGAGAGAATGTGATCAGGCAGGAGACTAGAACAAAGCCATACACTAGTGATTCAGGGTATATTTTGATCTCTTAGAAGAAACTGTATCTTAAAATTTTAAAGAGAGAACAACTTATATATATATATATATATATATGCCAAAAATAAGGGTAACTACTATGAAGGGATAAAGTATGACTCTAAAAATGAAAAATAAAAAATGTTTTTTTTTTTAAAGGGATTGATAAGATGTTGGTTGAAAAAGGGAAAAAGAAAAATTAAAAAAACAGTTAAAAAATTAACTTTGAGGGGGCGGAGCAAGATGGCGGAGGAGTAGGAGACCTGGATTTCGTCTGGTCTCAGGAATTCAGCTGAATAGGGATCAAACCATTCTGAACACCTACAAACTCAACAGGAGATTGAAGAGGAGAGTAGCAACAACTCTCTGAACAGAGAAGCGACCCCTTATTGGAAGGTAGGACGTGCGGAGAAGTGAATCCGAGGCGATATTCGGGAGGATAGACGGCGGGGGAGGGGGCCTCCACCGGCCGCTTCTGGCAAGTGAGAGAGCCGTGGAGCACAAAATCGGAACATTTAGAAGTCGGCTCCGCTGAGGGACGTCGCTGCAGTGGCTAAGCAGGGGGTGGAATCCACCCGGGACAGTGTGGTCTCAGGACCCTTGGGGTCACAGAAAGACCGGGGGTGCCTGAGTGCGCCAGAGCCCCAGGTATTGGAGCGGGGAAGCCGGCTGCAGAGACGGAGCCGAGGCGCGGGCTCTCAGCTCAGGGTTGCCATAAACTTTGATCCGCGGCCCAGTCGGGCCACTGCTCCTCCAGCAGGAACCCGACAAGCGGCAGATCCGGGGAGACTCCCCTTCCTTCCCGGGGCGGAGCGGCGCGGGAACGCACCGCAGGGATCTGCTGGGTTTGGAGACTCCACACGGGGTCGGGTGCCAGAGATAACAACGCTCGGTCACAGGCCGGGTGAGCACGGAGTGCGGCCGGAGACCGGGGACACGGGAGTGACTGCTTTTCTCTGGGGGTGCACTGAGGAGCAGGGCCCCGAGTTCTCAGCTCCTCCGGGTGGAGATTGGGAGGCCACCATTTTTGCCCTGGTCCTCCAAGGCTTTACCGAGAGCTTGCAGGGAACAAAAACTCCTGAGATCAAACCCGAGCAGCTTGCTTAGCCCGGACTGACAAGGGCGGGGCAATTCAGCCTCCAGCAAAGACATTTGGGAACCACAGCAACAGGCCCCTCCCCCAGAAGATCAGCACGAACATCCAGCAAGCCAAGACCAAGTTTACCGATCAAGGAGAACGGGAGAACTCCAGCGCTAGGGGAATACTGCACATAGAATTCATGGCTCTTTTTTACCATGATTCATTAGTTCATCAAAGTTAATTTTTGTTAACTGTTTTTTTTTATTTTTCTTTTTCCCTTTTTCAACCAACATCTTATCAATCTCTTTTAAAAAAAAAACATTTTGTATTTTTCATTATTAGAGTCATATTTTATCCCTTCATAGTAGTTACCCTTATTTTTGGCATATATATATAATTTGTTCTCTCTTTAAAATTTTGAGATACAGTTTCTCCTAACAGATCTAAATATACCCTAAATCACTAGTGTATGGCTCTGTTCTAGTCTCCTGCCTGATCACATTCTCTCCCTTTATTCTTTTTTTTTTTTTTTGGTCTTAAATTTTCTTCTTTCTTTTTGCAAACAACTTCTTATCTTATCAAGTCCTTTTATAAAATCTTTTATAATTTTCATCTTTACAGTCATCTTCCATCCCTTCATTGTATCAACCCTTATTTTGTACATATATAAGTCTTTCTTCCTTTAAAATTTTAGGAGGCACTTTTTTCTAACAGAACAAAATATGCCCAAAATGTAGTGTGTGGCACTGATCTATGCACTAGCCTGGTTATATTTGATCATATTCTGCTTTTTTTGTATTGTTCTGTTTTTGTTTTTATCTTTTTTTCTTTTTTTTCTCTTTCTTTTTTCTTTCTTTCACTTTCTTTTCCCCTGGTTTCACGTCTTCTCTGATTTGTATAGAGTATATTTGCTGGGGACGTTGTTAACCTGTTAGCATTTTGTTCTCTCATTCATCTATTCTCCTCTGGACAAAATGACAAGACGAAAAAAATCACCTCAGCAAAAAGAACAAGAGGTAGTACCGTCAGCCAGGGACCTACTCAATACGGACATTAGTACGATGTCGGACCTAGAGTTCAGAATAATGACTTTGAAGATAGTAGCGGGGCTTGAAAAAAGCGTGGAAGTTATTAGAGAAACCGTTGCTGGAGAAATAAAAGAACTAAAATCTAAGCAAGTCGAAATCAAAAAGGCTATTGATGAGGTGCAATCAAAAACGGGGGCACTAACAGCTAGGATAAATGAAGCAGAAGAGAGAATCAGTGATATAGAAGACTAAATGATGGAAAGTAAAGAGGTTGAGAAAAAGAGAGAAACAACTACAGGATCACGAGGGCAGAATTCGAGAGATAAGTGATACAATAAGACAAAACAACATTAGAATTATTAGGATCCCAGAAGAAGAAGAAAGAGAGAGAGGGGTAGAAAGTATATTGGAGCAAATAATAGCAGAGAACTTCCCTAATGTGAGGAAGGAAACAGGCATAAAAATCCAGGAGGCACAGAGAACCCCTCTCAAAATCAATAATAATAGGTCAACACCCCGACATCTAATAGTAAAACCTACGAGTCTCAGAGACAAAGAGAATATCCTGAAAGCAGCTCAGGAGAAGAGATATGTAACCTACAATGGTAAAAATATTAGATGGGCAACAGACCTATCCACAGAGACCTGGCAGGCCAGAAAGGACTGGCAAGATATCTTCAGAGCACTAAACGAGAAAAATATGCAGCCAAGAATAATACATCCAGCTAGGCTGTCACTGAAAATTGAAGGAGAGATAAAAAGCTTCCAGAACAAATAAAAACTAAAGGAATTTGCAAACACGAAACCAGCCCTCCAAGAAATATTGAAAGGGGTCCTCTAAGCAAAGAGAGATCCTAAAAGCAGCAAAGATCATAAAGGAAAACAGACAACATACAGTAACAGTCACCTTAGAGGCAATACAATGGCACTAAATTCATACCTTTCAATAGTTACCCTGAATGTAAATGGGCTAAATGCCTCAATCAAAAGACACAGGCTATCAGATTGGATTAAAAAACAAGACCGATCCATATGCTGTCTGCAAGAGACTCGTTTTAGACCCAAAGACACCCCCAGATTGAAAGTGAGGGGGTGGAAACGCATTTACCATGCTAATGCACACCAAAAGAAAGCTGAGGTGGCAATCCTTATATCAGACAAACTAGATTTTAAAACAAAGACTGTAATAAGAGATGAGGAAGGACACTATATCCTACTTAAAGGGACTATCCAACAAGAAGATCTAACAATTGTACATATCTATGCCCCGAAAATGGGAGCAGCCAATTATATAAGGCAATTAATAACAAAAGCAAAGAAACACATTGACAACAATACAATAATAGTGGGGGACTTTAACACCCCCCTGACTGAAATGGACAGATCATCTAAGGAAAAGATCAACAGGAAATAAAGACTTTAAATGACAGAGTGGACCAAATGGACTTCACAGACATATTCAGAACATTCCATCCCAAAGCAACGGAATACACATTCTTCTCTAGTGCCCATGGAACATTCTCCAGAATTGATCACATCCTAGGTCACAAATCAGGTCGCAACCGGTACCAAAAGATTGGGATCATTCCCTGCATATTTTCAGGCCACAATGCTTTGAAACTGGAACTCAATCACAAGAGGAAAATCGGAAAGAACTCAAATACATGGAGGCTAAAGAACATCCTACTAAAGAATGAATGGGTCAACCAGAAAATTAAAGAAGAATTAAAAAAATTCATGGAAACCAATGAAAATGAAAACACAACTGTCCAAAATCTTTGGGATACAGCAAAGGCAGTCCTGAGAGGAAAGTATATAGCAATACAAGGCTTTCTCAAGAAACAAGAAAGGTCTCAAATACACAACCTAACCCTACACCTAAAGGAGCTGGAGAAAGAACAACAAAGAAAGCCTAAACCCAGCAGGAGAAGAGAAATCATAAAGATCAGAGGAGAAATCAATGAACTAGAAACCAAAAGAACAGTAGAACAGATCAACGAAACTAGGAGCTGGTTCTTTGAAAGAATTAACAAGATTGATAAACCCCTGGCCAGACTGATCAAAAAGAAAAGAGAAATGACCCAAATCAACAAAATCATGAATGAAAGAGGAGAGATCACAACCAACACCAAAGAAATACAAACAATTATAAGAACATATTATGAGCAACTCTATGCCAGCAAATTAGATAACCTGGAAGAAATGGGTGCATTCCTAGAGATGTACCAACTACCAAAATTGAACCAGGAAGAAATAGAAAACCTGAACAGACCTATAACCACTAAGGAAATTGAAGCAGTCATCAAAAATCTCCCAAGAAACAAAAGCCCAGGGCCAGATGGCTTCCCAGGGGAATTGCAGCAGACATTTCAAGAAGAATTAATACCTATTCTCCTGAAACTGTTCCAAAAAATAGAAATGGAAGGAAAACTTCCAAACTCATTTTATGAGGCCACCATTACCTTGATTCCAAAACCAGACAAAGACCCCATCAAAAAGGAGTATTACAGACCAATATGATGAACATGGATGCAAAAATTCTCACCAAAATACTAGCCAATATGATCCAACAGGACATTAAAAGGATTATTCACCACGACCAAGTGGGATTTAGCCCTGGGCTGCAAGGATGGTTTAACATCCGCAAATCAATCAACGTGATACAATACATTAACAAAAGAAAGAACAAGAATCATATGATCCTCTCAATAGATGCAGAAAAAGCATTTCACAAAGTACAGCATCCTTTCTTGGTCAAAACTCTTCAGAGTATAGGGATAGAGGGTACATACCTCAATATCATAAAAGCCATCTACGAAAAACCTACAGCCAATATCATTCTCAATGGGGAAAAGCTGAGAGGTTTTCCCCTAAGGTCAGGAATGCGGCAGGGATGTCCACTCTCACCACTGCTATTCAACCTAGTATTAGAAGTCCTAGCCACAGCAATCAGACAACAAAAAGAAATCAAAGGCATCCAAATGGGCAAAGAGGAATTCAAACTCTCACTCTTTGCAAATGATATGATACTGTATGTGGAAAACCCAAAAGACTCCACCCCAAAAATGCTAGAACTCATACAGGAATTCAGAAAAGTGGCAGGATATAAAATCAATGCACAGAAATCAGTGGCATTCCTATACACCAACAACAAGACAGAAGAGAGACAAATCAAGGAGTCTATCCCATTTACAATTGCACCCAAAACCGTAAGATACCTAGGAATAAATTTAACCAAAGAGGCAAGGATCTGTACTCGGAAAACTATAAAATACTCAGGAAAGAAATTGAAGAAGACACAAAGAAATGGAAAAACGTTCCATGCTCATGGATTGGGAGAACCAACATTGTGAAGATGTCAATGCTACCTAGAGCAATCTACACATTCAATGCAATCCCCATCAAAATACCATCCACTTTTTTCAAAGAAATGGAACAAAGAATCCTAAAATTTGTATGGAACCAGAAGAGACCCCGAATAGCCAGAGGAATCTTGAAAAAGAAAAGCAAAGCTGGTGGCATCACAATTCCGGACTTCCAGCTCTATTACAAAGCTGTCATCATCAAGACAGTATGGTACTGGCACAAAAACAGACACATAGATCAATGGAACAGAATCGAGAGCCCAGAAATGGATCCTCAACTCTATGGTCATCATCTTTGACAAAGCAGGAAAGAATGTCCAATGGGAAAAAGACAGTCTCTTGAACAAATCGTGTTGGGAAAATTGGAGAGGCACATGCAGAAGAATGAAACTGGACCATTCCCTGACACCACACACAAAAATAGACTCCAAATGGTTGAAAGACCTAAACGTGAGACAGGAGTCCATCAAAATCCTAAAGGAGAACACAGGTAGCAACCTCTTCGACCTCAGCCGCAGCAACTTCTTCCTAGAAACATCACCAAAGGCACGGGAAGCCAGGGCAAAAATGAACTATTGGGATTTCATGAAGATAAAATCTTTTGCACAGCAAAAGAAACAGTCCACAAAACCAAAAGACAACCGACAGAATGGGAGAAAATATTTGCAAATGACATATCAGATAAAGGGCTAGTATCCAAAATCTATAAAGAACTTATCCAACTCAACACCCAAAGAACAAATAATCCAATCAAGAAATGGGCAGAAGACATGAACAGACATGTTTCCAAAGAAGACATCCAAATGGCCAACAGGCACATGAAAAAGTGCTCAACATCGCTCGGCATCAGGGAAATCCAAATCAAAACCTCCATGAGATACCACCTCACACCAGTCAGAATGGCTAAAATTAACAAGTCAGGGAACGACAGATATTGGCGGGGATGCGGAGAAAGGGGAACCCTCCTCCACTGTTGGTGGGAATGCAAGCTGGTGCAACCACTCTGGAAAACAGTATGGAGGTTCCTCAAACATTTGAAATTAGAGCTACCATTCGATCCAGCAATTGCACTACTGGGTATTACCCAAAGATACAAATGTAGGAACCCAAAGGGGTACGTGCACCCCAATGTTTATAGCAGCAATGTCCACAATAACCAAACTGTGGAAAGAGCGAAGATGTCCATTGACAGATGAATGGATAAAGTAGAAATTGTTTATATACACAATGGAATATTATGCAGCCATCAAAAAGAATGAGATCTTCCCATTTGCAACGACGTGGATGGAACTGGAGGGTGTTATGCTTAGTGAAATAAGTCAATCAGATAAAGACATGTATCATATGACCTCACTGATATGAGGAATTCTTAATCTCAGGAACAAACTGAGTGTTACTGGAGTGGTTGTGGGTGGGAGGATGGGGTGGCTGGTTGATAGACATTGGGGAGGGTATGTGCTATGGTGAGCGCTGTGAATTTTGCAAGACTGTTGAATCACAGATCTGTACTTCTGAAACAAATAACGCAACATATTTTCAGAAAAAAGAAAAAGAAGATAGCAGGAGAGGAAGAATGAAGGGGAGTAAGTCTGAGGTGGAGACGAACTATGAGAGATGATGGACTCTGAAAAACAAACTGAGGGTTCTAGAGGGGAGGAGGGTAGGGGGATGGGTTAGCCTGGTGATGGGTATTAAAGAGGGCACATTCTGCATGGAGCACTGGGTGTTATGAACAAACAATGAATCATGGAACACTACATCAAATACTAATGATGTAATATATGGTGATTAACATAACAATAAAAAAATTAAAAAAAATTAACTTTGAAAAACTAATGAATCATTGTAAAAAAGCCATGAATTCTTTGTGCAGTATTCCCTTAGTGCTGGAGTTCTCCCGTTCTCCTTGATCAGTAAACTTGGTCTTGGCTTGCTGGCTGTTCCTGCTGATCTTCTGGGGGAGGGGCTTGTTGCCGTGGTTCCCAAATGTCTTTGCCGGAGGCGGAATTGCCCCGCCCTTGTAGGTCAGGGCTAAGCAAGCTGCTGGGGTTTGCTCTCAGGAGTTTTTGTTCCCTGCAAGCTCTCGGTACAGCTTTGAGGGACCAGGGTGAAAATGGTGGCCTCCCAGTCTCCACCCGGAGGAGCTGAGAACTCGGGGCCCTGCTCCTCAGTGTGCCCCCAGAGAAAAGCAGTCACTCCCGTCTCCCCGGTCTCCGGCCGCACTGCATGCTCACCTGACCTGTGACCGAGCGTTTCTATCTCTGGCACCGGACCCCGTGTGGAGTCTCCAAACCCAGCAGATCCCTGCGGTGTGCTCCGATGCCGCTCCTCCCTGGGAAGGAAGGGGAGTCTCCCCAGCTCTGCCGCTTGTTGGGTCCCTGCTGGAGGAGCAGTGGCCCGACTGGGCCGCGGATAATAGTTTATGGCAACCCTGAGCTGAGAGCCCGCGCCTCAGCTCTGTCTTTGCAGCCAGCTTCCCTGCTCTGATACCTGGGAGCTCTGCCACACTCAGGCACCCCTGGTCTTTCTGTGACCCCGAGGGTCCTGAGTCACACTGTCCCGCAAGGGTTCCACCCCCCACTTAGCCACTAGAGCAACGTCCCTCAGTGGAGCCAACTTCGAAAATTCCGATTTTGTGCTCCGTGGCTCTATCACTTGCCAGAAGCGGCCGACGGAGGCCCCCTCCCCCGCCATCTATCCTCCCGAATATCGCCTGGGACTCACTTCTCTGTACGTCCTACCTTCCAGTAAGTGGTCGCTTCTCTGTTCAGAGAGTTGTTGCTATTCTCTTCTTCGATCTCCTGTTGAGTTCGTAGGTGTTCAGAATGGTTTGATCCCTATTCAGCTGAATTCCTGAGACCAGACGAAATCCAGGTCTCCTACTCCTCTGCCATTTTGCTCCGCCTCTGACTGATTATGTTTTTATGTGTCTTTGAAATCTCAAATTTGTTTTCATTTTTAGCACTTGTTTGTATCATATGATGAAGTGAAATATCAATGTTTGAACCAGGAGAGACTATGGACTCTGAGACACAAACTGAGGGTTTTGTGGGGGGGAGTGGGTTAGCCCAGTGATGGGTATTAAGGAGGGCACATACTGCATGGAGAACTGGGTGTTAAACGAAAACAATGAATCGTGGATAACCACATCAAAAACTAATGATATATTGTATGGTGAGTAACATAACATAATAAAATAAAATTAAAAATATATATATATAATTTTACATTTGTGACTACATCTAATTTATTGAAGCTGTTTCCAGGACCAGAAAAAGAAAAGGGTACATTTATATTCTTTAAATCTACCTTATTTTAATGTTTTTTAAGATTTATTTATTTGAAATAGAGAGCACATGCACACACATGCAGGGAGAGGGGCAGAGAGAATCCTCAAGCAGACTTCCCACTGAGTGCTGAGCCCAACATGGGACTCCATCCCAGGACCCTGAGATCACAACTTGAGCCAAAATCAAGAGTTGGACACTCAACAGACTGAGCCACGCTGGCACCCCTAATTCTACCTTATTTTGGAAGTATAAACCTTTTTATGTTGTAGCCCATTATCCCACTGTTTTACTAATTTTATTGGAAAAACACAACAAAACAAAACCTCTGCCTTCTAGTTAAAGGAAAACTAAATAATAAAAAGTTGTTTTAAAACAATAAAAACATATATCAGAGGAAAAAAACATAAAAAGAAGTCTTGGAGGCATTCAGGAATTCTGGAGCTTTCTCAAGTTGTCTTAGGGCATGATGGAATGAATGCTAGATTCTGTCACATACTAATGCTGTATTTTAGGAAAGTCATGGAATCTATATTCATGATTCAAAAGGATGCTGTCAGGATCAAACAAGATACCATATCTAAAAGTGCTTTGTATAGTGTTATGTCCTTCCAAAATTGTAGTTAAAGGGAATTATTTAGATGGTGTGGAAACAAGTATGTAAATCAAGGTCCAGAAGAATTTGTTTTTCTAACCAGGTTTTATATATACTGTGATCCAATGACATATAACCTCCAAGTACTCCCACTAACTTTAGAATACGACTTGTACTTTTGTTCAAAACTAATTCATATTACCCATCCAACTATAATAACTCAAATATTTTGCAATTCAATAACCTTTGGATTGAAACAGCTATATGTCTATAACTCTAGCCATTGGTGCTGATGTATAAAATGAAGGTAAGTACAGCAAATGTCTTGCTCGCTCTTTTTACCATTGCTTAGCAAAGTGCCAACACTTATCTTTACTGAATAATGACATTAAAAATCTGCTCTTTTAAAAGAAAAGAAAGAAAAGAAAACCCATCAATTAAGTAATAAGCTCAAAAGACTTGCTAAAGAAAAACAGTTAAACAGGCAGTCTTAGCACAGCTGAAAAGCAGACTCCACCATTTATTTTTCTTCTGCATTTGAAAAACTTAAAGCTGCTGTTCCCAGTAAAATTACTATAAACATTTTTATTTATGTAAAATGAAAGCCAGTTAGCATTTTCTTTCTAAAAAATTTAACTTATATTAAGGTTATCAAAGAGTCCATTCAGTGGACCCCCCCTTTTCTTCCAAAAACCACAGATTCATAGTTACCATTTAGTAGGTCGTTCTACTAAGTGGGTACTAGATTATAAGAAAGTAAGCTCCTCCCTTCCCCTATATAATATAAACTCTGTAAGGGCAGGGTCTTGTCTATTATGTTCACTGCTCCTTTTTCAGTACTTTGATCTATACCTGGCACATAGCAGATACTACACAAATGAACTATTGCTTGAATGAATACTTATTTGATCATAAAGTTGTGAATTCTCTCATTTGAAAAATCTTTGTTTTCCATTCTAAATATTTGCTTCTTATTTTTTCATAAGATGGTACCTAAATGTAACCACAAAAATAACAGAAAAGTAAAATATGTATATACCTATTAAATTTTTTGTACATATTCTCCATTAATTCACTTTAGTCCATTTAAAATCTGGAAATTCATATGAAGCAGGCTTTTTTAACCAATCTCAAGAAAATGGAGAGAATGTCTTCAGCTTTATTGATTTTAAGATCAATGTGTGAATTAACTAAGTTTGTTTATAGCACTTTTTATTGAAAAGGAAATTTTATGTGTATTTCTTTTTTTAAAAAAGATTTTATTTATTTATTTGACAGAGAGGGACACAGCATGAGAGGGAACACAAGCAGGGGGAGTGGGAGAGGGAGAGGGAGAAGCAGGCTTCCCGTGGAGCAGAGAGCCCGGTGCAGGGCTCGATCCCAGGACCCTGGGATCATGACCTGAGCAGAAGGCAGATGCTTAACGACTGAGCCACCCAGGCACCCCACAGATATTTCTTAATGCTTCTATTGTGTAGCTTAATTTCTTTTATACTGTAAACATATAACACTGTAAATATGCAGTGAATCCATAAATGATCTGAGTCTTTTTATTTAACTTAGCCTTCCCAGAGATGCGTTTTCCTCTAGCATTAATCTTTGATTACATTCAGAGTAATGCTGATCAATATAAAAGTCCTGGACTTAACTATGTGGCTACTGCAGTTTATGGAGGTAAATTCTGGGTAAAATTTTTAAATTATGCATTGTTACCATTTGAGATATTAAGTATAGGATAATTTACTCTGTCACTGTCATGCATTTCATAGAGCTAAGTTAATATATTGCAAAAATAACTGCAATGGCAATTTTTAAATTTCTAAACATTTGGAATATTCCAAATATAACAAGTTATCTAGGGAAAAAGTAATGTATATTCATATACTCAACACATCATAGCTTTACTTTTTGCTTCAAAACTTTTTTTTTAATGACTAGATCTTTACAGATAGCTAAAGTCTTCCATGAACTGCTGCCTAATCTCACACCTCTCCCCCAGCCCCATCATCCCTATCTCCTGAATTTTGTGCTTATCATTCCCATGTGTATCTTATTCTTTTACAAAAATATTTTCCCTAAATGATATTTAGCAACATTTTGCCTTTTTTTTAAATTTTATATAAACCAAACTTACAATATGCCCAGCACAGAGTAAGCACCCAATATTTTTGCCATGCCACATGCTTTCTTTTCTCTTGACAATGCATTTGAAATTTATAATGTTGATACATGTAGTTCTGATTAATTCACTTCAGTTCTGCTGCTGGGCTCTACCATGTAAGTATGACACAAAGACAATCAAGCCCCTCTTATCCAAAATCATCTTTTTCTCTCTTCCCTCAGCAACTCCCAGCATCCAGCCACATCTCCAGGGTGCAGCCCCCACGACTACTCCCTCTGGCCTGCTTACTTGTTTTGTAAATTATTGGGTTGGTGTGATTTTTTTTCTTGTAATTTAAATAAGACCATCAGTGTTGGTTCTATTTAACAGATATGACATAATGTTAGTGGTCTTAAAGTGATGAAAATTTGCGAACTATGGAAACCAAATAAATGACTGAATAATAAAAAACACATACATACATACATACATACATGAAAGAACAAATAAAAGGAAAACCTTTTAATACACATATCTACTGTATCTATTTTTTTAAATATAAGTAACTTCACAATTAAGTCTGTACATGTTTCTTTGCTCATAAGTTTGGGAGTTTTTCTTGAATTATAGCTAGAACTTGTTGGTTGAAAATGTGTACAATTTTACATACTAGATACTACAAAAATGTTCTGCAAATTGGGTTTGGCAAGACAATAGGATCTAAGAATTTCCTTTCCTAGACATCTTTACCAACATTTGTTATTTTAAGAATTTAAAATGTTTTAACAACATGGTAAGTGTGAAAATTTTTCTTATTTTACATACATTCCATCAATGTCTAGTGAAGTTGAGCATCTTGTCAATTATTTATTGGTCAGTCCAATCTGTTCATTTCTGAAAATTACCTGCTTGAATCCTTTGTCCATTTTCTTATTAGTTACTGTCCCTTTTATCTGTTAATTTGTAGGAATTCTTTAGAAATTTGAAATACTGATTCTATGTTGTTTTTATATGTTGCAGATATCTATTCCCAGTTTGTGACTTGAATGTTTATAGTGTTTTTTGTTAAACAGGATTTTTTTTTCAGTTTTGATGTAGACCAGAATATCAACTCTTTTATTCAAGGTTTATAATTTTATATCTGATTGAAGAAACCCTTTCCTATTTTAAGTTTGTAAAAAATTATCCATTTTATTTTTAAAACATTTTAATGTTTGTTTTACATAATTAGACATTTAACCTGCATGCAATCAACCTTTTCTGTATTTGAAAGGTATGGCTTTATTTTTTCCCTATATTTATAACAGAGTGCCTCCAGATTATTTATTTACTAATCATTTCTTCTTCACTGATTTGTAATGTCATCCCACCTATGTATCATGTTTATATTCGTATGTAGGCAAGAGCATACTTTTCCTGGTTTCAAAAATGGAGATCAAGCAGATCGCTGGTTGTTTTAGTCAGCTCAGGCTGCCACAACAAAATGCCATAGACTGAGTGACTTAAGAAACATTTATTTCTCACAGTTCTGGAGGCTAAGAAGTCCAAGATCAAGATGCTGGCAGATTCAGTGTCTGTTGAAAGTGGTTTCCTTTTTTGTGGATGGTCACCTTCTAGCTGTGTACTTGCACAGCCTTTTCTCCATTTGTGCTCAGTATGCAGAGAGAGAACTCCCCTGTCTCTTCTTCTAAGGGCACAAATCCCATCAGGAGGGCATCAAACCTCATAAACATGTCATATAAACCTAATTACCTCCCAAAAGTCCCACCTCCAAATACCATAACATTGGGGATTAGGTTTCAACATATGAATTTGGAGGGGGGACATATTCAGTCCATAACATAGGTAATCAGTAAATATTCTCTGATGTGTCAAAGAGTAACTTAAACTGATTCTCTGCAGCAACTTATTGAAACATCTTTCAACTCTTTTCATCCTTCTGTGAATACAGACCTAACTCTAGCTTACAGAGCTTATAAAAAGCTACACTATTTGGGCATTTAGCTTACAATATTCTACCTGTATACATTTGAGGAAACAGAGAGAAGGAGGAAAACAAGAATTTAAGTAGCCTGAGTCTGCTTGTTCTTCCATGCATTGAATATAACCAGGAGAGTCATGAATAGGGAGACACAAAGAAAGTGTATCTACAATGGGCAGCAGTTCCTGGGAACCCCTCTCTCAGTGTGACCATCTTAAAGAGTGCACAGAGTGTGATTCTAGTTTAAAGATACACATTTTTTCATATATATATATAATTTTAATGCAAAGAGCTGTACACAAATTTATTTACACTGCAGTTTATGTCCAACTTAATGGATTTCTAAGGGCAATTTTTACTAGACATAGATTTCATCCTAAGTGCTGACTTTAAACCCTAAGTGATGAGTCAGACATAGCTCCATTGTAATCAATGTGTCAATGGAACATCACAATACTATTTAAACAAGAGTTTCAGATAAAAAACAGCTTTTAGTCTTCACTCATAAGCGATAGTGAATGAAGAGGGGCAGGGTTAAGAGTATTCTCTGAGATTAAACCTGCATGTCTTAGTTTCCAAGGTAAATGTAGGCATGCCAGGACACTGAAAAACTGAAAGCAGAGGCACTGCTCAACAGCAATAGCTGGGCAATCCCTTTCTTTCCTGGATGAAGAAATGGCTTTGTTGACAACTATGTTTGTTTCAAGACTCAGAAAGTGCCAATTATAAAGTCACAGAAATGAACGTGACAAATTATGGTGTAACCTCTTCTCAAATGATGACAGACACACTGAATATAAAAAGGTTTGGCTATACCAAGAAGTGAGTTTCCCAAAGCTATAGAGACTGACTTTGCAGGGACAATGGCATTGCTGACTGGGTGATTTCTTCAGAAACACTGTTTATCAAACAAAACTTACTGATACTGATTGCATCTGCCAATTCTATGTGTGGCTAACTCATTTCTGACAAAATTTTGGGTTATTAGCTTATTATATATCAGGAAGCTAATTTAGCCCAGCAATGGGTTTGGGGTGTTGTCCAGACAATCCATACCCCACCTAAAATGCTTCAATGGCATATCTCCTCAAAGGCAAGTACAAGTAGAATAATTTTCCTGACAAACTATTATATCATAATGTTCTGTTTACCTGAGGAAGTGAGAGCAGAACTCATTCCCCATTCTTTTAAAGTATGATTCCTTTCAGAATCAATCATGGAATATTAGGTTATAACAGGCATCTCAGAGATTACTGAGTCCCGTAATAAGGATAAGAATCTGAAAAGTAGAGGCATCAAGTATTCCAAAGTCACTCTGCTAAGAGGCAGAGGTGATCCTGAACACAGTTTTCCTAAATCTTAGCTCAGCAGTTGCATCCACAAAGCCAAATGTCAATAAGTTAATCAGGACCTTAACAATGCAGCAGTTTTCTGGCTTATACAATTTACTTCTCCAGGAGATGAAACACCAAAAACTTTATGTTCTTAGGTACTCAAATGGAATGACTCAAGAAAAAAAACTGTGTAAGTGGGATTGTCCACATTTTTTTAAGTTTTTAACTTAAAATGGCCATAATTCTTCTTCATTAACTGGATTAGTTACCATTTCAGAGAATACTACATTTTAGAGGAACCCAGGTCTCAAAAGCATGAAAGAGAGATAATTTTTTCTGAAGCTCATCAAACTAAAATTGATAATAATAACACTAATAATTTAATAGCTAGCACTTGAGTGCTTATTAGTATTTAAGTTCTAAGTACCTAAACTCATTTAATCCTCACAATAAACCTATTTATTAGATTCTATTTACCTATGAAGAAACTGAGGCACAGAGAAGTTTTATACCTTGTTGATTATTTGAATTTAGGAATTCCTCCCTAGAATTCATACCCTTAATCATACCCTTATTGAGGTAATCCTTACAAAGGACAGGGAGATGGAATACAGAATTCTCACTTTCCTTTCTGGATTTAGATACTTAGTTCACTAAAGAGGTGATTTGCTAACTGGTATGCTGGTACCCTGAAAAAGTTAATGATTCTCCCAAGGGGGAAATTCTCTGGAAGGGAGTAATTTACATTATGGGGAAATGTGGCCCAATACGTATAACATGGGGAACAAATAAGTTATGACACCATGAAGGTGTCAAGGCTGACATATTATATAGCATCCTTTCTGCAACCTGTGGATGGCAGCATCTATATAATGTAGTCAAAATAAATAAAACTTTGAATGTATGGGAAAGATAATCACATATCAATTTACACATACACATAAAATTATCTACTATATATGACTGCCACTGCTTGAGTTCTTGAAGAACTTGAGTCATTTCCAAAGAGCATATGTCTCAGCCATGAGCTTCATCATTTCAAATACAGCTGTTTCCCTGCTGGATGTCAGAAATACTAGCTGACTGGATCCCCTTCAGGAGGGTATCACTAGATGGTCAAGTTGTTGAAAACTCTCCACAGTAACAAGAAGATCCAAATAGTCTATGAAGGGTGATAAAGCTTCACTCTTAGAAGATGGCTACTTTAAAATGTGATAAATTGTTAGAATTGTGGTGGAAGAGAAGTCAATACACTGCTGACAGCAACAAATAGGGCCTTGAGGATGTGATCAGAAACTTCCATTCCTGGGAATCAACAGTAAGGAAATGATTCCAAACAAAGAAAGGGCACAAGGTCACATTATATGTAGTTAGATAAAAATGGAAACTTCCTTAATGTCCAAAAATGGGGATGCTGTTAAATAAATTTGGTACATTCATGTGAAGGAATACTATGCAGTCAATACCACACTTAAAAAGTGAAAACAGTACAATAGAAAACAGTGAATATTATATTCCATTATTTTTGTAATTTTTTTGTATTTTAATTCTCAATCTCCCCTTTTTTCCCCCCTCTTCCCTTCCCTTCCTTTTCTTCCCCATTTTAATTCAAACACACCATATTGGAGCAAGTGTACTAGGAAATTTATCAAAATGATGAAAGAAGTTCTCTGTGAACTAGTCATTATTATCTCACTTTAAAGAGGTGAAGAGTGAGGATCAGAGTCCAACAACTTTGCCGCAGGTATAACATACTGATAAATCAGGGTGATTTAATGCCATGCTTCTTCATACTGGACTACTGAGTTCAATCCCCTCATTCTTCAACTGTAAAATGATGATCTTTCTGATCTCTTCAAATGCTGGTGTAAAGACGTCCAGCCTGATAAGAATATATGATTTTCATATTCTTACCATAAAAAAAGCTTGCCAAGCAAATTAATAAAATGATTGTAATTTCAGAAGTCCTATTATTGTAATCAAAATTATCATCAGGTCTTTAGTTTGTATTGTAAGTTCTTATTGAAATAAATCAGTTTTAATTAATGAGCAGACCTGAAAATCCTTCTTTATTTCAGTCATTCATTCACTTACTTGCCATATATTTATTGAGGACTTTGGTGCCCTAGGCTCTGTGCTTGATGTTATGGATAGAAAAATAGGCCCTATTTTTGACAAGATCACTCTCAAGTGAAACATCACACATGCACACACACACACTCACTAAAGTTACACACCTATGCTGTGGTAATTATAATGATAATATGTCCAGGTATTATGCAAAAAGAAAAGTAATATGTTCAGCATTTGAAGAGTTCCTAATGAAGGAAAAGGGATGCTTTAATCAAATTATATAGTATAAATGGAGTTTCCTAGGTGAACAGGGAAAAGCAAAAACATTCCAATGAGCAAGGACTCTCAGTTCAAAGTAAAGAGAGGCAAGACATTAATTTTGTCAGCTGGAACAGACAACAGCTAACCTTTTTCACCTGCTAAAGAGTTCAGATGTGACCCACTAGAAAGAATTGACAAGATAATCAAATCAAATGCTTCTATTCATCTCCACCTTGTATTTTTGATAGCTGCTAGAACTTTTTGATAATTATATGACATGGCTTTGGTGGAACAAATTATCACCCAACAGAATAGTCTGTATAAAAGATGCTGAGGCCTTGGGCGCCTGGGTGGCTCGGTTGGTTGCGTGACTGCCTTCGGCTCAGGTCATGATCCTGGAGTCCCGGGATCGAGTCCCACATCGGGCTCCCTGCTAGGCGGGGAGTCTGCTTCTCCCTCTGACCCTCTTCCCTCTCGTGCTCTCTCTCTCATTCTCTCTCTCTCAAAAAATAAATAAAATCTTTAAAAAAAAAAGATGCTGAGGCCTTGATTAAGGGCAGTATGGTAGCAGGGATCAAATAAAATGGACAAATTTAAAAAAATAATTGGACTAATCCACATGATCAAAGATATAAAACATATATATATGTATACACACATGCACACACACACACACACACACACACACAACCACAGGGTTTTGCAAACCATTTCAGGAAGTTCAAATATTTTAAAGCTCATCCTAAGAGTCTATGAGTACTCAATTAAGGATCCTTTATCTACACTTAGTTAAACTGTGATGAATACCTGTAAGAATCAGTTGTAATTAATTTTGACTTGAAATTATTAAACTAGTGCTGCTCTTAAACACCTAATAATGAAAACTGACTTAATCCTCAAACTAGCTCAGATATAGTTTCTTAGAAAATAAAAGTACACTGTTTTTTTCTTATTGAAAAAAGAACATCACTCACTATGCCATCTGCACAAGGAACATAGCAGCTTGCCATTCATAAGATACAAAACAAGGGGAGGAGCAAGATGGCGGAGAAGTAGGAGACCTAAATTTTGTCTGGTCCCAGGATTTCAGCTAGATAGGGATCAAACCATTCTGAATGCCTACGAACTCAAGAGGAGATTGGAGAAAAGAATAGCTGCAACTCTCTGAACAGAAAAGCGACCACTTTCTGGAAGGTAGGATGTGCAGAGAAGTGAATCCAAGGTGATATTCAGGAAGATAGATGGTGGGGGAGGGGACCTCCGTCAGCAGCTACCAGCAAGTGATAGAGAGCGGAGCACAAAATCGGAACTTTTAGAAGTCGGCTCCGCTGAAGGACGTCGCTCCAGTGGCTAAGCGGGGGGGAGGGGGGCGGGGGTGAAACCCTCTTTGGGACAGTGTGGTCTCAGGACCCGCAGGGTCACAGGAAGACTGGGGGTGCCTGAGTGTGGCAGAGCTCCCAGGTATCAGAGCGGGGAAGCCGGCCGCAGAGACGGAGCCGAGGAGTGGGCTTTCAGCTTGGGGTTGCCATAAACCGTGGTCTGCGGCACAGTTGGGCCACTGCTCCTCCAGCAGAGAACCAACAAGCGGCAGATACCAGGAGACTCCCCATCTTCCCCCAGGAGGAGCTGCATGGGAGTGCACTGCAGGAATCTGCTGAGTTTGGAGACTCCACACAGGGTCGTATGCCAGAGATAGAAATGCTCAGTCACAGGCGGTGTGAGCATGGAGTGTGGCAGGAAACCAGGGAGACTGGAGTGATTGACTGCTTTTCTCTGGGGGCTCACTGAGGAGTGGGGCCCTAAGTTCTCAGCTCCTCTGGAGCAGAGATTGGGAGGCCGCCATTTTCACTCTCATCGTCCAAAGCTGTACAGAAAGCTTAAAGGGAACAAAAGCTCCAGAGAGCAAACCCGAGCAGATTAAAGTTATTTTTTTTAATTTTCTTTTTTTTCTTTTTCTTTTAATTTTTCTTTTTCCCTTTTTCAACCAACATCTTATCAATCCCCTTTTTATTTTTTAAAGATTTATTTATTTATTTATTTGAGAGAGTGAGAATGAGAGAGAGACTACATGAGATGGGGGAGGGTTAGAGGGAGAAGTTAGGCTCCTTTCTGAGCAGGGAGCCTGATGTGGGACTCGATCCCGGGACTCCAGGATCATGACCTGAGCCGAAGGCAGTCGCTTAACCAACTGAGCCACCCAGGTGCCCCTCAATCCCCTTTTTAAAAATCTTTTTTATTTTTCATTTTTAGAGTCATATTCTATCCCTTCATAGGAGCTAACCTTATTTTTGGTATATATATAAGTTGTTCTCTCTTTAAAACTTTGGGATACAGTTTCTTCTAAAAGACCAAAATATACCCTAAATTTCTAGTGAATGTCTTTGTTCTAGTCTCCTGCCTGATCACATTCTCTGCCTTTTTTTTTTTTAATTACTCTTCTTTCTTTTTTCAACCAACTTCTTATCTACTAATTCCTTTTATAAAATCTTTTATGATTTTCATCTTTACAATCATATTCCCTCCCTTCATCGTATTTACCCTTATTTTTGTATATATAAGTTTTTTTTCTTTAAAACTTTGGGAGGCACTTTTTTCTAACAGACCAAAATATGCCCAAAATCTAGTGTGGGGCAGTGCTCTATGTACCAGCCTAATCATATTTGACCATATTCTTTCTTTTTTTAATCTTTTTTTTCATTCTTTTTCTTTTTTCTGTCTTTCCTTTTCTTTTCCCCTGGTTTCAGGTCTTTTCTGATTTGTTTACAGTATATTTTCTGGGGACGTTATTACCCTGTTAGCATTTTGTTCATTCATTCATATATTCTCCTCTAACCAAAATGACAAGATGGAAAAAAATCACCTCAACAAAAAGAACAAGAGACAGTACCAACTGCCATGAACCCAATCAATACAGACATTAGTAAGATGTCAGAACTAGAGTTCAGAAAGATGATTTTAATGATACTTGCTGGGCTTGAAAAAAAGCATGGAAGTTATTAGAGAAACCCCTTCTGGAGAAATAAAAGAACTAAAATCTAAACAAATCGAAATCAAAAAGGCTATTAATGAGGTGCAATCAAAAATGCGGACACTAACTGCTATGATAAATGAGGCAGAAGAGGGAATTAGCGATAAAGAAGACCAAATGATGGAAAATAATGAAGCTGAGAAAAAGAGAGATAAACAACTACTGGATCACGAGGGCAGAATTCGAGAGATAAGCGATAGCATAAGGCAAAACAACATTAGAATAATTGGGATCTCAGAAGAAGAAGAAAGAGAGAGAGGGGCAGAAGGTATACTGGAGCAAATTATAGAAGAGAACTTCCTTAAATGGGGGAAGGAAACAGGCATCAAAATCCAGGAGGCACAGAGAACGCCCCCTCAAAATCAATAAAAATAGGTCAACACCCCGACATCTAATAGTAAAACTTACGAGTCTCAGAGACAAAGACAAAATCCTGAAAGCAGCTCGGGAGAAGAGATATGTAACCTACAATGGTAGAAACATTAGATTGGCAACAGACCTATCCACAGAGACCTGGCAGGCCAGAAAGGACTGGCATGATATCTTCAAAGCACTAAACGAGAAAAATATGAGCCAAGAATACTATATGCAGCTAGATTATCATTGAAAATAGAAGGAGAGATAAAAAGCTTCCACAACAAACAAAAACTAAAGGAATTTGCAAACATGAAACAAGCCCTACAAAAAATCTTGAAAGGGGTACTCTCAGCAAAGAGAGAGCCTAAAAGTAACATAGACCAGAAAGGAACACAGACAATATACAGTAACAGTCACCTTATAGGCAATGCAATGGCACTAAATTCATATCTTTCAATAGTTACACTGAATGTAAATGGTCTAAATGCCCCAATCAAAAGACACAGGCTATCAGATTGGATAAATCTGATAAACCATCAATATGCTGTCTGCAAGAAACTAATTTTAGACCCAAAGACACCTCCAGATTGAAAGTGAGGGAGTAGAAAACCATTTACCATGCTAATGGACACCAAAAGAAAGCTGGGGTGGCAATCCTTATATCAGACACATTAGATTTTAAACCAAAGACTATAAGAAGAGATGAGGAAGGACACTATATTCTACTTAAAGGGTCTATCCAACAAGAAGATCTAACAATTCTAAATATCTATGCCCCTAACAAGGGAGCAGCCAATTATATAAGCCAATTAATAACAAAAGCAAAGAAACACATCGACAACAAACAATAATAGTGGGGGACTTTAACAGCCCTCTCACCGAAGTGGACAGATCATCTAAGCAAAAGATCAACAAGGAAATAAAGACTTTAAATGACATACTGGACCAGAGGGACTTCACAGATATATTCAGCACATTCCATCCCAAAGCAAAAGAATGCCCATTCTTCTCTAGTGCCCATAGAACATTCTGCAGAATAAATCACATCCTGGGTCACAAAGCAGGTCTCAACCAGTACCAAAAGGTTGGGATCATTCCCTGCATATTTTCTGACCATAATGCTTTGAAACTAGAACTCAGTCATAAGGGGAAATTTGGAAAGAACTCAAATACATGTAGGCTAAAAAACATCCTACTAAAGAATGAATGGGTCAACCAGGAAATTAAAGAAGAATTAAAAAAATTCATGGAAACAAATGAAAATGAAAACACAACTGTTCAAAATCTTTGGGATGCTGCAAGGCCGTCCTAAGAGGAAGGTATATAGTGATACAAGCCTTTCTCAAGAAACAAGAAAGGTCTCAAATACACAACCTAACCCAACATCTAAAGGAGCTGGAGAAAGAACAGCAAATAAAGCCTAAACCCAGCAGGAGAAGAGAAATAATAAAGATCAGAGCAGAAATCAATGAAATAGAAACCAGAAGAACAGTAGAACAGATCAACAAAACTAGGAGCTTGTTCTTTGAAAGAATTAAAAAGATTGAAAAATCCCTGGCCTGACTTATCAAAAAGAAAAGAGAAATGACCCAAATAAATAAAATCATGAATGAAAGAGGAGAGATCACAACCAACACCAAAGAAATACAAACAATTATAAGAACATGTTATGAGCAACTATATACCAGCAAATTAGATAATCTGGAAGAAATGGATGCTTTCCTAGAGACATATAAACTACCAAAACTGAACCAGGAAGAAATAGAAAACCTGAACAGACCTATAACCACTAAGGAAATTGAAGCGGTAATCAAGAATCTCCCAACAAACAAAAGACAGGGCCAGATGGCTTCCCAGGGGAATTCTACCAACATTTAAAGAGAATTAATACCTATTCTTCTGAAACAGTTCCACTAAATAGAAATGGAAGGAAAACTTCCAAACTTGTTTTATGAGGCCACCATTACGTTGATACCCAAACCAGGCAAATACCCCATCAAAAAGGAGAATTACAGACCAATATCCTTGATGAACACGGATGCAAAATTTCTCACCAAAATACTAGCCAATAGGATCTAACAATACATTAAAAGGATTATTCACCACAACCAAGTGGGATTTATCCCTGGGCTGCAAGGTTGGTTCAACTTCCGCAAATCAATCAATGTGATACAATACATTAAGAAAAGAAAGAACAAGAACCATGCGATCCTTTCAATAGATGCAGAAAAAGCATTTGACAAAGTATAGCATCCTTTCTTAATCAAAACTCTTCAGAGTATAGGGACAGAGGGTACATACCTCAATATCATAAAAGCCATCTATGAAAAACCCACAACGAATATCATTCTCAATGGGGAAAAACTAAGAGCTTTCCCCCTATGGTCAGGAACATGGCAGGGATGTCCACTCTCACCACTGCTATTCAACATAGTATTAGAAGTCTTAGCCACAGCAATCAGAAAACAAAAAGAAATCAAAGGCATCCAAATCGGCAAAGAAGAAGTCAAATTCTCACTGTTTGCAGATGATATGATACTTTGTGGAAAACCCAAAAGACTCCAAAACTGCCAGAAC
Source organism: Eumetopias jubatus (assembly GCF_037043125.1). Taxonomy (NCBI): domain Eukaryota; kingdom Metazoa; phylum Chordata; class Mammalia; order Carnivora; family Otariidae; genus Eumetopias; species Eumetopias jubatus. The sequence continues at coordinate 169,995,634 of NW_028274807.1, forward strand.
TCATACAGGAATTCAGAAAAGTGGCAGGATATAAAATCAATGCACAGAAATCAGTGGCATTCCTATACACCAACAACAAGACAGAAGAAAGAGAAATTAAGGAGTCAATCCCATTTACAATTGCATCCCAAACCATAAGATACCTAGAAATAAATCTAACCAAAGAAGCAAAGAATTTGTACTCAGAAAGTTAGAATATACTCATGAACGAAATTGAGGAAGACACAAAGAAATGGAAAAACATTCCATGCTCATGGATTGGAAGAACACACTTTGTGAAGATGTCAATGCTACCTAGAGCAATCTACACATTTAATGCAATCCCTATCAAAATACCATCCACTTTTTTCAAAGAAATGGAACAAATAATCTTAAAATTTGTATGGAACCAGAAAAGACCCCGAATAGCCAGAGGAATCTTGAAAGAGAAAAGCAAAGCTGGCAGCATCACAATTCCGAACTTCAAGCTCTATTACAAAGCTGTAATCATCAAGACAGTATGGTACTAGCACAAAAACAGACACTTAGATCAATGGAACAGAGAGCCCAGAAATGAATCCTCAACTTTATGGTCAACTAATCTTCAACAAAGCAGGAAAGAGTGTCCAATGGAAAAAAGACAGTCTCTTCAACAAATGGTGTTGGGAAAATAAGACAGCCACATGCAGAAGAATGAAACTGGACCATTTCCTTACACCACACCCAAAAATAGACTCCAAATGGTTGAAAGACCTAAATGTAAGACAGGAATTCATCAAAATCCTAAAGGAGGACACAAGCAGCAACTTCTTTGACCTCAGCCGCAGCAACTTCTTCCTAGAAACATCCTCAAAGGCAAGGGAAGCAAGGTCAAAAATGAACTATTGGGATTTCATCAAGATAAAAAGCTTTTGCACAGCAAAAGAACAGTCAACAATACCAAAAGACAACCAACAGAATGGGAGAAGATATTTGCAAATGCCATATCAGATAAAGAGTTAGTATCCAAAATCTATAAAGAACTAATCAAACTCAACATCCAAAGAACAAATAATCCAATCAAGAAATGGGCAGAAGACATGAACAGACATTTCTGCAAAGAAGATATTCAAATGGCCAACAGACACATGAAAAAGTGTTCAACATCACTCGGCATCAGGGAAACCCGAATCAAAACCTCAATGAGATATTGCCTCACACCAGTCAGAATGGCTAAAATTAACAAGTCAGGAATCGACAGATGTTGGCGGGGATGCAGAGAAATGAGAACCCTCTTACACTGTTGGTGGGAATGCAAGTTGGTGCAGCCACTCTGGCAAACAGTATGGAGCTTCCTCAAAAAGTTGAAAATAGAGCTACCATAAGACCCAGAAATTGCACTACTGGGTATTTACCACAAAGATACAAATGTAGTGATCCAAAGGGGTATGTGCACCCCAATGTTTATAGCAGCAATGTCCACAATAGCCAAACTATGGAAAGAGCCATGATGTCCATCGACAGATGAATGGATAGAGAAGATGTGGTATATATACACAATGGAATATTATGCAGCCATGAAAAGGAATGAAATCTTGCCATTTACAATGACGTGGATGGAACTGGAGGGTATTACGCTGAGCGAAATGTCAGTCAGAGAAAGACATGCATCATATGATTTCACTGATATGAGCAATTCTTAATCTCAGGAAACAAACTGAGGGTTGCTGGAGTCGTGGGGGGGTGGGAGGCATGTGTTGGCTGGGTGATAGACACTGGGGAGGGTATGTGCTATGGTGAGCACTGTGAATTGTGTAAGACTGTTGAATCACGGACCTGTACCTCTGAAACAAATAATATATTATACGTTAAGAAAAAGAAGATAGTAGGAAGGGAAAAATGAAGGGGGGGAATCGGAGGGGTAGACGAACCATGAGTGACTATGGACTCTGAGTAACAAACTGAGGGTTGTAAAGAGGAGGCGGGTGAGGGGAAGCATTATTCTGATGATGGGTACTAAAGAGGGCACGTACTGAATGGAGCACTGGGTATTATACGCAAACAATGAATCATGGAACACTACATCAAAAACTAATGGTGTAATGTATGGTGATTAACATAATATAAAAAAAAGAAGATATTAAACAAAACACATAACTGATACGTGAAAAGCTAATTGAAGTAGAACTAAGCCAGCTGTCTTTAATGCTTAGTTAACTAAGGATTTGCTATAGAACACTTATGTACCTAAGTCTGAAGACAGAGAGATTTTAAATCCTATATCATGTGTGTCAACTTTATGAAAAACATTTCTTTTCCAGATAACACAAAATACATCTATCTATAAATTTTATTTCATCAAATTTCAAAAATATTGGGGCACCTGGGTGTCTCAGTCAGTTAAGCATCTGTCTTCAGCTGAGGTCATGATCCCAGGGTCCTGGGATCGAGTCCCCCATTAGGCTCCCTGACAGCAGGGAGCCCACTTCTCCTCCTCCTTCTGTTGCTGCTCTGCTGTGTGTTCTCTCTCTCTGTCAAATAAATAAATAAAATCTTTAAAAATTTTTTCAAAAATATCTTCAAAGCCATGTTGACCCTGTATTCTTAAATAACAATGCTACAGAAATCAAAGAAAGAAAAAATAATAATAATACAGGTGAGGATGTAGAGAAAAGTGATGCCTGGGGCAGTCCTGGGGAGTATATAGATTGCTGTAGCCACTATGGAAAACAATATGGAGGTTTCTAAAAAAATAAAAAATAAAACTCCCATATGATCCAGCAACTCCACTTCTGGGTATTTATCTCAAAGAAATTAATCACTATCTCAGAAAGAAATCTGCACTCCCGGTGTTCACTACAGCTTTATTTACAATAGCCAAAACATGGAAACCTAAGTATCAATCAAGTAATGAATGGATAAAGAAAATGCAACACATATGTGCAAAAAAAGTTTATATACATAATTCAGCCATTTTAAAAAAAGAAAATCCTGACATTTGTGACAAGAGAGACTTTGAGGGCCTCATGCTAAATGAAATAAGTCAGAAAGAGAAAGATAAATACTGCATGATCTCACTTACATAGAGAATCTAAAAACAAAAAAACCCCAAAAATTAAACTCACAGATATACAGAATATACTGGTGGCTGCCAGAAGCAGGGCTTCGAGGTGACTGAAATGGGTGAAGGTGGTCAAAGGTACAAACTTTCAGGTATAAGATAAATAAGTTCTGGGGATGCAGTATACAGCTTGGTGACTATAGTTAACAATACTTCATTGTATATTTGAAAGTTGTTTACAATGTAGATCTTAAATGTTCTCATCACAAGAAAAAGGTCTGTAACTATGTGTGGTGATAGATGTTAACTTACTGTGCTATTCATTTCAGCAAAAATATACATGTTAAATTGTTATGTTCTATACCATTAACTAATACAATGTTATATGTCAATTGTATCTCAATAAAAATAAAAAATAAAAATATATATCATATAAACTCCATTTGAGGGATATTCTACCAAATGCCTGACCAGTATTCTTCAAAACTGTCAAAGTCATCAAAGACTTGGAAAGTCTGAAAAACCATAACAGTCAAGAGGAGCCCAAGGAGATGAGATAATTTAATGCAATATGGTATCCTCAATGGGAACCTGGGACAGAAGAAGGACATTAGATAAAAACTAAAGAAATCTGGATGAAGAATTGACTTCATTAAATAATAACATCTCAGGATTGGCTCATTAATTGTGACAAATGTGTGTATACTAATGTAAAATGTTAATAATAGAGGAAATCAGGTATGGGATATATAGAAATTGTCTGTAGTATCTTTGCAATTTTTCCAAAAACCTAAAACTATTTAAAAAATTTTTTAAGTTAATTTTTAAAAATTCACATGCCTTTTGACCCTGAAATTCTGCCTCTAGGAATTTTATTCTAAGGAAAAGCTAGAAATGGTAACAAAGTATGTTAAATACAGATGAATTCATCTTTTCACCATCGGAGAGGGAGGAGTGACAAGACTAGAAAAAAGCCAAAAATCCTTTAACAGGAGTTAGTTCCCTAAATTATGGTACGTCTATGGGATAGAATACCTTGTAGCCTTTTAAAAGTGATGTGGGAGAAAAATTTTAGTGACATGAAAAGTCACTGATTTCTAATTGTGTATATCTCTGCATCACTACTAAATAAAAAGGTTACTCTAAAAATCATAAGAAAAACGTGTCCACTCTCACTTAATGTGTGCTTTTAGTTTATCATTTAGATGTGTGGTTCAGATTTTCAGAATATGGGATGTCAGTAAAAAAGTGACAGTCAAAGCATCAAATCGCAGAATATGGTTACTTCTTTTTTTTATTATTTGGCACCTGGCTATTTCCCCCTCAAATTCAATATATCTACAAACTGTGGCTGAGAGAGGGGAGAGTTACCATAATTAACAAAAGAGGTAACATTATGAGTATCATGAAGGAGAAAAAGAAGAAAATGTAAAGTGACAATTTATAAATTGTCTATTAAAGACTCAAAATTTTCTCTATGAAACTTTTAATTTAATCACATAAAAATAGAAAGAAAAATCTATTCCTAAAAATCTACTCTTTCAAATGCATTAGTTACTCAATAAGGAAAATTATAATAAATGATGTAAGTCTTGACCTTGCTGAGGGTCCACGAGTATATTCATTTCAAGATGATTTACTGAGCTAGATGTGCTTTTCTGTATTCAGGTTAACTGTGATAAAAAAACATTCAAAATCTAAATATTAAAAAGTAAGTAGGGTTGCAAGTGCTTTGTATGGTGGGGATCCCATCTGAAGAAAACTGTGGAAGACTTAATATGTAGCTAAGACAAGAAGAGTCAAGTTCAAAGATTTATCCTTAAAAGTATAATTACCAAAAAAAAAAAAAGTTGTCTGAATGAGTATATGACAACTGTCATTTAGAGAACTTAATACCTTTGACTTTATAGTGATTAATCTAATTGTCATTCCTTTCTAATAGAACTTTCTGTGATGATGGAAATGTCTTAAAGTCCATTGTCCAATACAGTAGCCACCAGCCACATGTAGCTATTGAGCATTTGAAATGTGGTTGGTAAAATGAAGGAACTGAGTTTTCAATTTAATTTAACTTAATATAGTCATATGTGGCTAGTATCTGCTGAGTTGGACAGCACAGCTGGAATAAGCAAACTGAAACCAAACATTTATTTTTAATTTCCAGGTTAATAAAGTTATACCGACTGAAAAAAATGCAACAACAGTGCACCTGGGTGGCTCAGTTGGTTAAGTGTCTGCCTTTGGCTCAGGTCACTATCCTAGGTCCTGGGATAGAGCCCCACATCAGGGTCCCTGCTCAGCAGGGAAGTCTGCCTCTCCCTCTCCAACTGCCTCTCCCCTCCCACTCATGCTCTGCTCTCTCACTCTCTCTCTTTCAAATAAATAAATAAAATATTAAAAAAAAATTCCACTCTGGTCCCTAGGTCCCCCAGTCTGAAGTGCCTTGTTACTGCTCATAAGGCCTACGTAGCTGACCATTCATGCCTGAGAAAACAAAACTGACATTGCTTGTAAGTTCAAAATGACACTGCTGGCAAGCTTTACTTCCAAATGGAACAACTGCTTTCTAGTTAAAGGGGCTTTTCAAAAGATCTAAAGATTTGCTGTCATGAAAATATATGTTTTGCCACTCTCTCTCTCTCTCTCTTTTTCTTTTTTAAAGCAGTAACAGGCTACAATACCAGAAAGTTATTCAATTTTTTTCATGAAAATATTGGGATTATAATCATAGTGTTTCTGTCTCAGGCTCCAAGAAACTATAAATTTGGGTATCAATGGCCAGCTTTCTAATCAGACACTACATCATTTTTGCTCTAGAATGGACCATTTCTCTATTACCCCTGGAACCTTATCTAAGCTCCTTCCCCTAAATTCTACATTTGGATAATTTTAAGTAGGTCTTCAGGATGCAGAGTACAAGTCTCCCAAAACACCTTCCATAATATTCACCATTTAATTTTGTCTCCCTACTATGACCTAGTCTATGTTATGGAGCAGTATGAAGTATTATGATCCTGTGCTGTAATGCCCATCTCATTTTCTGTCTTTTTCACAAACTATAAACATATGAGGTCATAGACTCATTCACTGTACATATAAATAGTCTATAAATATTTGCTGGCTACACAGAATGAAATAAATCATAAAAATCACTAAGAAACCCAGAGAACTGAAAAAATAAAAGGCAGATATTAATTGTATTTAAATTCATGTGATTATATACATAAGCAACAACACATTCCTCTCTACTGCCCATGGCATATGTCATTTTAGAGACCTCTTAATTTACACCATAGAAGAATGTGATTATGTACATTAACTCAAAAGGGAGAGCTCAAAAACAAAAAGAGAGGTAATAGGTTGCAAGCCTAAGGCAAAAATGTATGAGCTGAAAATTAGAGATTTACAAAAGAGGAACACATTGTATGTTTGTGTATATAAATACCTTCACATACAACAGGGGTCTGCTGAACTTTTTTTTAAATGGCCAGATAATAAATATTTCAGGCGTAATGTCTCTGCCACATACCCTTTTTCTTTTTTTCTTAATAATCCTATAAAAATGTAAAAATCATTCTTAGCTTACAAGTTATAGGAAAATAGGCTGCAGGCTTCATTTGGCTCACAGATCATGGTTTGCCTACTCAGGACATAGTGGATTAACATTATTAATGTGAACACTTAAATTACTTATTATTCTTTGCCTCAAAGAAGAAAATTGGTACATATAAGTAATATCATTTTACATCTGAAATTCTACGTTAGAAATAAAAAAAAAAGAAAGCCACGGCTAATTATATTTCAGAATCAGTTTGGAAATATCATTTTGAATAATGTTGATCTAGGATTCAGATACTCCCATAAACCTGAGTCCTCACATTCTATGCTGAAAAAGGAAAGTAGTCAAGATAATTTAACCAGAACAATGCTGATCCAGTTACAAATGTGTTGTGTTGGCAGATGGCAGTCTGTAAGAGATGGTCTGATTAATAAGGCCTGACATTTGATAACACCAGGAACCCACATATCATAAAATGGGAAAAATATCTAAAGATGCAAATTGTCTACAGGATGCTTTCTGATAGACCCAAAGAACCTCACCGAACCAGAAGAATCCTTCTTCAGAAAGCCTCATCACTACTGCTAGTTATGAAAGGTATCATACCCCATGTACAAATTACGTGTTTTTTTTTTAATTGGTTATTCTCCACAACAGAAAAGTGAATACTTTGAAAGGAAGGTAATGCACCTTTTCTTTTTTCCACCTATAGAATTAGTGTATTATTCTCCAAATAATGTATGATTACAAGATTTTTTTTAAAAGTTAACACAATGTTATTATACCTCATAAATGCCAAAAACAGTATACCTTTCCTCTTTGTGGCTTATTGAGTTAATTATCCACTTGCATGTTTTTTTAAATTTTATTTTATTATGTTATGTTAGTCGCCATACAGTACATCATTAGTTTTTGATGTAGTGTTCCATGATTCATTGTTTGCGTGTAATACCCAGCATTTGCATGTTCTTTGTAGCTGCATTTTACAGGCTTAAGAACATCAACTCACTAAAAGCACTTAAATATAATGTATCTTTCACCCCAGTACCTCGAGACATAGCCAATAGTTGCACATTTTAAGTGCAAAATAGGCAGTCTGTTAGAGAATTTCAGTTTTTCAAGAAATACTATAACGTGGTTCTAAAATAACCCCTTAATTTTTCTGGAGGGAAATGTCTAGGAAAAAAACAAAAACAAAGAAACAAACCAAAAAACAAACAAACAAAAAAGTGTTACCCACAGAATAAAAAAATAAAGTGGCTAAATAGAAATCAATCTCTTTTTCTCCCTTTTAGGTTGCTAAGATTGCTAAAGTGGTTAAGGTAGCATATAATTTTTCTTTTTGAAGAATTTTGTCCAGTCTGACAAGTAAATAAATGTTTAACTCTCTTTCTCCTTTTATCGTTGCAGAAACAAGAAGAAATGGAAAATAACTGCAGCATGTTTCTGACACGGAAGTTTCTTTCTCTACATGGAACACACAGTGAGAACACTTTATAGATGAATTGTGCCTTTGATTGAATAGAGAACAGTGCAATAGCTTCAGTTTTGTGGAATTGGATGATTTGTCACAGTTTCTGCCCTTGGAAAATGACAACCCAAAGGAAATCTAGTGGAAACACTTTCTGAAATAGTGATAAAATACAAAACTGATATTTAGGGTGCACATATGTATTTTAAAATGATAATTTAAAAAAATTACTAAGTTATAAGGGTGTTATCATCACCAAGGAGTACCTACAAAATTTCATGTTCCAATACATACCAATTCCTATACTTTAAGCAATATTACCAAAAAATCATTTTGAGATTGCTCCATGGTTACCACACTTTTGTCTGACAACCTAATTCTTATTATTACTTATTATATCATTATTATTAATTTTGAAATAAATATGTACTATCCATAAAAGTGGGATTTATGTATGATATATATTACATATCTATATAAATTTATATATTTATATACATAATATATATATACTTATATAGGATATATATAATATATTTACCTTTATTTTCCTCTCATACCTCAAAACCTATAATACACCAGCACAATTAAAGGAGTATTTCAAAATTAACTGCCACAATCACAGGGGTGAAATTTTATAAGAGGTTAATCTTCTAAACCTGAGTAGAAAAACATGACCAAATGATGTGTCCATTTATGGAATTATAGCAACAATTTCCAGTCAAAAATGTTTAGTTATTAAATACACATTTTTCAAAAAATACAGAAAAAATAATTTGTTTCAGAATGTTGCCAACCAGTTTTTCTAAATTCAAAACTGAAAATGATGTGAAAACTCATATTGATTTTTTTCTTCTTTAGATAATAGCAAAGTGCTACTGACAGTCTTTTTCAATGATAAAAATAATACTTTGAAAATGTGTGATTTTGCTTTTAAAATCAATTTAGCTAGAAAGGATTCTGGTGAATTTTCATCCAAAAATTAATAAAATATTAGGTTATAAGATCCAAAAAGTCTGGGTGTCATAAGCAAAGGTTTCTGGATTTAAGTTACTCTGAAAAATAATTGTGTCTATAATACAATGGATCATTCCAATATTTCCTCATGTTGCCATTCGGGCATTATTTCTTTTTTTAAAGATTTTATTTATTTATTTGAAAGAGTGAGAAAGAGAAAGAACAAGAGAGAGTACATGCATAGAGGCATGGGGGAGGGTGAAGCAGACTCCCTGCTGAGCAGAGAGCCTGACGGGGGCTGGATCCCAGGACCCTGAGATCATGACCTGAGCTGAAAGCAGATGCTTAACTGACTGAGCTATGCAGGTGCCCCCATTTGGGCATTATTAAGAGAAACATAATTTTTTTCAATCCAATTAAAATTTAAAGATGAGGTATATATGTCTTCTCTGGGGAAGTGTCTGTTCATGTCTTCTGCCCATTTCTTGACTGGATTATAGACAATTAAGGAATAAAAAATAAATAAAAAATAAAAACAACAGAAAAACAAGATGAGGTGTATATACTTTTGATAACTATTCTTTGATTTTGTTGGTCTCTGTCTCATATGCTAACACAAATTGATTAAATCTATATCAATCTTGAAGGAAAAACTGGTATTCAATCATTTGCTCAATACCCTCTGGATTAGTACAACTCATTGCCTAATTTTCTCATTGCTACAATTAACCCTGGGTCACTTCATTTCTGTGATGATTAAAATTATTTTTGAATATACTCATTAGGTATTTTCTAAATTTAGGAAACAGACAAAATCATTGACTTTTTTTTACATTTATGAAACATCACTAAGTATACTTTGGTTCTAATTCTCAAACTAACAATTTATGCCATAAATAATGCCAATGGAAAATATTGTTTTAAAAATATCAAATAGTCATCAGTAATTGACCTATGGCCATTTGTTAGGAACCAGGCAAACTGAGATTTAGCTTTTCCTAGCAAAAGATATATGAAGATAAGAGATAAATATAGATCAGGCATGTATTCTGTTCCAACAGTAGCACCAAGGGGTTTATTTTGCAAAAATTTTGTACCAGTTTCCCTCCATACTGTCTCAAAATTTTAGGCTATAAAAGCTACTTTTCTTCCAAAGTGGCAAGAGGCTCCCAGGAATCTTATTGGTCTCCTGGGAAACAGTATACTTTTTTCTTTTCTCCTAGTCCCCATCCATAGCCTGTCCTGGAATTTGAGTGCTGGGTACAAGAGAAAAGATGATAAAACAAACAAACAGAACTTCATATTCTTCCCTTTTCCCAAATCCTTCAACTATAAAATCTTTCTGTTACTTCAGTCAACTTAGATCATCCCCATTTTTAGGATAGATTAAAAATAAATATTGTAGAGATTTTTGAAAGAGAATCATAAAGTAGACTTCACCCAGTTCATTCTTCATTTATAAGAAATTTTCCACAAAATACTTATTGTGGGATTGAGGAGAAAAGATGGTGGAGGAGTAGGGGACCCTATTTCAACTGGTCCCCTGAATTGAGCTGGTTATCTACCAGGCCATTCTGAACACCCATAAAATCAGTCTGGGATGTAAGAAGATCTATCTGGATCTCTACAAATAGAATATCCCTGGTGGTTGGTCTTGAGCACAGACTGAAACAGAGATAGCATAGCCTGGAGAGCTCAGTGAAGATCAGACTGTGATCTCTCTGTTCTGAGACAGAGGTTTGGATATGGTCACTTCTGCTCTCTCAGAAGAGACGTGGAAAGCAGCCAGGGAAAGCTGCCAGAGAACAAAAGCCCCCCAAAAACAGTTTTCACTGAGCCCATCCCCCCCACAGGGGGGCACGGCAACTCTGCCCAAACAGGGTTGCCTGAGTAACAGAGCAGCAGGCCCCTCCCCCAGAAGATGGGCTGGGAGAACAAGAGGCCTACGACCCTAAGGTCCCTATAAAACATGTGCATCTTGCTTGGGTTGTGGTCAATAATTTGGACTCTGTACATTTCCTCAACCACCGCTCAACAGAATGACTAAGAGGAGGAAACCCCAACAAAGGAAAGAACCAGAGAATGTGGCCTCTGCCATAGAACTAATGGATACGGATATAACTAAGATGTCAGAAATTGACTTCAGAGTAACAATTATCAAGGTGATATCTAGGCTTGCGAAAAATATTAATGACAATATAGAATCTCTAAGGGCAGAAATTAAAATTGCTATGAATGAAATGCAGTCTAAGCTGGATTCTCTGACTGCCAGGGTAAATGAGGCAGAAGAACAAATTAGTGAGATAGAGGACAAGATGATAGAAAAAAAATGAAATCAAGGCAGCATGGGAAAAACAAATTAAAACCTAAGGAATCAAACTGAGAGCAATTAGTGACTCAATGAAATGTTCCAATATCAGAATTATTGGGATCCCTGAGGGGGTAAGAGAGAGAGGTCTAGAAGATATATTTGAGCAAATCGTAGCTGAGAACTTCCCTAATCTGAGGAAGAAAACAAACATTCGTGTCCAAGACGCAGAGAGGACTTCTCCCAAAATAAATGAGAACAGACTGATGCCACAACATATGAAAGTACAATTCACAAATCTTAGATCCAAAGAAATAATCTTGGAAGTGGTGAGAGGGAATAGATTTCTCACATCCAGAGGGAGGAACATCAGAATAACGTCAGACCTGTCCAGAGAGACCTGGCAAGCCAGAAAGGGCTGGCAAGACATATTCAGGGTACTAAGTGAGAAGAACATGCAGACAACGATACTTTATCCAGCAAGGCTGTCATTCAGAATGGATGGAAGGATAAAGAGCCTCCAAGACTGGCAGAAACTGGAAAAATATGTGACTACCAAGCCGGTCCTGCAAGAAATATTAAGGGGGGTTCTATAAAAGGAGAAAGACCCCAAGAGTGATATAGAACAGAAATTTACAGAGACAATCTATAGAAACAAGGACTTCACAGGCAACATGATGACAATAAATCATATCTTTCAATAATCACTCTCAATGTGAATGGCCTAAATGATCCCATGAAATGGCACAGGGTTGAAGATTGGATAAAAAGACATAACCCATCCATATGCTGTCTACAAGATACCCATTTTGAACCTAAAGATACATCCAGACTGAAAGTGAAGGGATGGAGAACCATCTTTCATGTCAAAGGACCTGAAGAAGCTGGGGTAGCAATTCTCGTATCAGACAAATTAGATTTTAAGCTAAAGATTGTAGTTAGAGATACAGAAGGACACTATATCATGCTTAAAGGGTCTATCCAACAAGAGGATCTAACAATTGTACATATCTATGCCCCCAACATGGGAGCAGCCAACTACATAAGCCAACTGTTAACCTAAAAAAGACATATTGATAATAATGCATTAATAGTAGGAGACCTCAACACTCAACTCTCGGCAACAGACAGATCATCTAAGCAGAAAATCAACAAAGAAACAAGAGCATTGAATGACACACTGGACCAGAGGGACCTCATAGATATACACAGAACATTCCACCCTAAAACAACAGAATACTCATTCTTCTCGAGCGCACATGGAACTTTCTCCAGAATAGACCACATACTGGGTCACAAATCAGGTCTCAACCTATACCAAAAGACTGAGATAATTCCCCGCATATTCTCAGACCATAATGCTTTGAAACTGGAATTCAATCACAAGAAAAAATATGGAAGAAATTCAAACACTTGACAGCTAAAGACCATCCTGCTTAAGAATGTTTGGGTCAACCAGGAAATCAAAGAAGAACTTAAACAATTCATGGAAACCAATAAGAACGAAAACATATTGGTCCAAAACCTACGGGATACTGCAAAGGTGGTCCTAAGGGGGAAATACATAGCAATCCAAGCCTCACTCAAAAAAACAGAAAAATCCCAAATACACAAATTAACTTTACACCTTAAAGAACTGGAGAAAGAACAACAAATAAAGCCTAAGCCACGGATAAGAAGAGAAATGATTAAAATAAGAGCAGAGATTAATGAATTAGAAACCAGAAATACAGTAGAGCAGATCAACAAAACTAGAAGCTGGTTCTCTGAAAGAATTAAGATCGATAAACCACTGGCCAGACTTATCCAAAAGAAAAGAGAAAAGACCCAAATTAATAAAATTATGAATGAAAGGGGAGAGATCATGACTAACACCAAGGAAATAGAAACAATTATTAGAAATTATTATCAAGAACTATATGCCATTAAATTAAGTAACCTGGAAGAAATGGATGCTTTCCTGGAAACCTATAAACTATTAAGACTGAAACAGAAAGAAATTGACAACGTGAATAGGCCAATAACCAGTAATGAGACTGAAGCAGTGATCAAAAACCTCCCAAGAAACAAGAGTCCAGGACCCGATGGATTCCCTGGGGAATTCTACCAAACATTCAAAGAAGAAATAATACCTATTCTACTGAAGCTGTTTCAGAAAATAGAAACAGAAGGAAAACTTCCAAACTCATTCTATGAGGCCAGCATCACCTTGATCCCCAAACCAGGCAAAGACCCCATCAAAAAGGAGAATTATAGACCAATATCCCTGAAGAATATGGATGCCAAAATTCTCAACAAGATTCTAGCTAATAGGATCCAACAGTACATTAAAAGAATTATCCATCATGACCAGGTAGGATTTATCCATGGGATGCAAGGGTGGTTCAACATTCACAAATCAATCAATGTGATAGAACACATAAACAAGAAAAGAGACAAGAACCACATGGTCCTCTCAAATGATGCATGAAAAGCATTTGACAAAATACAACATCCTTTCCTGATTAAAACTCTTCAGCATGTAGGGATAGAGGGAACATTCCCCAATTTCATAAAAAACATTTTATGAAAAGCCCACAGTGAACATCATCTTCAATGGGGAAAAGCTGAGAGCCTTTCCCTTAAGATCAGGAACACGTCAAGGATGTCTACTCTTGCCACTTTTGTTCAACATAGTACTGGAAGTCCTAGCAACAGCAATCAGACAACAAAAAGAAATAAAAGGCATTTAAATTGTCAAAGAAAAAGTCAAACTGTCTCTCTTTGCAGATGACATGATACTTTATGTGGAAAACGCAAAAGACTCCACCCCCAAATTACTAGAACTCATACAGCAATTCAGAAATGTGTCATGATAAAAATCAATGCACAGAAATCAGTTGCTTTCCTATACACTAACAATGTAACTGTAGAAAGAGAAATTAGGGAATCAATTCCATTTACAATAGCACCAAAATCCATAAGATACCTTGGAATAAACCTAACCAAAGAGGTAAAGGATCTATACTCTAGAAACTACAGAACACTTATGAAGGAAATTGAAGAAGACACAAAAAGATGGGAAAACATTCCATGCTTATGGATCGGAAGAATAAACATTGTTAAAATGGCTATGCTGCCCAGAGCAATGTATACTTTCAATGCCATCCTCATCAAAATACCAATGGCATTTTTCAAAGTGCTAGAACAAACAATCCTAAAATTTGTATGGAACCAGAAAAGACCCCGGATAGCCAAGGAAATGTTGAAAGAAAAACAAAGCTGGGGGCATCATGTTGCCCGATTTCAAGCTATATTACAAAGCTGTGATCACCAAGACAACATGGTACTGGCACAAAAACAGACACATAGATCAATGGAACAGAATAGAGAGCCCAGATATGGACCCTCAACTCTATGGTCAACTAATCTTCGACAAAGCAGGAAAAAATATGCAATGGAAAAAAAAAGTCTCTTCAATAAATGATGCTTGGGAAAATTGGACAGCTATACACAGAAGAATGAAACTTGACACAAAGATAAACTCTAAATGGATGAAAGACCTCGATGTGAGACAGGAATCCATCAAAATCCTAAACGTTTTCGACATCAGTCACAGCAACTTCTTTCAAAACACATCTTCAAGGCAAGGGAAACAAAAGCGAAAATGAACTTCATCAAGATAAAAAGCTTCTGCACAGCAAAGGAAACAGTCAACAAAACAAAGAGACAACCCACAGAATGGGAGAAGATAATTTGCAAATGACATTACAAATAAAGAGCTGGCATCCAAGATCTATAAAGAACTTCTCAAACTCAACACCCAAAAAACAAATAGTCAAGTCAAAAAACAGGCAGAAGACATGAACAGACACTTCGCCAAAGAAGACATACAAATGGCTAGCAGACACATGAAAAAATGTTCAACATCGTTAGCCATCAGGGAAATTGAAATCAAAACCACATTGTGATACCACCTTACACCAGTTAGAATGGCAAAATTTAACAAGACAAGAAACAACAAATTCTGGAGAGGTTGTGGAGAAAGGGGAACCCTCTTACACTGTGGGTGGGAATGCAAGTTGGTACAGCCACTTTGGAAAAGAGTGTGGAGGTTCCTCAAAAAGTTAAAATAGAGCTACCCTATGACTCAGCAATTGTACTACTGGGTATTTACCCCAAAGATACAGATATAGTGAAAACAAGGGGCACATGCACCCCAATGTTCATAACAGCAGTGTCTACAATAGCCAAACTGTGGAAGGAGCCAAGATGCCCTTCAATAGACAAAAGGATAAAGAAGATGTGGTGCATATATACAATGGAATATTACTCAGCCATCAGAAAGGTTGAATACCCAACTTTTGCATCAACATGGATGGAACTGGAGGAGATTATGCTAAGTGAAATAAGTCAAACAGAGAAAGACAATTATCATATGGTTTCACTTATTTGTGGAACATAAGGAATAGCGTGGAGGACATTAGGAGAAGGAAGGGAAAAAGGAAGGTGGGGGAGAGTTAGAGGGGGAGATGATCCATGAGAGACTATGGACTCTGGGAATCAAACTGACGGTTTGGGGGGGGATGGGTGAGCCCGGAGGGCATGTATTGCATGGAGCACTGGGTGTTATATGCAAACAATGAATCATGGAACACTACATCAAAAACTAATGATGTAATGTATGGTGATTAACATAACATAATAAGAAAATTATTTAAAAAATACTCATTATGGTACTGAGGCTCTCTGGACAATCTAAACAATGATTTAATTTTTCCTCCTGGAAAGTGAACAGGATTGACCAAACATGACTTTTTTTCCTTAAGGAAGAAGCACATGATTTGATGTGAATGCACATTTCCAAAAGATATTTCTTATGTATTGTCCCAAAGGAAAAGAACATGTAAGTTTTGCAGAATTCCTTTGAAAAACCTCTCTTTGATTAGAAATGATGTTTGCTTCTTTTTAAAATATTTCTTATATAGAATGAAGAAAAATCTGCCTCCTAGGACACAAAATGTGTTAAGAGAGTTATGATTCTTTATCACCATGGGACCTTGAGAAATGTTAGGAATGGGGTCCTACCTCTTTTCTTTTGACCTTGGAATTGTACTTTATAAAACATATAAAGACGCCACTGTAAGGCAGATACCTCTGTGGTATCTACCTGTAATCATAAGAACAATGTAGGTTCTGGAGCTAAAATGAACATATTATAAGAGATCTCTTCTTCAAGCAGAGAACTTACCAAAGTATGAAAATAAATAAAGCAAATAAATAGGCTTATTGCTTGGTGCTTTGTTTATTTATTTATTGCTTAGTGCTTTATTTGAAGGAAATATAAAGTCAATACAAAGCATAATCTAACATAATGAAAGGAGATAGCCCCAAGTTTACAGAAACTTAATACTTTATCTTTTACAAATGAGGAAAAAGGAATGAGAGGCCTTGCCAGGATAGCCCCCACATCTCCCTAAGTCTAGTGTATAATATCTCAATGACAAATGAGATCCTCTGTTTTAGAATTGTTTGAAATATACCCAAAAATGTCAACCCAGTCTGAAAAATCAGATTCAACTAAGATTTTTTGAAGTAAGCATTTTGCAGATGGTAACCTAAGGAAGATGCACAGTTTTCCACTGAATGATTTTTTTTTCCTACACATGTTGCTAAATAAACAACTACAACCTGAGACTGACATATAGAAAGAAAGGCTCAAGTTCAAGAGAGACTATAGTCACACTGTAGGGCATGCACATACGAACACATCTAAAATAACATGTGAGCTCTAGAAGTAAATTTAAAAAAAAATAACTAGCCATTCTTACCCCAGCCCCAAGACCTATCTCTCCCCCTGAATCTTTCCTATCTCAGGTAAGGACAATAGTGCTGACCCAGCTACTCAAATCCCCAAACTAGGGAGCATCTAATCTCTTTCAATCACCATTCATACTAACTCTAAGAATAAGTTTTGTGAAACATTTGAGTTTACATTTTCACAAGGTCAGAACAAAATTGGCAACCACTGATTCATTTCACATGTCTATTTAGTATATGGTTCTCATAGACTCCAGAAGTACATTAGGTATATTATCATTAAATCTATGATTCTTTGTTAAGATTCCCATTTTGCAAGCAAAATTCTGTTTTCCTCTCTAATTCCTCTCAAATAGTCACATTCAAAAATTGATTTATAAGATATTAAAACACCTGTTCAAATTTGCCAGGCTTGGCATAATATTTTTAAAAAGGTATTATAAAATAAATGGTAGATCAATTTAGTCTTTGTAAATTAAATGTCTCATTTAATGCTCATGATTTAATATTTTCAATGTTAGTAATTTACACAACCAAATGATACCATAAAATCAATTAATTTTATATGAGTGGAAAAAGTGTTTGCCCAGGTACTGGTCTGAAAATCATATTAGATCATTATCTTCTTAAAATTATGAATCACACTTTTCTAAATATTTAAACTTCATTGTGCCAATGACGCAATGTTTATTTTTTTTCTTGTCAGTGAAGTCTGTTTTCTTCTTACTTGACAGGATGAAAAAACTGAACCACTCCAATTTATGAGTCAGAAGCTAATCATTTTTAAGATAGTTTGAGATTATAGCTTCAAGTAGAATTCCTCTAAAAAATAATGAGTTATAATCTCTCAGAACCTTAGTCACTAAAGAATACACTTCTGAGAATAGAAGCAACATGTGAATTTGCTTGGAAACAGTGATTTTTTCATTATTGGCAAACTAATTCTATTGTGCATCGGTGTCTGAAATTTTATGGAAAGGCTTATGGAAAAACAAAGTTTGATGATCAGAACAGCTAAAAAACTCTCCCTTCCACCTGGAAGATGTAATGTTCTTGGTGCTGAGGCATAATATGAATCATTTGACTTTTGAATTAATCATTGTATTGGCAAAAGTTATTCTAGCTGTTTCACATTAAAGTCCAGAATTTGTCAGGGAAACTGGCATCATAAGAAATGAAATCTATTAAAGTCACATTATTAAATATAGGATTTGGGAGACACAACCTGATGGCAGTTCGTGTGAAAAAGGTATGTTCATTTGACCATGAGAGCTGTAGGCACCATTGGTGAGATGTATTAATACATAATTTTTAGGGAAAGATAAACCATGACTCTCGTATGGATACAGAAATGAACATGTGTTAAAGATCTTATTTTACTCATATGAAATAAGGAGACCAGGCACATGTGTAACTAAGTCAAAAGAGCAAAAATTCATATGGAGTAAAGGAATGTTAAGATGAACTGCAAATGGGGACCAAACTGGTTTTTCCACAGGGGAGAAGGAGTCCATTAAAATCACAACTGGATAGAGAGGAATATATAAATCTCTGTCACCTACAACCTGCAAAGAGTTTCAAAACAGCTGAAAGACAATGAATAAAACTAAAATTAGATAACCAGGAAGGGTAATCTAAACAAGATGCATATTTTTCCCATTGAACATATCTTTTTCTACACATGTTGCTAAACAGACAACTACAACTGAGACTGACATAATAGAAATAAAGACTCAAGTTCCTAAGAACACTTAAGAACTTAAGAACATACCTAAAACAAAATATGAATTCTAGAAGTAAAATTTTTTAAAACAGAACTATCCATTCTTACCCCAGCCCCAAGACTATTTTTCCCCTTGAGTCTTTGTTTTTTCAGGTAAGGACAATAATGTCCACCCAGCTACTCAAGTCATCCAACTAGGGAGATCTAATTCTTCTCTTTCAATCACCATCCACCCCAACTCTAAGATAAAACAATGCATTGTCAAGTCCTGACAGCTGAATAACTTATCCTGAATTGATCTATTTTTTAAAGGTTCATTTATTTATTTTAGAGAGAGAGCACAGGAGAGTGAGCAGGGGGAGAGGCAGAGAATCCCAAGCAGACTCCACGCTGAGCATGGAGCCTGATGTGGGACATATCCCATGACCCTAGGATCAGAACTGAAGCCAAAAACAAGAGTCAGTCACACAACCAACTGAGCCACCCAAGCAACCCTGAGCTGATCTATTTTTCAATGTCCACTATACCAACCCCAGTGTGAAAATTATAACCTCTTCTTCCTATTTATTTATTGGATAACTTCTCATTTCTAACCTCTACTCTTGCTTTCCTACAATCCATTGTCCAGAAAGCAGCCAATTTAATCTTTCAAAAACTGTTTACCTAATCAACTCCCTCCCTGCTTAAAAGCAATAGATATCATTAGGATTTAGAATAAAATGCAAATCCCTAACTATGCATTATAAGGACCCATATAATCTGTCTCTCACCTTACATCTCTAACTTCATTCTTCCCATTTAACCCCCTTGGTCAACTTAGTCCACATTTATTGAAATTCTCTTTGTTTCTTGAACATACCAGCTTGGCTCTTACCTTTACACTAGCTATTTCCTTTATTTTCCTTTTCCTCTTGCCCTAGATTTTTAAATATCTAGCTTCTTTTTTGTCATTCAAAGGCAACTTCTTCAGTGAGGACTTCTTGCCCCATTCAATGTAATATAATGCTGCAGGAAACTCTATTTTATTTTTAAATCTTCTTTATAGAAACATATTGCTGAATACAATTTAAAATTATTTAATTTCTTAACTATCACTTATCTCCCCTGCCATAATATTCAAATTACCTAAGACCAGGGATCTTATCTTTCTGTTCATGGTTGCACATAAACACACAAAATAGATTCTAATACTGTTGTGAATATCCTCTATCCCACAATCCTGGGAAGTAAGTAAACTATATTTTTCTGGAGGATAATGAGTTAAAAGATCTAGAATTGGTGATAGGCATATTCAGACATATTAAGGGAAAGATTTAAAGAATAACTCCAAAGATCTGCAGGTACAATTAGCTTTAGAGCTAAAATAGAGAAGAATAACTCAAATTATTGCCTTAGGTCTAACAGCATCTAAATCAAGAAAGACCAGAAGCAGTTCACTTTAAAGGGTCAGATTAAAGCCCATGCTGGGGGAATACCCTCAGTTTCATGATAATATTAAGAGAAGCCAGCATACCCAACAGTGAGAGCTGGAATCACTGACTGTAGGCTGAGTATACATTGATAGAGAAACATCAGCTTTCTATTTTGTAATATGGAGAGAATAGTTCTATATTATTTGTTATATTCTATTTAGGTATAGATATCCAAGGAGGTTATTTATAAGATGCACTTTAAAAAAATAAAATCATGTGCCAATATGAGGCATTGTTGTTATTAAACCTACACTTAACCTCTAGATCTCTAATTCACCATTTAAACAGTCTGTCTTAAAATACTCTTCTCTCTGCTCTGAGTTAGAGGTACATGAAAAGAATTTTATTTTGCTGCTGGTACTAGTAGTAGAGGTTGCATTAGAAATGAATGAGATGGAAAGTTTCTGTTGATTTGGTTTTATCCTGCAATGAGATCCACAAATGTGCAGAACATCCACAGAGTAGAAATTTATGCTGCCAATTAACATTAATAAGGTAAGTTTACCTTACAAATGGTATTTAGAGAGTGCTCAATTATTGTCAAGTTACACCTCCAGCCAAAACATCATCAGACTCACTAAATCATTCAGATATCTACTAAGAAGGTTTCTTCCTTTATCTCATTCTTCCTGCTTGACTGATGGCTCCCCACCCAGGCTAACCATTATTCTAAAACATATACTGGTTTAGGCAATAGCAGAATAGCAGACCTTCACACTCATTTATTATATCTCCTTTGCCACAAATCCTTATTTTTCTTTGTTTCTAGCAATAATAATGTCTGATATTGTATAAAAATAGTTATCATTAATTGAATGTTTGCCAGGTGTCAAGCACTGTGCTAAAAGCTCAACATACATTAATAATAGATGATATTTATGACAGACACTATTACAAGTGCTTTGCAGGCATTAACTCTTTTACTTCTCAAAAACTCTGTGAGGCAGATATAACCTTCTCCAATCTACAAATGAGAAAACTGAGGCACAATAATATTCCAGAACTGAACAGCATTCACAGCATAACAGCCTTCACAGTTTCTCTACTTACCAGTTTTCTTTCTCTGGAAGTTGTGAAAGAAGCTCTTAAAAGTCCTGCCACAATGCTGAAAAGTAGGTTTTCAGTATGAAGATATCAAGATTAAGGCTCAAAATGTTTAAATGACTGGTCTATTTGCATAGCTGAAGACTATGTGAGAGACCAAGGACTCTCTTAAAGTAACCAGAGTAGGACCAACATGAAGTCACTCATGCTAAGCTATCCTTGGGCAAACCAAAATGAAACTAAATTATTTTGCTGGGCTCTACCAGAAAAGGAAGGCCTAGGTCAACTAATCAGTGCTTGCCTACTGAGCACAAATTATCTGACCCTAATCTGTCTCCAAAACTTCCCTTTGCTCCTTATAAGAAATGGAGCCCTGCTTTAACCAATTAGCAAAAGCCCAGTATAACTTCCTTGATCTTCTCACTTTGGTTTATAAAAATCTCTCATCTTGTCCATCTCTCAGAGTTCCTTCCCTCTACTAGATTGTATGCTGCCTGGTTCATGAATCGCTGAATAAAAACCTACTAGATGAGTAAATTGTGAGAAATTTTAACAACTCTAAGGTGATTCTTTCCCAATTCATATCTTCCACATACTTCATGAGCTTTATATTTATTGTGAGATGATCATTACTTCCATCTCCTCAGTAAAGTGGCTGCTTTCTGCTTAGTCATACCACAAGAGAAACCAGGGCTAGAATCAGCAAGTGTTTCCCAACATACAGTAACAAACAGAAGGGTGTTTTAATTCTAGCTCATCATTCATTTTAATTACTATATTCTCAGGGCAAATACTCAGCAAGCTGTGTAGGAATGATGCACAACAGTTCCATTCAAGTCTTAACAGGATCTGTGTAGGAAACACCTTCTCACTCTCTGGAAAACAGTTCCCCTGCTCTCTTCTAGTGAATATCAGTATCTAAGATGTCTGCCCTCCCTTGACTCTGCATTCCTGTTCTGAGACTTGCACCTGGAAGAAAGGTTACCCAGAGTTCCTGGAGTAAGGATCATGGACACCCCCGGGGTACCCAAGGAACTGGAAACTCACAAATTAATCTATTACATGATTTTATCCTTCTTCTTAGAGCTAATAAAAATATGAAAACTATCTGAAACAATATTTTTCAATCACATTACCTTAAAATGTATGTGTTAGAAGACCCATTTATGTTTTTGTCATCAATAAAAAGTTATTAAATATTGAGGTAGTTATATTTTATTGCTTTTCTGAGGACGTTTTATGATACCTGCCTAAACATACTCTTTTATAAAACTTACTCTGTCTTTTTTAGAGATGACTGCTGATGTGTCCATGTTTTACAGGTCACAGCTGATACCTTGCTGGGTCATACTTATTGGGACTGGACTAAGGAATTTGAATCCATAGACTGGCAAATATCTATGCCCTGTGGAGCCTAGCTCAAAAGTAGTGTTGACTTCCAGGGAAGATGGCAGAGTAGGAGGACTCTAAGCTCACCTGGTTCCATGAATACAGCAAGATATATCCACATCAGTGTAAATAACGCAGAAAAAGACCTGAAGACTGGCAGAACAGTCTCTTCACAGCTAAATGTAAGGAAGAGGACACACTGAGGAGGGTAGGGAGGTTGGAGAGACAGTTGGGAGCCAAATGAATGTGAAGAACTATCACTGGGAGAGAGGGACACCACAGGAGCAGTGCAAACAAACAAAACAAAACAAAAAAACAAACAGACCATCACACTAGGGAGCCCACAAGTGAAACACAAATCCACATAACATTTGGCTTTGAAAAACAAAGTAGCCAAATTTCAAGAGTTCTTACAATCAGCAGGGCTGAACACCTGGAACTTTAAAAATCAGCGGCTGGGCTGTGGTAGAGACAGAGGGTGAAAGGAAACTGAGTCCTTGCACTTAAGGAGACAGCACAACAAATGCTGTGCAGAGATACAGCATAGAAACAGCAGTTTGAAAACAGGAGGGAAATTTGTTTACTAATCTAAGAGCATGTACTAAAGGGCAGGGATCCTCGGCAGGCTTCTCCAGGAACAAAGGAGGAATATGTCCCAAATGAAAGAACAAGACAAAATCACAGCAAGAGACCTAAATGAAACTGAGGTAAGTAATATGCCTGATAGACAATTTAAATAAATGATCATAAAGATACTCTTGTACTTGAGAAAAGAGCAGAAGACCTCAGTGAGACCCTTAATAAGAGATACAAAACATAAAAGAGAACCAGTCAGAGATGAAGAATTCACTAACTGAAATTAAAAATAGACTAGATGTAATAAAGAGTAGACTAGAGGAAGCAGAAGAACAGGTCAGGGACCTAGAGGACAGAGTAATGGAAAGCAATCAAGTTCACAGGAGAAAGAAAACATAATAAAAATGAAAATAGACTTAGGGAACTCAGTGACTCCATCAAGAGTAATAACATTTGCATTATAGGAATCCCAGAAAGAGAAGAGAGACAAAAGGGGCAGAAAATTTATTTGAAGAAATAATAGCTGAAAACTTCCTGAATCTGGGGAGGGAAACAGAAATCCGGATCCAGCAAGTACACTGAGCCCACAACAAAACCCAAGAAGGTCCAAACCAAGACACATACTAATTAAAATGGCAAAAAGTAGTGATAATGAGAGAACTTTAAACGCAGAGGAGAAAAAAAAAATAGTTATATACAAAGGGAACCCCATAAGGCTATCAGCTGTTTTTTTAGCAGAAACTTTGCAGGCCAGAAGAGAGTGGCATAATATATTCAAAGTGCTCAAACAAAAAAATCTGTAGTCAATAATTCTTTATCCAGTAGGGCTATCATTCAGAATAGAAGAAGAAATAATGAGTTTCCCAGATAAACACAAGTTAAAAGAATCCATTCCCACTAAGCCAGCCTTACAAGAAATGTTAAAGGGGACCGTGAATGGAACGGAAACACCATAAATAGGAGTAAGAAAGGTATAAGGCATAAAATCAGTATAATTAAGTATATCTAAAAAATCAGTAAAAGGATTAACAAGAGGATATGAAGTATGAAAACACATACCTAAAATGTGTGTGGGAGGTAGGGAGGGAGAGAAATAAAGAATGGGTTCAAACCTTAACGACCATCAACTTAATATAGACTGCTACATGCAGAAGATGTTATATACAAACATAATAACCACAAATCAAATACCAGTGATATACAGGAGGAAGAGCAAGATGGGAGAGGAGTAGGAGACCTAAATTTCATCTGGTCACAAGAATTCAGTTAGATAGTTATCAAACCATTCTGAACACCTACAAATTCAACAGGAGATCAAAGAAAAAAATAGCAACAATTCTATGAAGAGAAAATCGATCCCTTTCTGGAAGGTAGGATGTGTGGAGAAGTGAATGTGAGGTGATATTTGGGAAGATAGAGCATGGGGGAAGGGAGCTCCCGTCAGCCGGCTACTGGTAAGTGATAGGGCAGCGGAGCACAAAACCAGAACTTTCAGAAGTCTGCTCCACTGAGGGACATCGCTCCAGTGGATAGGTGGTGTGGTGGAACCCGCGCTGGGACAGTATAGTCTGTGACCCTCGGGGTCACAGAAAGACCAGGGGTGCCTGAGTGTGGCTAAGAGCTGCCAGGTGTCAGAGTGGGGAAGCCGGTTGCAAAGATGGAGCCGGGGAGTGGGTTCTCAGCTCCACATTGCCATAAACTGTGATCCGTGGCACAGTGGGCCACTACTCTTCAAGCAGGGACCCAACAAGTGGCAGATCAGGGGAGACTCCCCTTTCTCCCCCAGGAGGAGCAGCGCTGTAACTTTGGAGACTCCAAACGGGTCGTGTGCCAGAGACAGAAACACTCAGTCACAGATCACGTGATCACACTCAGATCACGAAGTGTGGCCGGAGACCAGGGACACAGGAGAGATTGACTGCTTTTCTCTGGGGGCTCACTGAGAAGTGAGGCTCCAAGTCCTCCAGGCTGGAGACTGGGAGGCCACCATTTACATTCTCGTCCTCCAAAGCTGTATGGAAATCTTTCAGGAAACAAAAGCTACCGAGAACAAACCCAAGCAGATTAATTAGCCTGGCCCCTGGCAAGGGCGGGGCAATTCTGCCTCTGGCAAAGACAACTGGGAACCATGGCAACATGCCCCTCCCCCAGAAGATCAGCAAGAACAGCCAGCCAAGACCAAGTTTACTGATCAATGAGAATGGCAGAAACTCTAGCACAAGGGGAATACAGCACATAGAATTAATGGCTTTTTCCCATAGTTCTTTAGTCTTTCAAAGTTAATTTTTAAAATTTTCTTTATTTTTTCTTTTTCTATTTTTTTGAATTTTTCTTCTTTCCTTTTTCAACCAACATCTTATCAAATCCTTTTTTAAAAATCTCTTCAAATTTTCATTTACACAGTCATATTTTATCCCTTCATTTTATTTAAACTTATTTATTGCATACATATAAGTTTTTCATTCATTAAATTTTGGGATATAGTTTCTTCTAACAGAACAAAATATACTCTAAATATAATCTATGGCTTTATTCTAGTCTCCTGCCTGATCACATTCTCTCCTTTTTTTTTTAAATTTTTCCCCTTTCTTTTTTCACCAACTTCTTATCAATTCCTTTTTGAAGATCTTTTTAAATTTTCATCTTTACAATCATATTCCATCCCTTTATCATATCTAACCTTCTTTATATATATATATATAACTTATATATATAACTTATATAACTTAAAAGTTTTATATATATATATAACTTTTACATGTATACATAACTTTTCCTTTCTTTAAAATTCTGGGAGGTTGTTTCGTCTAACAGACCAAAATACACCCAAAATCTAGTGTGTGGTTCTGTTCTATTCACCAGCCTGATCATATTCTTTTTTTTTCCCTCTTTCCTTTCCTTTGCATCCTTGAGATACAATAAAAAATGGAGGATCTACCTGCTAGGATAAATGAGGCAGAAGAGAGAATTAGTGATATAGAAGAACAAATGATGGAGAACAAAGAAGCTGAGAAAAAGAGATAAACAACTACTGGATCACGAGGGGAGAATTCAAGAGGTAAGTGATACCAGAAGATGAAACTATATTAGAATAATTGGGATCCCAGAAGAAGAAGAAAGAGAGAGTGGGGCAGAAGGTATCCTGGAGCAAATTCGAGCAGAGAACTTCCCTAATATGGGGAAAGAAACAGGCATCAAAATCCAGGAGGCAGAGAGAAACCCTCTCAAAATTAATAACAATAAGTCAACACCCCCAAATCTAATAGTAAAATTTAAAAGTCTCAGAGACAAAGAGAAAAATCCTGAAAGCAGCTTGGGACAAGAGGTCTGTACACCTAAAATGGTAGAAATATTAGATTGGCAACAGATATATCCACAGAGACATAGCAGGACAGAAAGCAGTGGCATGATATATTCAGAGCCCTAAACGAGAAAAATATGCAGCCAAGAATACTATATCCAGCTAGGCTATCACTGAAAATAGAAGGAGAGATAAAAAGCTTCCAGGACAAACAAAAACTAAAAGAATTTGCAAACACCAAACAAGCCCTACAAGAAATATTGAAAGAGGTCTTCTAAGCAAAGAGAGAGCCTAAAAGTATAGACCAGAAAGGAACAGAGACAATATACAATAACAGTCACCTTAAAGGCAGTACAATGGCACTAAATTCATATCTTTCAATAGTTACACTGAATGTAAATGGGCTAAGTGCCTCAAACAAAAGACACAGGGTATCACATTGGATAAAAAAACAAGACCCATTGATATGCTGTGTGCAAGAGACTCATTGTAGACCCAAAGACACTTCCAGATTGAAAGTGAGGGAGTAGAAAACCATTTACCATGTTAATGCACATCAAAAGAAAGCTGGGGTGGCAATCCTTATATCAGACACATTAGATTTTAAACCAAAGACTATAAGAAGAGATGAGGAAGGACATTATATCCTACTTAAAGGGTCTATCCAACAAGAAGATCTAACAATTTTAAATATTTATGCCCCTAACAAGGGAACATCCAATTATATAAACCAATTAATAACAAAAGAAAAGAAACACATCAACAATAATATAATAATAGTAAGGGACTTTAATACCCCCATCACTGTAATGGACAGATCATCTAAGCAAAAGATCAACAAGGAAATAAGTCTTTAAATAACACGCTGGACCAGAGGGACTTCACAGATAATATTCAGCACTTTCCATCCCAAAGCAAAAGAATACATATTCTTCTCTAGGGCCCATAGAACATTCTCCAGAATAAATCACATCCTGGGTCACAAATCAGGTCTCAACTGGTACCAAAAGGTTGGGATCATTCCCTGCATATTTTCTGACCAAAATGCTTTGAAACTAGAACTCAGTCACAAGAGGAAATTTGGAAAGAACTCAAATACATGGAGGCTAAAGAGCATCCTACTAAAGAATGAATGGGTCAACCAGGAAATTAAAGAAGAATTAAAAAATTCATGGAAACAAATGAAAATGAAAACACCTGTTCAAAATCTTTGGGATGCTGCAAGGCAGTCCTAAGAGGAAAGTATATAGCAATACAAGGTTTTCTCAAGAAACAAGAAAGGTCTCAAACACACAACCTAACCCTAGATCTAAAGGAGCTGGAGAAAGAAGAGCAAATAAAGCCTAAACCCAGCAGGAGAAGAGAAATAAGAAAGATCAGAGCAGAAATCAATGAAATAGAAACCAAAAGAAGAGTAGAACAGATCAACAAAACGAGGAGCTGGTTCTTTGAAAGAATTAAAAAGATTGAAAAACCCCTGGCCAGACTTATCAAAAAGAAAAGAGAAATGACCCAAATAAATAAAAACATGAATGAAAGAGGAGAGATTACAACCAACACCAAAGAAATACAAACAATTATAAGAACATATTATGAGCAACTCTATGCCAGCCAATTAGACTATCTGGAAGAAATGGATGCATTCCTAGAGATGTATCAACTACCAAAACTGAACCAGGAAGAAATAGAAAACCTGAACAGACCCATAGCCAATAAGGAAATTGAAGCAGTAATCAAAAATCTCCCAAAACAAAAAAGAGCCCAGGGCGGAGCAAGATGATGGAGGAGTAGGAGACCTGGATTTCGTCTGGTCTCAGGAATTCAGCTGGTTAGGGATCAAACCATTCTGAACATCTACGGAACTCAATAGGAGCTTGAAGAAAAGAATAGCAACAACTCTCTGAACAGAAAAGCGACCACTTTCTGGAAGGTAGGACGTGTGGAGAAGTCGAGGCGATATGCAGGAGGATAGACGGTGGGGGAAGGGCCTCCGTTGGCCGCTTCTGGCAACTGATAGAGCCACAGAGCACAAAATCGGAACTTTTAGAAGTCGGTTCCACTGAGGGACGTCACTCCAATGGCTAAGCTGGGGGTGGAAACCTCGCGGGACAGTGTGGTCTCAGGACCCTCGGGGTCACAAAAAGACCGGGGGTGCCTGAGTGCAGCAGAGCTCCCAGGTATTGGAGGGGGGGAAGCTGGCTGCAGAGACAGAGCCGAGGAGCAAGCTCTCAGCTCAGGGTTGCCATAAACTGTGATCGGTGACAGTCAGGTCACTGCGCCTCCAGCAGGGACCCAACAAGAGGCAGATCTGGGGAAACTCCCCTCCCTCCCCTGGGAGGAGCAGCGTGGGAGCACACCGCAGGGATCTAGTGGGTTTGGAGACTCCACACAGGGTCGGGTGCCAGAGAGAGAAATGCTTGGTCACAAGCTGGGTGAGCACTGAGTGCGGGCGGAGACTGGGGAGACAGGAGTAACCGACTGCTTTTCTCTTGGGGTGCACGAAGGAGCAGGGCCCCAAGTTCTCGGCTCCTCCCAGGCGGAGATTGGGAGGCTGCCATTTTCACTCTCATTCTCCAATGCTGTTCGGAAAGCTTGCAGGGAACAAAAGCTCCGGAGAGCAAAACTGAGCAGATTACTTAGGTCTGGGACTGACAAGGGTGGGGCAATTGCGCCTCTGGCAAAGACACTTCAGAAACATGGCAACAGGCTCCTCCCAGAGAAGATCAGCATGAACAACCAATCAAGACCAAGTTTACCGATCAATGAGAACAAGAGAACTCCAGCCCTAGGGGAATACTGCACATAGAATTCATGGCTTTTTTACGATTATTCATTAGTCTTTCAAAGTTAATTTTTTTTAACTGTTTTTTTTTTTGAATTTTTCTTTTCCTCTTTTTCAACCAACATCTTATCACTCCTTTTTTTTTTAAATCTTTATTTTTCATTTTTAGTGTCATATTCTATCCCTTCATAGGAGTTACCCTTATTTTTGGCATATATATATATATATATATATATATATATATATAAGTTGTTCTCTCTTAAAATTTTGAGACACAGTCTCTTCTAACATATCAAAATATATCCTAAATCTCTAGTGTATGGCTTTTTTCCAGTCTCCTGCCTGATCATATTCTCTCCCCTTTTTTTCTTTCTTTCTTTCCTTTTTTTTTAAATCCCCTTCTTTATTTTTTCAAACACCTTCTCATTAATTCCTTTCTTTAAATTTTATATAATTTTCATCTTTACAGTCATATTCCATCCCTTCATTGTATCAACCCTTATTTTGTACACATATAAGTCTTTCTTTCTTTAAAATTTTAAGAGCCACTTCTAACAGACCAAATACACCCAAAATCTAGTGTGTGGCACTGATCTATGCACCAGCCTGATCATATTTGATCATATTCTGTTTTTTTTGTTTTGTTCCGGTTTTGTTTTTAATTTTCTCTTTTTTTCTCTTTCTTTTTTCTTGCTTTCCCTTTCTTCTCCCCTGGTTTCAGGTCTTTTCTGATTTGTTCAGAGTATATTTTCTGGGGACGTTGTTACCCTGTTAGCATTTTGTTCTCTCATTCATCTATTCTCCTCTGGACAAAATGACAAGATGGAAAAAATCACCTCAACAAAAAGAACAAGAGGTAGTACCATCTGCAGGGACCTACTCAACACGGACATTAGTGCGATGTCGGAACATTCAGAATCATGATTTTAAAGATATTAGCTGGGCTTGAAAAAAGCGTGGAAGTTCTTAGAGAAACGCTTTCTGGAGAAATAAAAGAACTAAAATCTAACCAAGTCAAAATCAAAAAGGCTATTAATGAGGTGGAGTAAAAACTGGGGGCACTAACTGCTAGGATGAATGAGGCAGAAGAGAGAATCAGCGATATAGAAGACCAAATGATGGAAAATAAAGAAGCTGAGAAAAAGAGAGATAAACAACTGCTGGATCACGAGGGCAGAATTGGAGAGGTAAACGATACGATAAGATGAAATACATTAGGATAATTGGGATCCCAAAAGAAGAAAAGGGCAGAGGTATACTGGAGCAAATTATAGAAGAGAACTTCCCTAATTTTCGGAAGGAAACAAGCATCAAAATCCAGGAGGCACTGATAACCCCTCTCAAAATCAATAAAAATAGGTCAACACCCCGACATCTAATACTAAAACTTACGAGTCTAAGAGACAAAGAGAAAATCTTGAAAGCAGCTCGGGAGAAGAGATATGTAACCTATAATGGTAGAAACATTAGATAGGCAACAGACCTATCCACAGAGACCTGGCAGGCCAGAAAGGACTGGCATGATATCTTCAGAGCACTAAATGGGAAAAATATGCAGCCAAGAATATTATACCCATCTAGGCTGTCATTGAAAATAAAAGGAGAGTTAAAAAGCTTCCAGGACAAACAAAAACAAAAGGAATTTGCAAACAAGAAACCAGACCTCCAAGAGATATTGAAAGGGGTCTTTTAAGCAAAGAGAGAGCCCAAAAGTAGCATGCACCAGAAAGGAACAGAGACAATATACAGTAACAGTCACCTTACAGGCAATACAATGGCACTAAATTCATATCTTTCAATAGTTACCCTGAATGTAATTGGGCTAAATGCCCCAATCAAAAGACACAGGCTATCAGAATGGACTAAAAAACAAGACCCATCGATATACTGTTTGCAAGAGACTCATTTTAGACCCAAAGACACCACCACATTGAAAGTGAGGGGGTGAAAAACTATTTACCATGCTAATGGACACCAAAAGAAAGCTGGGGTGGCAATCCTTATAGCAGACAAATTAGATTTTAAAACAAAGACTGTAATAAAAGATGAGGAAGAACACTATATTCTACTTAAAGGGTCTATCCAACAAGAAGATCTAACAATTGTAAATAACTATGCCCCTAACATGGGAGCAGCCAATTATATAAGGCAATTAATAACAAAAGCAAAGAAACACAATGACAACAATACCATAATAGTGGCGGACTTTAACACCCGCCCTTAACTGAAATAGACAGATCATCTAAGCAAAAGATCAACAAGGAAATAAAGACTTTAAATGACACCCTGGACCAGATGGACTTCACAGGCATATTCAGAACATTCCATCCCAAAGCAATGGAATACACATTCTTCTCTAGTGCCCATGGAACCTTCTCCAGAATACATCACATCCTAGGTCACAAATCAGGTCTCAACTGGTACCAAAGGATTGGGATAATTCCTGCATATTTTCAGACCACAGTGCTTTGAAACTAGAACTCAGTTACAAGAGGAATATCAGAAAGAACTCAAATACATGGAGGCTAAAGAGCATGCTACTAAAGAATGAATGGGTCAACCAGGAAATTAAAGAAGAACTAAAGAAATTCATGGAAACCAATGGAAATGAAAACAAAACTGTTCAAAATTTTTGGGATGCAGCAAAGGCAGTCCTAAAAGGAAAGTATATAGCAATACAAGCCTTTCTCAAGAAACAAGAAAGGTCTCAAATACACAACCGAACCCTACACCTAAAGGAGCTAGAGAAAGAGCAGCAAATAAAGCCTAAACCCAGCAGGAGAAGAGAAATAATAACGATCAGAGCAGAAATCAATGAAATAGAAACCAAAAGAACAGTAGAACAGATAAATGTACCTAGGAGCTGGTTCTTTGAAAGAATTAACAAGATGGATAAACCCCTGGCCAGACTGATCAAAAAGAAAAGAGAAATGACCCAAATCAACAAAATCATGAAGGAAAGAGGAGAGATCACAACCAACACCAAAGAAATACAAACAATTATAAGAACATATTATGAGCAACTCTATGCCAGCAAATTAGATAACCTGGAAGAAATGGGTGCATTCCTAGAGATGTATCAACTACCAAAATTGAACCAGGAAGAAATAGAAAACCTGAACAGACCTATAACCACTAAGGAAATTGAAACAGTCATCAAAAATCTCCCAAGAAACAAAAGCCCAGGGCCAGATGGCTTCCCAGGGGAATTCTACCAAACATTTAAAGAATTAATATCTATTCTTCTGATACTGTGCCAAAAAATAGAAATGGAAGGATAACTTCCAAACTCATTTCATGAGGCCACCATTACTTTGATCCCCAATCCAGACAAAGACCCCATCAAAAAGGAGAATTACAACCAATCTCCCTGACGAACATGGATGCAAAAATTCTCACCAAAATACTAGCCAATAGGATCCAACAGTGCATTAAAAGGATTATTCACCACGACCAATTGGGATTTATTCCTGGGCTACAAGCTTGGTTCAACATCTGCAAATCAATCAATGTGATACACTACATAAATAAAAGAAAGGACAAGAACCATATGATCCTCTCAATAGTTGCAGAAAAAGCATTTGACAAAGTACAGCATCATTTCTTGATCAAAACTCTTCAGAGTATAGGGATAGAGGGTACATACCTCAATATCATAAAAGCCATCTGTGAAAAACCCCCACAGTGAATATCATTCTCAATGCGAAAAACTGAGAGCTTTTCCCCTAAGGTCAGGAACATAGCAGGGATGTCCACTATCACCACTGCTATTCAACATAGTACTGGAAGTCCTAGCCTCAACAAGGAGACAATAAAAGGAAATAAAAGACATACAAATTGGCAAAGAAGAAGTCAAACTCATACCTTTTGGAGATGATATGATACTTTATGTGGAAAACCCAAAAGACTGCAAAACTGCTAGAACTCATACAGGAATTCAGTAAAGTGGCAGGATATGAAATTGATGCATAGAAATCAGCCGCATCTCTATACACCAACAACAAGACAGAAGAAAGAGAAATTAAGGAGTCGATCCCATTTACAATTTCACCCAAAACCATAAGATACCTAGGAATAAATCTAACCAAAGAGGCAAAGAATCTGTACTCAGAAAACTAGAAAATACTCATGAAAGAAATTGAAGCAGACACAAAGAAATGGAAAAACGTTCCATGCTCATGGATTGGAAGAACAAATATTGTGAAAATGTCTATGCTACCTAGAGCAATCTACATATTTAATGCGATCCCTGTGAAAATACCATCACCTTTTTTCAAGGAAATGGAACAAAGAATCCTAAAATTTGTATGGAACCAGATAAGACCCTGAATAGCAAGACGAATGTTGAAAAAGAAAAGCAAAGCTGGTGGCACACAATTCTGGACCTCAAGCTCTATTACAAAGCTGTAGTCATCAAGACAGTATGGTACTGGCACAAAAACAGACATTTAGATCAATGGAACTGAATAGAGAGCCCAGATATGGACGCTCAACTCTATGGTCAAGTAATCTTCAACAAAGCAGGAAAGAACGTCCAATGGAAAAGACAGTTTCTTCAACAAATGGTATTGAGCGAATTGGACAGACACATGCAGAAGAATGAAACTGGACCATTTCCTTACACCACACACAAAAATAGACTCAAAATGGTTGAAAGACCTCAATCTGAGACAGGAATCCATCAAAATCCTTGAGGAGAACGCAGGCAGCAACCTCTTCGGCCTCAGGTGCAGCAACTTTTCCCTAAAACATTGCCAAAGCAAGGGAAGCAAGGGAAAAAATGAAGTATTGGGACTTCATCAAGATAAAAAGCTTTGGCACAGCAAAGGAAACAGTCAACAAAACCAAAAGACAGCCGACAGATTGGGAGAAGATGTTTGCAAATGACATATCAGATAAAGGGCTAGTATCCAAAATCTATAAAGAATTTATTAAACTCAACACCCAAAGAACAAATGACAGAATCAAGAAATGAGCAGAAGACATGAACAGACATTTCTGCAAAGAAGACGTCCAAATGGCCAACAGGCACATGAAAAAGTGCTCAACATCACATGGCATTAGGGAAATACAAATCAAAACCTCAATGAGATACCACCTGATACCAGTCAGAATGGCTAAAATTAACAAGTCAGGAAATGACAGATGTTGGCGAGGATGCAGAGAAAGGGGAACCCTCCTACACTTTTGGTGGGAATGCAAGCTGGTGCAGCCACTCTGGAAAACAGTATGGAGGTTCCTCAAAAAGTTGAAAATAGAGCTACCGTATGACCCAGAAATTGCACTACTGGATATTTACCCCAAAGATACAAATGTAGTGATCATAAGGGGCACATACACCTCAATGTGTATAGCAGCAATGTCCACAATAGCCAAACTATGGAAAGAGCCTAGATGTCCATCAACAGATGAATGGATAAAGAAGATGTGGTATATGTATACAATAGAATATTATGCAGCTATCAAAAAAATGAAATCTTGCCATTTGCAACGACATGGTTGGAACTAGAGGGTATTATGCTAAGCGAAATAAGTCAATCAGAGAAAGACAAATATCATATGATCTCACTGATACAAGGAATTTGAGAAACAAGACAGAGGATCATAGGGGAAAGGAAGAAAAAATGAAACAAGATGAAACCAGAGAGGGAGAGAGACAAACCATAACAGACTCTTAAAATCAGGAAACAAACTGAGGGTTCCTGGAGTGGAAGGGGGTGGGCAGGATGGGGTGGGTGTGTGATGGACATTGGGGAAGGTATGTGCTATGGTGAATGCTGTGAATTGTGTAAGACTGAAGAATCACAGACCTGTACCCCTGAAACAAATAATAGATTATATGTTAAAAAAATAAATAAATAAAATTAAATGCAAAACAAAACAAAACAGTGATATGCAAAAAATAAAGAGAAAGGAATCCGTGTATATCACTAAAGAAAGCCAGGAAACAGTGTGAAAAGAAAGCAAGAAAAGAAAGGAACAGAGAACTATAAAAACAACCATAAAACAAGTAACAAAATTGCAATAAATACATACCTATCAATAATATCTTTGAATGTAAATAGACTAAATACTCCAATCAAAAGTCATAGTGTAAAGGAATGGATAAAAAAGCAAAACCCATCAATATGCTTCCTATACGAGAATCATTTCAGACCTAAAGACACATGAAGATTAAAAGTGAAAAATGAGAATGAAAACACAATGACCCAAAATCTTTGTGATAAGGAAAAGCTATTCTAAGAGGGAAGTTTATAATAATATAGGCCTACCTCAAAAAGCAAGAAAAATCTCAAATGAACAGCCTAAACTTATGCATAAAGAAGCTCGATAGAGAAAAACAAAATCCAAAATCAGCGAAGGAAGAAAATAATAAAGAGGAGAGCAGTAATAAATTAAGTAGGAACTAAAACAACAATAGAACAGAATGAAACCAGGAGCTGGTTCTTTGAAAAAATCAACAAAATTGATAAACCTCTAGCCAGACTTATAAAAGAGAGATAGACGGGGGCGCCTGGGTGGCTCAGTTGGTTAAGCGGCTGCCTTCAGCTCAGGTCATGATCCTGGAGTCCCGGGATCAAGTCCCACATCGGGCTCCCTGCTCAGCAGGGAGTTTGCTTCTGCCTCTGGCCCTCTTCCCTCTCGTGCTCTCTATCTCTCATTCTCTCTCTCAAATAAATAAATAAAATCTTTAAAAAAAATAAAAAATAAATAAAAGAGAGATAGACAAAGAGAGAACTCCAAAAAATCAGAAATGAAAGAGAAGAAATAACAACTGATACCACATAAATACAAAGGCTTATAACAGAATATTATGAAAAATTATATAGCAACAAATCAGACAGCCTAGAATAAATGGATACATTCCCAGAAACATATAACCTCCCAAAACATAATCAGGAAGAAATAGAAAATTTGAACATACCCATTACCAGCAGTGATACTGAATCAGTATTCAAGAAACTCCCAAGAAACATAAGTCCAGGAACAGATAGCTTCACGAGTGCATTATACCAAACATTTACTGAACAGGTAATACCTATTCTTCTCAACTATTCTAAAAAACAGAAGAGGAAAGAAGCTTCTAAACTCATTCTATGAGGCCAGTATTATTCTGATACTAAAACCAGATAAAGACACTAAAAAAAAGAGAACTACAGGCCAATATCTCTGATAAACATAGGTGCAAAAATTTCAACAAAACATTAGCAAACCAAACCTAGCAATACATTAAAAAAATCACTCACCACGATCAAGCGGGACTTACTCAAAGGTGTTTCAGAAATCAGCCAACGTGATACATTGCATAAACAAGAGAAAGGATAAAAGCCATATAATCACTTCAATAGATGCAGAAAAAGCATTTTCAAAGTTCAACAACTATTGATGATAATATTCTCAACAAAGTAGGTTTAGAGGGAAAACACCTCAACTTAATAATGGCCATATTTGAAAAACCCATAGCTAATATTAAACTCAATGGGGAAAATCAGCTTTTTCCCTAAGGTCAGGAACAAGACAAGGATATCCACTCTCACCAAATTTATTCAACATAAAACTAGAAGTCCTAGACATAGCAGACAAGAAAAATAAATAAAAGGCATCCAAGTTGGTAAGGAAGTAGTAAAAGTTTCAATATTTGCAGATGACATGATATTGTATATAGAAACCCTAAAGACTTCCCCAAAAAAATTCTAGAAATGATAAATTAATTCAATAAGTTCACAAGATACAAAATCAATATACAGAATCCAAGTACATTTCTATACACTAATAATGAAATAGCAGAAAGAGAAATTAAGAAAACAATCCCATTTACAATTGCACCAAAAATAATAAAATACCTAGGAATAAACTTAACCAAAGAAGTTAAAGACCTATATTTTGAAAACTATAATACAATGAAGAAAGAAACTGAAGATGACACAAACAAATGGAAAGATATTCATGTTCATGGATTGGAAGAACAAATACTGTTAGTCGGTAGCATGGCCACTACCCAAAGCAATCTATAGATTTAAAATACCAACAGCATTTTTCAAGAACTACAACAAATAATCCTAAAATTTGCATGGAACCATATAAAACTCCAAATAGCCAGAGCAATACTAAAAAAGAAGAGCAAAACTAGAGGTATCACAATTACAGATTTTGAACTATACTACAAAGCCACAGTAATCAAAACAAGATGGTGCTGGCACAAAAAATAGACACATAGATCAATGGAAGAGAATAGAGAGCTGAGAAATAAACCCATGATTATATGGTCAATTAATCTTTGACAAAGCAGGCAAGAACATGCAAGGGGAAAAAGACAGTCTTTTCAACAAATGGTGTTGGGAAAACTAGAGAGACACATGAAAAAGAATGAACCTGGACCACTTTCTAATACCATACACAAAAATCAAGTCAAAATGGATTAAGGATCTAAATGTGAGACCTGAAACCATAAAAACCCTAGAAGAGACCATAGGCAGTACTTTCTCTGACAACGGCTGTAGCAACATTTTTAAAAAACGTCTCCTGAAGCAAGGGAAACAAAAGTAAAAACAAACTATTTGGACTACATCAAAATAAAAAATGTCTATACAACAAAGGAAATAATCAACAAAACTAAAAGACAACCTACTGAACAAGAGAAGATATCTGCTAGTGATGTATTCAATAAAGGGTTATTATCCAAAATATACAAAGAATTTATACAACTCAAAACCAAAAAACCAGGGATGCCTGGGTAGCTCAGTCGGTTAAGCATCTGCCTTCAGCTCGGATCGTGATCCCGGGGTCCTGGGATCCAGTCCCATGTTGGGCTCCCTGCTCAGCGGGAGGCCTGCTTCTCCCACTGCCTGCTGCTCCCCCTGCTTGTGTGCGCTCTCTCTCTCTCTGGCAAATAAGTAAATAAAATCTTTAAAAAAAAATCTAATTAAAAAATGGACAGATGACATGAACAGACATTCCTCCAAAGAAGACATACAGATGACCAACAAACACATGAAAAGATGCTCAACATCACTCATCATCAGGGAAATGCAAATCAAAACCACAATGAGATATCACTTCACATCTGTCAGCATGCCTAAAATCAAAAACAAGAAAGAAGTGTTGACAAGAGTATGGAAAAAAGGAACCCTCATGCTTTGATGGTGGGAATGCAAACTGGTACAGCCACTGTGGAAAACAGGGTGGAGTTTCCTCAAAAAATTAAAAGTAGAATTACCATATGACTGAGTAATTCCACTACAGGGTATTTAACCAAAGAATACGAAAACAGTAATTCAAAAGGATATATGCATCTCTATGTGTACTGCAGCATCATTTACAACAGCCTAAATATGGAAGCAGCCCAACTGTCCTTCGACAGAGGAATAAAGATGTGGTATACATATAAAATTTAATGTTACTGAACCATAAAAAAGAATGAAATCTGGCTTTTTGCAGCAACATGGATGGAACTACAGAGAATAATGCTATGTGAAATAAGTCAGTTAGAGAAGGACAAATATATAATTTCACTCACATGTGGAAATTAGGAAAAGAAAACATAAACAAGGAAAAAAAAGAGACAAAACAAAAAACAGACTCTTAACTACAGAGAACAAACTGATGGTTACCAAAGGGGAGGGGGATGGGTGAAATAGGTGAAGGGGATTAAGAGTACACCTATCATGATGAGCACTGAGTAATACAGAGAATTTGTAAATCACTATATTGTACACCTGAAACTAATATAATACTATATGTTAACTCTACTGGAATTAAAAAATTTTTAAATAATAAAAAACAAAATAAATGAAAAAAGTTTTTGCCAATCATATCTCATCATGGTAACCTAGAAGGATGTAACTGAGAGATTAGATAATTAGAAAAGGTAATCAAAGAGAAGTTAAGTATAAAGGCAATAATTAACCTCAAACTCTTTACTTCCCCTATGACAGGATTTTCAGCCTCTGACCTACTCACATTTAGGACCAATTTTTTGTTTGTTTGTTTGTTTGTTTGTTTTTTGTTTGTTTGTTTAATGTGGATTGATATCCTGTAGATCATATAATGCTTAGTGGCATCCAGGATTTTTACCAACTAGAAGCCGGTAGATCTCCTTCTTTAGTCCTGACAATCAAAAATGTTTTAAGACATTGTCAAATATCCCCTATGAAAATCACTCCCAGATGAGAACCACTGCCCCATGGGATCTTGAACCAGATCAATATACACAGAAATCAAAAGGGAAATTTTAATGCTTTTATCCTACTGAAACCAAATATAGCTTGGAATTTAAAAATCAAGATTTCTTTCCCTCTGAACTGAAACTACTGAGAAGCATATAAAACACAAAACTGAGACTATGAATTAGGGGTAAATGCTCCACAGCTCAGGTTTCCATTTCCTCAATCATATTATAGTCACACATTCCCAAGTGAAGGAGCTGGTCTGAGGAGAGAAGAGGAAAATGCCTCCCTTTCCCCAAGAAAAGGCAAGAGTTCTCATTTTAACAAATGAGATAAAAACATAAGTTGGGGAGGGAGGGTGCTCTAGAAAGGAAAGATAATCTAGAGGAAGTAAAATATGCAAACAAACAAGCTGGACAATGAAGATGCAGAAAACCAGAGTGAGCAGACAAGTTCCATAGGTTGGAATGGGGAGGAGAGTGGATGAACACAGGGAAACAGACTGAGAGAGGCAGAAAAATACTGACCTTTATACCTAACTGTCCAGTTCCAATCAAAGTCCATATATCAAACCATATAACAAACCATTGTTCCCTGAAATAATCCAACTGAATTCTTCCTTCTTGCAATCAATGGGCCAGATTCAAACACTGGTACTGCAATAATATGTACTGAAAGAAAAGTACATAGTCAATAATGTCAATCTACATCTGAACTCATTTTTTTGAAAACTCAATTTTGATAGCTAAAGGCAGTCTTGATTTTCTTATGGATTTTTTAAGCATCTTGGAGAGAGAAAGAATAGTATACATAACATTCTGCATCTTTCCTGACATCCACCAAGACCTTAAATAGTTATAAGACCAGGAGACAGGGGTGCCTGGGTGGCTCAGTCATTAAGCGTCTGCCTTGGGCTCAGGTCATGATCCCAGGGTCTTGGGATCGAGCCCCACATCAGGCTCCCTGCTCTGCGGGAGGCCTGCTTCTCCTTCTCCCACTCCCCCTGCTTCTGGTCTCTCTCTCACCGTGTCTCTCTCTGTCAAATAAATAAATAAAATCTTAAAAAAAATAAAAGACCAGGAGATAATTTCCTTTCCTCCAATGGTTTTTTTCCTTCCCTATTTTAGCTAGGTGCATTTATAATAAGTTCAGTTAAATATCCTTTTCCATTGCATTGTAGTGAAATCTGCTTTTCTCTTCCAGTGATTGTATCTACTTCCTACATATTTAAGATTTTATTATCTTCTATATTTTTCAGTCCCTCAGATACCTTCTCTAAATTTTCTAACTTGTAGCATTACAATCAATATTTCTAATTGTAAAAACAAAACAAAACAAAACAAACAAAACAAAAATCCAAAAATAATACAAAATAGGCCTTAAGGTTCATATTTTAGAACAATAACCAGGTGCCACCATGGAAAACCCCACTGATCTGACAGACTGAGCTAACAGGACTTTTTCTATTACCACCCAAAACACACTCACCATCCTCGCCTTCATTTTGTTTTCTTCTTTGCATTTTTTCATTTGCCTTTTATTACTGCAAGTATCAGGAAAGTCTTTAAAAAGAAAATATCTTCATCATTCGATATCATACCCCTAAAACAATGAATCATCTAAGGAAGTAAATATTCCTGGTGTTTCAAATCATTATTAAAAAATTAGAAGCAGGGCGCCTGGGTGGCTCAGCCAGTTAAGCGTCTGCCTTCGGCTCAGGTCACAATCCCAGAGTCCTGGGATCAAGTCTCACATCAGGCTCACTGCTCAGCAGGGAGTCTGCTTCTCTCTCTGCCCCTACACCCCCCAGGGCTTGTGTGCTCGAGTGCTTCCTCTCTCTCTCTCGTAAAAATATATAAAATCTTAAAAAAAGAAAAAAAAGAAAAATTAGAAGCAAAAGAAGCTGGAATATGAGCCTCAGAATTACAAAGACTTGGGGAACATTAGAGATGACCCAGTCCAACTCCCATTATTGATGAAAGAAATAAATTTTAGAAAACTATGCCCATGGCCAAATGATAAGCAGTTCTGAGAGTTGAACCTAGATCATTTGTCTCTAAATATTGTTCACTTTTCTCTGCTCCTACCATTATAACACCCTGTATCTACATCTTTCTGTATTGAGCCATCATTAGCCACCACATAACTAAAAATTAGTGTTAAAAATTAGATTTGATTTTTCTAACAAGCAGCTTCACACTGAACTTCCCTAGGCATCATGGACAGGAAGTAAGAGAAGCTAACATTTATTACCTACTCTGTGCCAGGTATTTGGCTATGCAATCTATATGAAAGTATTCCATTTAATTCTAGTAATTAACTAATGATCCCATTTAATCACCAAAATGATGGTAATATATGAACTAAGCATGAACACTGTCTTATTCAGGTTTCACCTGTAGAGAATAGCACCTTTCTTTTCTACCTGAAGAAGAAAAAGCTTATAATCATATGGAGATGAAGCGAGAAATTCTAGAATTTGGTTCTGGCCATTCCAGGTTGCCACCACAGGGAATGACCCTCAAACAGCGAGGAAGCAGCTCCTCAAATCAGGAAACCTCATTGTAGCTGGAAGCTCCAGAACCAACTGAGCCACCTCTGCCAGGATCTGCAGCAGAAAAACAAGTCAGATTCCAAATGCAAGTCTGAAATAATACAGTGTATGTGACCTGCAGAACTGGGGAGCAGAGAGTTCACTGTAAAGGCTACAAAGGTAAGATGTACAGAAAGGCAGTTAAAACAGATGACTGCAAAAGCTTAAAACTTAGCACTATCACTCTTTAGATCAGGAATTCTTTTCTGTGTTTCAGTGACTTTTAGAAAGCTACAAATGCTTTTTAAACTATATTTTATCTTTTGGGATCAAACCGAAAAAGGTATAATATCACTGCAATACTGTAATTTGTAAGAAAATATATATTTGTCTATTTAGATAACCAAAATATATTTAACATATATATTTCATTCTCTGGCTGCGTCACAGCTTCCCAAACCCTTGGAATTTCCTAAGTGTTGAAAGTGATAAATGTGTCTTTGTAATGTTAATGAGGTACCCTTGGGAAAGCACCTAAGGATGGGGGCTTGTTGCGGTGGAACGAACCAAGTGATCAGAGGGTTGGAATATTCAATCCCACCCCCAACCTCTAGGGAGGGAAAAGTGGCTTGAGGTTGAATCAATCATCAATGGCCATTGATGTCATCAATCTTGTCTATGTAATGAAGCAAGCATCCATTAAAACCCAAAGGGCAGGGTTTGGAGAACTTCCGGATTGGTGAACACATGGAAATTTGGGGAGAGTGGCATACTTGAAGAGGGCATGAAAGATCCTTGCCCTTTCTCCATGTGGTGCTCTATGCAACTCTTCCATCTGGCTATTCTTGAATTATATCCTTTTATAACTAACCCATGATCTAGTAAGTACAATGTTTCTCTGACTTCTCTGAGCCACTCTAACAAATTAATTAAATCCGAAGAGGGGGTCCTTGGAACATACAATGTATAGCTGGTTGGCCAGAAGCACAGGTGACAACATGGACTCAATATAGACTTGCTATTGGTGTCTGAAGTGGGGGCTAGGGGGCAGTCTTGTAGGACTGAACTCAACCTGGGGGATCAGACACTATTTCCAGGTAGATAGTGTCAGAGTTGAGTTGAATTTAGCTGATTTCTGAAAATTGCTTGGTGATTTGGTGATTCCAACACACACATGTTGGAACTGGGTCCAGAACATTTAATCACTTCTAAAATAAAACAATGAAAATTAACTCAAAGACAATATCAGATTAAAAGTCAGAGTAGGAGAGGAAGGGTTCTCTAAAAAATTATAATCTGGATGGAAAAAAAAGTAAAAGGTGTTTATTTCCTGACTTAATGTCTTGTTAATATAAGTCT
This sequence comes from Eumetopias jubatus, assembly GCF_037043125.1. Taxonomy (NCBI): domain Eukaryota; kingdom Metazoa; phylum Chordata; class Mammalia; order Carnivora; family Otariidae; genus Eumetopias; species Eumetopias jubatus. Next base: position 170,039,092 of record NW_028274807.1, read on the forward strand.
AACTTCTGGAAATAACTCGCAATTGTAATCTTTTTTAAAAATGTTTTATTTTATGCTTTTACTAAAATGAATAAAGTAAGAAGTTGGGTTTTGGATAGCTGCCATCCATACTAAAATGAACAGTAATTAAAATTGTTATTATTGTTTTTAAGAGCATGCTAATGTTACTCATGAAAGACTGGATGGATGTTTTTTAGCCCATGTTCCATGGTGGTTGCATTTTATTACGTGGATGTTGGCCTGGACGTTGGCAAATGACATGAACTGTCCTCCCAGAATACTCATGGAAATGAAATGTGTGTACCGAGAGGCGATCTGGGTGAGCAAAGTCTGGCACTTAATGAAATCAACAAAGAGCCTGTTCGTCAAGGGTAACTTTAAGTTTGTGTAAATGATCCTCACCTCCATAAGGATGATGAGGTGATTTTATTGCCAGTGATTTTACACTTGGAAGAGGTGATTAAACACCAATGGTCTGCTGCTCCCATTAAGGGAGAACATTTTTACTTTCATCCTTGCAACAAAGCTAAGTTTTATGCTTCATTAGGGAGTCTATAGTGACCAGATGATGTTTCATTTGCAGTCCTACCATCCATCACTAGGTTTAGAATTTTCAGTTCAAATTGAGTACAACCTACTTTCTCAGATTACTTCTAGTTCACTATTTAGTGTGTGTTTGCTCTGCATTATTCTCAGTGGAGTTCATACTGTTCATGTTTCCAGAACTTTTTAAGGCTCATTCTTGAGTAAAGATTGGTAAAAAAGCCATTCGCATTTCCTCCAAAGAGTGGCTATTAAGATGAATAATTGATCTGGAGCTCAGATTATTAAATATTAAACCATCCTTCTAGATTATTAGGTTCATATCCCATTTTGGCAGGGACAAAGTTAGCCTTTCAAAGGACCCAATTTCTCTGGTTAAGCCCTGTGAATCTAGTTTTATAGCATAAGCAAGAATTATCAATGATTTTATTTTCATTTAATTCTTTAATTTCATTTAATCAAATTATATTCAAGTCTCAGTCTCAAAGCCTGGTAGGCTGATGGAAATTTCCAATCTCTGTATTGGTGTATCACTTTCCAAGTTTTCCGCATAATTTAGGACATTTATAGAGAAAGGATATGGTTATATTGCAATCTATTGTGAGCATAGCTGACATACTCATTTACAAGTCTGTAATCCAGCAGCTATTTATGTTATGTGGGCACTTCGGAAGGTATGCTGAGACCTCTAGAAGTCCACTTCCAAACTCCCCATTCCCTCCAAAATCCATTATTTCCTCATGTGCACCCTCCAAAACCCCAGTTCTCAAAACAGACACTTAGGATGCTCAGCCTTTAGAAACCAAAATTCAGAGGGGAAAATATCTTACGGGAAAATATCTTACAGGAAAATTCTGCAGTTAGTCCCAAAATACAAACCTTCCCTGAGACAGAAGAGCATAAAAGATGCCTAGATACTTTTGTGAAATGTGGCAGCGGAGGATTTAAAGGAGAAGGGGGGAGGAAAGAAAAAAGAAATATATCCCTAAGTTAATCTTCAAACACGTTTGCATGGGCTACAAATATTGTGTTTCTAAGGTCATCACTAACTTTGATGCCAATTTCTTGTAAATTTAATGGAAAGGTTTTCTTTAGGTAGACAAAAGTACAAGAAGAGGCACTGCATGGATTAAAAAATAACAGAATCAGTTCTTTTCTTAGGGGTGGCACAGCTCCACCCAAGGGCTATTGTTTGATTAGCAAAAGTGGGTTGGGTTCCACTTCTGAGTCATGCTTACTTGTCCAAACATTCAATACTGCCTTTCTAAATTTAGTAGTAATCATCACCATCACATAATCATCACCACCATCTCTATAATACCTGAATACTTACTGAGTGCCAGGCACTGTATTTAAATTTCACTAAATTCTCAAGATGAGTCCCCAGTGAGGATTAAATCAAATAACACTAATATGTGTGAAGCACTATTCTAAGCTCGTTTTAAATATCATTATCTCATATAATCCTGTAAAAATTTTATCAGGTAGGAAATACTATTATGACCTAATGAAGAACTGAGGCATAACAAAGATTAAGTAAGGTGTTGAAAAGTTGTCTGTAGACCTATATGAAGTTTTGTTGTTGTTGTTGTTGTTGTTTAATGTGCCATTGGCCTTTAGCTCTTAGGAACTAACATAGGATAAAGGAAATTTTTTTAAAAAGATGGTTAAAGTTATGTTATACATGGCTATATGAGTGTCCAAAGTGGACAATCATCTGTGCAAAAGGATATGTGTGATACTGTAATTTATAATAAGAAATATATATTTGGTCTTTGTCCCAGTTTCTGACATAGAGCTCCTAAAACCCTTGGTATTTTCTAAGTGATAAGAGTAACAAAGGTGTCTTGATAGCCATAACAAGCGTCTTGTTCAACCTCACCTGAGTTTATGGTAACAAGAAGACTTTTAGAAAGTACCTAAGGATGGGAGCCTGTTGCCAGGAGAACCAACTGGGTTTCATTCCCACCTACCTTGACCTCCAGGAAGTACAAGAGGGGCTGAAGGTTGAAGTAATCCTCAGTGAGTAATGATTTAATCAATAATGTCTATGCAATGAAGCTTCCATAAAAACTCCAAATAATAGGATTCAGGGAGCTTCCTGATTGGTAAACACATGGAAATTCAGAGAGAATTGTGTGCCCAGAGAGCATGGAAACTCCTTGCCCCTTCCCATTCTTTACACAATGTATACCTTCTGGTTATTCCTCAGTTGTCCTTTTATAATAAAATGGTGATCCAGTAAGGAAATGTTTTCTTGAGTTCTGTGAGCCTCTCTAGCAAACTGAATACAAGGAGGTATCATCATAACCTCTGATCCATATAGCCAGTTAGTCAGAAGCATAGGTGACAACCTGGACATGGGTTTGGCATCTGAATGGGGGGAGAGAGGTCTTGTAGGACTGAGTCCTTAACCTATGGGATACCTTGCTATTTCCAAGTACAAAATGTCAGAACTGAGGTGAATTACAGGACTCCCAGCTGGTGTCAGAGAATTTCCTGATGTTGGGGAAAAAATCCACATATTTGAATTGTTATCAGAATCATTAATATGTTATCAGATCAGAAAACAATTACTACTCTTAGTATGTGAAATACTTAAAGTTATTTTTTTCTAATACCCATTAAAGTAAATACAAAATTGATTCATTCTATCAGTGGTTTCACTGTTCTTACTTAGTTATACAACATTATCCTCATTAAGACACTAATGAAGCAAGGGCAAAAATGAACTACTGGGACTTTATCAAGATAAAAAGCTTTGGCACAGCAAAGGAAACAGTCAGCAAAACCAAAAGACAACTGAAAGAATGGGAGAAGATATTTGCAAATGACATATCAGATAAAGGGCTGGTATCCAAAATCTATAAAGAACTTATCAAACTCAACACCCAAAGAACAAATGATCCAATCAAGAAATGAGCAGAAGACATGAACAGACATTTCTGCAAAGATGTCCAAACGGCCAAAAGACACATGAAAAAGTACTCAACATCACTCGGCATCAGGGAAATACAAATCAAAACCTCAATGAGATACCACCTCACACCAGTTAGAATGGCTAAAATTAACAAGTCAGGAAATAACAGATACTGGCGAGGATGCAGAGAAAGGGGAACCCTCCTACACTGTTGGTGGGAATGCAAGCTGGTGCAGCCACTCTGGAAAACAGTATGGAGGTTCCTCAGAAAGTTGAAAATAGAGCTGCCCTATGACCCAGCAATTGCATTACTGGGTATTTACCCCAAAGATCCAAATGTAGTGATCCGAAGGGGCACATACACCCCAATGTGTATAGCAGCAATGTCCACAATAGCCAAACTATGGAAAGAGCCTAGATGTTCATCAACAGACGAATGGATAAAAAAGATGTGGTATATGTGTACAACGGAATATTATGCAGCCATCAAAAAAATGAAATCTTGCCATTTGTAATGACATGGATGGAACTAGAGGGTATTATGCTAAGCGAAATAAGTCAATCAGAGAAAGACAAGTATCATATGATCTCACTGATATGAGGAATTTGAGAAACAAGACAAAGGATCATAGGGGAAGGGAGGGAAAAAATGAAATAAGACAAAACCAGAGAGGGAGAAAAACCATAAGAGACTCTTAATCTCAGGAAACAAACTGACGGTTGCTGGAGTGGAGGGCGGTGGGAGGGATGGGGTGGCTGGGTGATGGACATCAGGGAGGGTATGTACTATGGTGAGCTCTGTGAATTGTGTAAGACTGATGAATCACAGACCTGTACCCCTGAAACAAATAATACATTTTATGTTAATAAAAAAATAATAAAACACTAATGAAAATATTGGGCTATCTAAATAAATTATGCAATAATTAGAGGTTGCAAAAACTGTGACTATATGACACACCATCCCCGAAGGTCAGAAAACTCCACTGTCAGTATTGATAGGTAGGAATATTGGACATGTAAAACATGATGGAAGATAGAGGACATAGTCTGGTGTTTAAAGGAAGCCAGGACTAATCCCTGTAAATGGAGATATTCAGAGACATCACCACACATTTACATGAGGCACATTCAGGAAAGGGGAGAGCAAACATTGGTCAAAACAGAGTTAGTAAACCATAAAAGCAAGTTGCAAATAACCTTGAAGGTCAGTTTATCTCATGCTCACCCTAACAAACTGAGCAATAATGGTAGAAATATTGGCAGGGTTCAGTTGTGAGGAACAGCCTTGAATATTAATTTTAGACTTGTTTGTATAGTTTACTTGTAGATACCATTTTTAAAATTTCAATTTTGCATGTAAAAGTGATATATACTCCTAATTAAAATTTCAATCTGTAATTAAACGCGTATTTTTTAAGATTTGCCTTTTACATTTATTATTTTTTAAGATTTTATTTATTTGAGAGAAAGAGAGAGTGTACATGAGCAGGAAGGAGGGGCAAAGGGAGAGGGAGAAGCAGACACTCCGCTGAGCAGGGAGCCTGACACCCAGGACCCTGAGATCATGACCGGAGCCAAAGGCATATATGTTTAACTGACTGAGCCACCCAAGAGCCCCTGTTTTTTACATTTATTTCTAAGGAGAAACTAAAAATTCGAGACACAGCCTTCCAGACATCTGCTATACAAAGACATGTATGTATGTATTGTTAAAAACAAGACAAAAGCCCCAAAATGGAGCTGCTTATGCTAAACCCAAGTCACCAAACTGAGACTTAATTACAGTTTTGTCTCCTCCTAGAAATAAATACGTAAACCAGCCAATCAGTAACTATCTGGTCAGCACTAGTGAAATAATCTGCCTGATAGACCCCTGCTGTTTCCTAAAGGAAAGTTACCTTGCTACAACCAATCCATTTTTTGCTGGTGTAACTCCACTGTCCCTGTTCGCATTTGCCCATGGAAGTATTTCATTTTATACAGCTCCTCAGAACTCTGTTGTATTAGATGGGATCCTGCCAATTCTTGAATCATTGAATAACGCCAATAAGATCTTTAAAATTACGGCACCTAGATGGCTCAGTCATTAAGCGTCTGCCTTCAGCTCAGGTCATGATCCCAGGGTCCTGGGATCGAGCCCCACATCAGGCTCCCTGCTCAGCGGGAAGCCTGCTTCTCCCTCTCCCACTCCCCCTGCTTGTGTTCCCTCTCTCGTTGTGTCTCCCTCTGTCAAATAAATAAAAATAAAATCTTTTTTTTTAAAGACCTTTAAAATTTACTCAGTTGAGCTTTGTTTTTAACATTATACATATACTTATTTCCTCAACAAAATTGTGTATTTACTTTAAATCCTTCCTACAGTTTGCTTTTTTATTTAACAACCCATCTTGGCCATTTTTCTATGTTAAGCCAGGTAGATTTGCTTTATATGGTTACATAGTCTTCCATTGTGTAGATATAGCATTATTGATTTAACCAGTGCCCTACTGATTGGCATTTGGTTTCACTGAAGATTTTGGATAGACAAACAAAAATTTTAAAGAAAATAACTGTTAAAATATAAATGTTAAAATATCTCTAAGAGTGGTAATTGTAGTATGTAATTGATCTAGGATAAAAATATCCTTTTGCACAAATGAACTGTCCACTCTAGACATTCATACAGACTTGTATAGAATAACATTAAAAATTATGAAGTTATATGCCAGAAGACAGTTTATAAGAGGAATATTTAACTTTTCTTAATTTTTTAAATCATAGATTCCCTCTGAAAATCAGATCAAAATATGTGTATTTTCTTCCCAGAAAATTGTACCATTTTACATTCAACTTCTGCAGCTGAACCCTTGAAGCTTATAAGTAAAGAATGCTTTGGATTATAGAGATCCAAGATTGGAGGCAGTGAAAACCAGTGATTATTACAAGTGTTTAATTATGGTAGCAACAATTGGAATAGGGGAAACAGACTGATGAGGTATTATAGGAAAACACAACACACATCAACACACTGATAATTGGTTGCACATGAAAAGTACGGGGGAGGATATACTCAAAAGTGACATCAAGTTTTTGATCTCAGGTGAAATAATGTTGGTTTTTGTCACTTGACAACTTGGTTATATAAGAGAGAAAGAAAGAGAAAGAGAGAACGAAGGAAGGGAAGGAGGGAAGGAGGGAGGGAGGGGAAGGAAGGAAAAAGGAGATGTCCTTACCTGAATAGCTCTGATGTCAAATGGTCAAGGAAATCAGGAAAAACAGTTACAGAATCAAGGCAAATTCTTATTTTAAAAACCAGTACTATACAAGAATCTAATACAAAGGGGAAATACCAATGCACTGAAGGGAAAGGCCATCCTTCCAAGGAGATATTTTTAATTATCTAAAATATCAAGATGCAATAGAATCTTCTCATATGGATTTTGAACCATTAGGTTTCAAGGAAGTGAAACAAAGGCGCAACCAGCAAAACTTCATTCTTTGAAAGAAGTGCAAATTGAGACAAGCTGAAAGGAAACCATTTCATTGATCTAAGGGTATCAATAATTCACAGGTTAATGATCAAAAACAGGCCACCCAAGTTCATGTGTAAATCAAAGCTGTGCCACACAGCATTCCAGTGCTCTTCATCAGCATTTTTATACATTGCAATGTAACTTTTATCCTGTGCTTTCAATAATCAAATCTACTGATAATCAGGGATTTGGATGCAGTTTCTAAGAACAGAAACCCAAGTGTGGTTCTAAATTATTAAACATGATTTCAAAACATGAAATGTTCATTTTTCTTCCTCAAAAAAAAAAAAAGCCTTATATACTTTGTTGAGAGCTAAATGGATGGTATTAAGGTTACAAAATGAGACTGAAAACACAAAAGCAGCTAGAATGGATTTGCTTCTGGTAGTTTTAAGGGGAGTGGTGTGGAGACAGAACTTAGAGTGCTTCAGAGTTGTTGGCTCATCACTATTTGTTGGAAACAAGCAATCAACAGCCTTATATGATGCTGACAAAGATGGGGAATATTTTTGAGCCATTACTTTTAGCCTCTCTCATAGATGAATGGGATATGAGGAAAGAAGTGTGGATCTGTGTATTTTCCCATGACTTACAGATTTAATAAAACAGAAAGAAAACTCATTCATCCTTTTTATGAGTCCCAAAGTATGGATGTTCATAGATGAATTGTAAGAAATAAGGCATCACATCTTTACTCACCACTTTATTTTAATTGCATGTTTCTAATAGCACATTTGTTTGAATCATTTTTCAGTGTGCTGTTCTTTTTTAGTAGCATTTCCCTCCCTCACTAGCAAGATTCACTATGGAAAAAAATAACTATTTCTGAAGTACTTCCTATATTATTGTATGAAAAGTCTCCAAGTGTGGTTTGAGAGATAGAAATCGCTTTAAATACACAATGTCTTATCATACATATCCAATTGCTCTTTCTTACCTCCCACTACTTCATAAAATCAGGAGTGCACCAGCAATGAGGTAATAAGAGCCACACCCAAAAATGTTCCCCCCAAAACTGCTGTTAAGTTACCTACTAGTGCAGATCACATGGTGCGTATCTTCATATTTTTTGGAGAGAACTATTAAAAAAACCTCAGAACAAAAAAAAAAATAGGTTTGTATTTCGAGGATAATCTTTCATTTAAGACTATAATAATCAATTTAATCATAATATTTACCCCTTAAAGGCAATTTCAGTATAATCAAATTTAAGTTTACAACACTTTAGGAGTATTTGAGGTCTACAAGCCAATGCTGATAACTGCGGGTCAAGTTCAAAAACCAAATAGGAATTGCATTTCTCTGCCCTTAGATATTTCCAAGATCATTAACTTCTTCAAAAACATTTACTGAGCTTCTACTGCATGTTAGGAACTTCTCTAGGAGGTAAAAATCTAGCAGAAATGTAAGTGAAAATTCTCTGCTCTCTTGGAACCCAAGAGCACACACTGCACCCTGAACAAATCCTGCCCTGCTCTCCATCCATATTCTCTCTATTCTGTAGAAAGGCCGATATACATGAAGACCCAGAGGCCACTCAGCAAATTCTCCACTGCATGGTGATGACTTGACTCAACAGAGAGGGGAGCACTGGGAAGGAATTTTAAAAATAATCTACTGCTGATGTCAGCTTATGGGCAAATGGAATAGACATGTTTTGCCTATTCCTCCTGATAAACACACCTAAAAATCCTGGACAGGATTTTTAAGACAAAAATAAGAAGATACTGAAAGGTGGAGAATAAAAGGCAGGCCAGCTAGGAGCCAAGGACCTAAGAAAGTCATGGGAGTAACCTCCCTGAGTTTTCTTTTCCCACTACATGTCCTCCGTTTGGAGCAAGCCAGAAATACCAAAATGCACAGGAAGAAAAGCCCCACCAGAGTCCATCCATCTAGCCAAAGGATCACAACAATGGAATCCGAGCAAGGCAGAAAACTTTTAATTTTTCCTTAAGATTTTATTTATTTATTTGAGACAGAGACAAAGCATGAGCAGGGGCAGGAGGTGGGCGGAAGGGGCAGAGGGAGAGGGAGAAGCAGACTCCCTGATGAGCAGGGAGATTGAGTTGGTGCTCAATCCCAAGACCCTGAGATGACTTGAGCCAAAGGCCGACACTTAACCGACTGAGCCACCCAGGCACCCCTAGACAGAAAACTTTTAGTTTTTTTTAGTTTTTAGCAGTAGAGTACTGCTTTACTTCAGTCTAATACCACAGAAAAATACTATGGCCCCATCCACGCCCACATGAGCAGAGGAAGAATGGAGAGTCTAGACTTGACCTCATGAGACCATTAAGATGTGCCCTAACATCCCTGTAAGGGGAGTATCAGAGAAGGTCAAGTAGGGTGGCCAGCCACTAAAGATCACCCTATTGTAACATCAGTGGAGAACACAAGGGGAGTCTTCTCCTTCTTCTGCCCTTCTTTTTCCTACTGTGGCAGTATCAGAGGATGACAGTATGGTTAGGATTTTCACTACCACCCAGCACTAACAGAGTGATCTCCAGCAAAGTAAGTGGAGACTGTAGGGGTTGCCCAACTCCAAGCTACACCCAAGCAGTAATGAGAAGCACCCTTTTCATGTGTCAACAGAGACTGAGAGACCTGAAATTAGAAACCTGGATCACTACCTCGACATGACTGTAATAAAACAGTGCCCTCTCCCCTTTCCCTCAGAGGAGCTGTGTCAAAAGAGCCATTGGAAGCTGAAGGTTTAAAGAAGATCTAGAGACTCATAACATAATACAAAAATGTCCCAGTTAAAAACAAGTCATTCATCATACCAAGAAACAGAAAAAATCTAAAGCTGAATGCCAAAAAATAAAAAAAATTATAGATGCAAACACCAAGTTAACAGAGATATTAGAATTATCTGACAGAGTATTTAAAGTAGCCATGATAAAATGCTTCAATGAGCAACAGACATACCTGAAACAAATGGAAAAATAATCCAGCAAAGAAATAGAAAATCTCACCAAACGAAAAAGGTGATATTAAGGAAAAACAAATAGAAATACTAGAACTTCTCAATAACTGAAATGAAAAGCTCAGTGAATGGGTTCAGAATAGAGTGAAAAAGACATAAGAAAGACTCAAACTGAAGATAAAATAACCCAATCTGAACAGGAAAAAAAAGTAGATTAAAAAAAAAAAATGAACAGGGTCTTAAGGACTTACGTGTAATAAAAGAGCTAATATTCATGTCATCAGGGTTCCAGAAGGATAACAAAGAGAGGCTAGGACTGAAAAAATATTGTAAGAAATAGTGGCCGAAAACTTCCTAAACTTAGCAAGAGATATAAAACTATAGATTCAAAAAGCTGCGCAAAGCCTGAAAAGGATCAACCCAATAAATACACACAAAAAACTTCATAATTAAACTTCTGAAAACTAAAGACAAAAAAAAAAAAAAAAAAAAACTTGAAATCACCTAGAAAAAAACACCACCATACTGCTAGGGAAGAAAATAATTTAAATGACCTGTTATCAGAAAACATGGATGCCAGAAGGAAGTGGGACAATATTTTTCAAATGCTAAAAGGACTCAAAATCCAGAATCTTATACTCAGTGAAAATATCCTTCAGGATGGAAGGGGAAACCAAGACATTCTCAGGTGAAAGAAAATTAAGAGAATTTGTTGCTAGCCAAGCTACTCTATAAAAACAGCCCCAAGCAGAAAAGAAACAGAAAAGAAACAATTAACAATTCTCCAAACAGAAAAGAAACAGAGGAGAAAGCTTGGGATATCAGAAAGGATGAGAGAACACTACAGGCAAAAACATGGGTAATAAAATAGACCTTCCTTTTCCTACTGAGTTTCTAGTTATATTTCATGGTTGAAGCAAAATTAAAGATATAATTCTGATATAATTCTAAACTTACATAAAAGAAATGCAAATTAAAACTATAATGAGTTGCCACTACACACCTGTGAGCATGGCTACACTAAAAACAGTGACCACACCAAATGCTGGTACTCACACACTATTGATGGGGATGTAAAATGGTACGGCTACTCTTATAACAGTTGGCCATTTATTAGAAAACCAAACAGCAACTACCCTATGACCCAGCAATTGTATTTCTGAGCATTTATCTCATTGAAATAAAGACTTATGTTCACACAGATACCTGTACATGCATGTCTATAGTAGCTTTCTTCATAATAAAAATGCTGGCAACAACAACCCAAATGTCCATGGTGCATTCATGATGTGGAATACTATTTTGCCACGTGAATTAGAATTAGGGAATATGTCAATCCTAAGAAGTCACAAACTAGGTGATTTTATTTACATAATATTCTGGAAATGACCAAATTCTAAAAATAGAGAGCAGGTTAATGATTTTTAAGAGTTAAGGACAGTAAGGAAATGCAAACAGAGTGGGTGTGGCTATACAAAGGCAACATGAGGGGTCCTTGAAGTGATGAAAGTATTCTGTATCTTGACTGTAAAATGTCAGCACCTATTTGTTACATTATATTGGAAGATGTCGCCAATGGGGAACCTGGATAAAGGAGACATGGGCTCTCTTTGTATTATTTCTTACAACTGCGTGTTAATCTACAATGATGCCAAATAAAAAGTTTAAGTGAAAAAATTATGTACTTGCAGAAATTTGATTAGAAAACATGAACGTAAGGCTGGAACTACAAAACTGTCAGTTTGTACCCACCATAATAAAAATCAGATCAGGCAAGATTAAGATGCTAAGTTTACTGGGAAATGTTAATGAAGAGCAGGATATCTTCACTGTCTTAAAGTGTCTCTTCACAGACTGACTATCAGTTGCAAGTCAGGGGGAAAAAAGACAACTACATATTGGAGAAACCAGGAAACACCTTGACTGTGTGATCAAAATTATCATCAAAAATGAATCTCAGATGGCTACCGTGTACCTGAGAAGGACACAGCATCCCTGATGTGGTACTCCAGCTGAGAATGAAAACTCAATCTAACCATGAGAAACAGCAACAAAAAGCAACAAAAAATGCTCTATTACAAAAAAAAAAAGGCGGGGGGGAACTGTGCTGTTAAAAAATGTCAGTGTTATAAAAAACAAAGGGCATGGAAATGTTTCAGACTAAGGGAGGCTGAGGAAACAAGGCAAAGAAAAGTAATACCTGATTCTGGTCTGGCTTTTGAGAAGACAGGGTCGGGGATGGATTCTATAAAGGACACTACTGAATAACTGACAAAATTGAAAAATGCACAGGGGCACCTGGTCAGGGGGGTGGGGGGGCTCAGTTGCTTAAGTGTCTGACTCTTGATTTCGGTTCAGGTCATGATCTTAGGGTCTTGAGATCAAGCCCCACTTCGGGTTGTGAACTCAACGCCAAGTGGGCTTGAGAGTCTCTCTCCCTCTCCCTTGGCCCCTCCCCCCTTGCTCTCTCTAAATAAATAAATAGTATCTTTTAAATAAATTGGAAAATGCACTGTAAGTTAAGGAATTATAGCCATCTAAATTTGTAAAGTTGATAACAGTACCATGATGTGGTAAGAGGATATCACTATTAGGAAACGTACATTGATATATCTAGGGATAAAGGACCACAGCTACATATGCAAGTTACCCCCAAATCGCTCTAAAGTAATTATTTACACAAATATAGGTATATACAGAATTATTTACGTATTTATACACGTGTATATATATTAGAAAAAGAGAAGGAGAGGGAGAGAGAGAGAACAGATGACAAAGCAAATTGGCTAGTGTTAAAGTAGGTAAACCTGGGTAAACTATATGTGATTTTTCTTCATACTATTTTTATTATTGCAAATTTTGTAAATTTGAAACTGTTCTGAAATAGTAAAATAATAATCTAAAACTGAAGAGAAAACACTGCTCTATTTCCAATCTTGTTTCAAGGGGAGGCAACAAAACAATTCCGCTTCAATTGTAGGTAATAGAGCACACACACTAAACAGAAATCATAGGGAACAGGAGCCATTTCAGGTACTTTGGATCTATAGATTCCAACTATGTCACAGAACTTCATATCTGTCCCTGTATTCATCTGTTTTCCTCTGTGTTATCTTCATCCTTTCAGATACTTACAACCCCTGTGGTAACAAAGGAAGTGCCCACTGCCTCCTAGATTTAAGTGATCCTTACAGCTAGTGATCTCAATAAAGAGATTCAGCATGTCTCCTAATAATTTCAGAAAAAAATTAAAATTAAAATGCATCTGACAGACATGCAGCAGTTACTGTCTGCTGCTTCAGTTTCCAGTAGAGATGCAAGAAAAAAAAAGTGGCCTCACACTTTATTTCTGATTGTGGCAGCCAAGATTGAATGGGGGAATTCAGGAAGAAAAATTTTTGTAATTAAAATTTAAAAAGCAAATAAACTAGGGGTGATTGGGTGGTTCAATCAGTTAGCATCTGACTCTTGATCTCAGCCCAGGTCTTTGATCTCAGGTCATGAGTTCAAGCCCTGCGTTGGGCTCCACCCTGGGTGTGGAGCCTACTTAAAAAAAAAAAAAAAGCAAACAAACTAGTCTCTATGTTTTCAATGGTTTTGCTCTGATTGAACACCCAGGACTAATCACCATGGGCAGTGTGGTTTGGTGAGTTGATTGGCTGGGCCTGACTCACATAAATACCTATAAGCCATGGGAGCAGGGCTGCCACCCAAACCACATGACCGAGGGGTGGAAGAGTGGTTCCTAAAAGAAAATAAGGAATTCAGTTATTATGTAAGAATAGGCAAAAAATAAAAACAAGAAAACCCCATGACCACCATCCGAAGAGCTTTATTACTCTATCAAACTCCAAGATCCCCTACCTCTTAACACCTTTCCTCATAGCAGTGCCTTTTGTAAGGTCTGAGGAAGAAGCTTTGTGTTACAAGGCTGCCCACAGCAAGAGCTGTGGTCTACTTACATGTTCCATAAAGACCCGCTCTGTGAACACAGTAGCCTGGAGGAGTTAGCACTGCAGGAGCTGAGGAGTAGGCCAGCATTAACTCCATAGGCAGAGGCCTGAATAGTTCTTCACAGTGAAATTTATGACATTCATGAATCCACAAGCAGTCTGAGATTTTTCCTCTTAAATTGGCAATCTATAAAAGCAAAGTTTCTGGATGAGATCCTGCAGGTAATTTATTTCAATCGAAAGTTGTATTGATTTTAACATGTACCTATAGTACACTTATCACATGATGAATGTATAATATATGAATATTTAATCAGCATTCAAAATACACTGAAACTATCAAATATTCATGAATAAATATTCATAGGCTACCAGAAAAATAGAACATATTTGCCAAGAAAGGTGATACTCTTTGTTCGGGGGACTGTAATGTTCATCTCAATACTGCAAGGATAAAAACTTAATTAAAAAACTTTTTGAACTTAATCTTAACATAACACTTTGTCAGTTAAAAAATGTTTAAAAAAATTCTTATAGAGTGTATTATTTATTGGCAACAAGGCCAAAGACCTGGTTTTGAGCTAACTAGTAAAATTATTTTCCAAAGGAGGAGTTAGTAAAATAGTTTTTTGAAGGAAGAACCACAAACTCTAATCAGCAATGCAATAATGTGTTTCTTATTCTTTCCATAAAACAGCATTTAAAAATAAAACATTCATCCAAATGTCAGAGATCCATGATAAAAGACACTGGCTTTACAATCATGATTGTCCAAATATAAGATAATAATTTAGGTCATGGTCCATCTAGAATAAGGAAAACAAAATTATTCCCATCTCCAACTAAAGTCTTTTTGTTCCAAATGTTTCATATGACAGTCCCCAAAATGGCAGTTCTAAGTGGTAAGAACACAAACATAATAAAATGAAAATTATATAATTAAAATAAAAGTGAGGGCAAATTCACACACCTTACAAATGCAACATTTATTTTACCTCTTTCTATAACCACAAAATTAAAGTCTATACTCCTGCCCTCCTTTCTCCATTTTAGGCAAACTCTGGGACCGCAAAGAGGAATATCTGAGAGAAGTTTGGCAAAAATGACCAAACTTTAACATTTTTCTAACCAGTTCCCATACAGGACACTTATATTTTGCTTGCCACTTCTTTCTAACTCTCTGCAAGACTTCTGAAAGATAATACTAATCACTTCTCAGAATGGTGATATAGATGAAAAGAGAAGGTAATGAAGTTTGAGAGATGCAATTTGGCACAAATGAAATGGTAGGATGAAATAATTTCAATTCAATATTTTCCTACACTTGTCACTTAAATGCCATCTTCAAAGCTCCTTGTAGCTAAAGAATCCATTTGTTTAAGCAAAAGATACTGAGGGGCACCTGAGGGAACTCAGTCGGTTGAGGGTCTGGCTCTTGATTTCAGCTCAGGTCATGATCTCAGGGTCATGGGATTAAGTTCTGCATGGAGCTCTGTGCTCAGTGCACAGTCTCCTTGTCCCTCTCCCTCTGCTTCTGCCCTCCCCTCTCTCTCAAATAAATAAATCTTAAAAAAAAAAAAAGATAATGGGCTACTCAATGCAGAAACAAGCCCTGATAATTACAGGAAGGGTTACCGTCCACACACTAGAGTTAGGTGACTGATGAGGTGGACTGCCACACTCTCCTTGGGAATCAGAATGTTGGTAATTATCTTGGCCAAATAAATAGTCTGATTCCCTCAGGGATCGTGACTGAAGAACAGAGAACACTGGATAGGCAAACACAGCAAGAGGAAAGAAGACATTGAGAAACAAGAGAAAGGTGAGAATGAGATTTGCTAACCCACAGGGAATGACTGAGAAGGAAGAGGCATGGATGGTAAGGAACTGTGGACAGATGGAATGGTATATTCAAAAGCCATGGAGCTCCTTAGCTTGCTTCAGAAACTTAACAGTAATTAGAATTTGTGTAGGCACAAACTGAAGGACAGAGTTTCAGTATTTCCTTCTTTTATTCAAGACCTCTGAATCGTGACTTCCTATAGGACCAGTTCTTGGCTTACTTTTCTTTACCGTCCATAATCTTTTCCTAGTGATTCATTTTGTCTCAGGGCTTTAAGCTTATCCTTTCACTAAGACTTTTCAAATATAGATCTCCATCCCAGATTTCTCTTCTGAGCTCTAAACTCAAATCTTCCCCTGCCTATCTGACCTCTCCATTTGGATGTCACACTGGCATCTCAAGTTGAAAACGTCAAAAATGGAATCTATGACTCCCTCTCCAAAAAAAAAAAAAAATAATAATAATAATAATATCACCTCTTAACAGTAACACCAGAAGTCTAGAAGGCATTTCCTTGCTTCTCCCTTTCCCTTGCTCCCACATTCACTGTCATGCTTTATCTGCAATTCATCTACTTTTCACCATCTACTCTTCCACCAGCTTAGGTCAAAGCTACTGCCATCACCTGGGACACCAGAATAGCCTAAGTGATCTCTCTAGTTTCCTTCTTACCTCCATACTCCATTCGTATATCCCACAGTATCCAGTGTTATAATTTGAGAGATAATAATAGTTACTACCACCATCAGTAACATGTATATAGGGTTTTAAATATCTGTAAACTTTCCACACGTTAACTCATGTTAAATTACCCTAACCCATATCATGCCCCTGAGTACAACTCTTCCATGTATTATGGCACTTAGAATAAACATAAAAGTAAATAAATGCCCCCTCAAAATCCTACATGAAGAAGCCAGTGCCTGCTTCTCCAGTCTCAAATCAACAAGCCTTTTCTTCCTATTCTCAATTTATGCAAGTTTCTCAATTTTCAGAACCTGCCAAGTTCTTCCAGACACAGTTCTCTGTGTCCTATATTTCCTCTGCTAGAAGCCTTTTCCCCAGACTCCTTGCTTTACTGGGTTTTTTGCAATCCTTTAGGGTCTAGCTTCATTACTACCTCCTTCTACAAGAATACCCTGACCACTCCCCCTGAAATAGCCTTCATTTACTCTCAGTCACATAACCTAGTTTACTTATTTCATGGTTCAAGTCATAATCAATACCATTTCCACTATATAAACATATGTTTAATTTGTGTCTCCCACACTAAAATGCACATTCTGTGAATGCAGAATTCCGTCTTGTTTTTACTTGTCCGCCTGGGTTTTTAGCATAATCCCTGTCACCCAGTAGGCACTTAGTAAATATTTGTTAAGTGAATGAAGTAAATATGTTTAAGAATTGGTCAGGATAGATCAATAATAATGAATCACCCCCAAATCTCAATGGCTTAACCCAAAAATAGGTTTATTCTTAGCTCACAGAACAGTCCAAAGTAGGTCAGTGGGGTGTTAGAAACTCTATCATCTCCAACATGTATCTGCCAGTTTTTTTTAGGCAATGACATCCAGTTGGCAGATGGGAAAGAGAGAGGGAGAAAAAGAGAGAGAAAGAGAGAGTTAAGGTACACTTTCTCTTAAACTCTCTAGGCATAAGTGGTACATGCTACTTGATCATATTCCAACACCCAGAACTGGCCACATAGCCCCAGATGAATGCAAGGAGCTATGGAAACATCACTTAGCCCCATATCCAGGAAAAAATGATAGATGTAGCAACCATCCAGTTGTCCTCCTCTACTCGGCAACATGTTATCTGACTGCATCTGTCTGTATCCTCTAACTCCATTGAGATGTGGGTCTTCTTGATGTCAGGGACCCTTATTCTGTCCTGTACTTACCATTTAGGCCAAAAATAAATACTGTTTCTATTAAAAACTTAATACATTTCGTTGATCAATTGATCAAAATGAGCATAACAAGGGTGAACACATACTCAGCTTGCTGGCAAAAACAGATTCCTGGAATAATCAATATACCCGGTTCTAAATTACTTCCTTGAGTAAATCCTATGTGCTATGTAAAATTGAGGAAGTAAATTTGCGTGAACCTCATTTTTTCCCTGTCAAAACGTACTTATAGGGGCACCTGGATGGCTCGGTTGGCTGGGCATCTGCCTTTGGTTCAGGTCATGATCTGAGGTTCCTGGGATCAAACCCTGAGTCGTCGGGCTCCCTGCTGAGCAGGGAGTCTTTCTCCCTCTAGCCCTCCCCACTGCTTGTGCTCTCTCTCTCTCTCTCAAATAAATAAAATCTTTAAAAAAATGTACTTATTACTATATCACAGCAAATTAATGGATTTTAATGACTTAAAATACATTTGTAAGTATTACATACTATGTGATGCCCAGGTATCCTTACAAGCTTAATTTAGAACCAGGACGCATAGACCCTTTAACTTTGAACAAAAGCTGAAAGACTGTATTTCTATTATTTATATAGAAAAATAGTGATTGAAGCTTGCATAAGGGTATCTTATAAATCAAATAACAAATGAAAAATTATATTTGTGTTTTAAATACAAATTGTGTTTGAAAGTATTATTTTATATGTGTTCATATGTAAGAACTTTTTCAGGCAAGGTTTTGCTTCACTGAAAATAAATTTAATGGAAATTCTCAGTGTTCAGTTCCCCCAATAACAAGCATAGTTTTCATACCAAACCTTTTAATCTGAGAAGGGTTTTAATTACAAATTAAATTATCTCCTATTAATACAACACAACTTAATTGGTTATATTATTATTAGCATCTCTGAAATAGAGTAACACAATAGTTTTGTTTCTATTTACAATTTAGCATTACTTTGATTATGCTAGCTTGCTTTATTTATCTCATTACTGGCATCATTATATCAATGGCTCAAGGTGAACTCAATGAAATGTGATTTCCAAATTTCAGAACCTAAACTCTAACATGTTTTAACCATACTGTTGACAAGTATTCCTGAAAGGTCTTATAATAAAAAACTAAAATAGATTTACAAAGTATTTTCTTAATCTTATAATTTTTAGAGGACATTCACATTACTTCATTTGATTTTTACCAAAATCCCAAGTCAAGCAGCCTACACAGGTGTGCAATTTTCCTCATGTCCATTTTACATGTGAAGAAAATTTTGCCCAGAGATGCAACTGTGATCTAGCTATTATGTAACAAAACACCCTAGAATTTACTAGCTTAAGGAAACTATACCTTGCTCATGATTCTTCAGGTTGGTAATTTAATCTTGGGCTCAACTGAGTGGTTCTTCTAACCTTGGCTGGAATCACTCATATGTTTGCAGTCACCTACATGTAGACTAGGAGGAACTGCAAAACATGCAGTTATATGATATGTACTCTTCCATGTTGTTGCATGCATTACTTCAATTTGATTCATAACTGCTGATTAGTATTCCATTACATGAATATGTTATGATAAGTTTATTCATTTGTCTATTGATTGACATGTGGGTTGTTTCCAATTTGTACTATTACAAATAAAGCTATGATGAATATTTGTGTCCATGACTGTCTTTGCATGAATACATGTTTTCTTTTCTCATTTATCATTTCTTATCTAGAAATATAATGGCTGAAGCATATGGCATGGTAAATTTAACTTCTTAAGAAACTGTCAAACTGAGGGGTGCCTGGGTGGCTCAATCAGTTAAGCATCTGACTCTTGATTTCAGCTCAGGTCATGATCTCAGAGTCATGAGATCAAGCCCCTAATCTGGCTCTGTGCTGGGTGTGGAGTCTGCTTGAAATTCTCTCTCCCTCTGCCTCTCCCCACCTGGCTTACTCGCTCTCTTAAAAAAAAAAAAATTGTCAAACTGATTGCAGTGTGTTTGTAAGATTTTCTGTCCCCACCAGCAGTGCAAAAGAATTCCAGATGCCCTATATCTTCTCCAACACTTAGTTTGGTTGGCTTCTTAAAGTTCTAGACATTCTAAGAGATTTACAGCAGTTCCTCATTGGGTTTTAATTAGTAATTTCTTAATAATGTTGAGCATCTTTTCATTTGCTTATGTACCATTCACATATTATCTCTGGTGAAGTGTTTATTCATATGGCTCACTCATTTTTTAATTGACTTTTTTGATACTGAAGTTTAAGAGATTTTCTATAATCTAAATATAAGTACTTGTTAGATATTTGTTTTAAAAGTATGTTATTATTTGTTTTTTCCAGTCTTTTCATTTTTTTAACAATGACTTTTGAATAACTAAAGCTTTTAATTCTGTTGAAGCTCAACCTATTGATTTATATTCTATTGTTATTCTTAGTATTTATGTCCTATTTTAAGAAATCTTTGCCAAATTCAAGGTCAAAAGATTTGCTCCTGTTTACTTCCAGAAATTTTCTTTTAGTTCTTAAGTTGACATCAACAATCCATCTGAGTTCATTATTGTATGTGGTGTGAGACTTTAAAACCCACCACATCAATAATTACATTTTAAGTAGTTCCAAAGAAAAGCCAGAGAGTATCCAACTGGGTAAAAGAATAAAGAGAAACTATGTATTGTCTACAAGAAAGGAATCTTAACTAAAAAGACAGACAACTATACTAAAGGTAAACAGATGGACAAAAGATATACCATGCAATTAAGGGGCTGTGTAATATCAAACAAAATAGATGTCAAGACAAAGAATACTGTCAGAGAGAAAGAGGAATATTTCATAATGATAGATGTGTCAAATTATCAACATTAAAATTCTAAATGTATGTACACTAAAAGGAAACAATAGAAGCAAGTACATATTGGTTTAACGTAGGAGTATGAAAAAAATCACATATAAATATAGTAAATAAATTGAACACTAAACTAAATAATAATATACCATGCAAAAGAAAGGTTTGTTCCAGGAATGTGAAGATGAATTCACATTAAAAAGTCAATACGGCCCATCAAATTAATAATTTAAAGGAGAAATAAAAAAACAATAAAAAAACTCTTTTTTAAGAGTAAAAAAATTAATAAAATTTAGTGTTTATTACTAATTTGGCTAAATACAAGATAAAACTATAACTAAAATTATTAATGCAAAACCAACAGAATATATCAACTTCAAAGGGAAAACATTAAATTAAAGGTAGTAGATAAGAAAAAGATCAAATTATTATTTTTATTCAATATTATTCTGACATGTCTAGCAAATGCAATACCAAAAAGTAAGAAATTGGGTAAATAATATAAGAACATAAATATTTTCAGATTAGATCCATTAAATCCCTGAGAATAATTGAAGAGTGTATTAATATTGATAAGAATTTAATAAGATATTTGAAAAAGCATGCACAAGAGTATTTTTTCTACAGAGCAGCAATAAAAAATGAAAAATTATGCATTAGAAACAAGTATGATCCAAACAGTACACAGAACTTCAAAATACACAGAATTAAAATTCACCACAAAATATTCAAACCAATATAAAGCAAAAGATAAGTCATTTTTGTTAGATATATCATAATCCTAATTGGGAGTGTCAATATCATAGGAACGTAATTTCTCCTCACACTTATATAAGAATTTAATGATCTTTTGATCAAGCTCTCAAAGTAATTATAAGGGGGAAAATATGGCAAATTTAAAGTTGACTTCTCAAAAATGATATGCCAGAATAACAAAGAATATTAAAAAGCAATTATGCCCAATAAAGTAACAAAAAAATCATAAAGCTATAATAATTAAGCATGAGATTATGTAGATCCGTAGACATGAAGCTCAGTTTTAAAAAAGGAATTAAATATCTATTTAAGTATCTGTCTAAGTATCTGCTGCATATTCAGACTGCTGAATCCAGATATCCATGTAGGCTAACTTTTCAACCAGTGAGGAAGAACAGCTATTCAATACATAGTAAATGAACTACTCTGTTCATTCTGGGGAAAAAAAAAAAATGTGCGCGCACACGCGCACACACACACAAACACACACCCCCCTCAATTCTTTCCCCATGCCATAAAATTTATCAAATTCAGAAAAAATAAAGTTTGAAAAGTAAAAAACAAAACCATATAAATTTTAAGGTATGGGAAAATTTGGGGAGACATATAAGCCATTTCTTAGTATGTTTAAAAGCTCACATTTAAAAAACAAAATCTTAAGAAAAAAAGTATAATATTCCATTAACAAATTACATAATTACTGGGAAAATTATTATTTGCCTTTGAGGACTACTGTTTAAAGTAGGTGAACTGATGTAAATAAAGCTTACTAAAGAATTTGGCAGAGGCGCCTGGGTGGCTCAGTCGCTAAGCGTCTGCCTTCGGCTCAGGTCATGATCCCAGGGTCCTGGGATGGAGCACCGCATCGGGCTCTCTGCTCTGCACAAAGCCTGCTTCTCCCTCTGCCCCTGCTTCCCTCTCTCTCTCTCTCTGTCTCTCGTGAATAAATAAATAAAATCTTAAAAAAAAATATTTGGCAAGTGATGAAAAGTATTTGTTTTTTCTCTTTCACAAGTCATTTCTGGATTTCAATGATATATCCCAAAATATGATATATTTTTCCAAAATAAGGCAACCTATGCCTCAGCAACTGAAAAACAAACAAAACACACCAGTGTTGGCATATAGGGTTGGAGAGATCCCTGTGCCCCCAAACAATAAAGACTTCTTATAATACCAACTCCTACTTCTTATTTTTCACACCCAAAATTTAATGCTTTCAATTATGTATATTTATATATATAAATAGTTACTAAAAAAGTTTAGTTAATATAGCTTATGCTTTCTTTTCAATATTTGCTATAATTCCTGCAAAATTTATTCTAATATATTTCTATAGGTCAAATGTTCATCATTATTATTTCATTTCAACACCAGAACTTCAGGTTCCCAATTTCCTGAGGTCCATTTTGTTTTGTTATCTATGGCTGGTTTCCCTTACCAGTTTTTCCTAAAAAAACCAGTGTTCCTTGACGTTTGATAACTTATGTTTGTCCCCACATATTAGAATATATCTGGGCTGGCTACAATTATATGTGTGTGGTAATAAAAATACATAACATTAAATTTATCATCTTAACTACTTTTAAGTCTATAGTTCAGTAGTGCAAGTATATTTGTATTATTGTGAAGATCTTGCAACCCTGAAACTCTATAAACACTGAACGCTAATTTCCCCTGGCCCCTGCTCCCAAACCCCTGGCAATCACCTTTCTACTTTGTTTCTATAATTTTGGCTACTTTAGATACCCCCTGTGCCTAACTCTGAGCAATAGAATGTGGCAGGACTTGATTCTTTGCCTCAGCTTTAAGCTTCACTCTGTTACTATCTAGTTGCTGAGTTGTAGGAAACAATGTGAAGAGAGGTCATGAAAAAGCCATCAAGGTCCAACCCATGTAAATGAAGCTACTCTGTATCCTCCAACCCCCTTTGAACTTTCCCAGCTGACACCAGGCAGAGCAAAGAGGAGCCATAATCACAGAGCCATGCCTGAACTCTCTCTCACAGAACTGCAAGCTTTAAAATGATTATGAATTTAAGCTATTAAACTTTGGGGGGTGGTTTGTTATGAAAGAAGAGATACCAAAACTATTGTAGTTGTTATTTGTCTCTATTTTTTATTCTTCAGCTTCAGGGTGATTAGCTTCAACTTGCTGTTTCAACTTTGCGTGTTAGTTCTTCTTATTCATCATTTTTATTTTCTTACATCTGCAATGTACCTTTTTGTGTGTAATTTTGTTAATGGGCATTGCATTTAAGAGCACAGACTCTGGAGCCAGAATGCTTAAATTAAAATTCCAGCTCCACCACTTACTCACTGTAAAACTTTGTGCATCATGTTAAAGCTCTTTGTGATTCAGTTTTTTTCATCTGTAAAATGAGAATATACAGCCTACCTTGTAGGGCTGTCATGAGAATAAAGTAAGTTAACACATCTAGACTGCTCAGAAGAGAAACACAGTAACCACTGTTAGCTATTATTATGTCACATCATTTTTTAGTATCATTTTACTGAAAATATTTCCTATTTAAGTTCTATCCCTGTGTAAATCACTCACATGGCTGTTATTTAAATGCTTGAGTTATGTTCTACTCCAGACTGAAATCTTCACAAGTTTTTGCATACTATGTTTTGCTTTTACTTTCCCCTCTCCTCTGCCATGTTTGCTTAGTTTCCATGATATTTCACTTTTTCCTACCCAATATGTGTAACTTTGTCCAGGTTTTATACCTATTCTGATACAGTTGAGATTAATTTTGTTTATTACATTTATAATTTACCTGGCACTTACTTATCTTTTTTGAGTTATAATTTGATAGATGGATATTACAGATAGTCCACTCTTCTATAGTGTGTGGTGTGGATAAGGGATAGAGGAGAGATAAGAGCCACACTGGCATCTTGGATATTCTTTGTGGGAAGACTAGGTCTCCCTTATATATTCTGATGACTTAGATATCCTCTGACATTTGCTCCAGCTGAATGTAGCTCTGTCCTTAGGGGAAGAAAACCCTTGCTCCAACCCCTGCCCGCCATCATCACCACCAAAGCTGTGACTAATTTAAGAACTTAGGAATTTATCAGAAATATTGAGGTCTACTTGTTGATATTGATGTTCACATTTATCTCCCCATCAACAATTAATACGAATGCCCAACATTCTATATAATAGAAGGGAGGGAAATAATACTTCCTTCCCTTGATATTTAGGTTATTAGAATTTTCAGGATTTTGTCAATTCATCAATGCAGATGCAAAATATGATATCATGACTAAATATAGCACAATTGTGCCCTGAAATTCCCTGTATTTCCTTGGCCACTACTATGGTCTGACTTTGTTCTCCCAAAATTCATATGCTGAAATTCTAATGCTCAGTGTGACAATATTGGGAGATGAGGCTTATGGGAGGTGCTTAGATCATGAGGTTGGAGGTTTCATGAATGGGATTAGTGTTTTTGTAACAGAGACCTCACAGAGCTCCCAAGCCTCTTCTGTCCTATGAGTATATGATGAAACATTCAGAAACCAGAAGAGGTCCTCACCCAACCATGCTGTCATCCTGATCTCAGACTTCCAGCCTCCAGAACTGTGAGAAAAAAAATTCTGTTGTTTATAAGCTACCCAGTCTATGGTATTTTGTTATAGCAGCCCGAACAGACTAAGATAGACACCTTTTTTGAAATTTATGTATATCATAAATCAAGGTTATGCCTTGATTGGTGTTATTCTTTGCATTTGTTTGTACGTAGGTTTGTAATAATGGAGGAGGAATTACCTTATATCTCCTATATGATAAAAAGTGAGACCCAAATTCCATATACCATTTGTTTTTAGGAATTAAAACCCCCTTTGAATATAACAATCTCAGAAAAAAATTCTAGAATAATCTCAAACAAAATAGGTTGTAGTTTATAAACAAAAAAACAATTTTATATATTTTTCAAAAAGGCAACTTTGAACTTTTATCCTTGCTTGCTTTGAAATAATTAGAAAGGAAATTGTAGAAAGTTCAACAATACTTTTCTAAGTAAATATGTTACACTGATCAAAAATTCCCTCTTGCATGTACTTGACCTGAACCATCTCAACTGCCCTCCACTGTTTCCCCCCAAAAAGTTTTGCTTAACACATTATCACATTCATATCCTTTGGTATTGGGAGTTAAATATTTATTATCACATTCATTTTTCATTGGTTTGAATTTGACATTTATATCTCAGAAGATCCGTGAAGGTAGGCTCTCCACTACTTTTCAAAACC
Source organism: Eumetopias jubatus (assembly GCF_037043125.1). Classification (NCBI taxonomy): domain Eukaryota; kingdom Metazoa; phylum Chordata; class Mammalia; order Carnivora; family Otariidae; genus Eumetopias; species Eumetopias jubatus. Next base: position 170,064,550 of record NW_028274807.1, read on the forward strand.
TTTTCTCATGATAGTTCAAAAACATAAACTTCATTAACTAAAAAGAGGAGAAAATGAGATAATTGCTATACTTATTATTTATATGATGATTTATTATTATATTTGTTTGTAATGTAAGTCCTTTTAGAGTTTAATTAATCCCACTTAGTGTTTAAGTATCCTATATATCTGCCAACAGGAGTTCAATTTCTAGTTGCTGTTTATTAGCGAGATAATTGGGCTTATTACTTAAGCATGGTGCCTCCCTGGCATTCAGCCCAGATGGGGTATTTTATATGTATTATATCTGGAAAAGGAAAGGATACATTTCCTCAAAAGCAGATGTTTAAACAACATTAAGAACTTGAAATTTTTCAAACCACCATAATGCACCAAATTGGAGTTAAAGCAATGTAGCAGAACCAAATACATTAAACTTGTAAACTAGAACACTTTCTCTTAAACTGTTAAGTTTATATTTACTCTTCTCTCAAAGAGTTTTAATTTTATTTACACACACACACACACACACACACAGGTATTTTACATTTCAAGTTGAGTTGGCTAAACTATTTTTTGTCTGCCTGTAACATTTTTTTTCTGAAAAATAATTTTCAAAATTAGTAAAATCTTTCTTGTTGAAGACTTGCCAACTTTCCAATTTTTAATATAAATTTATTTCGAGATACATAGAATAACAGATACAAAAAGAAAAAAACTAAAATCTTGGGGAAAACTATGCCAAATTTTAACTCTAGGAATTAAAAAGGAGGACTGACAGATTAGCTGTATCATTTCTTCTTTACTAACCTCAATTCAACAACTTGATGACAAATTGTGTTTGAGAACAACCTTGAGATAAAATTTATGCTAAAAAAAATGAGAGTACCTGGGTATGAGATTTGAATGTTCTCTACTGAGGCCCACAAAAATCAGGTCATTAATATTAATCCCAAATAACCCAGGGAGAAAGGGCTTTAGAAAGACTAGGTTGGGTTTAGATTTGATTATTAAAGGAAGGAGTCACTCTCCACAGGTATATAATCCTTGGTATATATCAGAGACAAGTTCTTCACTTTCCTAATTCCAATAAGCACCTTCTATAAAGCCATAAGCTTTTAGAGGACGGGAAAATATTAACTCATCATTATAATCTCAGCATTGAACAAAATATCAGTTCCTGAAAGTGACTTACCAAATGATTGCTGAATGGCTGATCAACAAATGGTAGAGGGGTCCAAAAATATAGCAGTAGTACATTAAAAAGACATTACTTAAGGTCTGGTCTCAGGAATTCAGCTGAATAGGGATCAAACCATTCTGAACACCTACGAACTCAACAGGAGATCGAACAGGAGAGTAGCAACAACTCTCTGAACAGAGAAGCAACCACTTACTGGAAGGTCGGGCGTGCGGAGAAGTGAATCCGAGGCGATTCGGGAGGATAGACGGCGGGGGAGGGGCCTCCATCGGCCGCTTCTGGCAAGTGCTAGAGCCGCGGAGCACAAAATCGGACCTTTTAGAAGTTGGCTCGGCAGAGGGACGTCGCTGCAGTGGCTAAGCGGGAGGTGGAATCCTCCCGGGACAGTGTGGTCTCAGGACCCTTGGGGTCACAGAGAGACCGGGGGTGCCTGAGTGCGCCAGAGCTCCCAGGTATCAGAAGAGGGAAGCCGGCTGCAGATACGGAGCAGAGTCGCGGGCTCTCAGCTCGGGGTTGCCATAAACTGTGATCTGCGGCCCAGTCGGGGCACGGCTCCCCCAGCAGGGACCAAACAAGCAGCAGATCCGGGGAGACTCCCCTTCCTTCCCGGGGAGGAGCGGTGCGGGAACGCACTGCAGGGATCTGCTGCGTTTGGAGACTCCGCGCGGGGTCGGGTGCCAGAGATAGCAACGCTCGATCACAGGCCGGGTGAGCACGGAGTGCGGCCGGAGACTGGGGACACGGAAGTGACTGCTTTTCTCTGGGGGCACACTGAGGAGCGGGGCCCCGAGTTCTCAGCTCCTCTGAGTGGAGATTGGGAGGCCACCATTTCTGCCCTGGTCCTCCAAAGCTGTACCGAGAGCTTGCAGGGAACAAAAGCTCCTGAGAGCAAACCGGAGCAGCTTCCTTAGCCCGGACCGACAAGGACGGGGCAATTCCGCCTCCGGCAAAGACATTTGGAAACCACAGCAACAGGCCCCTCCCCCAGAAGATCAGCACAAACAGCCAGCAAGCCAAGACCAAGTTGATCGATCAAGGAGAATAAGAGAACTCCAGCGCTAGGGGAATACTGCACATAGATTCATGGCTTTTTTTTTTTTTTTACCATGATTCATTATTTCATCAAAGTTAATTTTTGTTGACTGTTTTTTTTTATTTTTCTTTTTCCCTTTTTCAACCAACATCTTATAAATCCCTTTTTTAAAAAAAAAACATTTTTTATTTTTCATTTTTAGAGTCATATTTTATCCCTTCATAGTAGTTACCCTTATTTTTGGCATATATATATAAGTTGTTCTCTCTTTAAAATTTTGAGGTACAGTTTCTTCTAACAGATCAAAATATACCCTAAATCACTAGTGTATGGCTTTGTTCTAGTCTCCTGCCTGATCACATTCTCTCCCTTTTTCCTTTTTTTTTTCTTTTTCTTAAATCTTCTTTCTTTTTTCAAACAACTTATCTTATCAAGTCCTTTTATAAAATCTTTTATAATTTTCATCTTTACAGTCATCTTCCATCCCTTCATTGTATCAACCCTTATTTTGTACATATATGTCTTTCTTCCTTTAAAATTTTAGGAGGCACTTTTTTCTAACAGACCAAAATACACCCAAAATCTAGTGTGTGGCACTGATCTATGCACTAGCCTGATCATATTTGATCATATTCTGCCTTTTTTGTATTGTTTTGTTTTTGTTTTTATCTTTTTTTTTCTTTTTTTTTTCTTTTTCTCTTTCTTTTTTCTTTCTTTCCCTTTCTTTTCCCCTGGTTTCAGGTCTTTTCTGATTTGTATACAGTATATTTGCTGGGGACGTTGTAAACCTGTTAGCATTTTGTTCTCTCATTCATCTATTCTCCTCTGGACAAAATGACAAGACGAAAGAAATCACCTCAGCAAAAAGAACAAGAGGTAGTACCGTCAGCCAGGGACCTACTCAATACGGACATTAGTACGATGTCGGACCTAGAGTTCAGAATCATGCCTTTAAAGATACTAGCTGGGCTTGAAAAAAGCATGGAACTTATTAGAGAAACCCTTTCTGGAGAAATAAAAGAACTAAAATCTAACCAAATCGAAATCAAAAAGGGCTATTGATGAGGTGCAATCAAAAATGGGGGCACTAAATGCTAGGATAAATGAGGCAGAAGAGAGAATCAGCGATATAGAAGACCAAATGATGGAAAATAAAGAGGCTGAGAAAAAGAGAGAGAAACAACTACAGGATCACGAGGGCAGAATTCGAGAGATAAGTGATATGATAAGACGAAACAACATTAGAATAATTGGGATCCCAGAAGAAGAAGAGAGAGAGAGAGGGGCAGAAGGTATATTGGAGCAAATAATAGCAGAGAACTTCCCTAATGTGAGGAAGGAAACAGGCATTAAAATCCAGGAGGCACAGAGAACCCCTCTCAAAATCAATAATAATAGGTCAACACCCCGACATCTAATAGTACAACTTACGAGTCTCAGAGACAAAGAGAAAATCCTGAAAGCAGCTCGGGAGAAGAGATATGTAACCTACAATGGTAGAAACATTAGATTGGCAACAGACCTATCCACAGAGACCTGGCAGGCCAGAAAGGACTGGCAAGATATCTTCAGAGCACTAAACGAGAAAAATATGCAGCCAAGAATACTATATCCAGTTAGGCTATCATTGAAAATAGAAGGAGAGATAAAAAGCTTCCAGAAAAAACAAAAACTAAAGGAATTTGCAAACACGAAACCAGCCCTCCAAGAAATATTGAGAGGGGTCCTCTAAGCAAAGAGAGAACCTAAAAGCAGCAAAGAGCAGAAACGAACACAGACAACAGACAGTTAAAAGTCACCTTACAGGTAATACAATGGCACTAAATTCATACCTTTCAATAGTTACCCTGAATGTAAATGGGCTAAATGCCCCAATCAAAAGACACAGGCTATCAGATTGGATTAAAAAACAAGACCCATCAATATGCTGTCTGCAAGAGACTCATTTTAGACCCAAAGACACCCCCAGATTGAAAGTGAGGGGGTGGAAAACCATTTACCATGCTAATGGACACCAAAAGAAAGCTGGGGTGGCAATCCTTAGATCAGACAAACTAGATTTTAAAACAAAGACTGTAATAAGAGATGAGGAAGGACACTATATCCTACTTAAAGGGTCTATCCAACAAGAAGATCTAACAATTATAAATATCTATGCCCCGAACATGGGAGCAGCCAATATATAAGGCAATTAATAACAAAAGCAAAGAAACACATTGACAACAATACAATAATAGTGGGGGACTTTAACACCCCCCTGACTGAAATGGACAGATCATCTAAGCAAAAGATCAACAAGGAAATAAAGACTTTAAATGACACACTGGACCAAATGGACTTCACAGACATATTCAGAACATTCCATCCCAAAGCAAAGGAATACACATTCTTCTCTAGTGCCCATGGAACATTCTCCAGAATTGATCACATCCTAGGTCACAAATCAGGTCTCAATCGGTACCAAAAGATTGGGATCATTCCCTGCATATTTTCAGACCACAATGCTTTGAAACTAGAACTCAACCACAAGAGGAAAGTCGGAAAGAACTCAAATATATGGAGGCTAAAGAGCATGCTACTAAAGAATGAATGGGTCAACCAAGAAATTAAAGAAGAATTAAAAAAATTCATGGAAACCAATGAAAATGAAAACACAACTGTCCAAAATCTTTGGGATACAGCAAAGGCAGTCCTGAGAGGAAAGTATATAGCAATACAAGGCTTTCTCAAGAAACAAGAAAGGTCTCAAATACACAACCTAACCCTACACCTAAAGGAGCTGGAGAAAGAACAGCAAATAAAGCCTAAACCCAGCAGGAGAAGAGAAATCATAAAGATCAGAGCAGAAATCAATGAACTAGAAAACAAAAGAACAGTAGAACAGATCAACGAAACTAGGAGCTGGTTCTTTGAAAGAATTAACAAGACTGATAAACCCCTGGCCAGACTGATCAAAAAGAAAAGAGAAATGACCCAAATCAACAAAATCATGAATGAAAGAGGAGAGATCACAACCAACACCAAAGAAATACAAACAATTCTAAGAACATATTATGAGCAACTCTATGCCAGCAAATTAGATAACCTGGAAGAAATGGGTGCATTCCTAGAGCTGTATCAACTACCAAAATTGAACCAGGAAGAAATAGAAAACCTGAACAGACCTATAACCACTAAGGAAATTGAAACAGTCATCAAAAATCTCCCAAGAAACAAAAGCCCAGGGCCAGATGGCTTCCCAGGGGAGTTCTATCAGACATTTCAAGAAGAATTAATACCTATTCTCCTGAAACTGTTCCAAAAAATAGAAATGGAAGGGAAACTTCCAAACTCATTTTATGAGGCCAGCATTACCTTGATCCCAAAACCAGACAAAGACCCCATCAAAAAAGAGAATTACAGACCAATATCCTTGATGAACATGGATGCAAAAATTCTCACCAAAATACTAGCCAATAGGATCCAACAGTACATTAAAAGGATTATACACCACGACCAAGTGGGATTTATTCCTGGGCTGCAAGGCTGGTTCAACATCCGCAAATCAATCAACGTGATACAATACATTAACAAAAGAAAGAACAAGAATCATATGATCCTCTCAATAGATGCAGAAAAAGCATTTGACAAAGTACAGCATCCTTTCTTGATCAAAACTCTTCAGAGTATAGGGATAGAGGGTACATACCTCAATATCATAAAAGCCATCTATGAAAAACCTACAGCGAATATCATTCTCAATGGGGAAAGGCTGAGAGCTTTTCCCCTAAGGTCAGGAACGCGGCAGGGATGTCCACTCTCACCACTGCTCTTCAACATAGTATTAGAAGTCCTAGCCACAGCAATCAGACAACAAAAAGAAATCAAAGGCATCCAAATCGGCAAAGAGGAAGTCAAACTCTCACTCTTTGCAGATGATATGATACTGTATGTGGAAAACCCAAAAGACTCCACCCCAAAACTGCTAGAACTCATACAGGAATTCAGTAAAGTGGCAGGATATAAAATCAATGCACAGAAATCAGTGGCATTCCTATACACCAACAACAAGACAGAAGAGAGACAAATCAAGGAGTCGATCCCATTTACAATTGCACCCAAAACCATTAGATACCTAGGAATAAATCTAACCAAAGAGGCAAAGGATCTGTACTCAGAAAACTATAAAATACTCATGAAAGAAATTGAAGAAGACACAAAGAAATGGAAAAACGTTCCATGCTCATGGATTGGGAGAATCAACATTGTGAAGATGTCAATGCTACCTAGAGCAATCTACACATTCAATGCAATCCCCACCAAAATACCATCCACTTTTTTCAAAGAAATGGAACAAATAATCCTAAAATTTGTATGGAACCAGAAGAGACCCAGAATAGCCAGAGGAATACTGAAAAAGAAAAGCAAAGCTGGCGGCATCACAATTCCGGACTTCCAGCTCTATTACAAAGCTGTCATCATCAAGACAGTATGGTACTGGCACAAAAACAGACACATCGATCAATGGAACAGAATCGAGAGCCCAGAAATGGACCCTCAACTCTATGGTCAACTCATCTTTGACAAAGCAGGAAAGAATGTCCAATGGAAAAGAGACAGTCTCTTCAATAAATGGTGTTGGGAAAATTGGACAGCCACATGCAGAAGAATGAAACTGGACCATTTCCTTATACCACACACAAAAATAGACTCCAAATGGTTGAAAGACCTAAACGTGAGACAGGAGTCCATCCAAATCCTAAAGGAGAACACAGGTAGCAACCTTTCCGACCTTAGCCGCAGCAACTTCTTCCTAGAAACATCGCCAAAGGCACGGGAAGCCAGGGCAAAAATGAACTATTGGGATTTCATCAAGATAAAAAGCTTTTGCACAGCAAAAGAAACAGTCCACAAAACCAAAAGACAACCGACAGAATCGGAGAAAATATTTGCAAATGACATATCAGATAAAGGGCTAGTATCCAAAATCTATAAAGAACTTACCCAACTCAACACCCAAAGAACAAATAATCCAATCAAGAAATGGGCAGAAGACATGAACAGACATTTCTCCAAAGAAGACATCCAAATGGCCAACAGGCACATGAAAAAGTGCTCAACATCGCTCGGCATCAGGGAAATCCAAATCAAAACCTCCATGAGATACCACCTCACACCCGTCAGAATGGCTAAAATTAACAAGTCAGGAAACGACAGATGTTGGCGGGGATGTGGAGAAAGGGGAACCCTCCTACACTGTTGGTGGGAATGCAAGCTGGTGCAACCCCTCTGGAAAACAGTATGGAGGTTCCTCAAACAGTTGAAATTAGAGCTACCGTTCGACCAGCAATTGCACTACTGGGTATTTACCACAAAGATACAAATGTAGGGACCCGAAGGGGTACGTGTACCCCAATGTTTATAGCAGCAATGTCCACCATAGCCAAACTGTGGAAAGAGCCAAGATGCCCATCGACAGATGAATGGATAAAGAAGAGTGGTATATATACACAATGGAATATTATGCAGCCATCAAAAGGAATGAGATCTTGCCATTTGCAACGACGTGGATGGAACTGGAGGGTGTTATGCTGAGTGAAATAAGTCAATCAGAGAAAGACATGTATCACATGACCTCACTGATATGAGGAATTCTTAATCTCAGGAAAGAAACTGAGTGTTACTGGAGTGGTTGGGGGTGGTAGGGATGGGGTGGCTGGGTGATAGACATTGGGGAGGGTATGTGCTACGGTGAGCGCTGTGAATTGTGCAAGACTGTTGAATCACAGTTCTGTACTTCTGAAACAAATAACGCAACATATTTTAAGAAAAAAGAAAAAAGAAGAAGATAATAGGAGAGGAAGAAAAGGGGAGTATGTCAGAGGGGGAGACGAACCATGAGAGATGATGGACTCTGAAAAATAAACTGAGGGTTCTAGAGGGGAGGGGGTAGGGGGATGGGTTAGCCTGGTGATGGGTATTGAGGAGGGCACGTTCTGCATGGAGCACTGGGTGTTATGCACAAACAATGAATCATGGAACACTGCACCAAAAACTAATGATGTAATATATGGTGATTAACATAACAATAAAAAATTTAAAAAAAAATAAAAAAAACAAAAAACAAAAAAAATAAAAAGACATTACTTAAAATGTTAAATGACTTGTAACAGAACTCAAATCAAAAAATGACTATTATTTTTGCCATGAAAATGAACTTCTTTTAATTATATAATGCCATATAGTTATTTTAACCTAAATACTCTTAAAACAAAGAGCTAAAGAAACAAAGACACACCTTAAATATTATGAGGTCTCAAAATATAGCAATAGTATACATTCCCAAAAGCATCCAAAGCAATGTTTTAATAATTTCCTATTTAGGGGTACCTGGGTGGCTCAGCCATTTAAGTGTCCAACTCTTGATTTCCGCTCAGGTCATGATCTCAGGGTTGTGAGACTGCGCATTGCATAGGGCTCGACACTGGGTGGGAGCCTCCTTAGGATTCACTCTCTCCCTCTCTCTCCCTAAAAATAATAACAATAATTATCATCATTATTATTATTATTTCCTATTTTTTAAAAAAATCTCCTTTTGGAAACCTACTTTACTATTGATGAGATGGAAATAGAGCTTAGGAAAGAAGCTATTTATCTTTTCTTTTAAAATCCACTTGCCCTTAAAATGTGATGATTCTATTGGCCATTGTGCAGCATTTATATGTACCCAAGAAACAGACTTCAAGGAGAAAAGAAAATATATCTCTCTGTTCTCTCCTCTTATCTTCTTTTTCTTCTTGGTTCCCTCAGAAACCCAGAAGATAAATATAACATAGGAGGTTAGAAGAAAAAGTCTCCCTAAGACTTCGAAAACACTTCATCAAAATGAAATAGAATTTCTCTTATCCAGTATGTGTTTCTTTTCTTCTTTGGCTTCAATTTTATTTTTGTGTGTCCTCATTTCTACATGCTTTTTCCAAACTACCCAAAATATCAGTTAGAATCTGCATGACACCTACAGTTTAAAAATGCAAATGGTAATAGTACATCTTTCTCAAGGCACTTTTATAGACTTCAGACTTTTATAGACTCTAGATTTCTGTCACACGTGCATAGCTTTGTTACACATATAGTATTGTTTTACATAATTAGTCATCTTTAATTATATGTCACAATATGTTTTTATAAGCTGCAGAGACTGATCCAGAAAACAAGTATGTTGAATGTGGAAAATAGAGATTAGGAGGCTCAGTCTAGATAGTAAAGTGTTAATGAGCATCAGGATTCCATTTTCTTATAAAGATGGAGCAGATGAAAATCAGAACTAAATGTAAAATTGGCCTGAAATATGACTGATATAAAATGTTAATGGATACCTGCTCTTACATGTATGCCATGTAGGTTTGGTTGGCTCCTTACTGGCTTCCATAACCATGTTAATTTACAGATATGAATGCACCATGGCATGAAGCAGCCATATGGAATGCCATCACTGGAAGAAGTCTTGGTGGCTTCTGGTGGCTTACTCTATTCACCCAGATGTACAACTGGTAATTTATACTTGCTGATGAACAGTTTCCATATAATTCTACCTACAGCTAGCACACCTTTAAGTCCTCTCTTTCCAGGGGCATAACCAAATGGCAGACTTAAGAACTTCTGATAAATAAACCCGATGCAGAGGGTAGTCTCACTCCTTTGGACAAACCAAACAGAATGGAAATGATTCAAAAAGTTAAATCAAAATGGATTAAAGACTTGAAAGTAGTACCTGAATCCATAAAATTTCTAGAATAAAACATGGGCAGTAAGCTAAACTCCTTGACATCTGTCTTGGTAATGATTTTTCGGATTTGACACCAAAAGCAAAGGCAACAAAAGCAAAAATAAACAAGTGGGACTGCATCAAGCTAAACATCTTCTGCGCAGCAAAGGAAACCATCAACAAAATGAAAAGGCAACCTACTGAATAGGAGAAAATATTTCAAAATAAGGCAAGAAACAACAAATGTTGGAGAGGTTGTGGAGAAAGGGGAACCCTCTTACACTGTGGGTGGGAATGCAAGTTGGTACAGTCACTTTGGAAAACAGTGTGGAGGTTTCTCAAAAACTTAAAAATAGAGCTACCCTAGGACCCATTTACCCCAAAGACACAGATGTAGTGAAAAGAAGGGCCATATGCACCCCAATGTTCATAGCAGCAATCTCCGCAGTAGCCAAACTGTGGAAAGAGCCGAGATGCCCTTCAACAGACGAATGGATAAAGAAGAGGTGGTCCATATATACAATGGAATATTACTCAGCCATCAGAAAGGATGAATATCCAACTTTTACAACAACATGGATGGAACTGGAGGGGATTATGCTTAGTGAAATAATTCCAGCAGAGAAAGACAATTATCATATGGTTTCACTTATTTGTGGAACATAAGGAACAGCATGGAGGACATTAGGAGAAGGAAGGGAAAAGTGAAGGGGGGGAAATCTGAGGGAGAGACGAACCATGAGAAACTATGGACTCTGAGAAACAAACTGAGGGTTTTAGAGGGGATGGGGGTGGGGGAATGGCTTAGCCTGGTGATGGGTATTAAGGAGGGCATGTACTGCATGGAGCACTGGGTGTTATATGAAAACAATGAATCATGGATCACTACATCAAAAACTAATGATGTATTGTATGGTGACTAACATAATAAATAAAATAAAATTTTAAAAAATCATAGATTTGATAAGGGGTTGATATTCAAAATATATAAAGAACTCATACAACTCAATGACAAAAATACAAACAATCCAACTCAAAATCAGCAGAAGAGCTGTATAGACATTTCTCCAAAGATATACAGATGACCAACAGGCATATGTAAAGATGCTCAACATCAGTAATCATCATGGAATGCAAATCAAAACCACAATGAGCTATTACAGTATGTCTATTACCAAAAAGACAAAAAAAAAAAAAAAGTGTTGGCAAGAATGTGGAGAAGAGGGAACCCTGTGCATTGTTGGTGGAAGAATAAATTGGAGCAGCTACTGTGGAAAACAGAATGTAGGGCCCTCAAAAAATTAAAAATAGAATTACCATATGATTTAGCAGTTCCACTTCTGAGTATTTATCTGAAGAAAACAAAAACACTAAGAAAGATATGTGCACCCTCAAATTCATTGCAGCATTATTTACAATAGCCAAGACATGGAAGCAACGTAAGTAAACCCTGATGAATGAACAGATAAAGGAAATGTGGTAAATATGCACACATGTGCATGCACACATACACACACAGAATGGGAATATTATTCAGCCATAAATGAATGAAATCTTGCCACTTGCAACAACATGGGTGGATCCTGAGGGCATTATGCTAAATAAAATTAAGTCATAAAGAGAAAAATAAATATCATGTAATCTCACTTACATGCGGAATCTAAAACAATAACAACAACAATAACAACAAGGTCACAGATATAAACAGACTGGTTACCAGAAGCAGAGAGTGGGGGAGTATGCCAAATGGGTAGAGTCAAGAGGTACGAACTTTCAGTTATAAAACAAACTATGAAGATGTAATGAACAGCACGGCAATTATATTTAATAATACTGTACTGCATATTTGAAAGTCACTAAGTAAATCCTAAAAGTTCTCATCTCAAGATAAAAAAAAATCTAACTATGTACAATGACAGATGTTAACTAGACTTATTACAGTGATCATTTTGCAATATATACAAATATCAAATCATTATGTTGTATTCCTAAAACTATAATGTTGCATGCCAATTATACCAAGAGGAAGGAAGGAAGGAAGGAAGGAAGGAAGGAAGGAAGGGAGGGAGGGAGGGAAGAAGGAAAGAAGGGAGGGAGGGGTTCAATGAAGGTTCTCTAAATTTAGACATATCCTGTTCATACATTGCTCACTGTGATTGTAGGTAAGTCCCTAAGCCTCTGTTTGCTCATCTGGTTGTTATTAAAATTAAATAAAGAAATATACAAAAGTGGATGTAATAAAAGCTCAAAACCTCAGTAATGGTCTTCAGCATCATCAAGTAACATTTATAATGTTTACATTTTAAAATTTAAACAGCTAGTACTCCCAAGAGGTTCAATATATCAGGCACAAAGAAACATTTCAAGCCCAGAAGAATCCTTTTTATTGGAAGAGAATGGTTATTACCACATGAAATGAAGAAAATGGACTCTATGCTACAACATTTAAATGTAGTTGTTTGTTATCTAGCTTTATTCCTCCAAATCACAGTTCTGAAAGCCTGTCAGCTGGAGAATAATCTTCCCAAAAACCTGATAGTAAGAAGTAATGGTCAAGAGGAGTAGGGAAAATACAGCTGGCCTAGCAGAAGAAGTCATTTTTTTTTTTCCCAGTTGGGTTTAGATATTTCAATAGATAGTCTGCAACATTATTGTTATTCTTATAACAAATAACATATAGTAACATAACCCACCAGTGGTATCCTGCTGCAGGATAACTTATGTGCACCATAACACCAGTTTGTAGAGGAAATAAAGTTGTCAAATAGTATATGGAGAGAATTCTTTACATTATATTGTAAACTTCTTACTTGTGTTATAACTGTTATTTTCATAAATGTGATCAATGGCAATAATAAACTTGGGAGACAACTGTAGTGTCTCTTGAAAAAACATTTTCTTTCTTTTGGTTGCCATGTCATATTCTTATTTCTGCCTTGATCTGATGTTCAGCTTACTGACATTTCATGCTATATTCTGTAACAAATAAGACACTTAACTGCCTAATTGCTATAAAATAAAGCTAAGTGAGACTGCTTGAATGCTGAAGAGCTAGTTTTAATTTAAGAATGGCTTCAATGGAGTTGAGCAAATATTCCAGGCTCTTATTTAAGCCATAGGAGTTCAAGGCCAGGCAACGTTGTTCTTGAACTTGCATTTCCTCACCTAGCAGCAAAGGCACAAAGTGATCAGTCTTGGTTTTTTACTCAGTTGACACAAAGAATTTGTAGTGAGGCTGGACAGGGTGGGCTGGGATAGCAACAGAGATCCTCAGGCTAAAATGAAAATTCCTCAGTGATCAGAACAGTTGTCAAATATTATAAGGAGGTAGAACTTAGAAGGATAAATATTATAGGATAAAGAATAGCTGATACATGGGGCACCTGGGTGGCTCAGTCGTTAAGTGTCTGCCTTCGGCTCAGGTCATGAGCCCAGGGTCCTGGGACCGAGCCCCACATTGGGCTCCCTGCTCGGCGGGAAGCCTGCTTCTCCCTTTCCCACTCCCCCTGCTTGTGTTCCCTCTCTCGCTGTGTCTCTCTCTGTCAAATAAATAAATAAAATCTTTAAAAAAAATAGCTGATACAAGTGAAATTATTATTTTATGGTTCTACTGACAGGTGGAGAGCAGAGCAAAATTAAGAATTCCATTGAGAAGTAATAATGATTTTGGTGACTATAAATTCTTCATTAAATTACTTTTGGCTTTGGACAATATCTGATTATATTACTAATATATAATCAAAAGTTCAATTAAAATCATAAGATTTGTGTTAACTCAAGAAACTACAGTTAGGATATGGCAAAGCAGGTGATGGTGTTATTCAAACGTTTTCAGATTCGCATTTGAGTCCACAGTATTCTTTAGTATAGTAGATCATTACTACCACAGTTCATTTAGTTTATCAGCTTATACAACACGATGCCATTCTTTATTCCTGACCCAGAATTCTTATACACATCATTGTAGAGTTGAGTTAACCCCTTACTTCTAGATCAGTATTAACTCAGGTTCTGGAATGCATCCTACCTTTAGCCAGATATAACTTAATGATTCCAAGGTCAAAAGTTTAGGGCCTTATCATCTTGTGAAATGTGTCCAAACCTTGTGTCCACTACTGGTAACAAAAGCGCTTGTCCCCACCTCATATTGCAGTATTATTATTATTTTTATTTATATCTGTTAAATATTTTGAGGAGAGTAATGATTAATTTTTCACGCTTTAGAAAGATATTCATGAAAGCAATGTGTAAAATGAATCGAGCACAGGAAAGCCTACAGACAGACAGATCACTGGGAAGGACTTCAGCAAAAACACAAGGTATAAATCAGTACAAATGCAGCAAGACAAGGAGAGAGGTGAGGTGGGTTGGTCAGAGAGACAATGAATAGAAAGAAGCTACTTAAGTGAACACTGAGAGATTATGGCTCATTCTAAAATAGCAGTTGTTTCAAACCCGAATGGAAAAGGTTGCAAAAAGAATCAAATGGGAGGCAAAGAAGACAGTACTTCGCAATTTACCAACAAGCGAAGAAGTACTCACACACAACTTGAACTAGTATTATTTTAGGTCTAGAGCTTATTTAAGAAGAGTTTAATTTGATCATTAATTGATTCACTACCACCAAAAATATTTTTATTTAACTACTATGTTCCAGTAATGATTCTAGATGTTGGAAATTTCAAGGTGAATAAGAAGCTGTTACAATGTGGGTATCACAATCTTCTGCAAAACAGCACAGTTAAAATGAAACATTTGTCCACTAATTCAGACAAAAGAAGTTTCAATTAAAGACAGGATTGTTTGGCTAAACTGCTTATATGAGCTTATGTTATTGACCAGTTTCACTGCATAATTATTTGACCCTTGGCTTCACTTTGCTTGTGTTAGACATTGTCAATAACTTGGTGGCAGGACCTGCAGCCAAAGCTTTGAAAACAATGGTGCTAATTGATCAAAAATGCTAATATATGTGAAAGTGCCTTGTAAACTATAAAATGCGATGTAGACAAAATTGCCATCACTTTCTCTTCGAAAGGAATCTACTCTTCTAAATACCAGATAATCATTCCAAACATGATTTTGTGTCATCTGGAACTGTCCTTACAAATTGTGGTGCTGGAAAATAAAATATTTCATTGCTTTCTGGCAAACATGTAACATGTACCTGCAAAAACAAATATAACTTACTATGATGGTTAATTTAATGTGTCTACTTGGCTGGGCCATGGGGTGCCCAGATATTTTGTCACATTCTGTGTGGGAAGGTGTTTTTAGGTGAGGTGTTTTTAGGTGAGGTTAACATTTAAGTTGGTGGACATAGAATAAAGCATATTGCCCACCATAATGTAGGTGGGCCTTATCCAATCAGTCGAAGGCCTGAAAAGAACAAAAGAACTGCTTGCCCTGAGACAGAGAAAATTCTCCATAAGACTGTGTTCAAACCTCATCTGCAACATGGCCCTTAGTGGTTCTAAGACTGTCTACAGACTCAAATGGGAACATCAGCCTTCCTAGGCCTCCAACCTGACAGTTTTCAGTTTGGAACTGAAACATTAGCACTCGTGGGTCTCCAGCCTATTGGCCCAGTCTGTAAGATTCTAGATTTTTCAGCCTCCATAATCACATGAGCCAATTCCCTATTGTAAGCCTCCTTACATATAGGATATCCACTGTCATACTGTGATTTATAAGAAATCTATTTTGTCTTCATCCCAGTTTCTGGCACAGAGCTTCTGGCACCCTTAGAATTTCCTAAGTGATAAAAGTGATAAAAGTGTCTTGATACTACCAACAAACCTCTTTCAACCATACCTGAGTTTATGTCAATGAGGTGACTTTGGAAAACACCTAAGGATGAGGGCTGGTTGCCAGGGGAACAAACCATGTGAGTGGAGAGCTGGAACTTTGAGTCTCACCTTCCTGAGCTCCTGGGAGGGAGAGGGACTGGAAGTTCAATAACAAATCACAAATCGCTCATGATTTATTCAATCATGCTTATATAATGAACCCCCATTAGAACCCCAAAGAACAGAAGTTTGGAGAGCTTCTGGGCTGGTATCCTCATGCAAATTTGAGGAGAGGGACACACTCAAAGAGCATGGAATGCACTATACCTTTTCCCACATTTCTTGCTCTATGCATCTTTTCCTCATGTCAACTCCGGAGTTATATCCTCTTAAAATAAATCAGCAACCTAGTAAGTAAAATGTTTTCCTGAGTCCTATGAACTGCTCTAATAAATGAACCCATGGAGGGGGTCATTAGAATCCCTGATCTAAAGCTGGTCAATTAAAAGCTCAGGTAACAACCTAGACTTGCAATTGATTTCTGAAGTGTGTCTGGGTGGGACTGTTTTACAGAACTGAGCCTTCATCTGTGGGATCTGACACTTTCTCCAGGTAGTGTTAGAACCGAGTTAATTGTCTGGTGGTGTGTAAACTACATTGGTACTGTTTCTCAGAAGAACCCTAACTAATAAATCTATTCATCTCAACAAATCTGAGCATACGCAGATACCAAAATAATCACCACCACCACTACCACATTTTCAGTGTGAAAGATTAAGAAATATTATTTCAGAGTAATTTTAAAAATAAGCTGTTAAAACACATACAATCACAGCACTGGTTGCAAAGTCAATTTTCCAACCAATGTTTTTAAAAACCCATTTTTGGGTACATCTAAGCTAGACCTACACTATTTTGAATTTTCCAAAGGCCATTTATTTTAAGTTCTATACCCAGTAGCAGTTTAAATTTTAGTGACATCTGAAAAATGGCTTATGGGCTTAAAAAAATAAAAGCTTCAATAAATAAATATAAAAGGAGGCACTGGTATATTTTATTCTTATCTCAATACCTATTTCCTTTTGGTCACTGAACTTAGGTCCAGTGTTCCCACGCTATGGCAACACAAAAGTTTAGGTCCTTGAAAACTGCTAAAAAATGCAAAATTCAAATGGAAACCATATTATGAAGTGGATATAAAATAAAAGCCACCATTTTCTTTTGAAACAATTGCTTTATAAACTGAAAAATACTATGTTACTGCCCAAATAAAAATCATTAAAAATATCATTAGTGTGATTCATTAGTGTAGTTCCTTGAAATTTGCTTTATTCCATTTACCTTGTTATATATGAAATACTTTGTCAAATTATAGTTCAAAAGGGCTTTCATATATTTATTTCATTTCTTTAATATGAAATTTTGTGAAGAGTTGTTATTCCCATTGTAAAGATAAGGAAAATGGGAATTTATTTTCTCAGGCACTGATATTATATTTCAGATTTTTGACCCAAAAAGTCAAATGTCATTCCTTTACAGTCATTATTAGCACCCTAACCTCAACACACATTAGTTGAGCTCCTTCTTCACACAAGGTACCATGGTGACATGGAAGAGTATGAAGAAGTACAAATCATTGTTCATGGTTTCTAGTGATATACAATAAAGACAAAGAAGGTAAACCCTTCTGGGAAGATAAAATCATTAACAACACAAAAACCTAAAATAAAATAACAGGAATAATGTTTTAAAAATATCTCCCAATATGTTTTCCTTCTTCAGTAATGTGATTTTATTTCTTGATGTTTTGATACCATTTTTATCCCATGGAAGGAGAAAGAAAAAGAGGAAAGAAGCAGAGAGTATTCAAAAATAAGCATTCTACCTTTGTCTCTCAGTTTCAAAAATTAAGAATGAAGAGTACCAATAGCCCCAGATGGGATAAAGAAGGTGCCAAAAAAAAAAAAAAAAAAGTCCTAAGAAAGTAGCCTGAACTCAGTTTGAAATCTGAAGCTATAAAATGGGTTACAGACTTCAGAAACAGGTGCCAACTTGAAGTTCCCAGAGTATATAAGATTAATTAGATAGATGATGGATGGATAGTTAACCAGAGAGATAAATGAATATTAATAATCAGTGGTTCTCAGACCACTCAGAAGGGCTAAAGCAATAGCCTTGAAGGATTAAAGGAAAGATCCATCCTTATTGTTCAGAGGCACCAACTCCCTCCCCAAATCAGGTGGAACCAGACACATCTTACCTCATCCTGGTTGTTTTTATTTCCCACTCAGCTTATTTTTTATTTCCTTTCTACCCCTCATACTTCTGAAACCATTTTATGAACTGTCATGTGCCATCCGAACCTTCAGTAAATCCAAAAACAGGCCTTCCTCTTAAGGAAAAAAAAAAGAAGAAGAAAGAAAAGAAATAAACCAGAGCTAGTCTTAGATGAAGTTCTCAGTGGTCTGCAGCAGGATGACAATAATAACAATGCAGTAAAATTTTTATATTGCAAACTGTATTTTATGTTTTCCATGATAATTTCAGTGATGAAATGTATTTCATAAAGTCATGGGGACATTCAATGATTGTTTCATCAGAAATGAGCTTTAAAAGAGTATTATCAACACTATGTGGTCCCATATTTTTATGTGTGTGTGACAGGGGTCTGTTGGCAAACTGCATCTCTCCATTATATCACAAGATCAGGGAATCAGTGATTCAATAAAAGTGTTACACTCCTTAGGAAGTAAGGGTTATTTGGATCCGGGGAATCAGAGGCCGCCTCAAGGAAAAGGTAGGAGTAAATAAGATAGACTGGATTTAACAATGTAGAAATCTGACAGAGGGCATTCTAGAAGGACAGAATGCTGGTAGAAAACAAACAGACTAGTCCATATGGAATCTTAGAAAAGACGAGCCTAGTTTAGCTTGACTAAAGGATATATTGAGCTTTAAAGTTGGTGAAAAGTAGATCCAGGTTGGTTAAGAAGATTTTGAATGTTAAGCATCAAGAATTGAACCTTTAGTGCTGTGAATTGTGTAAGACTGTTGAATCACAGACCTGTACCTCTGAAACAAATAATACATTATATGTTAAGAAAAAAAAAAGAAGATAGTAGGAAGGGAAAAATGAAGGGGGGGAAATTGGAGGGGAAGAGGAACCATGAGAAACTATGGACTCTGAGAAACAAAATGAGGGTTCTAGAGGGGAGTGGGGGTGGGGGGGATGGGTTATCCTGGTGATGGGTATTAAAGAGGACATGTATTGAATGGAGCACTGGGTGTTATACACAAACAATGAATCATGGAACACTACATCACAAACTAATGCTGTAATGTATGGTGATTAACATAACATAATCAAATAAAAAAATTGAAAAAAAAAGAATTAAACCTTTAGACTGACTTAGGCAGCTCCCTCCATTACATAAAATAGAGAAAGAAATAGACTCTAAGAAAACAAAGGCATCAGTTACACAACACTCTTTTGAGATGTTCCATCATTAAAAGGAAGGGTTAAGACGGAAATTCAAAGGACACAGGAGGAATGAGAAAAGGCAATGATAAAATAGGGAATCTTTTGTCACAAAAGAGTACCACTCAAAATCTGAAACTACAAAAACATATTTATGGCTTACTTAAGGGTGAAATACAGTGGTTGGAAATTGTTTCATTTAGCATAGCAAACTAATGATATTATACAGAGTTTGGGGAAAGAGTTTGTTTTGGGGTTGACTTGCTTACAGATGTGGAAGTATGAAGGCAGAACTATGTTGACTTTAGAGCATGTTCTGTGTTGGTGTCAGAGAGCTCTGACTGACTGCACAAGTTTATTTGTCCAGGTTTATACCCCTCCAACTCTGACTTCAAATACTAAACTCTCGCTAGGTCGTTTTATTTTTTTTTTAAGATTTTATTTATTTTAGACAGAGAACAAGAGAGAGCACATGAACACACACAGAAGCAGGCGGAGGGGCAAAGGGAGAAGCTAAAACCCCCTCCCCATGGGGGAGCCTGACCCAGGGGTGGTCCCAACACCCAGAAATCACAACCTGAGCTGAAGGCAGACCCTCAGCCACTCAACTGACTGAGCCACCCAGGCGCCATTTTTATCACCATGTCCTAAAATTAGACTTTATAAATCCCAACTTTAAGCCTTTATTTACCATTCCCTAAAGCAATTTGCAATGACATCTATTTTAAGAGATAAACAAAATTAAAAGCCACAGAATAACATACAAATTTATGGTAATGAACACACACACACACACATACCCCTTATTAAAGTTTCTTTCCAAACACAAGGATCTAAGAGTTATCAGTTACCTTAATACTATACTTTTCTCAGTAGCTGGTGCTTTGGCTTGAATTATTCAGAAAATCACCTCAAATTATTGCCTTAATTTCTCCTTAGATACAGAAATCTGAGTCAACAGATATAAAGTGCTCTTCTGAAACCAGAATTCAATAAAGTTTAAATCATTTTAGAAAACTCAACAAAAACATCTATCTACACACCCCCGCCCAACACCTAACCCTTCTCCAATCAGTAAAGTAGCTTAAGTCAGAGATGGATCACCTCATATCAATGAACGAATATGAAAATAAACTGCTCTGGGTTTTGTCTCCCTTTGTTTCTTCATGCCCCATTAGGATACAACAAGAAATACATTTTCATTTTTCTGTTCACTAAAGAAGAATAAGTGTGGTAGAAAATGAAATTTAGCTCATTTGGACTGAGCTCAGCTTAATGAGGCTGACCTTTTCCCTTCATTTTGATAGGTTTCTTGTTTTTAAACAAATACAAACTTTATTCTGAGGAAATATTTTAATCACCCTTCATCTGGTAAACACCAAATCTCAAGCAGATGAACTGTAGAAGGCTATCCTTATAGATGTTCTCTGCCCTTGAAGGTTCCAATATGAAATCTTAGTTAACTTTATTTAAAAAATAAAAATCAGCAGATAGATATTTATGTAAGTTAAACTGAATGGAAACTTCTGACTGAATTATGGTTTAAATCATTTATTATACATATTGTAGATGGGGGCAATTAAAAATTCTCTTTGTCATCTAGATCTCCCTCCCAAAGCATCTCAATATCGAAAATATTTTCATTAAGTGTTCACTACATAGCATATATTGCATGACAGATTGTGGGAAAAATAAAATAATTACATAAAATCAATTTATGTTTTGGTTGGAAAATAGTTATAGGAAAAAGGAACAGTTGAATTAATGTAGAAAGTGTAAGGTAATTAAGGCAATAAACTCATTAAAAATTTCAGAGTATAGAAAGTCACAGAAAAAAAAAATAAGATCCAAAATCCAAAATAAATCATTTTCACAAAAGTAGTAGAATCATAAAATAAATTGTTAATAACTAGGATTAAATACTGGGACAAGATATTAGGGGGCCTGACTGAGCACTTTATAGAATTTAGGTTCTGTCTGAAATAACACAATAAATAAGCCCAAATTCTCAAAAAAGGGGACTCAAATGAGTTAAGTTACATGTCAGTCACAAAAATTCATCTGGCTACTTCATTATTTATGCTTTAAACTACTTTCAAGTATGGTGAGAAATTAATACATTCCCAAAGACATCCAGCTAAATCTTTAAGATGCTAAATAATATGCTTTATATCTTATTTCTTATGATCTGGTTTCACTAGCACTTAAAAAACAATGGATTAGAAAAGAAAAATAAGTTATCCTAACTTATAAATTAATGTGTTCATTAACCATATTTTTTGAACTTGTCTTATTCTTCACACTGATGTTATAATAGCAACTAAGTCTGAACAGCAACTGATTAATCCATTCAATAAATACTTAAGTGCTTACTAAGTACCAGGTACCTTGCTAGATTAGGGATAAAATAGTGAGAAAGAAGGTAAAAATAAATGCAGTTAACTAACAACACCACCACAATAAAACAGAAATTGTTCCTGTCTTCAATTGACTTATATCCCAAGGTGACCATTAATCAACAATATTTACAATTAATAAACTAATCATATAAATACATAATTATTAGGAATAAGAATTAAATCTTGCAGTTCAGGATGTGACCTAATTGAGGAATCTTTGCTGAGAATGTTATGCTTAAAGGGAGTAATTGAAAATTAGAAATAATTAAGGGGCACGTTGGTGGCTCAGTCGATTGAGTGTCTAACTCTTGATTTTGGCTCAGGTCATAATCTCAGGGTCATGAGTTCGAGCCCATGTCAGACTCTGTGCTCAGCATGGAGCCTGCTTAGGATTCTCTCTCTCTCTTTCCTATACCCTCCCCCACTCCCCCACTCCCCCAGTTCTCATGCTCAATCTCTCTCTCTAAAAAAATTAATAATAATAATTATTATTATTAAGAGAAGAGGAGAGAAATTTCCACAGAAAGAAAAGAGTATGCTGACAAAGACTCTGTCCTTGACTAAACTCTCAATAGGTTCTTCTGAGCCTAAGACCAGCCCTTGGGCATGTCCTCAAGAACCCAGTTTTAGCAAGGATCCAACTAAAGTCAGTTTAGTCAGAACCGCCACCTTGGTATCTAATAAACTCCTCATTATCCACCATCCTCCAGGTAATGTCTGATCACCCTCACCTGCCTTCAGCAAGCAGAATGATTCTGCCAGAATCCCCCTTTACCCATGTTTCCACTTAGTAATTTTACATCCACTGATCCCAACCCTGATTCTTGTTTGTAAATTCCCAGAACTGAGCTGAGTTCTAATACTAAATCTCTTCCTCTGTTGCAATAGTTCCTGATTAAAATCTGTTTTTACTGCTTTAACTACTGTCAGGCTCTGTTTTGTTTTGTTTTTTTCAAAGATTTTATCCATCCATTTGACAGAGACACAGTGAGAGCAGGAACACAAGCGAGGAAGTGGGAGAGGGAGAAGCAGGCCTCCGGTGGAGCAGGGAGCCCAATGCGGGGCTCGATCCCAGGACCCCGGGGTCATGACCCAAGCCAAAGGCAGATGCCCAACGACTGAGCCACACAAGTGCCTCTGTCAGGCTCTGTTTTTATTTTAACAATGTACATAGGTCCTGAGAAGAGAGGGGTCACTGTATCCCATCAAAAACACCTCCTTATATTTTTCATAATAGCACAGATATGTTTAATATGATTGAGAGGAGTCTGAACACTATTTTTTTCAGGTTTAATCAAAACTTCCCAATGTTTTTTGTAAATAAAGTTTATGAGAACACAACCACAGCCATCGTTTACATATTTTCTGTGGTTGCTCCACCCACCAAAAAAGGCAGAGTTGGGTAATTGTGACCGAAACTGTACAACTACAGAGATTAAAATATTTCCCATCTGGTCCTTCCAAACCCTGTTAATAGACTTTTAATCAGGTGTACAAAACATCAGTTTTATGAGATTACCAAATTTTGCAAAACCTTGGGCACCTCTGGACAAATTTCATGAAGCAACTTGTGACTAATGTTAAGACTTCTTTCCTATTTCCTATTACAATTTTTTTCAAGGTTACCAGAAGCCTCTGCTCAAATAAAATTTTAAGCAGACTCCCAAAATATAAATCAGAATGAAATGGAGCTGCCCTAAGTGAAGAAAGGAGGCCCAGATCTCTCTGCCTAAATATTGAGCCAATCCTTCTAGGCAGAACAAATATTTTGGAAAACACTGCTCTGGGAGCCAAGAATAAGACGGTATTCTACATTTCCAAAGGAGCCATAGTCTTTTACTTTCCCCTAAAACCTTTTATAAATTTTCTTATGCAGAAAGTTTGCATTAATAATATAATGACAATATACAAATAAATTCAACATTTAACATTTTGCCATATTTGCTTTTTCTAAATAGTGCAGCTATATATTTACGAAATTTTACAGAATTAATACCTTTTCTTTTAAAGGTTTTATTTATTTATTTATTTGTCAGAGAAAGCACAAGCAGGGGTAATGGCAGGCAGAGGGAGAAGCAGGCTCCCCACAGAGCAAAGAGCCCGATGTGGGACTCAATCCCAGGACCCTGGGATCATGACGTGAGCCGAGGGCAGACACTCAACCAACTGAGCCACCCAGGCATCCCCAGAATTATTTCTATTTAATCTGCAGGCATCAGGATCCTTCATCCTCAAGTTCTTTAGGATACCTCTCTTAAACTGAAGATGTTCTTCTTCATGAAGATGACCAAAATACCATTACCACATCACAAAAATAATTAGCAACAATTTTCCCTAATACCTAATATATAGTCTACATTCAATTTTACCAACCTGAATTACAACTCTCAAACTCATGCACTGAATTTTTTTATGTCTCTCTGGTTTTTATTTTTCTATGGCAAGTATATATTTGTTTGCTTCTTTTATTATATTGACTTTGTAGACAGACCAAGACTGTTTTGGAGAACATTTTATACCTGGAGTTATCCCATTATGCGTGTTTTTATTGTGTTCATTCTTTCTTGTATTTCCTGGAAATTTAATTGATTGTAACACATTTAATAAATAAAATCTCACAGGTCCACAGGTATTCTTAGGGAAAAAAAAGAGGGAGAGAAACAGCAAAAGCAAAAAACAAACTCATCAGGCTTCAGGTCATTGGAGGTGATTATTACATCAATTTTTTTACTTTGAAAACTTCTAATCAAAGGGAAATAAGCATTCAGCTTTTTCTTTTTAAGGAGGAACTGTATTTTATGCCAAATTGATGAGAAAAAGTGCTTCTTCATAGGAAATTCCAGTCAATAATTGTAGATGGAAAGAAAGAATTAGAAAATCACCATTCTACAATGCCCAAGGAATCATTGATCAAGGAAAAGACAACAAACACATGCTAAAATGATTAGATGAAAGTTTGTTACAGAACCAGCCACCCAATACCAAAAAAATCTCTTAGCCCCTTCCAGGGTACTTATTCATTACAAAGGAAAAAATACAGTTTTGGAGTAGAAAAATCTGTTGGGGGGTACCTGGGTGGCTCAGCTGGTTAAGCGTCTGACTCTTGATTTCAGCTCAGGTCATGATCTCAGGGTCATGAGATTGAGCCCAGAGACCCCCATAGGCTCCACACTGGGCTTGTAGCCTACTTAAGATTCTCTCTCTCCCTCTCCCTACCCCTGTTGAGCTCTCCCCTCTCGCTCTCTCTCTCCAAAAAAAAAAAAAAAAAAGAAAGAAAGAAAAATTTGTTGGCCCACCTTAATTCATATGATCAAACTTAGCACCACTAATACTGAGGAAGTCTGATTTCATGTCCTTCTGATATTTCACAATGTAAAATACACATATCACCCATGAAAGGATCTTACCAAACATTTTTTTCCCCACCTAAAGACTTAATTCTTCTAATCAGTTGCTTGATGAAATAATCTCATAATAACTCAATAAAAATAGATTATTTTTTTAGGTTGTAAGTAAACTTGAAACAATGATTAATCATTCAAGTAACGGGTGTGACCATTCACAGCTGATTAATTGAGAAAGCTGCATACTGGAGAGAAAAGGACGGGAAATAACTATACCTAAAACCCACACTTACATATTCAAACCATTTGTAACTGATAAAGCTCAGTTAAAGCTCAGATAAAGCCCTGTCTACCAAAATTCCTTCTCAGGGCCTCAGTTTTTCCATTGATATGGTAAGTTTTGAGTAACATTTCTCACATTATATACCAAAATTCTATGAATTTTTAAGTCACAGGAAATGGTCTTATAACACAGTTTAGTATAGTGGTTAAGAGTAGGGACTTGAGACCCAGACTGCCTGGATGTAAAATCCAAGCTCTGCACTTGTCATATCCTTTGGAAGCCTCAGCGCATTGATCCATAAAATGGAGATATTGGAATTACCTTACCTACATCATAAGTTTACAGTAAAGCTTTATTCAGTTAATGCAAATAAAATGCTTAGAAAAATGACCATTGCACAGTAAGTATTCAATACACATTATTACATTGTTGCTTACCTAACCCTCTTATTTAAAATGATGATTATATTTTATTTGATATGAGGTCTGAATTAAGACACTGCTGGTATCGATTACACAGCAGAGTTACAACATCGTTGTTGTCAACATGCTTGTCATAATATGCATCTGACGCATTACTGAAAACTGTGCCAGGCTCTAGGATGATTTCACATCTGAAAGCCACTTTCAGCCCCCTTCTCCTTTCTATTTCTCTGCGTAGAGATGACAAAACTAACCTGTAGCAAGAGAAAACTAAGTGATATACTTCTTGCTATGAGAAGTTAGTGGAAATCAACCGGTGGAGTATCTAGCAAAACTTTTAAAACAAGGCAGACTCAGCTGGCATCACTGTTTTTGTCCTTTACTTTTTACCATTCTTTCTGTCTGAAAGACACACACAGCATCAGGAAGGGAAGCATCCATGTTGAGAATGTGAACTGAAAAGCCACAGTCTTGGATGGCAAAAGAGACAAATATAAGAGCAGGGTCTCTGATGGCACCACTGAGCACTTACAGCAGTCAGCCTGCTAGACTTCTTGTTATATGAGAAAAGTAAGTACTTATGTGTTTAAACCACAGTTTATCTGGTTTTCTAATTGCTTGCCACTGAAGACAATCCCAACCAATATACTTATTCTATTTCATTTAATGTCATAAAAACAGTAATAGGGAGGCAAGATTATTATCTCTGTCTGACACATGTAGTAAATATATTCTTTAAAAGCCTTGTTTTGAAAGAAGCTGTAAAGACTGAATCTATCTACAACTTTCATTAAGGTTTAAAACTTTATTTCGCTGAATAGGTTATGAGATGATTATCTTGCATTCTAATTTGTATATTCTTCAACAGAAACTGTACAGCAGCAAATTGAAATGAGTTAATACAAATGACTTATCTTCAAGTCAATTACAACCACCAACGTCTTATTAGATATTTAAAGACTATGAGAAAGGTCTATTGAATTTAACGGAGGATTTGCAGGAAAAAAAACCTAAGAACTTTATTGTGTCTTATGGATTATGAAGGCTTTAAGAACTGTCTAGAAGATTCACCCCATCATGATAAAAATAACCCATAATTCTTAAGGCAATTTAATAAGCCAAAGGAAACCTTGACATTGTGATAGATACTAAAAATATTTATCATTCGGCTCTGAAATAGAGTCCACTGTCTGGTATGCTTTGGATAGTTCATCTATCTATTCTTGTTAAATTAATATGTTAGCACTCTTCAGCTCTCTTATGCTGCTAATTAAATGAAACAGGATAGTTGAAACTCATTTTTGAATGAAATTCAAAGTGATCCCCACTGCAGAAGACACCAGAAGGAATGCAAAGGCACCTTCTACTGCTTGAAGCCTTTTGTTGGGAGCTTGCTGAGTTTCAAGGAAATGGCGCTTTAGCTATAAACTTTCCTCCACTTTTTTATGTTAAAGTTTCTTTCCTCTATTCTACTGCAAACCACAGATTTAAATATAGGTAAAAAATTCTTTCCCTGGTCAACTCACTTCAAGACCTATAGCTATCCATTTTCATGCTGTATGGTATTCAGAGCATATCAAAGGGTGAGAGGAGAACATTCCAAATTTAAAGGCAACTGGATTTCCTAATTCTGCCTGAAGGTATTTCAGATGTTAAGAATAAGCAATTTTTAGAATTTGTTTTTATCCAGAAGTATGCAGAGAACATCTATTCCTCACACCAGCATGGCAAGGTGAATGCAAGCAGGTATTACAAGTGTTCACACTGTACACTCCTCTCTCCACCATCTTTCTTTCTCTATACCCCAGTGACACCGAGATACAACATTTGAGATGATCAAGTAAGTTCTCCTTCTCTATTACCCTATCTTCTTGATCCTGAGGAATACGCTCACAATGGAAACATGGCACATTTAAGCTCTCCCAAGGACTGCACTATATGCACACTCATACATACATGGTAAGCCTGTGTCCTACACTGAATGGAAGCCATGATAAGCAAAGACCAGCACAGGCTCTGAGTCCAGCAAATCCAGACCACATTAGCTAGGCAAATAAAGTCCCTGAGACCTCCAGAAGTTCACATTCTTGTGGAGGGTAAAGATAACAAACAAGCAAACAAATTACTTAATTTTAAACCGTTCTAATTCCTATTAGTTAGATAAGAACATATACATATGAACACTATAAGAACGCTAATGAGGGTGGAATATCATCTTTAGAAGTAAGGCCCTGAAGGGAAGAAGAGATTCTTCTTCCTATCCTCCTAGGGTTCCCTGGATGGAACTTTGTAAATTGGACCAACAACAACAACAACAACAACAAAAAGATTAGTAAGAGATGAGCATGCAAATGTATTTAATGTGAGTTTTGCATAATACAAGAGGCTTCAAAAGGAAATGAAGACCTGAAGAGATGGTTAAACCTGAGCATTTTTATACTGAATTTGATGAAGAATGGAAAGTCACGCAAAGAAGAGGTAAGACAAAAGGGTATGAGCTAAGGATAGTAAACTGGGAAAAAACTTAGCAAAGCCTACTAGTTCAGACTCCCCTTGGCATCACTGCCTTTGGAGATAAGAAGGCTCCTTTTCTCCAGGTATAGGCAGGGCACCTCTCACATGAGGGTCTTATGACCTGCTTCAGTAGAGAAAGGGGAGGCCAGAGAGTCCTTACTGGTACTACCAATTCTCAGATTCCTTCAGCTTCAAATTTTCATTATGCCAATAATGCCATATTTGGGAATAGCATATTCTGAAGCCCATCAAACTCTATTTTTGACAAGACCACAAGTGAACAGGCATTTAAATTGTAATGCTGGGAAGGTAGAATATCCTGGCAGATGCAGTAGCTGGTTCAAGGGCTCCAAGATAAGAATGAAACTAATGGGATTTTAGGAACAGAAACAAGGCCACTGAAGCTGGACCAGAACTGTTAAGAAGGGACCTGGTAAGTGACAGGCTGGGGCTGGCTTTCCATCAGACTATACAGACTATGAAGAGGCTGAGAGATTATGGAGTGTCTCACACAGGGGAGAAGTGAGAATTTATGTGTATATTAAAAGGACCTCTTTCTGAAGCATAGAGATGCTATTATGGGGCTAACTTACAGGGCTACACTAAAGAGCTCACATACTTAAAGGACTAAATTCAATGTTTGGTGTATAATTAGAATTCAATAAACATTAGCTCATTATTATCTCTTTTTGTTATGATGATGTGCCACAACAATGTATCCCAAATCTATAATCCTAAACAATGTATACCAAATCCCAAAGGAGGAGGACTACATTTTAGAGGGTATTTAACTTTTAATTGCTTTTCTTTATCATAAAAGTCATACACACTCATTTATAGAATCCATAAAACTATGAAGAACTATCACAAAGAATAAAAGGAAAATCTGCAACCATAATTCTTTCTCCCCCAGATAATTGCTAGTAGTAATTCTTTTCCTCTAGATTTTTTTCTATGCAATCATATTCATAGGGTTGAACTCTACTTTCATACTTTTTATGCGGTTACATTTTTTCGTGTTAATTAAAGAATGTTAAGATTTAACATACTCACATAATCTCTTTCCAGAAGCAAGGTGCCATACAAAATCACTATTATTGTCTCTGCACATTTGTTTAACTCTCCAGCATGTCAAAATTGAATGTGTGTGTTTTCACAGTTAAGTCTCAATCCAACTCTCTGATATATGTTGAGCACACTGGAATTTTTATACCCAATTTTTTTTTAATTTTTTATTGTTATGTTAATCACCATATATTACATCATTTGTTTTGGTGTAGTGTTCCATGATTCATTGTTTGTTCATAACACCCAGTGCTCCATGCAGAATGTGCCCTCTTTAATACCCATCACCAGGCTAACCCATCCCCCTACCCTCCTCCCCTCTAGAAACCTCAGTTTGTTTTTCAGAGTCCATCATCTCTCCTGGTTCGTCTCCCCCTCTGACTTACTCCCCTTCATTCTTCCTCTCCTGCTATCTTCTTCTTTTTCTTTTTTCTTAAAATATGTTGCGTTATTTGTTTCAGAAATACAGATCTGTGATTCAACAGTCTTACACAATTCACAGCACTCACCATAGCACATACCCTCCCCAACGTCCATCACCCAGCCACCCCATCCCTCCCACCCCCGACCACTCCAGCAACCCTCAGTTTGTTCCTGAGATTAAGAATTCCTCATATCAGTGAGGTCATATGATATATGTCTTTCTCTGATTGACTTATTTCACTCAGCATAACACCCTCCAGTTCCATCCACGTCGTTGCAAATGGGTAAATTGAGACTTCACTGGCCAGCCAGAAAAACTATAGTTCAAATGAATAGGAAAGTTAAATCTAAAACTTTTGTTTCTGGTCCACTGTTCCACTAAGCCCTTCTGACAGCCCTTCCTCAGTTTACCCAAGATCCTTTCTGCTCAGTGCTCTGTGGTCTGGTCCACACTTACAGCTTTTTAGAAATATGGACTCTCAGGCCCCATACCAGATCTACTGATGCACAGCCTGCATTTTAACATCTCTAGATAATTTCTTTATACATTAAAGTTTGAGAAGCATGAAGTAATACACTTTCAACCCCTTGTATAAAGAGGCTAGGATGACCAAAATAACTATGTGATGATCCCTCTCAGTCTTACACTTCAAGCTGAACACAAGCATTTATTGGTTTCATACAGAAGACAGGAAAAATAGCAATTTTGAGCTAAAAATGTTCTACCAGCCATATATTTATTGCTACTAAAACACAGCATAAAAATGAGCTACTTACTCACTTAGCTGAAAGCCATTAACTAAAAAGGATTGCAGAACTTGCATTTTAAAAATAATTTTCACCTGCAGATAGACTACTTCATGTACAAAAATGGCAGTGTGAATAAACATTCATTTTACCATTGATTATATTAGCAAAAGGCCAGCAAAACTCTAAATGTGGTTACAAGGGATTGGTTACATAAATCATGCTACATCTGTACAATAGCAAACTATTCTGTCATTTAAAAGGATGTAATATTATGGAATGCCCTCCCAAGTGTTGTTAAGTGAAAACTAACAAGATGCGTTGTATGTGTGGAAAGACACATAAATATGATTGTAATCATATAGAATATTTCTGGAGGAATATGCAAGATACTAGCAACATATTTTTGTGAGAGGGGAACCAAATGACTTGGGGAGAGGACAAGAGACTTACATTTCACTGGGCATGTTTTTTATATATTTTGAACAGTATACAATGTGTATATTATCTATTCTATCATTTTAAACAAACACCTACAGAAATTATTTTTATTCAAGGCAGTGGAAGATGGGGAGGCAGTAATTATCATGGATATAACAACAATGTTAATCTTTACATGACATAAAAGCAGAGAATAGAAATGGAGTTAGATTTGCAATTTAGCAATTTGTCTTCACCATTAATTAGTTCAGTGACTAGTTCAATCCCTTTTATTTTCAAGTCTCAGTATTTATTTTAGAAGAGAGCAAGCTATCTTTCCCACCTTATAATATCATAAAGATGAAATAAGGAAATGCATAGAGAGAGCCATTATGAACTATAATATACTATACAAAATGAAGTCTGTATTATTGAGCTTAGATGCTTAATGTTTTGATATTGTCTAAATGGAAACACATCAAATATTAACCACCTCCTTTATTGTTCCCCTCCAATACAACCTACATTTTGTTGATAAATGCGTCTTTCTGAATCACAAATCTTAAATGAATCTGCCTACAAAATCCAGGAACATGTCAAATGCATATGGCTTTCCAGGCTCGTAGTGACCTTGCCCAATTAAAAACAAATGAATGACAACAACAACAAAGTAAGGTTTCCTTTAATTATTTTTTAAAATACTCTATATGTTTCAATGCAAGTGTTGTATGTTCTTTGCCCCTAAGCACTATCTTCAAGCTGACTTCAACTTGTTAGGGTTTGGTCTGTGGCAATGTTAGGAAAAAGTTGCTCATTCTTACATTCCAAATCCAATGTGCATGGATGTTGGGGGTAGAAATGGGGGGAGATGCCAGGGACGTGATGATAGTGATGATGTTGTGACACTAATCTATTCCCTTACAAATGCTGAGGCAAATGTTAAATAAAGCTTGCCTGAAATACCTATTAAATGTCTCAATTTCTATCTTACCTACTAATACCTGGCAGGTTATAACTACCAAAAGAGAGCCTGTTTTGTGCTCTCCTGGATTGTCTAGTCTTCTTTCTCTACTGAAGGAAAGCATACCATTTAAGGACCATTTCAAATGTGATTCCTTTAAGGACCATTTGAAATGTGGCTCCTTTCAGTAAGTCACTTCTAATTACCTCAATGTTTTCTAGCCTTGTCTGAATCACTACTATATACTCTCAGCTATCTTATGAGATGTCACATTCTCATGTGTTATAATTAGTTGATTCATATTTTCTTTCCTATGACACAGTATGCTGAGGATAAGATTGTGTCTTGTTCATTTTTACATCTGCAAAAGGATTTCATAATGAGTAGGCATTCAGCAAATGTTGATTCATCACATCAGGTAATAAATAATAAGTATGCCCCCAAATTTACTTGGATCTGTGTGATAAAACAATTCAGTCTCTTTAAGTGAAAAACAACTGTCCATGAAAGGAACACATTTAATCAACAAAGGAATTACCTTTATAAAGACCTCCTTTGCACTGGGAATTTATTTCCTACAGCTATCTTTTTAGTAAATTTTGTTGGGAAAGAAAATACATTTGTATAAACTAAGGTAAATTATTCTCTAAACTTGCAATACATACAAATTAGCAGATTATTTTCAAATTGCTAACTTTGCTTGTGTTACTTGTACGTGTTTAAAAGTTCATCCCCCTTGTATGCATTCATTTATTCAAAAACCACTGAAACAAGTTAAGATAAACAGAATAGACTTTTGTTCCAAACTGGAATCCCAACAGAAAGAAAAAAATTACAGTGACATTAATAACTAATGATTCAATCAAAAATTGATTTAAGACAAATTGACAGAGATGAAAGTCATATTTAGACTCATTTAGTCTGTCTGGAAGAGTTGGTGGAAAATGAAAGCCAATAAGTGCTAAAATTCTGAGAGAAATTACACATTTAATTCATAATCTCTAGCTTTATTTTGAAATCATTTCAGTGAGTTACATTAAACCACATCAAAACTTAAAGATGCCTTTTTTTTTTAAAGACTGTGTCTCCGTGTTGAGCTTTTCAGTAGAGGTATCTGATGCATACCTGAGCCTCACATATATTTCCATAGCTCTAATCATGAGCCACTAAATGGGCTTTATAATAGACAAATAGAGAATTACACAGGAAACTCTAGTAAGTAGCTCCTATCACCTTGGTTGGCTATGATTTTGCTTCAAGCCTTCACCTTAACGTTGACTTAGCCATGACCCCATTCCTTCTAAGCTTCTATGTATGGTTGGTTAGTCATAACTTAACCTCCTTTTAACTTGCCTGAGGAAGTTCACTCATTCCTCACTCTATCAGAAGTGCAAACAACAAAAACCAACTCTAGCTAACTCCAGCAAACTAAACAATCTGTTAGGAAAAGGTGAAAGGAGGTTCCAAAAGAGTAGAAAACCTGAGTGCTCTGACCTTTTAGGGAGCAGAAACAGTTAGATGGTATTTTTGATGATACAACCGGCTTGATGAAGGATTTCAGACCTGTCTCCCTCTTGTGTCACTTGCGGTCAAGGGCTGAGTTTCTGACAGTGAGTACCTGGTTATCTTAGTTTCTTGCCACATGGCCCAACCCTCTCGAAGAAGTCAAGGCAGCTAACAGACAGGTAAAAGTGCATCGCACCAGGAACCGGGATGGGACTTCCCAGGTGGAAGGAGGGGACGGAGAAGAGAGACATTTACTTCCCCTCTGACACCCCCTCCCACACACACCCATTTTCTTAAAACCTTTCCTCTTAGGCTTAGAAATCTCAGATTACTGGGGGCGGAGCAAGATGGCAGAGGAGTAGGAGACCTGGATTTCATCTGGTCTCAGGAATTCAGCTGAATAGGGATCAAACCATTCTGAACACCTACGAACTCAACAGGAGATCGAAGAGAAGAATAGCAACAACTCTCTGAACAGAAATGGACCACTTTCTGGAAGGTAGGACGTGCAGAGAAGTGAATCCGAGGCGATATTCGGGAGGATAGACGGCGGGGGAGGGGGCCTCCATTGGCCGCTTCTGGCAAGTGATAGAGCCGCGGAGCACAAAATCAGAACTTTTAGAAGTCAGCTCCACTGAGGGACGTCACTCCAGTGGCTAAGCGGGGGGTGGAACCCTCATGGGACAGTGTGGTCTCAGGACCCTCGGGGTCACGGAAAGACCAGGGGTGCCTGAGTGCGGCAGAGCTCCCAGGTATCAGAGCGGGGAAGCCGGCTGCAGAGACGGAGCCGAGGCGCAGGCTCTCAGCTCGGGGTTGCCATAAACTGTGATCGGTGACAGTCAGGCCACTGCTCCTCCAGCAGGGACCCAACAAGCGGCAGAGCTGGGGAGACTCCCCTTTCGCCCCCTGGAGGAGCAGCGCGGGAGTGCACTGCAGGGATCTGCTGGGTTTGGAGACTCCACGCGGGGTCAGGTGCCAGAGATAGAAACGCTCGGTCACAGGCCGGGTGAGCACGGAGTGTGGCCAGAGACTGGGGAGACGGGAGTGACTGACTGCTTTTCTCTGGGGGCGCACTGAGGAGTGGGGCCCCAAGTTTTCGGCTCCTCTGGGGTGGAGATTGGGAGGCTGCCATTTTCACTGTCATCCTCCAAAGCTGTCCGGAAAGCTTGCAGGGAACAAAAGCTCTCGAGAGCAGACCCGAGCAGATTGCTTAGCCGGGACTGACAAGGGCGGGGCAATTCCACCTCCAGCAAAGACACTTGGGATCCACGGCAACAGGCCCCTCCCACAGAAGATCAGCAAGAAGAGCCAGCAAGCCAAGACCAAGTTTACCAATCAAGGAGAACAGCAGAACTCCAGCACTAGGGGAATATTGCACATAGAATTCATGGCTTTTTTTACCATGATTCATTAGTCTTTCAAAGTTAATTTTTTTAACATTTTTGAATATTTCTTTTTCCCTTTTTCAATGAACATCTTATCAATCCCTTTAAAAAAATTTTTTTTTATTTTTCATCTTAGAGTCATATTCTATCCCTTCATAGTAGTTACCCTTATTTTTGGCATATATATATAAGTTGTTCTCCTATAAAAATTTTGAAATACAGTTTCCTCTAAAATATCAAAATACACCCTAAATTTCTAGTGTATGGCTTTATTCTAGTCTCCTGCCTGATCACATTCTCTCCCGTTTTTTTTTTCTTTCTTTCTTTTTTTTTAATCCTTTCTTTTTTCAAGCACCTTATCAATTCCTCTTTTAAAACTTTTTATAATTTTCATCTTTACAATCATATTCATCCCTTCATTGTATCAACCTTTATTTTATACATATATGTCTTTATTTCTTTAAAATTTTAGGAAGCACTTTCTTCTAACAGACCATAATACACCCAAAATCTAGTGTGTGGCACTGATCTATGCACTAGCCTGATCATATTTGATCACATTCTGTTTTTTTTGTTTTGTTCTGTTTTTGTTTCTTTTTATCTTTTTCTTTTTCTTTTTTTTTTTCTCTTTCTTTTTTCTTTCTTTCCCTTTCTTTTCCCCTGGTTTCAGGCCTTTTCTGATTTCTTTAGAGTATATTTTCTGGGGACTTTGTTAACCTGATAGCATTTGTTCTCTCATTCATCTATTCTCCTCTGGACAAAATGACAAGATGAAAAAAATCACCTCAACAAAAAGAACAAGAGGTAGTACCATCTGCCAGGGACCTACTCAATATGGACATTAGTATGATGTCAGACCTAGAGTTCAGAATCATGATTTTAAAGATTCTAGCTGGGCTTGAAAAAAGCATGGAAATTATTAGAAAAACCCTTCCTGGAGAAATAAAAGAATTAAAATCTAACGAAGTCGAAATCAAAAAGGCTATTAATGAGGTGCAATAAAATTGGGGGCACTAACTGCTAGGATAAATAAGGCAGAAGAGAGAATTAGCAATATAGAAGACCAAATG
The DNA here is from genome assembly GCF_037043125.1 of Eumetopias jubatus. Classification (NCBI taxonomy): domain Eukaryota; kingdom Metazoa; phylum Chordata; class Mammalia; order Carnivora; family Otariidae; genus Eumetopias; species Eumetopias jubatus. The sequence continues at coordinate 170,100,313 of NW_028274807.1, forward strand.
ATGGAAAATATAGAAGCTGAGAAAAAGAGAGATAAACAACTACTGGATCATGAGGGCAGAATTCGAGAGATAGGTGATACGATAAGATGAAACAACATTAGAATAATTGAGATTCCCAAAGAAGAAGAAAGAGAGAGGGGCAGAAGGAATATTGGAGCAAATTATAGCAGAGAACTTCCCTAATGTGAGGAAGGAAACAGGCATCAAAATCCAGGAGGCACAGAGAACGCCTCTCAAAATCAGTAAAAATAGGACAACACCCCTACATCTACTAGTAAAACTTACGAGTCTGAGAGACAAAGAGAAAATCCTGAAAGCAGCTCGGGAGAAGAGATTTGTAACCTATAATGGTAGAAACATTAGATTGGCAACAGACATATCCACAGACCTGGCAGGCCAGAAGGGACTGGCATGATATCTTCAGAGCACTAAACGAGAAAAATATGCAGCCAAGAATACTATATCCAGCTAGGCTGTCATTGAATATAGAAGGAGAGATAAAAAGCTTCCACGACAAACAAAAACGAAAGGAATTTGCAAACACGAAACCAGCCCTACAAAAAATATTGAAAGGGGTCCTCTAAGCAAAGAGAGAGCCTAAAAGCAGCATAGACCAAAAAGGAACACAGACAATATACAGTAACAGTCACCATACAGGCAATACAATGGCACTAAATTCATACCTTTCAATAGTTACCCTGAATGTAAATGGGCTCAATGCCCCAATCAAAAGTCATAGGCTATCAGATTGGATTAAAAAACAAAACCCATCGATATGCTGTCTGCAAGAGACTCATTTTAGACCCAAAGACACCCCACAGTGAAAGTGAGGGGGTGAAAAACTATTTACCATGCTAATGGACACCAAAAGAAAGCTGGGGTGGCAATCCTTATAGCAGACAAATTAGGTTTTAAAACAAAGACTGTAATAAGAGATGAGGAAGGACACTGTATCCTACTAAAGGGTCTATCCAACAAGAAGATCTAACAATTGTAAATATCTATGCCCCGAACATGGGAGCAGCCAATTATATAAGGCAAGTAATAACAAAAGCAAAGAAACACATTGACAACAATACAATAATAGTGGGGGACTTTAACACCCCCCTGACTGAAATGGACAGATCATCTAAGCAAAAGATCAACAAGGAAATAAAGACTTTAAATGACACCCTGGACCAGATGGACTTCACAGACATATTCAGAACATTCCATCCCAAAGCAACGGAATACACATTCTTCTTTAGTGCCCATGGAACATTCTCCAGAATAGATCACATCCTAGGTTACAAATCAGGTCTCAACCAGTACCAAAAGATTGGGATGATTCCCTGCATATTTTCAGACCACAATGCTTTGAAACTAGAACTCAGTCACAAGAGGAATAACAGAAAGAACTCAAATACATGGAGGCTAAAGAGTATCCTACTAAAGAATGAATGGGTCAACCAGGAAATTAAAGAAGAATTAAAAAAATTCAAGAAAACCAATGAAAATGAAAACAAAACTGTCCAAAATCTTTGGGATGCAGCAAAGGCAGTCCTAAGAGGAAAGTATATAGCAATACAAGGATTTCTCAAGAAACAAGAGAGGTCTCAAATACACAACCTAACCCTAAACCTAAAGGAACTGGAAAAGAACAACAAATAAAACCTAAACCCAGCAGGAGAAGAGAAATCATAAATATCAGAGCAGAAATCAATGAAATAGAAACCAAAAGAACAGTAGAACAGATCAACGAAACTAGGAGCTGGTTCTTTGAAAGAATTAACAAGATTCACAAACCCCGGCCATACTTATCAAAAAGAAAAGAGAAACGACCCAAATCAACAAAATCATGAAGGAAAGAGGAGAGATCACAACCAACACCAAAGAAATACAAACAATTATAAGAACATATTATGAGCAACTCTATGCCAGCAAATTAGATAACCTGAAAGAAATGGATGCATTCCTAGAGATGTATCAACTACCAAAATTGAACCAGGAAGAAATAGAAAACCTGAACAGACCTATAACCACTAAGGAAATTGAAGCAGTCATCAAAAATCTCCCAAGAAACAAAAGCCCAGGGCCAGATGTCTTCCCAGGGGAATTCTACCAAACATTTAAAGAAGAATTAATACTTATTCTCCTGAAACTGTTCCAAAAAATAGAAATGGAAGGAAAACTTCCAAACTCATTTATGAGGCCACCATTACCTTGGTCCCAAAACCAGACAAAGACCCCATCAAAAAGGAGAAATATAGACCAATATCCTTGATGAACATGGATGCAAAAATTCTCACCAAAATACTAGCCAATAGGATCCAACAGTACATTAAAAGGATTATTCACCATGACCAAGTGGGATTTATCCCTGGACTGCAAGGTTGGTTCAATATCTGCAAGTTAATCAACATGATACAATACATTAACAAAAGAAAGAACAAGAATCATATGATCCTCTCAATAGATGCAGAAATAGCATTTGACAAAGTACAGCATCCTTTCTTGATCAAAACTCTTCAGAGCATAGACATAGAGGATACATACCTCAATATCATAAAAGCCATCTATGAAAAACCTACAGCGAATATAATTCTCAATGGGGAAAAGCTGAGAGCTTTCCCCCTAAGGTCAGGCACACTGCAGAGATGTCCACTATCAGCACTGCTATTCAACATAATATTAGAAGTCCTAGCCACAGCAATCAGACAACAAAAAGAAATCAAAGAAATCCAAATCAGCAAGGAGGAAGTCAAACTCTCACTCTTTGCAAATGATTTGATACTGCATGTGGAAAACCCAAAAGACTCCACCCCAAAACTGCTAGAACTCATACAGGAATTCAGTAAAGTGGCAGGATATAAAATCAATGCGCAAAAATCAGTGGCATTCCTATACACCAACAACAAGACAGAAGAGAGAGAAATTAAGGAGTCGATCCCATTTACAATTGCACCCAAAACCAAAAGATACCTAGGAATAAATTTAACCAAAGAGGCAAAGGATCTGTACTCAGAAAACTATAAAATACTCATCAAAGAACTTGAGGAAGACATAAAGAAATGGAAAAACGTTCCAGGCCCTTGGATTGGAAGAACAAACTTTGTGAAGATGTCAATGCTACCTAGAGCAATCTACACATTCAATGGAATCCCTATCAAAATACCATCCACTTTTTTCAAAGATATGGAACAAATAATCCTAAAATTTGTATAGAACCAGGAGAGACCCCACATAGCCAGAGGAATGTTGAAAAAGAAAAGCAGAGCTGGCGGCATCACAATTCCAGGCTTCCAGCTCTAGTACAAAGCTGTCATCATCAAGACAGTATGGTACTAGCAAAAAACAGCCACATAGATCAATGGAACAGAATTGAGAGCCCAGAAATGGACCCTCAAGTCTATGGTCAACTCATCTTTGACAAAGCAGGAAAGAATGTCCAATGGAAAAAGACAGTCTCTTCCACAAATGGTGTTGGGAAAATTGGACAGCCACATGCAGAAGAATGAAACTGGACCATTTCCTTACACCACACCCAAAAATAGACTCCAAATGGTTGAAACACCCAAACGTGAGATAGAAGTCCATCAAAATCATAAAGGAGAACACAGGCAGCAACCTCTTCGACCGCAGCCGCAGCCACTTCTTCCTAGAAACATTGCCAAAGGCAAGGGAAGCAAGGGCAAAAATGAACTATCGGGATTTCATCAAGATAAACACCTTTTGCACAGCAAAAGAAATAGCCAACAAAACCAAAAGACAACTGACAGAATGGGAGATAATTGGGATTTGCAAATGACATATCAGATAAAGGGCTAGTATCCAAAATTTATAAAGAACTTATCAAGCTCAACACCCAAAGAACAACTAACCCAATCAAGAAATGGGCAGAAGACATGAACAGACATTTTTCCAAAGAAGACATCCAAATGGCCAACAGACACATGAAAAAGTGCTCAACATCACTCGGCATCAGGGAAATCCAAATCAAAACCTCAATGAGATACCACCTCACACTCGTCAGAATGGCTAAAATGAACAAGTCAGGAAACAACAGATGTTGATGGGGATGCGGAGAAAGGGGAAGCCTCCTATACTCTTGTTGGGAATGCAAGCTGGTGCAACCCCTCTGGAAAACAGTATGGAGGTTCCTCAAAAAGTTGAAAATACAGCCACCGTATGATCCAGCAATTGCACTACTGGGTATTTACCCCAAAGATACTAATGTCACGATCCGAAGGGGTATGTGCACCCCAATGTTTATAGTAGCAATGTCCACAATAGCCAAACTTTGGAAAGAGCCAAGATGTCCATCAACAGATGAATGGATAAAGAAGAAGTGGTATATATACACAATGGAATATTATGCAGCCATCAAAAGGAATGAGATCTTGCCATTTGCAACGACATGGATGGAACTAGAGGGTGTTATGCTGAGTGAAATAAATCAATCAGAGAAAGACATGTATCATATGACCTCACTGATATGAGGAATTCTTAATCTCAGAAAAAAAACTCAGTGTTGCTGGAGTGGGGGTGGGGTGGGAGGGATAGGGTGGCTGGGTGATAGACATTGGGGAGGGTATGTGCTATGGTGTGCACTGTGAATTGTGCAAGACTTTTGAATCACAGATCTGTACCTCTGAAACAAATAATGCAATATATGTTAAGAAAAAAAAAAGAAGAAGATAGCAGGAGGGGAAGAATGAAGGGGAGTAAATCAGAGGGAGAGACGAACCATAAGAGACGATGGACTCTGAAAAACAAGGTGAGGGGGGTGGGGGGGATGGGTTAGCCTGGTGATGGGTATTAAAGAGGGCACATTCTGCGTGGAGCACTGGGTGTTATGCACAAACAATGAATCATGGAACACTACATCCAAAACTAATGATGTCATGTATGGTGATTAATATAACAATAAAAATTTAAAGAGAAAAAAGGAAAGCTCAGATTACCAATAAAGGAAACTTGCAGCCTTAAAAATCAAGAAAAAGATCACGTAGTTTCAGGTCTCCTTGCCTTTGCCCACACGATTCACTCTGACTGAAATGCCATTAATATTTGCCAGGTGAAATTCCACTCCTTATTCCAAACCTAGTTCAAATATTACCTCCTCTGTAATGATTTTCCTGACCTCTCCAGGAAGATTTAATCAGTCCTGCCCCTGAGCCTCCAAAGCGCATTCTTCATCACGGGACGGACTTATCTCCGCATTACAGTTAATTGTTTAAGTGTAGGTCTCCAGGATCGGGCTGTGAGGGCAGTACGGAAGGTACCCACCCGGCTGTGCGAACTTGTCCAGCTCCGCATTCTCTCCTCTGACCCGGCCAGCATGTCTCCCACACTTGCTCTTGGAATACGTGAAGAACAGCTGGTGGGTACTGCTCAGATAAACCCGTAGGCCTAAGATGGAGCCACCCCTGACTGTCGCCTCAGCACACCAAACTTCCGCGTGCCTTTAAATGCTCCGCTTGACCAGAACTGCAGGGTAACCCGTCAGCCAGTCCTCAAAACGCCAAGCCGACTTGAGGTTCCACAGTCAAGTTCCTCATTCCTCGAGCTTTCTAAATAAAAGTCAGACAGGCAACCACTGCCAGTCCCGCCGGGCTGCCCCACCGCTGCGTGGAAAGCTGGGAACCTCGCTCTTGCCCAAAATCCCGCAAGAAGAGTGCTCAGGGTTCGCAAGGCTCTGTCCTCCCCCACCCTGCCCAGTGCTTTCCCTTGAAGAGAAGGCGTCAAACTCTCGACTCCGCTGCTCTAGTTTTGTCATTTGATACTACTAAACTGAAAAATTCCTTCCAGTTACTCTCTGATGCCGTTCGGTGTGATGTGTCGGATAATCATTACAAAATAAGCACAATTTTTATTTATTTATTTTAAGATTTGATTTATTTATTTGACAGAGAGACAGGGAGAGAAGGAGCACAAACCCAGACAGAGTGAGAGGGAGAAGCAGGATTCCCACGGAGCTGGGAGCCAGATACGGGGCTCGATCCCAGGAGTCTGGGATCGTGATCCCAGCCGAAGGCAGACACCTATCGACTGAGCCACCCACGTGCCCCCAAAATAAGCACAATTTTTAAAGTTGGGTTTTGAAGCGGGTCATGTTGGGAATTAGGCTGAATTAGTTTAACGGTTCTGCATAGCCACTGTCATGATGGTTATTCTGAAAAGAAAGAAAAAAAAAGTATCAGGCATTCAAAAATCTCTAGGCTTGATTTTACAGAAAAGAAACTCAATAGATATTATTCTTGCTTCCTACAAACTTAATATCTAATCTGACTGGTAATGATATGGACAGACATTATGCAAGGGAGGGCTGGAGTAATGGACACATAATAATAATTTTTTTTAAAAAGTAAATTACCCATATATCCAGAAAGTAATATGTGAGTATCTAAGAATGAAGTGCAAAAAAATTTTAGTTGAGAAAAGATGAATTTGGGGTGCCTGGGTGGCTCAGATGGTTAAGCGTCTGCCTTTGGCTCAGGTCATGATCCCAGGGTCCTGGGATCGAGCCCCACATCGGGCTCCTGGCTCAGCGAGGAGCCTGCTTCTCCCTCTGCCTCTCTCCCTGCTCATGCTTTCTCTCTCTCTGTCTGTATCTCTGTGTCTCAAATGAATAAATAAAATCTTTAAAAAAGAGAGAGAAAAGATGAATTTATATCCAATAACAGATGCAAATAGCCACTTTCCTAACTGCTCAAGGTAAATTAGAAAGCATCTACTTCAGAATTCTTACAAATATGACTGCCTCACTTATTTGACATTTAAATTTCTCCATGACTTAAAAATGTTATTTAGCTTTTATTTGGCCTGTTTTGTCACTCCAGTGAGATTTTAAACTCTATGAAGACAAGCACCATCTTTTAACTTCTGTGATATTATGGAAATGCACCACACAGTTCTATAATCTTAAAATGCTCAATAAATATATTGGGAGGAAAGCACTTTCACTACCTTTATATCCCTTGAGTTCCAGGGAGCAAAATGATAAAAAAAAAAAAAAAAAAAACTTGTGGTCTTCAGGTTTTTGTATTTATTTTTTTAATCTATGTAAAGGAAGGAATTTTCCACACTCCAAGTTATTGATATTAATCTTTACATGTGGAAAGCATACTCGTATTAAAAAAATTCTCACAAAAGAGTTTTATTAATTTAACAACCTGAACATTCTAAATGGATATAAATCCAGAGTTTCTCTGATACATACAACTGCCTTATTTCTTCAAAGCATTAACAATATGAATATGATTGCCAATACTTGCTTTTAACATCACTTCCAACTAGTCTACACTGCACTAAAATTCCTGTGTTTGCAGGATATTCATTTGAAATTATTCCTGAGGCAGGCTACTAGAATAATAATAATGGTAATGATAATAATAACAATAACAATAATAATAATAAAGCAATAACAGAATCAGGAAAACCAATAGGATTAGTGAAAAGGAATTCCTAGTCTATATTTATAGCTCATTTGTATTTAATAGCGAATTAGACTTGGAGTGGTTATTGTGTGTTTCATCAATTCTGCCGACAAGTGTTAAAAACGAAAAAGCAATTTTCTCCTGACAAACATAGACCTTTGACACTAACTACATTCTTATTTGCACATAAATGGTTTAAATGAACTGAAGTCATTTTGGTTTATTTAGTTCCTTCCTCAACCTCTCCAACAGACCTGTGGTGTTTGGGTAGGAATCACTTTCACAGGAACCCACACCGAATACCTGCTTAAACTGGCCAGTAATTCTATTAGTCGTTGAGTTTTATTTCATCTAAATACACAGTAGATGAACTACAGTAATTCTCTCTGATTGTTGAAAAGAACTTGTGTTTAGTATTAGCACCACTGTAAAAAATTAAATAAGTCAGGGGCGCCTGGGTGGCTCGGTCGGTTGAGCGGCTGCCTTCGGCTCGGGTCATGGTCCCGGGGTCCTGGGATCGAGCCCCATGTCCGGCTCCCTGCTCAGCGGAGAGCCTGCTTCTCCCTCTCCCTCTGCCTGCCACTCTGCCTACTTGTGCTATCTCTCTGTCAAATAAATAAATGAAATCTTTAAAAAAAAAATTAAATAAGTCAAATATAAACAGAGGTGTTTATATTAATTTAGTTCTAGAGAAGGTTATAAAATTTTTATAATGAAAAACATAAAAGGTTGAACACATTTCCATATTGTCTGAATCTAAAGACAGCACAGGAGAATAATTTTTTCTCTGACCATTTAGATATTATATAGCCCATTTATTGAACACTGTTTGATGACAAACAACATGCTAGACATGAGCCTAGAGGAGGGAGGATTATAGAAGAAATGAAAGGCTGGTTTCCTGATTCTTAGTTTATCTACAAAACAAGGAGATAAAAATAGTTCTAAAAATTTATGAAAACATTTAAAGAAGTTGTAAAAAAAATTCTTTATTAAGAGATTTAATAAAGGCTGCTAAAATACTTTGTTCATGTTGTACTTTACTATTTTCACAGACATCTTTCCACATGAATCTTATGAGAGTGTAATTAGTTCCATTCAGGGTCAGTTTCAAGGAGATGGTACCTGTGTAACGGCATATGACCTCAGGCTTGGAATGGTCCCAGGCTTAGTTTAATGCTCTGATGTTACTGTCCTGAAATTCTTGATAATATTTGAACAAAGAGTCTTTATTTTGTACTGGGCCCCAAAAATTACACTTGCATATGACAGACAAGAAAAGACACAGAGGGAGTCATCTTCAAACTCACAGAAAAAAATTAATTGACTTGTCTAGAGAAGAAAAAGAAAATATGGAATTTCACTGGGTCTTTAATAGTACAGTGGGAATAAATGTGATTTGGGTGACAAAAAGGAGGAAAATGGGCTAATTCCAGGAGGATAAACCTATGAACTGTTTCTGTCAGGATGCTCATTTTTGGAGTAGGCAACTAGGGTCCACCCAGACTCGGGTTTATCTGTGCCTGATGAAATGCTAGCAAAAATCTCTAATGGGAGTTTTAAAAAAGGCAAGGATTGAAATTAACTAGAGCACACTGTGAATAAGAGACCTACAGCCAACCCGATGTCATATGTCTACTACAACAGTCAACCTTCCCTTGTTCAATGGGCTTCGGGTTGTCTCCTCAGTTTGGGACAATTGTTTCTGTGCTGCTGTTGACTCTATGAAAACCAAAATACTCTGTGCATTTGAAAGGAGCTGACACAACACTAGTTGTGCCTCACTTGCCTCTGAAGTGTGGCCTTCCAGAATATTCTGGCTTTCCTTTCATTCTCACTCCTCACTGTATCCTCCTAACTATGTGTATTTTTTAAGACCTTATACAGTTTGGGTTTGAAATGCTTTAGACAAGGGGTGGAAAATTATGTCCAGGGCCTGGTTTTGTAAAGCTCTCAAATTAAGAATGGTTTCCACAGTTTTAAAGGGTTGTAAACAAAACAAAATAAATGACACGGAACAGGCAACTGGTGGTAAGGGGCAGGGGTGAAGGGCGGGGAGGTGGTTAGTGCAGCGGGTTACTGTTAATATATGTAGCCTGCAAATCCTAACATATTTAGTATCTAAACTTTTACAGAAAAAAGCATGCCACTCCCTGGTCTAGATAGGTTCAGCCATTTTTAGAGAAATACATTATATTTTTCAGTCTTCCTGACCAAGAACAATTATTAGGGTATCTTAAAGCTAGTGTCCTTACATCTTTAACAGCTAGACTCACTATTCACAAAGCATAGTAGGGCCTTAAGAACTCTGTCAGGCTGATGTCTTGATCTTGGAGAGTTGGGACTACATTACCCTCACCTCAGAGCAAGACTCCATTCAGACCTGCACTCCTTCCTGACCTTGATTCAACCTTGACTACCTCTCCTTGGATCTCAGCCTCAGTCAGAGTCAGCAGCAAATTGTAGGCTGCTAGTAATGTTTTACTTTCATCCTATCTTCTCTCCTCTCCCTCTTTTTCCCCTCCTGAAAAGCAGTCTGCTTATGCTAACCAAAAATTTACCTCTTTCTTGTTGTGCCTGTGGGTCCACATCACTTTGACAACCTTCAAGAAATGCAATCAGAAGAATTCTTTGGCCCAGCTCACATGTCTAGAGTGCATATCTAGAGTGCAGACCTTGGTTTTGGCAGCTGTACTTCCTTTGTTGCATTCACCTGCTTAGTGGCAGGTTATTTTCCCAGGCATAGACAAAGTCCATCAAGCTCTCAGAATCTTGGCCACCACCAAATCTCCCCAGCTGCTTCTGCTGCTAACAGATGGGTACCAATCCATGGGTTGTTCTGTCTCAGCAGCCAATCCATCATGGCCTGCCCCAACATTGTGGTATAGAGTATTGGAGAAATGGCCCACTGCATTGCAGCTAAAGAAGACTGGCTATAAACATGCCTGCTTTCAGCATAGAAGAGATTTCACTCCACTGCAAATAGATATTTTTGGATGATTTACCTCAATGAAAATCTGCATTAGATTTTTCCTACCCTAGTACTCTTTAAAGCACGGCTACAAAAGAAAAGGAGAGATGTGTGCAGTTCCAATTTGGATAGACAATATAGTTGAAAATAGTCAAGAAGGGGAATATGAACTATTAAGTAAGATGCTGTTATTAAATTCCCCTAGTCCTTTTAAACTTGACCGAACAAAATGTTCATTCCTTCTCTTTCTTCTCCTTTCCTGACACAATGTTTTTGTGCAAGAATAATTTACTGAGAGGTTAACTTGTACTGGCTCTTACTCTCTTTTTCCATTCCCTCATTACAAGCTAGAAGGCAAGTCCTTAGTCACAGATGTTTGCAGAGTCTAAGCCAGAAGCCACTTAGAGTTGAAATCCCTTTTCCTGTCTCTTATAAAAACTTTTAAATAATTATGCAAGTGAATGCCTTCAAGGGCAGGAAGAAGAAAGATAAAGAGATTTTACTGAGGCTAGAAAGACATTGGAGATTGAAGAAAAGTAAATAAGACAAAGAAAATGGGTCTTTTTAGGTCATGGTATCACTATCTCAGTCAGTCCTCAAGAACTGAAACGAGATGGTTTTACGGTGTTTCTAAAAGGCTTGGAGACCAGGAACAGGGATTTTCAGTTTTCCCATAATTATGGTTTCCCCAAGCAGAGAACCAAAGCATCAGAGTTATGTCCCATGGTACAGTGGGCATCTTATTGGTACTGTGGATGGATGCCCAATGGCCAACAGTCCTATGGATGTGTCCAGTGCCATGACACTGAAGAGTCTCTAGAATAGTTGCACAGCTCTGGGCAAGCCAATTCCAATAACACTTAATATTACTTTTCCCACTAGTTGATGGTAAGGAACCATGGAGTCAGAATGGTTTTCATTTTTAAAAAATAGATAAATGACTTTCTTGGAACATCTGAGATTATGGACTGTGATTTAAGTTGGCCAGATCTTTCTGTTTGTAGATGATCATAATGAATAGTTACAGATCTTGAAAGGAGGGAAACCCTGTGGCCTTTGTCATAAACAATGTCAGCAACCTTTGCCCGTAGAGCATCCTTTCACATTTTCATTGTCTTTGGACTTTACTATCAGTGATGGTTCATCAAGAAAGGGGCAGTTTAAAGCCTAGCGCCTTGAAGATCCTCTCCTACTAATCTCAAGGATTATTATTGCTCTATGCTGTAGAATCTGCTTCTAAACAAAATGTACATTGGGGAAAAAAGGGAAAAGGTCCCCAAATGAATTGATTTTGCAGGGTGTATAGAAAGAAAGGATGCCCCTTTTCATACACATTGATGTCAGAAGATTTCACTCTCTCTGCCTAGTATGTGAATCCTTTACCTCCTCGGTCACCTGGTGCTACTGGATCATCTAAGTTTGCAATTGGGTTAAGTGCTGAGTGCAGAAATGAGATGCCTTGGCTGGAGGAGTCTTTCTGAGGTCATCCTGCCTATCTCCCTGCCTCCAGGCAGATTAGCACCTAAACCAAGCAACTCGAAAAAGTACTGTCTATTTTTAAATAGCTCAAGAATCAGCATTATGCAACCACCCTCGTAACCCAGTTTAATGTTTACCACACTGTTGCAAACTTAACCTTAACATAATGTAAAATAATAATTAGAAGAACAGGAATGCGAATATTAATTTTTTAAAAAGTAAACAAACCCAAAGAAAATGAGCTTAAAAAGAAAAAGAGAGAGAAAAAGAAAGAAAACAATCTCTAAATTAAGCTCAGTTGTTTTTTTGTTTTGTTTTGTTTTGTTTCATTTGTTTTTACCCTCACTCAAGGAGGCAACTTGTATTAAAAGTGCCCATCAGGCTATTTCAGATCACTCACTCATGCATATACTCATTTATTTATTCACATTTATTCTATATTTTCTTTCTAACTCTTATACTGCCTGAATTTATCTTATTTATTTTGTTTGTCACTCTGTATTCCTCTACTCCCATCTCACTAACATTGAATGGAAGGTTCAAGAAAACAGGAACATCATCAGATTAGTTCATGGCTATGTATCTTGTTGCTAGATTTTCAGTAGGAATAGAGCAGGTACGTACCAAATATTTTTAAATGTTAGAATAGAATGAATAACAAATTGATAAATGTATCAAGCATCATTAAGTGCCTACTTCATACAAAGTACTTTCAGATTACAGAAATGTGCTTTGCAGCACACCTAAGCAAAAGTTAAAACATGATTTGGTATGTTCTGATAGAAAGATATATAAGGAATTCATAGAAGACATATTCCTAATTAATCTATTATATTGAATTCTTACTCTTTTTCTCATAGAGATTGCTTTGACACTCAACCCCAACCTTTGCCAACAAACATAGCAGCATAAGCCCCCAATCTTTTAAAAAGCAAGGTGTGACTTTTGTTACACAATTTCTGGCAAGATTTCTGTGAGGGCTGTCCAGAAAGAAGTTCCATCTGGAGCAGACTCTACTATGTCACCTTCCTCTTGAAAAGAGGAAGTATAGTTAGTCAGTCAAACCTCCGAGAAATCCACAGCCTCAGAGTGCTCTCTGATGATGCTGAGCAATTCATAACCCCTGAAGTGTATTTCACAAATCATATATACTACAACTTGACCAATTAAATGATGGTTATGAGCTCCATCTAGACCCTCTTTAGCTTTAAAAAAGCTGAGCTATGCTCCAGAGATCATTTAGAATTCACATTCCGGGGAGCATTGCCGATATTTTTCCAGAACTAATAACACATTATTTTCTCACAGCCTCTACACTGAATCAGCATTATCAGAAAAATGACAGGTTAAAAGGGTTAACTTTTTATGCAAGCTAGGGCTATCTGCGATTTTTGTTTTTCGGTTGTCATAACAGTAGTCCTAGCGAAAATTCATGTCAAATTTAAGAAAACCTTAAACATTCTCCCAAGGGTCTATGGATGATACACCCTAAAACATGGAAACTGTCAAGTTGCTTGTTGAGCATTCTGGTCACAGAGAGGCCTGTACTGGAGTCAGGACCGTGTTTCCACCAGATGGATAAATCGATGATAGGAAGTGAGTGTATATGCCTCCACCCAGAAAAGCAGAGGAACAGTGAGGGAAGCTAATCACTTTTAATCTCCCTCTTATAGGAGGTTTTATGTTTAAAAGGGGATTATTTTCCTCAAGTCAGACCATCAAGTAGACTTCTGATTCTTGCATTTTGTATGGGCCATTTCATTCTATCCTTCTTTGAACATGTGCAAATAACAAAATAAGAGCTATTGATATTCTAACCCTGTGTGCTTCAAAAAGCCAGGAGAATAAATATCCTGTGTGGAATTACAAAAAAAAAATATACTTCTATTTCTTCCATACTTTATCAACAGCCACTGCTTAGCCATTATGTGATACAGTTATATGGACTTTCTGATAGTTTCCCTTTTTTGATATATGAATTCACAGTTCAGATGCATTTAAGGGTCACCGCATATCCCATCTTCTTTATCAAGTGGTTTTCATAGCCCAACTCTAAAAAGGGGAGATTTTTAAAAGCATCTTTTTGGCAAATACATTTCCTTCTATTGATTTTTCCTCCTCGTGTTGGCAAGGGAAAGTCATCCACATGTTTGATTTACTTACACTATTTTTTAAATGTTGTGCCATATAAAATCTAGTTAAGACTTCTCCTTCATTTTAATCATTTTGACCCTTTTTTATAGAATATGATTTTGTTGTCCATCTTTTCATTGCAACTTTCATCTCTCTTGGTGTCTGCCCCAGAAACATCTGGACACTTAATGCCTCTTGGGCATTCTTCTTAGAACTTCTACTGAATTTAGAGATCATCTTTGAAATTCTCCCTTAATGCCCAGATACAAACCTATATAAGCATCCTCTATGATCTTCACCTCAGAGACTCTAATTCAATGGGTTTGTGTAAGAACCTAAGAACCTTAATTTATGTGGATTCTGCATGAGACAGAGATACATAGACACAGTTGGGAACCATAGATTGGGAACCTTTTTTTTTCCCCCTCTCGAAATCTTACATGCTATCACAGTTTTCTTACAAATGCCTTCCTTATTCTAGTTTCCCAAATTCATGTCTTCAAGGCAGATTTCTCATCTGAATTCCAGCCTTCATTTTCGAGAGTATTGGACCCATTCATGTGACTATACTAGAACCCTTTAAAAGAATACATTATGTGCATATCATACACCAGTTCCCATGTTACCCACTTTACACACATCACCTCATTTAATCACTGTAACAAGTCCATGAGGTACAGGTTATTAGTCGCATTTTCCAGATCAGAAAAGTCTAACTCAAAGAGGTTATATGACCCACTCTACTTTATACAATATTAAAGGAGCAAGTTGATTTGACTGTACAAATTTTTCTCTTTCCATTAAACACAAATTTTTTTAGACACAAATATAAAATTAATTCTGGTTTTTCATTCGTTCAAGTTGATTCCTTTTTCTGAGTTCCTTTTTTTCTGTGCATATTCCTATAATTTTTACAAAGGTAGCCAGAAACATTATTATTAACTAAGACTTATGCTGTTCTCTCATGCCATCCTTCTAACAAAATCATGAGTTAAAAACCATTATTACAGATGAGAAAATTAGACTCAGAGAGGTTGAGTATCATGTCCAATGCACTCAGGTAGGTAATGGCAGAGCTGGGATTGCCTGAACTCTCAGCTAGATTTTCAACCACAAGGCTACACTCAATTGAGAATAAGAATCCTCCTGGCCATCAGACATAATAATGAGCAGGAGTCAAGAGTATCCTATTTTAACTCTGAAGGCAAAAAGTTAAAAAGCCTTCACAATCTTAAGATTGAATCAGTCTACATTTTGGGGGGAAAATGCCACACCATGGAATTAAATTATACATGGTGTACACTAAACTCACACAGACACTCACCTAATGAGCTCCAGAAATGTTTGATGATGAATATTTTTTATTGTAATTAATAAGTAGTGATGTAATCATTGCAATATTTTCCAAATTGAATGGTCAGAATGATACAAAATAAATATTACTACACTAGCAGAACTAATGATGGTAATTGGAATATTTTGAAGAAGTTCTCATTTCTGTCCGTGTTTAGCCCTTTGGAGAGAAAACAGGTAGGAATTAGGTCATCCTATGTCAATTAGAAAGTCACTTGAGTTTTAATAAAAATTAACAATAGAAATGATTTGTTCATAATGTGAAACTAAGGCTTATCTATCATAATAAGAGACTAAGTCTGCCATGTAAAAAAATAAGGCTTTATCAGAAAGTTTACTATGTACTAATTCTAGTCTGTGAAATAACTTTAGGCATTAAAACATTTATGAAATTACTGAATCCTCGGAATCTGCCATGCCAAGACAAATGCTTATTAATTTTTTATTCCAAAAATCCCCATCTTTGTTTTCTTATAAACCTGAAATTATCCCAAAATAACTTTTGCTTTTAATTCCCACGTTTGGGCCCATTGGCTAACTCTCTTAGCATATGAGAGGACAAACAAGGTAAAAAATAAAAACATTTTCTTTATTGTTCTTTCTGTTTCACAACTAGTCTTGGAATAATTTATTCCTAAAGAAATGGAATTATTTTGTCTCTATAAACGTAATCAATATAATTTCATCCTTAGTAATAATTTGGTGTATCTTGATATTTTAGGTTGATCAAGGATTATGTTGTAACAACAATACTTAGAACAATACTTAGAACACTTAGAATCTGAGCGTTAGATGGGTAGCAGGGAGGAAGAAGCTACCTTTGTTCAAAGAAGAATAGATAGGAGTAAAGGAGGAATGGAAAGTTACAAAAGCAAAGAAAAAATATCTGTGCAGAATGTTCACTACCATATTAGAAAAATCTATAAGAAGGGAGGAAATGAAGGAAATAACAAACGCTAATATTCTGTTACTAGGCCATGCCTTTCTTAAGGACGGGGCCATGATCATTTTTATTTGCATTTGCAGCAGATGGCCATGCTTAGCAAATATTAGATGCTCAGCAAATATCAGTTGACATATTTTTTTAAACTACTATTAAGGATTTTATGTATTTTCTCAAAATTTATTTATAACATTTTAATATTATTACATAAATGAGAGAAATTAACCATAATAACAAATATTTAAAATGCATACATCCTATCATCAGCAATCTGGTGGACATCAACAATCATGTGAGGGGGCTATCATTAGCCCCTTTTCCAGATAAAGAAACTGAGCCACAGAGAGATTTGGCAACTTAGTTAAGTCCCACATCTAGTTCCTGGCACAACAAAGGATACCTCTTCAAAACTGTGCACTTATTTTGCAAATTTGATTTCCAAATAATTTATAAAGTTATATAAAAAAAGGCCTTTCTCTCCTATACATAGCTTTCTGGGGCCATATTTCTTACTCTCGAGATTTCGCCAATGATGTATTAAAAGGGGGAGAGGGGAATTCAAGAAAGCTGTCATTGCTTGTTTCTTGGTAATGAACTTTTCAATTACAAACTTCTCCTTGCTTGTCTCTCAGCAGATCCCACATCCCCCAGCATCATTTTCTTTCTGACCTTCCTTCTTTTTAATGTGCCTGCCTATCCCACCCCATCCTCACACTCATAAAACTCTTGAGTTCATCATCTCCCTTCACTTAAGAAATATATACCAAAAATTTGCTGATCTTCTCAAATTAGCATTCTCTGGAAAGAATAGAAGCATGACAGAACATTGCAATTCTCTAAAGCCAGGGAGGAAGATTTACTGCATCATTCCAGCCTAAGCAGGGAGGAAAAAAAGCCCTCTATCCAACAGCACCAAAACAACTTGAGTCATTTTGCCTGTTTCAAGATTAGACACAAAGGAATATGCAAATATAGCTTCTTACCAGCGTGGTTCAGTCCACTGCATTCTGAAACCAAGTGCTGTGCAGATTCTCAGTGTTCAAGACTCAAGCCTTTAAGGTGTACGAGGTAAATAACGATAGCCCCTAAAGGAAACATCTATCATTTTCCCTTACAAATGGAGGGATTTGCCTGGCCTGGCCTCAATTCAGAAGAATGGGTAGTTTGCTCCTCAGAAATATTCCATGACAGAGGCCACCATTCTGTTTTTTGAAATAAATAAACAGGGATTGTGGATGCTCACCTAGCTTTTAGGATAAAAGTTCTCCCACACAGCAAGAAATCTGAACTTCCCATGACCTATATAATATGCCATGTAGGCCACTGTATTTGTAAAAATTACCTGCTACTCCCAGCATCATGGGGGCCCATTCACAAATGATAGAACTCTGCTTGCTCAAGGCAAAACTGTATCTCTGTCCCCATCTGTTCTGTTACTTGTCCCTCTAGTTTATTGTAAGTTTCTTAAGATATAATTATCTTCCTTAATTATCTT
Source organism: Eumetopias jubatus (assembly GCF_037043125.1). Lineage (NCBI taxonomy): Eukaryota > Metazoa > Chordata > Mammalia > Carnivora > Otariidae > Eumetopias > Eumetopias jubatus. The sequence continues at coordinate 170,118,105 of NW_028274807.1, forward strand.
GAATGTAGCAAGAGAAAGGTCGATTAGCACTCTATGTACAAAATAGGCAAGCATTGTCTGGTTTCTATTCTTTGCATCCTAGTTTGATTTTCTAAATGTATTTTGAGACTCAGCAGAGAATTAACTGATCAACTGGGTACAAGCAGAACAAACTCATCAAATAATGAAGTGATTGGTTTTCCCTTATTTCAACAGGGCCTCTTACTACCTGCCCAAAATATAGCTGAGCCTATTTCTAAATTTACTGATTCCCCATTTTCCAAGTGTTTCCATTATTATCATGGCTTGATTGTACCAGTCTGAATAATACAAAATATTATCTTCTTGTTGAAAACTGACTAAGCAAGATTTCAAAGCAGGAATTTAGAGAGAGCCCACCCACCCACTGTGTAATACAATCCCTTCTGAAATGGGTTATTTCCCGTGTCTGTTAAAGCCATTAAGTGTATAAGACAACAGAGGAGGTGCTAAGAAAATACAGTGGGGGCTGCAAAGATATTTGCCTCAAGAGTCACGGATAACAGCAGGAAGTGATATACACAGAATACAAACAGGAAATAACATGGCCAAAACCAAACTGGTGCCAGATACTGCATGGAAAGTAGGACAGATGGAGCTAGGCCCAGAAGGAGAAGCTCAGAAGGATTTAGACTCTTGGATGGGCTCACCTTCTTTTTCTTTTCTTTTTTTTTGAGGCTCCCTACCTTCTAGAATGCAATGGCTATTTGCTGAACTGAATTTAAGTTTCTGAACTGAATAATATTTAAGTTTTTGCATACCTTGCTTCAAGCAAGTCCCTCCCTACCTTTGATTGTTCTTAGTTTAGTGTTGTTTGTGTGTGTGTGTGTGTGTGTGTATGGAGTTATTAAAGTGGTAGATTAGAAGAATGCCAAGTCCCAGTGTACGTGAATTTGATATTTTCTTATTGATATGGTGTTTTCATATTGATATGGTGAGATATTGTGGCATGGAGAATGCAGATAGGTAGGTGAATTAAAACATGTTGAATGAATATATCAAACTAATGCTGATTACTTAGGTAAGAACAAAGGAGCCTCCTTACCTTAACTTAACAAAGCACTATCATCAGTTCTGTCTTGTTCAACATGACCTTTTTGCAGTGCTCACTGAAAGGAAACCAGCATAAATCTGGGAGAGATGCAAACAGGTTGGATATAAGAATTAAAATCAGATCGTGCAAACTGGGATAAATGAAAAAAATACAATAAGATGACATTTAATTGAGGAACAACACATTAAACTTCCAGAAAAAGGAGTAGTAATAATAGAAGCTACTATCCCCTAAGCAAATACAAATGTATTGATCCTCGTAACAACACAAGGAGAGTACAAGTCTTATCCTTCTACCTTTTACATATGCATGCTAACCGCATGTCTGTAGGAACTGACATGAAGAAAAATGTCTCCTTGATCAAAGCAGAGCTTACATGATGATTTATCAAATTAAGAACACACTTAGCAAAAGCATTTTTATAAAACATTGTAAATGTCTAATCAAATCATAACTAAAGAAAAAAGATATTCCTATTTATTTTCCATTTGCTTTACTGAATTTGTTAAATTCAAAAACATGTTATACTAAAAGATACCCTACATAAAATAACAGGTTTTTGATGTTCCCAAATAAAATTTTATAAAGTACTCCTTGACTTAAGGGTACTTGCTTAATAATTCTAACCTCATGTAAGATTGTGTGTGTGTGTGTGTTGACCTGCAACTCAATGTTCATTAAGATATCTGAAGTAAAATCTGGTATCTAGAAACCAAGGACTATTCTCTCGTTTGGGGAAGGAAGCATCATTAGTGGATCTTGTTTGGGGAGATATTAATCACCTACTTCTCAGTCACTGGCATAGAAACCAAAAGTTGTTTTTTTAATTCAGTTTACTTTTTCTTATTACAGCCAAAATGGCAGGGGAGGTTTTCTAATAATCAACAAAACTAGGAAAGCTCTTGTTTAAATACCTTTCCTTTTTCTTCATAAATGAAATACACCCCCTAGGGGAATGTGTTGGCTTTTTGGTCATAAATCCTGTCTCTCTCTTCCAGAAGCAACTTTACACGAAGATGTAGCCAAATTTTCCTCTGAATCCTCCTCAGTGCTTACCAATGGTGGTGGTGACATTTTCTCCTGGAGGAAGATGGGAGATTAAATTTGCCTTCACCTAGCCCTTCAAAATGATGAGCTTTGCCTCTCAGCAACTGGTTGTCCTGGCAGAACTCCATCCCTGAGATAAGGTGATGCATCACTGTGACATATAGAATGGGTTTTCAAGAGCTGTCTTCTAAACTTTACAGGGTAGCTTTCCATTGCTGGCCAGGGCCGCTGAGGACTTGTGGATAGAATATGGAAAGCAACCTTTTCAACAGGGAGCTGTTTTCACAGCTGCCTTGTTGACTGAGATGTGTTTCAAATTAAAGCTTTTTTCATTGCACTAGGATGTGCCAGGGAGTGGGGATACTGAGGAGAGACAAATCCATATGGCATTGAAAGTTCAATTCGTCCCCATTTCGGTGGGCAAGCAAAAAGTGGGCTCAGCATAGCTACACTAGATTAACAGAAGATCAGACTGGTAGAAGCCACTGTTCCAGAGGTTTCTCCTTACTAATGAGGACACTTCTTTACCCAGGAAACTCCCACTGTTACAGAATTGAATAGATGTATCCTACTGTCTTATTTTCTTTTAAATACGAGGAGCATGATGGGGTAGGATCATTCGGTTGGAGCCCTTTCTTTGTTGCATCCAGCTCAGCCACGCCCAGCCTAAGCACATCTTTGGGTGAAATAATGAGATCTCAGGGGAACCTATGTATTGTTTTCCTGCTTCTAAGTTTTCCTCACAAGAAATTCTGTTTTATATGTATACCCCATGGCACTGTGCTGTGTGTGTCCATACCCACCCCACATTGCACAACAGCTTGACTCCGAAGCTTGTGAGCATTTTAAATTCATCCTACACATTGGTTTTGCCAGCCACCTAAAAGTAAGTGATGGACACAAACATCTCTCAAAACCTCTTGGGATGCTGAGCAAGTGAAATCTACTTCAGAGTATTTGACTTGAACACTCCTTCCTTCTTTTCTCCTTTGATCTTTCTTGAGTTCTTCCTTTTCCTAAGTGGAGAAATGGCAGGAAAGCTGTCAAATTGGATTTAGGATTGCCATGGGAGAAAGAAGGAGGAAATTATTTGGCTTCCTCTTCTTTGCTCTCTAGTCCTGAAAAGAATGACAAAATACAACATACCCAGGAATCTGGCACTATACAAACAAAATCAAAGTTATGCCCCTTGCTAATTGGGCACTATCTACCTTATTCATGACTATAAAAGATGTAATTGATGGTTTCTGTCCTGGGTGATGTTTGATGTCTCCTTCCAGTACTCATAATCTGGCCCTTCATGTGTAGTCATCTTGCCTCCATTGGTACCCACTGGTATCTGAAGCAGATTTCAAACCAGTGAAGAAAACTGATAACCTGCCAGACAAGTGTGGAAAGATTCCAGCTCATTATCAACAGTGGGATTTCTGGCCAACAATATGGGTATTGTGGCTGGGAGCTCAGGTCCTCTCTTCAGATATTTTGTTTTGATTTACTCTGTAAATATGTAGGAATTTTTATTATTTAAGATAAGATAAAGTTTTTACTTCTAGCCCTCTGGTTGCAAAGATAGCTGTTGTGCTGTAAATCAACACAGGATTATCTGCTTTCCTCATAGTGTTCACTGAAGACAGATAGTTACAACAATTCATTTTAATGTTGTGTATTTTAAGTCCAGTTTCCAAAGAAAATACATGGGAAAAGATGGGGTACGTAGAGGAATAACACATAGTTCAATATATGGAAATAAAATCCTATGTTTATCTCATTTGGTTTCTTAAATGTTTTTTCTCTTTCTTAAGTAGGTTTTATTTTGAGAAGTTGGGTGTTCACACAGATAGCTGACTCTTGTTTCTAAATGGTTCTTCATATTTTCTCAAACAGAAAATAAATCGAATGTAAATATAGAATGCAGTATTTCTGTCTTTCACATCAAGTGCTGATTTTATAATTTATTAAAAGTTAAAAATTATAGCTGACCCATACGAGTCAATAATTGTAGGAGACTGATAAGATCCTCATGTCAAGAAATGTACTGGAAGACAATTAACACAAAAAACTGACACATTCTGGACAGCTAAATCTGAACATGGCTAACATTCATGGAAATGGAAGGCATTTAAATTCTTGAATGATTTTTCTGCTTCTCCATGTATTTTCTGAATCAATTACAATTTAAATAATTACCATTCTTGGATAGGATAAAATACTTACGGCTTAAACAAATATGTTGGGTTACACTTACAGTGTGAAAGCAACAAGTCAGTATGTAAAATTATGCATTTGAGGATCTTTCTATTAATTTTGGCAACAAAGGCGCAGAAGACAGATACTCTCATTGTCTTTTCTTGCTGCAGGCATTGACCAGCCACTGGTTCATTGCCATTGATCTACATCTCATAGACAAGAGTATTCTATTTGTAAGTGTTAATAGTTTATAGCATATAAATAACTACAGATATTGGCTATGGACTGGCTACAATATCTGAATTATATACTTGTTTATAGTCTACACACATTGATAAGAAGTAAGGATGTCTAAATATTTACCACGCTTTGCATTTTAGTATGAAAATATACATTATTCTATTTCAGTTACACCAGTCTTGTACATTTAGATATTATGATTCATCAGTCTGCAGAAAAAAATACAAAACAATAAAGAATAGAAATGAATACATAATTCAAAAGTTCTGAGTAACAGAGAAGCTTGGGTAACTAACTCATTTCACTAGCAATTTTAACAAAAACTGGCAATACAACTTAAAAACTTTTTTTGTCCAGGTGTGGCTAAATATCCAGAACTAGATATATATTTACCAGTGCCTTGCCCTGAGGGTCCGTACCCAGTTCTCATTTCCCTCAGGACACTGAATTCTTACATAATAAATTGTATACATTATCTTATGTATTTGAATAAGCTTTCCATTATTTCATTCTGTTTTGACAAAAATAGAGATTTAACAACCTTTTGAATGCTCAGTACCTAGTCCAATGTAGTCAGGCAGAGAATGAAATCTTTATCAGGCAGAGTAGAAAGTTGAACCAATATCCAGAGGATAAGCACTGTGTAGGTAAATACTCTGAGTAATTCAGGCCTCAAATCCCATAATTACACGTAAATGATTTATTCCTCTTCTAAGTTTTAAAATAACTATTCTCAACTCTTTAACAGTAAAAGCATGCCTCAGTACAGTTATTGTAACATATTTCTTTCCCCATTTAGTACTTTTGACAGTATAAGTTCTCCCATTCGTTATGATGTAAAAACATTTCTTCAGTCTTTATCATCTGTTCTTGGCAAATGATAGCTGCCCCTTGCCACTCAGTAAAGATGGTGAAATGAATATTATACATGCTTACATATACACAGATAAGACAAAGACTAGATATGAGCTCATGTTGATTGCATAAATATATTAATTCATAAATCAGAAACATATTTATGTATCTATGGAAAAGGAAATTCTATTTTGCTATTTTTTAATATTTTGCTATTTGAATGGACTATGTATGTTGATTATAAATGACAGAACATTCAACTGTTGCCTTAAACTAGGTCTTCCTGGTGAAATATAGGACGTATAAAATTAAAACATCAATGTATAAATGCAAACATTATTTTTTTTTACTAAAAACAAGCATAGCTTTAATCAAAGTGAAGGAATATTACTTTCTTCCCAAAAAGCACTGCAGTTGATAGACATGTAAACACAACTGTGAATTGTGAGTTCCGTAATTGATTTTCATGTTTGACACGGTTTACGTTCAGGGCAGGATAACATGGCAACTTATCTCTGTATTGAGACAAAGGAAGACTGAGCACTAACAGTATACGGTTACTATTCAGAAGACACAAGACATTAATGATAAATCAAACTCTCACCTTGTCTTGAGGGGGAGCCTAGTCATGTGCAAAACTGCAGAAGTTCAACACAATGTGGTAGAAGTCAAATTCTCAAACCTTAGAAGATTAACAAGAGATTATGGGATCTCCATATGACAGACAACACAGCAGCTAATATGAAATCATGTATTAAAGGACATTAAAAGTTACATAAAAGTGTTCCCACTGTAATACCAATATAGTAACACAAAACTGTATGCCCTGTGTGAGCCCAGTTCTATTAGCTAGGTAGGAACATAAACAGACAAAAGAGGGAGGAAGGGAAGGAAAAAAGAAAAAGGAATGAAAAGGGAAGAAAAACAAGAGAGAGAAAAGAGAAAGGAGAGAGAAAGAAAAGAAGCAGCAGGAAAGAAGGAAGCAATGTTAGCAGTGTTTATAACCGAACTGTGAAATTACATGTATTTTTATTTATTCTTTATACCTTATTGTCTTTATAAATAATGCATAACATTATTACAAAAGTAAATTAAATAATAAATTCTAGACAAATATTGTTTACATCCATTTACCAAACAAAATCAGTAGTTTCTGTTTTTTATCTTTTGTCCTTTTCCATATGAATATTTAATTTTTACATATATAAAAAAATTAGAAAGGGAGCTTTACATTCCTCATTTTTATTTAACATAGAACTTGAGCTTTGTTTTCTCCTAACATTTTTTTCTTCTGTGTCTCCTTTCTACCATTGCCATTGGCATGCCATTGCCACCAAACAACCTAATATTCTAGTGTATACCCTTCCATACCTTTCACTCTCCTAATGTAGACATGTACAAATAGTTATGAATTATACATGATTTCTTGCCTTGTCTTCATGTTTTTATGCACCTTACATGTCCACTTTTTGTGGACATTATTCCAAGTCAAAAGATACAGATTTAATTCATTACACTTAATAATCCCAAGAGGTATTTATTTAGTGTCTACTATACACTGGGAATTCTTGTATCCCTGGGGCTATAGCACAAACAAAAGGAGTAAGTCCCTGCCATGATGGTGCTTTTCATGCCCCACTGAATGAATGAACCACAATTTATTTGATAATTCTCCTATTCATGATTTAACTTGTTTCCAAATTTTTCCTTTTTGTTTTGTCCCTACACACAGCCCTACAGTAAACATCCTTTTACATACATATTTATGTTTTATACTCTCCACATCTTATTTTATCATGGCTTTATATTATTTCCTGGTTCAGAAAAACCAATTATCATTATTTTCAAGGAATACAATGTGCAGAGTGTCCTAGAGCTATGAAGAATATGCCATGGGAGTTCGAAGGAGGAAACCAAAATAAATCGACAGTTTTTGAAGTTATTAGGATCTTATCTGCAAATGGTATCATACACAGCAATTTATTGTCAGTCAAAATAAAGAATGTATTACACCTGAAGCTGATAGCATCCACCCAGCACAGTGAAGAAAGTACTGAGGAACTGCCACTGGGCAGAATGTTAAAGTAGGAGCACTTACAAAGCTGAAATAATTAAATATAGTACATAATTTAAATATATATGATATTTGCAGTTAAAATGTTCTTTACTTAAACTATGGTATAGGAGTTGGGTAATAGTGGAAAAATATTATTCACCTCTATCAAAAAAGTATATGTGATCCCTTGCACCATTTTAACTGTTCCTTATGTGTTTTTAAATGTGACTATCAAAGAGAAAGAGATTGGTGCATTTTCCCTACTGAATGCCAAATACTTTATCAGTCCTTTTAATTTCATCATTTCACTAACTATTACCCATTCTATTCTTATGATACTGCTATAATCACTGTCACCATTTTACAAGTGAGGAAACAGGATCACAGAAACTACTGGCTAAAAAACAACAAGAGTTGAGATTTAAAATTAAAGTTTCATTCCAGCTCCCATGTCCCTCAAACCACATGTACTGAGAAACTTTCCCTTGTTAGGGAAAATTAATATAAATAATTCCCCAGTAAAAGAAATAATATGGTGCGTGGCACTGTGAATAGCCATGAACATTTGTTCTTTGGGAAGCTGTGACCACTTCTGATATATAAACCTCACTATCTCTTTCATTGCTTGTGATACACACCAGGTATTCAATTGATATGCATAGAGCCTACTTTAAATTTCTCAGTAAAGCTTTAAAATTTCTGGGAATGTGTTCCTTACCCCCACCACTGGAATGATTACAGGGCAGATTTTTTCCTTTATAAAGTAGATTCATTGTATTTGTTCATTACATAAAGTAATTGCACACATGTGCACACTTGTGTATACCTAGACTAGACCCAGCCCCCTCCGCAAATGTAGAGAGGACTAGGCTAGGCTGGTTCTCAAGGCACATGCAGCAGGAGGACTCTAAAACCCCCTAACCCCAAGTTATTAGAAAATAAATCTCTTAAAACCTTGGGGAAGACTTCTTGATATTTAGATGAAGATAAACAGAATACAGGAGATGAATAGGTGGGATGTGGGCTTTTCTCATTTTCCATGGGCAGAGAAGCGTTTGCACTTTATAACACTATATGAAACCCTAAAAATCGGAACCTTCTTAAAGTACTCATCAAATCTCTGTAGAGAAAACCCCTGACATTTGTGATGGGGTTTTCTCTACATAGAGATGAGACCTTTGCAAATCATCACATTCAATAATGCCCCAAAGTACCTCATTTTACTCGGGAAACACAACATATAATAGAAGGAGTAAGCTATCAACAGTGGGAGGTCAGCTAGACTCAATAATCAGCCAGGCATAAAATCCAAACCTCAACCTTAACAAGACTGTAAAAGCCTTCCTTGGCATTGGTTTTCCACTACCTCACATATTCATGAAAGCGTGAATGTTAAACGCAGAACAGCTACAGGTAGGATGAAATTCACCCCTTCCTTCTTACAAGTGATTGGTATTTTGTTAGAACCTGGGGCTGTTTAAATTAGAATCTCCTCAGCATAACACAGATTCTGGCACAGTCAAGACAAGTAATACTTGGTTGAACTGACAAGAGATATCAATAAATTAAAGCATATAATTCAATAAATGCATGGATACTCCCAAAATGTCTTAGAAAAATACAAGATATATCATTTTAGGGTAGTGTTTTTTTAATTGTTGCACCAAAATAAGCCTAACAGCTAGAGACAATAGAACATAGATGCCTTTAATATTTTCTTTTATTGAGAGGGTGGAGTTACAGAGTTTTTAAAAAGAGAGAGTGAAATTAGCTTAAAAAGTTTGCCTATAATTATTAATGTAAACTCATGTAAAATTTATAACCTACTTCTTAATATAGCCATACTTGTTTTAGTATAGTTCCATTTTAAATTATATACAAGTTAAATGATTTAACAACCCCTTGCTCACACAAAATGTTTAATTATGATCAACCCTTCAAGGCTTCTAGAAGATGTAATATATTTACACAATGGAATGGATACTCATGCTCTAATATTAGGGAATATCTGGCTCTAGAGAGTTGGGATCTATGAAACAACGTTAAAAGTACAGCATCAGGAGTGCTTGGGTGGCTGAGTCCGTTAAGAGTCTGCCTTCAGCTCAGGTTATGATCTCAGTCCTGGGATCCATCCCTGCATCGGGCTCTCTGTTCAGCAGGGAGCCTGCTTCTCTCTCTCCCTCTGCTCCTCCCCCCACCTGTGCATGCCTGCTCCCTCTCTCTCTCTCTCTTTCTCTCTCTCTCATAAATAAATAAATAATTGAAAAAAAAAAGAAGTACAGCATCAGTAGTTAAAGCTAGAGGAGTGAGGACCACATTTAACGAAGACAGTGGCCATCAGCACAGGACTGGATTAGGCAGGCACTGGCTTGGCTTGGCCATTCTGGGTGACTGATAACAGCTTTAGTGTTTTAAAGGGCAATGGCTTTGAAAGGCCAATGTGACTAAACCAATGTTAAAGCTGGACATTGTATAATAGCTTAGCACCTACAGTCTAAATGTACAGTATATAAGGTTAGAATTTCTTCCTTAAAATCTCCCACAAAAGGACCCATTCCATGCATACTCTTTAACAAGCTGAGAAATGTTCACTGAGGTCTCCTAAAGCAAGGCATAATCCTAGGCATAATGGAGGATAGAACAAAATACAAGATATAGCCATTAAGCAGCATCTACTATAGTGTTATAACCTGCATAAATTAGGAATGCCGGCCAATAGCACAATATATAAATGATAGCTAAAAATAATATTAGAAGAGTATCATGAGATGGTACAATACAAGCAACTCTTATTACCCAAATCTATCTGGATCTTAAGTTGAGATAGTAAGAATTCAGAAAACAAATAGTCCAAAAGCAAAAAAAAATCTAAAGTGAAAAAAAGCTCATATTGGTGAAAAGTCAGTGTTAGGAGAGTCGAAGATATGCTTAAGAAAACATAAAAAAATCTCAAAAACAGGCATTTTATGGAATAGAGTATTCAGATATGAATGTTTAGACTTGTGATGGTTAAATACTTTTAGTAACAAGTGCTGGGAAATTCAGTAAAACTGGCATCATAAAAAGAAAGAGAAAGAGCTAGAAATAGAAGCAAAGACAAGATAGAGATGAGAGAAAGAGAGGGACAAAATTTATTAGTTCATGTAAATAAAATCCAAAGGCTTCCACCTTTAGGCATGGATTGATCAAGAAACTAAAACCATGTTATCAAAACCACATCCTATATCTGTCTGTCCCTGTGGTCGGTTTTCATCTTCAGATACACTTTCTCCACTGAGGAAAGTAAGATGGCAAGGTGAATAAAAGAGCTCCAGGTTTACACATTCACAATTTCAAGTTTGGGGATAAAGAGAGTCATCTCTCTTTCCAAATCCCATAATTGGGGGTGCCCGCGTGGCTCAGTCAGTCAAGCACCTGACTCTTGATTTTGGCTCATGTCATGATCTCAGATTCATGAGATCGAACCCCGCACCAGGCTCTGTGCTGAGTGTGGTGTCTGCTTGAGATTCTCTCCCTCTGCCCACCCCCCCTTAAAAAAAAATGTCCCATAATTGGCTATGAGAACCTCTGACTAGGTCTTTTACCCATCCTTGGAATAAACATTGGCACCTTGGGATTCGCGGTACTGATGAACTAGGCCTGCATCATTTGAGTACCCATGAACTGGTGGCAGAGTCAACCATGAGAATGAAAACTACATCAGCTGGAAGTTGAAGAAAAATTAATCCCCCTAATGGCATTCTTTTTATACTTACAAGTAAAAGAAAAGAAGGATTCTGGGCAGGAGAACAAAAATTCATGGCTGGCATTATATTTTAGAAAGCCTTGAATGTCAAGAAAAGGAGCTGTGATTTTTGTCCCACATTTAATAGTAGTCAGGGAGAAGATAGTTACTATTGTAAAAGGTGAATTAAAGAGAATGAATCAAATAGCAACTGGAAGATTGAATCATAGTGGAATTCAGTTTTTGTCATAGTACACACACACACACACACACACACACGAGAGAGATGGGACATTAGGGGGAATAAACATTGTACAAAGGGATATCGTTGACATATCACTCCTGACAGGAGTAAGCCAAAGGTTACAGAGATAGTAAGTCTGGAATAAAATATTAAACTAGTTTTTTCTTATTTGATTTGATTTAGAGGTATGCCAGGCAAAATGATTTATCTTTTGTCCAAAAGTAATAAATCAAATAATTTTAATGGGACAGAAAAATGGAATAAGGGAGAGTCAGAGGAATCAAACAAATATTTGTTAAAATGTGAACTTAAGCAAAAATTTTACCCCCTTTGGCTCCTTTCATTGTATACTGTCAGGTTGAAAAATACCAATGCAACAAAATGACTTTGTGTCATTAAAACTGAACATTAATAAAAAATTAAAACTCAATTAAAAATTAACATAAAACCAGAAATTAATGGAGAGATTAAATCATCATAGCAAGTCACAAAGAAACTTACTTCTGTACTGACATAACTTCTAGACTGGAAAGGCTCAGAGGGAGATGGAAAATGAATTGCTGCCAACCTTGTGTCAGATAGAGATTGGCTATTTTTCTTTGAGGCTTTTATCATATAAGGAGCTCAGAAATATTTTCAATGTATGAGTTAATAAAAGAGGATGAGAAGATACCCTAAGGAAAAAAAAATAGGCACAAAAATACTGCCAACTGCTGAATGTCAACAAACTGTCTAGAGAATTTTCAGAATTTCTTCTTATTCATACCTTGCTTATATTTTGAAGGCATCAAGGACTTTTCCATGTAGTGCCTCTGCCTTACATGACTCTTCCATTCTATCACAAGGTTTAAGGGTATCCTAATGCCCCAAGTTGAACATTTCAGTCTTTCCCTTGACTGAATATCAATGCAAAAAGGACTTTTCTGCTGGGGGAAGGGGAGTGGGAATAGATCATAGACTCAGAAATCTTATGTTCACCTTTGGTGAACATATATTCTTTTTCCTTGTTGCATGGCTAAGTGTTAAACTTCTAGATCATTAAAATATAAGAGTAATAATAACTGTTAGGTTCTAAAGAGCATCCACCAAAGTGATAAGAAAACCAAGAAATCAAAGGAGTACCCCAGAAACAAAAAGAAGAGAAGGCTCCAACAAGAAAAAGAGTCAAACATGTTGAGTGTCTCTAGGAGAGTCAACAAGAGAAGAATAATCCTTGTAACCAATCACGTGAAGGTCACTGGGTTTTGACAAAAGTATTTTCAATGGAGTGCAGGGCAAAAACCAAACTTTAAGAAGATTAAAGGTGAATGAAGGGGAAGAATTTGAGTTTTTCTGTTTTTGTTTTGTTTTTTTTTTTAAGAAAAAGAACTATTTCTATAAATTCAGCTTTAAGTAAAAACTGAGAAATAGTGCAGAGGCAAAAGAGGAATGTAGACTGAAGGGGAGGATTTATTTCATTTTGTTTTGTCATTTATTATTGCTTTTGTTATATGGGAGAGGTAAGAGCATTTTTGTGTTTACAAATTTCAGGGAGTTTGTACCAGGTGGAAGAAGAGAAGGTAAGCACAATAAGGGGAAGTCAGGATTTGGTCATAGAAAGATATGGAAGGGAATGCAAGGTGGTTGTCTGTTTGTTTTCCTCAAAACTTATAAGGAAAGCTTATAAGGTGACAGTGAGGAATGGGGGAAAAGGAAAGGAAAGGAGTTAAAGATAAGCATCTATCTTCAAATGGTAAAATCACTATAAATAAAAATAGGGAACCTGGATAAATTCTTTAAGAATAGATCTTTTTTTTAAGATTTTATTTATTTATTTGAAAGAGAGAATGAGAGAGAGAAAGAGCATGAGTGGGAAGAGGGTCAGAGGGAGAAGCAGACTCCCCGCTGAGCGGGAAGCCTGATGTGGGACTCGATCCCGGGACTCCAGGATCATGACCTGAGCTGAAGGCAGTCGCTCAACCAACTGAGCCACCCAGGCGCCCCTTTAAGAAGAGATCTTAAGAAGATCTAAAGAAGAGATCTTTAAGAAGATGATCTATCTTTTGGTGTAAGTAGTTGGCAGTGCCTGAGTGACATCCAGGTAGAGCTAGTTAGTAGGTTCTTAGAAGTGAAACACGGCACTGCAAGAGAATTATCAGGACGAAAAGTCCAGATTCATGATAATCCAGACACAGATAATAGTTGAAGCCAAAGGATTAGATGATACAGACAAAAAAAGACATAGGAAAAGGGTAGGAAAATTGACCAAAAATAGAGCCTTTGCAAATTTCTATAAGAGCAAGAAGTTGATTGGAAGGAAATAGTGGTGCCAGAAAGGTAAGGGAACTAGAACTTGCTGTGACAGAAAAACTACACAATGGAGCCCAAAGGTTAAAGAAATGGAGAAGTGAAGCCACCAAGGCACTTGCTACTGGGTGTAGCAAGTGGGGGCTCATTTCAAGAAAGTTCTTTCAGTAGATCAATAAGGGTAAGGGTAATGGTGCCCAGGCCCCATGGATTAAACAACAAGTGGAATTAAGTAACAGCTATAAACTTCTTTTGAAAACTCTGGCCTCGAAGGAAATGGAAGAGCTAGGATAGTAGTTTGAAGAGGTAGCAAATCAAGTATTTTAATTAATTAATTACTTTACTATATTTTACTTTACTATAATTACTTTACTATATAAATACTTTACTATAATTACAGGATGAAGTGCAATGTCCAGGGGAAAAAGAGAATTTGAAAACACTAGTAAGAGCAGTGATAACTGATAGAATGAGCCTTCTTTCCTTCCTTACAAAACAATGTTTGGTTCCATCATCACTGCAAGCTCGTCTCATGCCCATTCCCCCATATCTGATGCCTCACTGATGTCCCTGAACTTGCTCAAGCCAGGAGAGGCTCAAAAAATATTTGCATGTGGTTCTCAGCCTGGATGATTTTCATGCCTCAGGTCTCATTTCAAATGTTTTGTTCTCTAAAAGATCTTTTCTGATAACACTCTCTGAAACTGTCTGCCCAGGAATCATACCCTATCAGAGAGTATCATTTATTTCCTTTATAGAACTTACCAAAATAGGAAACCATCCTGCTTTCTTGGTTATTTCTAAGCTCCATGAAAGGGAGTCTGTTCCATTCAGCAATGTAATTTCCCTGCTTGGCATTATAATATGCAATAACTCAACATTTGTAGAATAGATCAGCAAATAAAGGTAACACATTGAGACTTGGAAAACAAGAGAAAGACTTCACTTTAGAAATAGAGAGGAACACTTCTTTCCATAAGGTGGTTGGAGACATTTTGAAGAAACTCAATTTAGTAAGGTAGGAGGCAAGGTTATCTGCTGTCATAATGTCTCAGTACTGCTACTGAGGTAACATGCAAAGAACACTTAATATTTTCCACATACTATGTTCTTAGTACTTTCCAGCCATATCCTACTTAGTCCTGACCACAGCCAGGGAATGGGCCATTCTCCATATTTTACAGCAATTGAGACTCAAAGAGGAAAAGAGATGCAGCCATGGTCAGATAGCAGGAGAGAGTCAAGACTGAGACGCTGGAGGGTAACTACATCTCTCCCTTATCCACGACAAGAGACTACCAAGCATGAGAAGAATCAGATTGGACTTTGAGACATAAGACAGCAAAAGACCTTTGCTATAGCTGCAAAGGAGTGTGCATTTGGATTCAGGGTTAAGATGGAAGGAAGATTTTAAGTGGCTCTGGTGCAGAAGGACCAAATGAGTGAACTGGGGCTATTTCCCAGAACTCTTTCTCTGCATAATTCTAGTCACAAACAGACAAGTTATGCAAGATTTGGAAGGCAGGAGGAGAGCATCAGACACATTATTTTCTGCTCTGGCAGTCAGAATAGGGCAGTGGTGCACACCTAGCTCACACAGGCCGTCCCTGACCCGAGGCTCCCGTGGTCCATGTGGGAGGCCCTGCCCTTAGTTTCTGAGCACCAGCCACACCTCCTTCTCCAAATCCTGAGCCACCAAGTATAGCCTGTGGGAAATCAGCCAAGCCCAGCACTCCTCCCCCGCATCACCTCTCCTCCAACATTTCCAACTCCTGGGCCAATGCATTTAGCTTTATGACACAGAAAACCAGCCTCTCTGGCAGGTCCCCTGCAGCACTATGATTGGAGCCTTTGACAGCGGGGAGAGAGGCACACAGATTCCAGCTTTCCTCATTGGTCTGTGCCAATTTGTCCTTGCTACTCACTACTTTTCTTTCACTATTCCTTCCTGACCACTCGCTCTGCCCATTCAACCTTGGCAGGAGTTACAGAAACAAGAGACATACATGACCTGTGTTGGGGGGTATGAATTTCTTCTGCCCTTCCAGGTCCTTCTAGTTGGACTAAGAATCAAGTTGACATGAGACAGATTAACAGGAGAAAACCAAATTTACTTTCATGCATACAGGGAATCCATACACACAAGGAAATCCAAAGACAGTGAGGCAACGAGAGGCTTAGAAGACCTAAGGAGAGGGGTAGGGGTGTGAAGATACAAAAGGGAGGAAGACCATTAGCAGGAAGGTGAGAGGAGATGTTTGGATAACACAGGTAGCCCTATTATTATGCAGATAAGTTTCTCAGGTAAAGAGGAATATCTGTTAATAGCTCTCTTCTTGGTACAGGCAGGCAGCTGAGGGGAGGTAAAGAGTTTTTTTCTGAACCTTTTGAGTTTTGATTGCTTTTAACTCAAAATAATGTTCATGCCACAATGACCTACCTTGGGGTAGCCTGACCTTGGCTCCAACAACGGTTTAGTCAGCCCCACAATTGTATATATCACAGCCCCATAAGAAACCCCTTATACTATATCACTCTTAGTGTTTTTGCTTCTCAGTTTGAACCCTCAGGGACAAGAAGGGCCTGGTTGATGTAAGATAGTATTAGTATGAAATGGAGCCAGGTGCTATTACCAACAGTGATTTAAAATATAAATAAATAAATAAATAAATAAATAAATAAATAAATAAATAAACTGTCAGGAAAGTCCTGTGAGGGGATTAGAAATAAAAGAATAGCTGAAGGACAAAGTGAGTTATGGAATTCTGTGTACATTTCTTCATAGCCCTGTGTGATATAAGCTCCCTCCTTATATCTCACCTTCTATGAGAAACCCACCCTGACTTTCTGGACCATACTAGATATCTCTGCTATGTGTTGCTTTAGGATCCTTTGTTCATCTCTACTGAAATCTTAATACATTAACTCAACATAACTTAAGTTGCATATTTACTTGTTTGTCCTTTAGCTCACACATCCTCTCTCTCTAGCACCTTGTCTGTTACTTCTCCAGGGAGGGAGTGGGGGGTGTATGTCAATTATATCTCAATAAAACTGGAAAAAGGGGGCGCCTGGGTGGCTCAGTTAAGTGTCTGCCTTCGGCTCAGGTCATAATCCCAGGGTCCTGGGATTGAGCCCCACATCGGGCTCCCTGCCCCGTGGGAAGCCTGCTTCTCCTTCTCCCCCTCCCCCTGTTTGTGTTCCCTCTCTCGCTGTGTCTCTGTCAAATAAATAAACAAAATCTTTAAAAAAACTGATAAAAGAAAAAGAAGCAAGGGGAGGGAGAGAAAAAGGAAGACTTTTTAATTTTTTTCATTTTTTGAAAATTTTGCAGTCCTTCCATATCACTTTGCAGAATATTATGCATTTACTAGACATTTGATACATTTTTGTAATACAGTAAATATATTTATAAATTAAAATAACAATGGGGTTTTGTTACATATTTTATAGCTATCTTTGTGAAATGTATTATTATTTTCCACAGGATACTTTGATCATAGTATGCTTTTTAAAAGTACTTTGTTATTTTTTGAACTTTTTTCTTAAATGTTTCCTAATTCTCATTGAAAACCAAAATCAATTACGTGTAACTCATTTGATTAACTTGGCAGTGAAAATGAAATGAATAAACAGTCAGCAGAAAAAACGAATATGCTATAAAAGGATTTAAATATATATTTTGTACAAAGTAAATATAATAAACTTTGTGTACATATGTGGGATACATGAAAAGCAAGGCATCTACAAATTTTATTAATGCCTTAGATAATATTAGGAAATTATCCATCAATGGATAATTGGATTGTACTTATATGTAGGCTATGACACATAATTACAAGAGTCCAAAGTGTGAAAATACTATAACTCTAGCTTAATAATATGAATTTATGGCCATCTCATATATAAATTTTTAGTAGATCTAGGTATAAACAAATAGTCTAGGTGATACTTTAATTGTGTTCATATATATTTTACATTACTTTATAAAATCCATATTGTCATGAATTCAACTATTTATTATTATTTAATATATTATTTAAAAGCCAAAAATTGAAAATGCACAGTATCTGCTTTACCCCAATTTAAATCTAGATGCCACTAATGATGTATTCTTAATGTCAGGAGTAACCATAAAGCAAAAGGTGAAAATTGTTGGGCCAAATTGAATTTAACCCACAGATGTAACTAGGAAGAACAAAACAGATGGGTTTATATGGATGGAAAAAAGCACAAGGGAGAATATACACTTGAGAGATGATTCTGCCAGGTGGATCCTCAAAAAGCAACCAAATAAAAATGGGCAGCAATGAACAGAGGACTGATAGAAACTTCTAATGGTGGTTCTCTGGAGAATTACCTGCAGGTTGTCCTATAGAATGTCCTCCATAACTGGGAAGACCATTCTTTCCTCTGCCTATAGAATTTGTCCCTAGTTGGTGACTTAAACAGAGTGTTCTCCAAGCAGAGTAAATTATTTCCCTAGGAAGGCTCCACTGTGTGTGTAATGGAGCTGTTGAGAGAAAAGTGAGCCATAATAACTCTGAATCTACAAAAAGATTCAGAGAAGAAATAAAGGGAGCTCCAACTAGGAGCAAAATATATTGAAGCACTTCACTTAGAGAAAAAATAGTTCTTAGTTGGGCAATTACAAGAGTCCTAATCTAATATTTCTACTCTATAGTGAACCACCATATACAAAATCCTGTTGGTAGATCAGACTTTCCACTTACACAGAGACCACAGCAAACTTTTTCCATTCAGCAAAGAGGTCTTTTAGGTAAATAGACTTCTACAACTGTTTAAAACAAACCTCTACTAGTTACCCACAAAAATAGACATAAATGATGAACCAAAAAGTTAATAAACATTTGAAGCATGAAACTGAAAGATTATGAATACCAAGGACAATTCATAGAAAAAGAAATAGATACTATGTAACAAAAAGAAGAGAACTTAAGATTCTGATAAGCATCTTTAGCAAGATCAAGATCAGGTTGTCTACCTAAAAAAAGAGCAGACTATTGTGAAACTGAAAAAGTCATAGAACTAGAAATAGTTTTTGAAATTAGAGGGAAGCCTGGGTGGCTCAGTCAGTTAAGCATCTGCCTTCAGCCCAGGTCATGATCCCGGGGTCCTGGGATCAAGCCCTGTGTCAGACTCCCTACTTGCAGCAAGGAGTCTGCTTTTTCCTCTCCCTCTGCCCCTACCCTCCCACTCTGCCCCTACCCTCCCACTCATGCTCTCTCTCTCACTCTCTCTGTTTCTCTCTCAAATAAATAAATAAAATCTTTTAAAAAATGAAATTAGAAATAGTTTTCATAGGTGAGTTCTTCCAACTACAATAGTATAGCTTGTGGCATATGAATTCTCCCAATGGAAACAAATAGGAAAGTGCTATAAAATACAGAAATGAATCAGAAGGTATAGAAATGCTGCTAAAGCAGCAAGGACACGAGGGGCCAGACCCTGGAGAAAATGGAAGCTCATTGAGTTGAGCCCAATTTTCTGTACACTGCTTTTCCTTTGGGAGCATTTACCTATTTTTGGTGCATGGCTGAGAAAGAAGAAAACAGGTTCTAAGAGACAATTAAAATATCAAGTATTCTAGGGCTTGGAGACAAAAATTAGAATTCAGAGATATGAAGGTAACCAGCATCTTCTTACAGAGAAGGGGGCACAAAGAAGTTATCCCAATACATGAAACAGTTTTTCATATTGAGGCATTTACTGGATTTTTAAGCTGCACGAGGCAAAATGTTAAGAAGTCATGCTGAGGGACGCCTGGGTGGCTCAGTTGGTTAAGCGTCTGCCTTCTGTTTAGGTCATGATCCCATGGTCCTTGGATTGAGTCCTGCATCAGGCTCCTTGCTCAGCGGGGAGCCTGCTTCTCCCTCTGCCGCTCCCCCTGCTTGTGCTCACTCTCTCTTTCTGACAAATAAATACATTAAAAAAATCTTAAAAAAAGAAGTCATGCCAAAAGTGGCTAAAAATCAAAGTGGACTTTATGGCAGCCCTATGGTACTGCACACAGAAAAGCTGAAATTCATTATCCACCAAAGAGGAGAATCCTAGTAAATACTTCATGTTCACATTTAAAACATCTAGAGAGTTACACCCTCAGATTAGAAATAAGACTAGCAAACATGACCATATGGCTTAGAAACTTCCCAGGTCTTGACTGGACTCACGTAATCTATCCATCCGCTACCTGATAATAGAGTGAATCCTCTCTAAAGGAAGAAAAAAAATCATCCATAACCTCTATCTGACATTAAAAATCACTAGGCATACTGAATGAGTGAATGCATGCATGAATGAA
This sequence comes from Eumetopias jubatus, assembly GCF_037043125.1. Classification (NCBI taxonomy): domain Eukaryota; kingdom Metazoa; phylum Chordata; class Mammalia; order Carnivora; family Otariidae; genus Eumetopias; species Eumetopias jubatus. The sequence continues at coordinate 170,138,138 of NW_028274807.1, forward strand.
TACAGTTGAGGGACAGAATGAGCACAAATAGAAATAATACAAGTGATATAGACATTGTAGTTATCAGATTTTAATGAAATAACTGTCATTACTTCAAGAAATAAATGATAAAATAAAAGAATTCACTGAGAATCAGACTCTATATGAAAAGATACAAGTGGAAACCATAGAAGTGAAAACAAAACAATACAAAATGAAATTAAGAATGGAATAAATGAATTTATCTGCAGAGAGCAGAAGGAATAAGTGAACTGAAATAGAAGTCATCAGAAAATGTGTAGACTTGACATGGAAAGCAAAAAGATGGAAGATACATAAAGCAGGTGTGAGACATCTGAGATAGAGTGAACACATTAAACACACATGTTATTTGAGCCTCAGAGGAGGCAGATGAGAAAGAATGATAAAAGTAACAATTGAACAATGGCTGTAATTTTCTAAAACTGATGAAATATATCAACTTACAGATTCATAAGATGCTAGGAGCCCAAGCAGACTAAATAGAGTAAATAACAAAGAGGCACATCATACTAATATTTAACCCTACTTAAAATTAAAGATAAAGAAGCGTTCTTTTTTTAAAGATTTAATTAATTTAATTTATTTATTTGAGAGAGAGAGAGAAAAATGGAGAGGGGTAGAAGGTTAGGGAGAGGGGGAGGGAAAGAATCTCCAGCAGACATCACACTGAGCACGGAGCCCAACTAGGGGCTTTATCTCAGGACCCTGAAATCATGACCTGAGTCAAAACCAAGAGTCAGGTGCTTAACCAACTGAGCCCTTAAGGAAGCATACTTTAATACAGACAGAGAAAAATCTGGACTTTTTAAGAAGCAACACTAAAACTAAGAGCTGACTTTTCAACATAAAAAATGGAAGCCAGAAGACAATAAAATAGCATCTTCAACTGAAAGAAATGACCTGACATTAAAGAAACCCCCAAATCCATATTCACTAAAATAAAAACATTTCTAGGAAAACAGAAACATGACAACTTTCTTTCATCAATCTTGTTCTACAGGAAAAACAAAGAAAGAAAGAAGAAAGAAGGAAGGAAGGAAGGAAGGAAGGAAGGAAGGAAGAAAGAAAGAAAGAAAGAAAGAAAGAAAGAAAGAAAGAAAGAAAGAAAGAAAGAAAGAAAGAAAGAAAGAAAGAAAATAGAAAGAAAGAAAGAAAGAAAATGAAAGAAAGAAAGAAAGAAAATAGAAAGAAAGAAAGAAAGAAAGAAAGAAAGAAAGAAAGAAAGAAAGAAAGAAAGAAAGAAAGAAAGAAAGAAAATAGAAAGAAAGAAAGAAAATAGAAAGAAAGAAAGGACAGAAAAAGAATTTCAGACAAAAGGAGATTATTCTACACAGCAAGCTGGAGACAGAGGAGGGAATAAATACTGATCAAAAAGATAATACTATGTGGGTATATCTAAATGAAAATTGACTATAGAAAATGCTAATAGCATCTAGTGAGGTTTAAAATATATGTAGAATTAAAATGCATGACAACAATGACAGAAACGTCAGTGGGATGATAAGTGCAACTGGCTTAGAAACAACTACTAACTTATATTATACTATATTGATTCAAGAATGAATATTTTAGGGGCTCCTGAGTGGCTCAGTCAGTTAAGCATCTGCCTTCAGCTCAGGTCATGATCCTGGGGTCCTGGGATCAAGTCCTGGGTCTGGCTCCCCCTCAGTGGGGAGCCTGCTTCTCCTTCTCCCTTTGCTGCTCCCCAGTGCTTGTATCCTCTCACTTTCTCTCTCTCTCTGTCAAATAAAAAATAAAATCTTAAAAAAAAAAGAATGAATGTTTTAGTATCTAAGAGGCCAATAAAAGAAGAGTAGAAATGTATAAGTAACAGGAGAATATATAAAAGAAGGCAGGGAAAAAGAGAGAGAAAGATGAACATAAAAGAGGTTAGAAAGATTGAAACTGAATAGTGAGTGTGTATATAAGCAGACTAACTACTACAAATAAAAGATGAAATTGTCTTACTGGATAAAACTATAACAACAAAACATCACAAAAACAAACAACATTTATCTTAGAAAAGATACACTTTAAATATGAGGCACAGGTGGTTCAAAGTAAAAGAATATAAAATGATATTCCATGCAAATAAATACTAAGAACAACAACAAAAAGCTGATTTAGCTATTCCAATGTAAATCCAGTTGACATTAAGGTCAAAAGCATTACTAGACTAAAGAAGCACATTTCATATAATAGAATATGTATTACTTTTTATTACTGTGTAACAAATTACCACAAATATAGCAGCTTAAAACAATACACATTTATTTATCTCACAGTTTTCATGGGTTAAAAGTTCAGGAATGGTTTAGCTGGGTTCTCTGGTTTAGCCTCCCACCAGGCTACCAAGAATTTGGCTCTGAAAAACAAACTGAGGGTTCTAGAGGGGAGGGTGGTGGGGGGATGGGTTAGCCTGGTGATGGGTATTAAAGAGGGCACGTTCTACATGGAGCACTGGGTGTTATACACAAACAGTGACTCATGGAACACTACATCAAAAACTAATGATGTAATGTATGGTGATTAATATAACAATAAAAAATTTAAAAAATAAAATTTATATTGACATGCAAAAAAAAAAAAAAAGATTTGGCTGAACTTAATTCTCACCTCACCAGTGAAACTGATGAAGAAAAATAGCTTTAGTTTTTGTTTGTTTGGAAGTGTTATTTCACTGAATATGGGTTCATAGGAATTTTCTTTCAAATAAAAGTGTCATTATTAGTCATTAGTCATATATATATGACTATGCATATAAGAGGAGATGTGTTATAGGAATTGGATCACGTGGTTATGGATGCTGACAAGTCCTATAATATGCCATCCACAAGTAAAGAACCATAATAACCAGTGGCATAATTCAGTTCAAGTCTATAGACCTAAGAATTGGAGAGCTGATGGTGTAAGTCCTGATCTGATCGTAGTCTGAATGACTGAGAACCAAGAGTATCTAGGTCCAAGGACAGGAGAAGATGGATCCTCTAGCCACAGCAAAGAGAGGGAATTTGCCCTTCCTACACATTTTTGTTCTATTTGGTCCCTCAACAATTTTGAGGATATCCACCTGCCCTGGTGAAGGTGATCTGCTTTACTCAGTCTAGTGATTCAAATGCCAATCTCTTCCCAGAGTACTCCCGTAGACATACCCAGAAATGTTTTACCAGCTGTCTTGGCATTCCTTGGCCCAATTTAAGTAGACACATTAAATTAACCATCACCATGTCATTTCATTATCTTCTGGCCAGGTAAGTGTCTGCTCAATCAGGTTGTTGACAGAATTCAGTTCCTTATGGCTGTATGACATTTCCTTATGGCTATATATAAGGGCTCTGACTTATTGGCTGTTGGTTAGAGGGCTATTTCTTGCCACATGACCCTCTCCATATGTAGTTCATAGCATGAGTATTTGCTTACACTAGGAGAAGAAAGAAACTCTCTCTTGTGGGAAGAGAAAATGATTCAGTAAAGTAGAGACTATATGAATACAAAATTAATATATGGTCTCTCAGAGACCACACAATAACCAATAATAGCAGACTGTGAATTTTTAAATATAAATATGAATTTTAAAAATTAAATTTCAGCTGGCTTGTAAAATAATTCTCAACAAATATAAAAACATTGAAAATATTTAAGTATTGTCTCTGTGTGGATATGAATTAATTTATAAGTCAATAATATAATCATCATCAGGATAGTGATGATAATGATGTGGGGGAGCAGATGAGAAAAAGAAGGGACTTTGGACAAAAAGGCAGAGGAAGAGAGGAAAAGAAGAAAAAGATCCTTAAATGCTTGGAAATGATACATTTCTAAGTAACCCAGTGATCACAAAAGAAATAAAAATGAAAGTGGAAATATTTTGCTCTTGAATCATATTGGAGGTGCAATATATCAAAGCTTGTGAGATACAGAGACAGTCCTCTATATAGAGGGATATTTATCACTTTAAATGTGTATATTATGGAGGAAAGACTGAAACATCAATTATATCGATTTCCATCTCAAGAAATTATAAAAAGAACAGCAAATAAATCCATGCAAAGTATAAGGAAAGATATAATAATGGTAAGAACTGAAATTCATAAAACAGAAAACAATCATACACTGAAGAATATTAATACAGACAAAGCTTTTTTCTTAGAAAATAATAAAGTTAAAAAACTACTACAAGAATGACCAAGATTAAAAAAAATTTAAAATATATGCATATAAAAATCTCAAAAACGTAATGGTGTTATAAATTAAGAGTAAAGTGTCCTATGGAAAGAATAAGAAGGTAGTGACAGAGAGATGCCCATGGGTGGCTTATGGTTCTAATAATATTCTTTCATGACTGGATGGTAGTTTCATAGGTGTATTCACTTGATAAAAGTTCCTCAAGATAGATTACATTATTTTTTTATAGTTTTGTTTATGTATGCTATGACTCAATAAAATTATTATTAAAAACAGTATAATAGAATAAAATTATAAATATAATGTAATAAAAACAAAATATTTAGAATTTAAAAAGGTAACATGTCTGCAATTGCTCATTTTCTTTTTTTTTCCAAGTTTTTATTTAAATTCCAGTTAGTTAACATACAGTATAATATTAATTTCACCTATAGAATTTAGTGACTCATCACAACTGCATTCTTTAATCCCCATTACCCATTTAACCCATCCTTCCACTCACATCCCCTCTAGTAACCTTCCGTTTGTTCTCTAGAGTTGAGAGCCTCTTTTCTGGCTTGCCTGTCTTTCCTCCCACCTCCAAGTTTATCTGTTTTGTTTCTTAAATTCCAATTATGAGTGAAATCTTATGGTATCTGTTTTTGAATGTCTGATTGATTGCTGTAAACCAATGCATACTTCTGAATTTGAAAAATTAAATTAAAAGGAAATTCCTAGAACATAACAAATTTTTCCCTATAAGAGATAGGAAACATTCTAAGAAATTAAACTGGTGTTCAAAATCAATTTTCCATGTGTCCCCTTCACCCACACAGACGAAAAAGTCAGCAGGTTGTTTTACAGCTAAATTTACCGAATACTCCAAATATGGTAACCATTGGAAAGAATAGGAAAGGAAGTAAAGGAAACTCCTCCCGCATTCATTTCATAAGTCTAGCAATATTTTGAAAGCAAAATTGCACAGAGAAAATCAAGAAAAGGTAGACTAAATTCACTTAAGAAGGTTCATGTAAAATTTAAGTTTATCTGTGGGTAAGAAAGTCCAATCTTCACACCAAAAAAAAAAAAAAGTCAACTGAATGTAAGGCAAGGTGAAATAATAAGAGCAATGTACACACTGAAGAACTGGAATACTGGAAAAAAAAATCAAGTTTCCTACAAAAGAAAATACGTATCTTCCGGATTGAATGTCTATAAAGATATATAAAAAAACTATTATTAAAAAAATTTTTAGCCTAGAATTCAGTTCTTAGTCACACTGGCAAACATATATGAGGGCAAGACACATATATTTCAGAAATTCAGTGATTCAGAAAGTGTAGTCTTTTCAAAATAATAGTTGAACCTCCAAGGACACAATCCTAGAAAGAATAAGGGAATAAAAAGACATGCATTACAAAGTGTGTATTTCTTCTTGTTTTTAATTTTTCATTGTTATGTTAATGACCATACATCATTAGTTTTTGATGTAGTGTTCCATGATTCATCGTTTGTGCATAACACCCAGTGCTCCATGCAGAGCGTGCCCTCTTTAATACCCATCACCAAGCTAACCCATCCTCCCAGCCCCCTGCTAGACCCCTCAACTTGTTTTCCAGAGCCCATTGTCTCTCATGGTTCGTCTCCCCCTCCGATTTCCCACCCTTCATTCTTCCCCTCCTGCTATCTTCTTTGTCTTCTTTTTTTTTCTTAACATATATTGCGTTATTTGTTTCAGAGGCACAGATCTGTGATTCAACAGTCTTGCACAATTCACAGCGCTCACCATAGCCCATACCCTCCCCAATGTCTATCACCCAGGCACCTCATCACTCCCACCCCCACCAATCCAGCAACCCTCAGTTTGTTTCCTGAGATTAAGAATTCCTCATATCAGTGAGGTCATACGATACATGTCTATCCCTGATTGACTTATTTCGTTCAGCATAACACCCTCCAGTTCCATCCATGTTGTTGTAAATGGCAAGATCTCATTCTTCTTGATGGCTGCATAATATTCCATTGTATATGTATACCAATTCTTCTTTAACCATTCATCTGTCAATGGACATCTTGGCTCTTTCCACAGTTAGGCTATTGTGGACATTGCTGCTATAAACATTGGGGTACACATACCCCTTCAGATCCCTATCTTTGTGGTAAATACCCAGTAGTGCAATTGCTGGATCGTATGGTAGCTCTAATTTGAACTGTTTGAGGCATCCATACTGTTTTCCGGAGTGGTTGCACCAGCTTGCATTCCCACCAACAGTGTAGGAGGGTTCCCGTTTCTCCCATCCCAACCAACATCTGTCGTTTCCTGACTTGTTAATTTTAGCCATTATGACAGGTGTGAGGTGGTATCTCATTGAGGTTTTGATTTGGATTTCCCTGATGCCGAGCAATGTTGAGCACTTTTTCATGTGTCTGTTGGCCATTTGGATGTCTTCTTTGGAAAAATGTCTGTTCATGTCTTCTGCCCATTTCTTGATTGGATTATTTGTTCTTTGCGTGTTGAGTTGGATAAGTTCTTTATAGATTTTGGATACTAGCCCTTTATTTGATATGTCATTTGCAAATATTTTCTCCCATTCTGTCGGTTGTCTTTTGGTTTTGTGGACTGTTTCCTTTGCTGTGCAGAAGCTTTTTATCTTGATGAAATCCCAATAGTTCATTTTTGCCCTGGCTTCCCTTGCCTTTGGCGATGTTTCTAGGAAGAAGTTGCTGCGGCTGAGGTCGAAGAGGTTGCTACCTGTGTTCTCCTATAGGATTTTGATGGAGTCTTGTCTCACATTTAGGTCTTTCAACCATATTGAGTCTATTTTTGTGTGTGGTGTCAGGAAATGGTCCAGTTTCATTCTTCTGCATGTGGCTGTCCAATTTTCCCAACACCATTTGTGGAAGAGACTGTCTTTTTCACTGGACACTCTTTCCTGCTTTGTCAAAGATGAGTTGACCATAGAGTTGAGGGTCCATTTCTGGGCTCTCGATTCTGTTCCATTGATCTATGTGTCTGTTTTTGTGCCAGTACCATACTGTCTTGATGATGACAACTTTGTAACAGAGCTGGAAGTCCGGAATTGTGATGCCGCCAGCTTTGCTTTTCTTTTTCAAGATTCCTCTGGCTATTCGGGTCCTTTCTGGTTCCCTACAAATTTTAGGATTATTTGTTCCATTTCTTTGAAAAAAGTGGATGGTATTTTGATGGGGATTGCATTGAATGTGTAGATTGCTCTAGGTAGCATGGACATCTTCACAATATTTGTTCTTCTAGTCCATGAGCATGGAATGTTTTCCATTTCTTTGTGTCTTCCTCAATTTCTTTCATGAGTATTTTATAGTTTTCTGAGTACAGATCCTTTGCCTCTTTGGTTAGATTTATTCCTAGGTATCTTATGGTTTTGGGTGCAATTGTAATTGGGATTGACTCCTTAATTTCTCTTTCTTCTGTCTTGTTCGTGTATAGGAATGCCACTGATTTCTGTGCATTGATTTTATATCCTGCCACTTTACTGAATTCCTGTATGAGTTCTAGCAGTTTTGGGGTGGAGTTTTTTGGGATTTCCACATAAAATATCATATCATCTGCAAACAGTGAGAGTTTGACTTCTTCTTTGCTGATTCGGATGCCTTTTATTTCTTTTTCTTTTCTGATTGCTGTGGCTAGGACTTCTAATACTATGTTGAATAGCAGTGGTGATAGCGGATATCCCCACCGCGTTCCTGACCTTAGGGGAAAAGCTCTCAGTTTTTCCCCATTGAGAATAATATTTGCTGTAGGTTTTTCATAGATGGTTTTTATGATATTGAGGTATGTACCCTCTATCCCTATACTCTGAAGAGTTTTGATCAAGAAAGGATGCTGTACTTTGTCAAATGCTTTTTCTGCATCTATTGAGAGGATCATATGTTTCTTGTTCTTTCTTTTGTTCATGTATTGTATCATGTTAATTGATTTGCGGATGTTGAACCAACCTTGCAGCCCAGGGATAAATCTCACTTGGTCATGGTGAATAATCCTTTTAATGTACCGTTGGATCCTATTGGCTAGTATTTTGATGAGAATTTTTGCATCCATGTTCATCAAGGATATTGGTCTATAATTCTCCTTTTTGATGGGGTCTTTGTCTGGTTTGGGATCAACGTAATGGTGGCCTCATAAAACGAGTTTGGACGTTTCCCTTCCATTTCTATTTTTAGAACAATTTCAGAAGAACAGGTGTTAATTCTTCTTGAAATGTTTGGTAGAATTCCCCTGGAAAGCCATCTGGACCTGGGCTTTTGTTTCTTGGGATATTTTTGATGACTGCTTCAATTTCCTTAGAGGTTATAGGTCTGTTCAGGTTTTCTATTTCTTCCTGGTTCAGTTTTGGTAGTGGATACATCTCTAGGAATGCACCCATTTCTTCCAGGTTATCTAATTTGCTGGCATAGAGTTGCTCATAATATGTTCTTATAATTGTTTGCATTTCTTTGGTGTTGGTTGTGATCTCTCCTCTTTCCTTCATGATTTTGTTGATTTGGGTCCTTTCTCTTTTCTTTTTGATCAGTCTGGCCAGAGGTTTATCAATCTTGTGAATTCTTTCAAAGAACCAGCTCCTTGTTTCTTTGTTCTGTTCTACTGTTCTTTTGGTTTCTATTTCATTGATTTCTGCTCTGATCTTTACTATTTCTCTTCTCCTGCTGGGTTTAGGCTTAATTGCTCTTCTTTCTCCACCTCCTTTATATGTAGGATTAGGTTGTGTTTGAGACCTTTCTTGTTTCTTGAGAAAGGCTTGTATGGCTGCATACTTTCCTCTCAGGACTTCCTTTGCTACATCCCAAAGATTTTTAACAGTTGTGTTTTCATTTTCACTTGTTTCCATGAATTTTTTAAATTCTTCTTTAATTTCCTAATTGACCCATTCATTCTTTAGTAGAATGCTCTTTAGCCTCCATGTCTTTGAGTTCGTTCTGACTTTCCTCTCATGATTGAGTTCTAGTTTCAAAGCTTTGTGGTCTGAAAATATGCAGGGAATAATCCCAATCTTTTAGTACCAGTTGAGACCTGATTTGTGACCTAGGATGTGATCTATTCTGGAGAATGTTCCATGGGCACTAGAGAAGAATGTGTATTCCGTTGCTTTGGGATGGAATGTTCTGAATATGTCTGCGAAGTCCATCTGGTCCAGGGTGTCATTTAAGGTCTTTAAATCCTTGTTAATCTTTTGCTTAGATGATCTGTCCATTTCAGTTAAGGGGGGTGTTAAAGTCCCCCACTATTATTGTGTTGCTGTCAATGTGTTTCTTTGCTTTTGTTATTAATTGCCTTATATAATTGACTGTTCCCATGTTAGGGGCATAGATATTTACAATTGTTAGATCTTCTTATTGGATAGTCCCTTAAGTAGGATATAGTGTCCTTCCTCATCTCTTATTACAGTGTTGGTTTAAAATCCAATCTGTCTGAATGCCACCCCAGCTTTCTTTTGGTGTCCATTAGCATGGTAAATGGTTTTCCACCCCCTCTCTTTCAATGTGGGGGTGTCTTTGGATCTAAAATGAGTCCCTTGCCAACAGCATATCGACGGGTCTTGTTTTTTAATCCAATCTGATAGCCTGTGTCTTTTGCTTGGGTCATTTAGCCCATTACATTCAGGGTAACTATTGAAAGATATGAATTTAGTGCCGTTGTATTACCTGTAGGGTGACTGTTACCGTATATTGTCTGTGTTCCTTTCCGGTCTATGTTGCTATTAGGTCTCTCTTTGCTTAGAGGACCCCTCTCAATGTTTCTTGTAGGGCTGGTTTCATGTTTGCAAATTCCTTTAGTTTTTGTTTGTCCTGGAAGTTTTTATGTCTCCTTCTATTTTCAATGACAGCCAATATTCTTGGCTGCATATTTTTCTCATTTAGTGCTCTGAGTATATCATGCCAGTCCTTTCTGGCCTGCCAGGTCTCTGTGGATTAGTTCTGTTGCCAATCTAATGTTTCTGCCATTTTAGGTTACAGATCTCTTCTCCTGAGCTGCTTTCAGGATTTTCTCTTTGTCTCTGAGACTTGTAAGTTTTACTATTAGATGTCGGGGTGTTGACCTATTTTTATTGATTTGAGAGGGGTTCTCTGTGCCTCCTGGATTTTGATGCCTGTCTCCTTCCTCACATTAGGGAAGTTCTCTTCTATAATTGGCTCCAATATACCTTCTGCCCCTCTCTCTCTTTCTTCTTCTTCTGGGATCCCAATTATTCTAATGTTGTCTCGTCTTACCGTACCGCTTATCTCTCGAATTCTGCCCTCGTTATACAGTAGTTGTTTATCTCTCTTTTTCTCAGCTTCTTTATTTTCCAAAATTTGGTCTTCTATATCGCTAATTCTCTCTTCTGCCTCATTTGTCCTAGCAGTTAGTGCCCCCATTTTTTATTGCACCTCATTAATAGCCTTTTTGATTTCGACTTTGTTAGATTTTAGTTTTATATCTCCAGAAAGGGTTTCTCTAATAACTTCAATGCTTTTTTCAAGCCCAGCTAGTATCTTTAAAATCATCTTTCTGAACTCTAGGTCTGATATCGTACTAATGTCCGTATTGAGTAGGTCCCTGGCAGCAGTCGGTACTACCTCTTGTTCTTTTTGTTGAGGTGATTTTTTCCATCTTGTCATTTTGTCCAGAGGAGAATAGATGAATGAAAGAACAAAATGCTAACAGGTTAACAATGTCCCCAGAAAATATACTCTAAACAAATCAGAAAAGACCTGAAACTGGGGGGAAAGAAAGGAGGAAGAAAAAGAAAATAAAAAAAAAAAAGAAAAAGATAAAAACAAACAAAAACAGAACAAAGGGAAAAACGGAATATGATCAAATATGATCAGGCTGGTGCATAAACCAGTGCCACACACTAGATTTCGGGTGTATTTTGGTCTATTAGAAGAAAGTGCCTCCCAAAATTTTAAAGAAAGAAAAACTTATATGTGTACAAAAATAAGGTTTATTACAATGAAGGGATGGAATATGACTGTAATGATGAAAATTATAAAAAATTTTATAAAAGGAATTGATAAGAAGTTGTTTGGAAAAAGAAAGAAGAGGATTTAAAAAAAAAGGGGGGGAGAGATTGTGATCAGGCAGGAGACTAGAACAAAGCCATACACTAGAGATTTAGGGTGTATTTTGATCTGTTAGAAGAAACTGTATCTCAAAATTTTAAAGAGAGAACAACTTATATATCTATGGCAAAAATAAGGGTAACTACTATGAAGGGATAGAATATGACTCTAAAAATGAAAAATAAAAATGTTTTTTAAAAAAGGGATTAATAAGATGTTGGTTGAAAAAGGGAAAAAGAAAAATTCAAGAAAAAAAGACAGTTAAAAAAATTAACTTTGAAGGACTAAAGAATCATGGTAAAAAAAAAAGCCATGGATTCTATGTGTAGTATTCCCCTAGCGCTGGAGTTCTGCCATTCTCATTGATCGGTAAACTTGGTCTTGGCTGCCTGTTCTTGCTCATCTTCTGGGGGAGGGGCTTGTTGCTGTGGTTCTGAAATGTCTTTGCCGGAGGCAGAATTGGCCCACCTTTGCTGGTCTGGGGTAAGGAATTTGCTCAGGTTTGCTCTCGGGAGCTTTTGTTCCCCACAAGCTTTCCCTTCGGCTTTGGAGGACGAGAGTGAAAAGGGCGGCCTCCCAATCTCCGCCGCGGAGGAGCCGAGAACTCGCGCCCTGCTCCTCAGTGTGCCCCCAGAGAAAAGCAGACAGTCACTCCCGTCTCCCTGGTCTCCAGCCGCACTCTGTGCTCACCTGGCCTGTGACGGAGCATTTCTATCTCTGGCACCTGACCCCGTGTGGAGTCTCCAAACCCAGCAGATCCCTGCGGTGCACTCCCGCGCTGCTCCTCCCGGGAGAGGAAGGGGAGTCTCCCTGGCTCTGCCACTTGTTGGGTCCCTGCTGGAGGAGCAGTGGCCTGACTGGGCCGCGGATCACAGTTTATGGCAACCCCGAGCTGAGAGCCCGCGCCTTGGCTCCGTCTCTGCAGCCGGCTTCCCCGCTCCGATACCTGGGAGCTCTGCTGCACTCAGGCACCCCCGGTCTTTCTGTGACCCCGAGGGTCCTGAGACCACACTGTCCCGTGAGGGTTCCACCCCCTGCTTAGCCACTGGAGCGACATCCCTCAGCGGAGCTGACTTCTAAAAGTTCTGATTTTGTGCTCCGTGGCTCTATCACTTACCAGAAGCGGCCGACGGAGGTCCCCTCCCCCGCCATCTATCCTCCCGAATATCGCCTCAGATTCACTTCTCTGCATGTCCTACCTTGCCAGTAAGTGGTCGCTTCTCTGTTCAGAGAGTTGTCGCTATTCTCTTCTTTGATCTCCTGTTGAGTTCGTAGGTGTTCAGAATGGTTTGGTCCCTATCCAGCTGAATTCCTGAGACCAGATGAAATTTAGGTCTCCTACTCCTCCGCCATCTTGCTCCACCCCCCACAAAGTGTATATTTCTATTTCTAGTTGTCAGCTCTATAGCAGACCTAAGAAATAACTAGTCCATATTAAAAGAGGAAGACAGAAGAGAGATTCATCATGTAAGGAAAAGATAAATATCCTAGCAGATTATATATATACATATATATATAATTTTATATATATATATATAAAATTAGGTAGTTATTTCTTTGACCACAAGGTAAAATAAAGTTAACTAAAAACTACTATTAAAAACAAAAAACACACCAAGATAAAACAGAACACCCCAGGAAAGTCATGATCCTAATATTCTCAATACTGCTAATGTACTTCAATTTTAGAATCCACTTAGAACAAGACATCAATACTTCATTATAATTCCAGACAAGAGATGTGGAGAAATTTTTAATTTCCTTATTTCATATGTTGTTAAGTTGATAGAAAGTGTTGACAATGGACTGCCCAAGAAATAACCAACTCTGGGGAATATATCACTTCAAGTTAAAAACAGAATTAACTACAACTAATAAAAACAACAATAACTGAAAATAATAACAGTATGGATAAGGGAAAGAGGCAGGAAATAAGATGAGTTTTATTACCTCTCTATCTTTCCCTGTGGGGAAATAATATATATTGAAAAATATGGATAAATCACCAGAAACCAGAAGTTTCTGTGTATTTCTTATTGTCATGGGGACCACCAGAGGAAAATAAAACTGATTATTTGTGGGGAATGGGGTGGAATAAACTAGGAGGGGATACATTACTTTTACTTTTGTAACCCTCGGTATTGCTGAAATCTCTTATTTTACTCTCCAAACAGTATTAATAAAAACGAATACATAATTATAATGTAGTCCATCTATTTCATATTCCCCACCTGATGTTTCAATCCTCTCCAAGATATGTTAAATGCTTGAATACCTCTGGTGAGTGACAGGTAACCAAATATAACTCAAGGCAGACACAAAACTATTTGTTTCCCTTATATCTCTAAATAATTTTACTGATACTACATCTGTTTTCCAGCCATTGGGAGGTAAATTCTCCCTCAACCTACTCTTCTAAACGGTCTCTCTTTCTTCAAATATCTTCTTTTGTGAACATATCGTTAAAGTACCTACAATGTTCTAAACCCTTTAGATACATGAACTCAATCCTCCCTTGGAAGTCCTTGAGGATGGTACTCTATTATCCCCATTTTATAGAGGAGGCAGTAAGGCATAGAAAACTAAAATAACTTATTTAATAACATCTCAAAGTGGGAAGACCAGGATTTGAACCCAAGCAGCCTGGTTTCAGCACCCATGCTCTTAGCAGCTGCACTGCTTTTCTTACTACAGAACAAAATCTAAATGTTAAGTCTAACTATGGTTGTTGCCTGAGTACCTTTCCTATTCCCATCAGTTTGCTAGTGTTAGTAAAAGTGCTGCCAGCAATAGAGCAGATGCTATTCCGGGGCCGGTCTGATTCAGAAAGATTAAAATGAAACACCATCTTCCTCATTCTGAACACTTCTCATCTCTGATGGTAACTTTTTTTTCCCCCCTTTTGGTGTATGTGTGTGTGTGTGTGTGTGTGTGTTTTGTTTTTGGTTTTTTGCACAGCAGCCATATCACACTTTTAACATGTTTTGCTCATAGTGAACTCCATGTTGCTATTCTTTCACATCTTTAGTTAAGCCCTAGTTCCTTCATCTTGTCCTTTTATAAAATTCATATTTTGTACTCAAGTGTGGTCATCTTTCCTTATTATATTTTTCCACTTTCAGCTGAGGAAATCAAATCAATAATGGCTAAGCAAGACAGCAAAACTACAGTTTATTGGTTAAGAGTTTTGACTCTCCAGTTAAACTGACCTTGCTCACATTTCAGCTCTCTATACCTCACTGAGCCTCAGTTTGTTTGTTGGCCAATCATGGCCCTAATTTTGCATGAGACCTATTTCAGAGCTCTCTTACAATGTTGAAAGGTAACTACTTAATAAAGAAGCTATGTGTCCAAAAGTGCACTACCAATTAATTATTGAATTTATTTATTTTTGTAGCACTCTGTAAATATTTACTGAATGTTGAGGTGATAACATATTCAAAGGGCATTTTTTGTTATTTTTTCTAAACTAGGAAATCGATGCAGCATCTGAGACCAAGAACCATACTGTATAGTGTAGAAAATAATGACCTACCATAGAGGATGCTTAGTGAATGTGTCTCAAATGAACATGTCCCAGAAATATTTGGTTGATCTAATTCCCTCTCTCTCTTTCTGTGTCTTTTCTTTTGTTCCTCAGGTTTAGTAGCAAGGAGAAAGGAATCTCTCTGCGTTCCTAGGCTGGCTTTATTTTGAACAGCTTCAGTAGGTCCAAGGGACTCTCCTTCCTCAAAGAACCATTGACTCTTTGCATTGGAATGGACCTCAAACGATTTTCTAATCAACTTTCAAGTTTGTGGATGAGGAAGCTAAGGCCTACCTCCCATGGGTCATTCCCACAATGTCACCTATAAGGGGTATCCCAATTTCCCATTTTTTGTGCCACCTTTCAGCTTCTAATATAACACACATTTTGGGATATTAATCCAAACTCTTAAAAATGAAACAAGATGGAGTTTTGTTTGTTTTGTAGCAAAGATGATAGAAGAAAGGCAATTTCACAATTTGAATATAAATTTGTAATTCTGATTTTTTGGGGGGGCTCACCCTTTCAAGAAATTGAGGAGCACTCTAGACTCCAGTTCCCACAGAGAAAACTCAAATACATTTACATACAGTTGTGCTTACAATTTGAGGAAGTTGGTGGAATCCCTTTAGCCTATCTGTGGACCTCAGATTAAAAACCCAAGACCCGAACTCTTTTGAGAGCAAACGTTTGTCTGTATTCCCCTTTAGCATCTTCCAGATAAAAAAATCTGGGGCAGGTAATTTACTTTGTATTAGAATACTCCATTTCTCTTGAGTTACGTGAAGAACTTTATCATATCTGGTTAATGGATAGAAACCTAAAGTTGGCTGTATCTAAGGAAAAAACACATTGGGAAGGCATTGATTGATAAGAATGCCCTTGACAAACTCAATAAAAGAAAGAGAATAGTGCATGTCCAATATTTAAGTAATAATACTATCTTGCTCTCCCAATACACTCCCACAATTACGGGCCTCTTGCCTCATTTTTCTCAGTACACTTAAAAACATCCTTATGGCCACACATAGTGGCCTGTCAATTGCCATGAAATAATTTTCATAAAATTTTAGAGAAATGCCAATGAGATTCAGATGTGACATTGAATTTTATACCCTTTTGGAAATTTTAGAGAATTAAAGCCACATTGCCAGTGTTTTGTTGTTGTTGTTGTTGTTGTTATTGTTATTGTTATTGTTTCTTCTTTGACTGGTTTTAGAAGAGTCAGGGAAAACATAAATCGGTTTGCAACATTTGGGGAGAGTAATTTATAGACACCTCGCTACACTGGCATGCTGTGACCCTGTGATGGGAAAGCAAGGATGAGCTGACTATTCCTTAATAGGTGGTAACTAGGGTGTGACTTGTCCCTTGTGTTAAGAATGTGTCAAGGCCTCCTTTGGATCTTAGCAAACCTTCCATTGCACCTGTAACAGATAAAGGTCAAGAGAAAATCATATGTAATACAATCCTATACTATTGGACTATACAAATTTATATGAAGATCATGGTTTGTGCTCATATAAAAATCTGGCAGGACAAGTCTGATACCTATTGTTATAAACCATCCAACCAATAGTGCCTTCAGAAACTTCTCTGAGCATTTCTTCATCTTACCGCAGTCAGTGATGGTCAAATAAATAATGCAATACTTTGCATTTATGTACTTTCCAAAGTGCTTTCATTTCCATAGTCCCATTTGATCTTTACACCAATCTTACAGGGTTAGCGGTAATAGGTTATATATTTTTATTTTTTCTTTGTAGAAATAGATTAGAAGTAATACTGTACCTTGTGCTGAAATGTTCTAAAGATTCATTTCCTTATGCCTTGAGGTCATACTAAATAAAATTATCATAAAATTGTTTTATAACCCGTTGTTCTTTTTCCTAAAACTATTGCAATAGAAATGAGAATTAAAAGAACTACATAGATTCTGGGGAGGGGCGGGAATCTATTTTTAAGGACAACATGTTTTAGAAAATTAAAAATAAGACTAGATATTATAGTAAACATACCTATTTCAAGAAGAATGGAGAACAATTTCTATTAGTCATATTCTAAGCAAATGAAAACCTACACTCCACTTCTTAGTAAATCAGTTATTTTTCATAATGAAATAGTCCTGAAAGAATTAGAACAGGCATGTCAAATATTTGGCATGCATGCTGATACGATGTCTCCTTCGTTTATGGCAGTCATATCTGATTAATCCAGGCACTCTTTCTTACAGAGCTCAGATTTAGCTTCAAGGTTCTTTGGAGCAAATGCAATCACCATTAGTGGATAAGAGTTTTCAAGTGGAATGAAGTTACTTGGTCATTTAACTACATACAAGTTTGTGAGTTCACAGAGTGCGATTAATTGTGATTATTTTCTGTAACCCACTCCCAACCTGCAAAGAAGAAAAATTTATATAATAGAAGTTGACATAAATATGGGCTTTGTGAATGCAGACATATTTATAATGGACAATAAATTGACTAATGGATGAAAACAAAAGGAATAACAGGGGAAACTTTTCTTGGTGTGGTTTTTATTTGAAGTCTAGTTGGACCATGAACACAAACCTGAACAGAGGAGATATAATCATGTGTCTATCTGCAGGTCTAGCCACCCTATTTGCCTATAGCATCCCTAACTACTATATGGCTTCCGTGATAGCACACTAAGTAACTAAACTGAGGTCAACAAGAGACAGCTTTTTCTTTGTCAGGCCACATTGGAGGGCTATCAACAACACATATTATAAAGTGGTCTTTTTTTTTTTTTTTTGCCATAAGAGAAATAAATTTAGGACAGCTAAAGGTG
This sequence comes from Eumetopias jubatus, assembly GCF_037043125.1. Taxonomy (NCBI): domain Eukaryota; kingdom Metazoa; phylum Chordata; class Mammalia; order Carnivora; family Otariidae; genus Eumetopias; species Eumetopias jubatus. Next base: position 170,155,740 of record NW_028274807.1, read on the forward strand.
GACAGATGAATTTAGTCACCTAATATTTTCATCTTAAAGTTTATTAATTTATTTTAAGCAATCTCTACACCCATTGTGAGGCTCAAACTCATGACCCTGAGAGCAAGAGTCGCTTGCTCTTCTGACTGAGCCAGCCAAGCAGCCCCTAATATTTTTTTCTTAGGTACCAAACCTTCCAACTGCAAATTTAATGCTGACACCTATAGTCACAAAACAAACCAAACAAAGGAAAAGAAAACATGGATATCAACCATAAGAAGCAGATCATACAGATTTTTATTTTTTGCCAATAGCATTAGTCATAATGTTAAGAGTTAGTTGGACAAAAGACTATATTTTTATTGTATCCTTGAAAAAATTCATGGAAAAAGGCTAATGCTAAGTGCTTTTAAGCATATGTGAGAATCTTCCATAAAGATAAATAATATGGTGTGTTAATTTGCTTTATTTAATGAAATGTATTAATGAACTGATGTTTCTTGGATTGAGTTATTTGTTCTATACTCTGTTCTCACAACACTCATCTCAGTTAAGGAAGACCTAATTCATGGGTTAACATATCTTCCAAACAAGACAGTAAGCACCAGAAAGGAAAAAAGACTGTTATGCTCCCTTCAGAAGTTCCAGTACTTTGAGCATTTCCAACATACAAATTAAAAAAAAAAAATATATATATATATAAATTATATGAAAGATAAAAAGAACAGATTGAAAAACAAATTTAATAACAAGTCCTGAGACATTTCTGTTGTATTTATTTTCTCTTCCACTAATGAAAGCAGAGTGCTTAACCCAGAGAAAAAAAATGCAACATATTTTTGAATAGCGATTAAAACAATGCTCAAAAATTAATTATGAAAGAATCTCTTATTCATTGGTAACTACAATACACCATGCAAACTAATGCTCTAGGTTAATAGGAAGTGATTTTGCACTTCCTCTTTCACTGAGTTGTAAAGGTGTATTTTCTTAGATTATTATTAGAATATAAGTTGCTGCATCTCCCTGTCATGGCAAGATGGATTATTGTAGGATTTACTTGTCAGGCTGTGAAATGACCCACAGCATTAAAGCAGCCCAAGCGGTCATTTCTGAAGTGGTCTCATTGCTTTCAATGTGGGATATGATGAATCACTGCTGGGTGTGTCAGTGTTTTTCCTAAAATGCTAATCTATGATTCAAAATGCACTCATATACATACATATACCAAGAGGGATAATGTGAGCAAGAAAGGGTTTGCAACACAAAGAAAAAAAGAGAACAAATAGAGGATAGAGGACCAACCAGATGACCACAGAAAAACTGCAAGTGATTTGGAAGCTCAGTGAAAGCAACATCAAAGAAAATAAAAACAAGCACAATGAATCAGATGATCTATATTAAAAATCTAGTGCCACTCTTTCTTAGTGTCCTCAGTTCTAATGTTAGCTAAATTATCAGGTTGGTTTTTCTATAGAACACTCATTGGAAAGTTATTTGTCAAACTTCTTTATTATTTATCACAGAGATGATTGGATCTGTACAGAAATATAAGAAATGTAATCACCTTCATTTTTGTTATTAGCAGCAAAATGAACAAAGGAAAAATGAACTAATTTTTTTGGTTTTTCTTTTTAAACTGTGATATTAACTTCAAATGTATTAAATAGAGATAGGGAAGGTCACTCGTATATGTAACATAGTGATACTTCCATTACTATAGATAAATATTTATGAATGCCACATACAAATATGTATCTTTAGAACAGGCATCAGGCTATTTGACATAATAGCTTTAAAAGACATTTTGGGGGGCACCTGGGTGGCTCAGATGATTAAGCGGCCAGCTCTTGTTTCTGTTCAGGTCATGATCTCATGGTTGTGGGACTGACTGAGCCCCACCTTGGGTTCCGTGCTCAGCGGGGAGTCTGCTTGAGATTCTCCCTCTCCCTCTGACCTTCCTCTCTCTCTGTCTTTCTCAAATCAATAAATAAATCTTAAAAAAAAGTATTTTGGGAATGAGCAGGAATTATGAAAAAGACATAAAAAAAGTAGAAACAAATTATAAGTGGGTAAGAGACAACCAAAAATAACAAATAACAAATAAAAATGTATGAAACAATTTAAAAAGTAAGTAGAAAGAAAAGTGATAAGCAGGATGACCCGTAGGACTTAAAGAAGAAAGAATTTTGGAAAAGAACTCACAACACTCTCTTAATTGGAGTCCACCCAGGAAGCTGCTTAAAATGGAACGAGAGTGTAATAGAAAAAGTCCTGGAACTTGGGCAAGAAAATCTGGGTTTGGGAGCTATATACAGCACTTAGAAATTGTGAGACCATTCAAAAATGCTTCTATTGTCCATCTCATGGGAAATAGTTTGTAGGTTGAAGTAAAATAATAGATAAGTAAGATACTGAAAAATTACGGGACATACAACCAATGTAAGGAATAGGAATATGGTGTAATCATGTAGAATGTGACTCTGGGGTTATTCTGCCTCATTCATTCCCTGCTTTCACCATATAAAAGTGATGAAGCTAGTTATTTAATCACATGTTGCCTTATTTCCTCATTTGCCATCTTTACATAGATTGTAATCAGTGCAAATAATGATAAAATAAAAGTCATGTGAAACACGTGGAATAATACCTAGTATAATTTGATGCATGTGAGTTATTATTATTCATTTTGCTATAGGCTGATATGGTGAGCGCTGTGAATTGTGTAAGACTGTTGAATCACAGACCTGTACCTCTGAAACAAATAATACATTATATGTTTAAAAAAAAAAAGAAGAAGAAGAAGATAGCTGGAAGGGAAGAATGAAGGGGGGGAAATCGGAGGGGGAGACGAACCATGAGAGACGATGGACTCTGAGAAACAAACAGGGTTCTAGAGGGGAGAGGGGTGGGGGGATGGGTTAGCCTGGGGATGGGTATTAAAGAGGGCATGTTCTGCCTGGAGCACTGGGTGTTATATGCAAACAATGAATCATAGAACACTACATCAACAACTAATGATGTATGGTGATTAACATAACACAATAAAAAAATTAAAAAAATAAACAAACATGAAGGTCAATACATCTTTTTATGTAGTCATCCTCTCTGTGATAAACCATGAAGTTTGATAACTAGCTTTCAGATGGAAATGAGTTTTCTATAGAAAAGCCAACCTGATAATTTAGCTAGGAGTAGATTTGAGGACATTTATAAAGTGTGGCACTAGAGTTGTAATAAGGATTATCTGATTCTTTTTTTGTTTTGTTTTGTTTTGTGTGATACTTGTTTCATTCTGGTTTAACTAAATTTCCAATTCACTTGCAAGTTTTCTGTTCTGGTTGAAGGACAACCAATTGGGAAACATCGTGATTGAGCAGTCTTTAGCTCAGGCATCCATGATATATTGCAGAGATAATCTCTAGGCACATAGATGCAGCAGAGAGAAATCATGACTGGCTTTTAGTCCTATGCCTAGCCTTGGGACGAAGATAAAGGAAAAGGAGGAGAGCAGGAGGCATGCATGTAACAAATTGCTTCAGGGAAAGGCCTGGACTGTACCATTTATTTATACATCCCTTACTGGAGAAAACACTTGTTCTCTCAGATCTCCCTTTATGTTCTGAATGTCTGGAAAAGAGTGTGTTGCTATCGATGCTTTAGGGAAGAGCGGCAAAACAAAAAAGGCAATGCTGCTGAGCCTTGTGTAATGAGAGCCACACGCTGGCCATGAATCCAGCTTGAGGCCTTCACTCTGTGATCCACCGAGGAATCTGTTATATCAGAGCCAGCACTGTCCTCATGGTGACAGGCATGCGCACATCAACACATACTTCCTTGCACTTGTGCACAGCCACATGCATTCACACACTCACACATGTGAACACATATGGTCACATGGTAAAATGGGTTTCCATTCCAAAAGACTTGTGCAATAATTATTGAGACAAATAAAATCAACTTATTCATGTTCTATTCTGGCACCTTGACACTTACTGAGCTGCTAACCGGATGACTTCTTTATTGCAAGAAAATAGTAGTACGTTGGCAAATTTTATGTAAATGGTCATGATCATTGCATTGAAGGTTGACACTTCTTGATTTCCACTTTCTTCATTTCTTCACAACCAGTTTCCTAGTCTCCAGTGCTATGCCCTAGAGTTGCTGAATACTAAGGGGAAGAAAAATAAAACACCTCAAGGGAATGGTTTGTAATAATGAGAGTCAGTGGGAATCTCAGTCAAGCCATTGTGTTTTAGAGAATAATAAAGGAATTCAATGCATTTTAAAAGAATTGAAGTGTCAAATAATTTTTTAAAGTTTCCATTTTCTCATACAGTATAATCAGTGAGCCACAAATGACTGATTTATCAGCCCATCAGCAAGTTTCCTTTGTATCACAAACAGGAAAATCAAGAAGGGACACAGCTTTCTCACGAAGTGGTCATGTCTTTATATGTTATACTCAAACAATGAATCATGGAACACTACATCAAAAACTAATGATGTAATGTATGGTGATTAACATAACATAATAAAATAAAACAAACAATTATTTTTATATATATCATAATTAGGTCTCTTGAAAGGAGAAATTTAAAAAATTTCTAAAATGTAAGACCTATTACAACTTAAGATGACCCAGCTTGATTTCTCCTTCATGCCTTCCTTCCCTCTTTCCTCTTTTTTCCCTCCTTCCTTCCTTTTCTTCTGTTTTTCTCCCCTCCTCTCTTACTCTCTTTCTTGTTAGCAAATGTGAAAGAGACAGTGTAGCAAAGGAGAGCATGACTTCATCTCTGAAGTAAGAAGGTCTTGTATTAAAATCAGTCCCAACAGTGACCAGTTGTGTGGCCTTTGACAAACTCCTTAAATTTTCTAAGCCTTGCTTCCCCATTTCCAAAATGGTACCACCCTCCTGGGCTGTTGTAAAAGTTGGATGAGTTCATGTTCTATTTAGAACAGTGCCTGGCACATGAGAAGCCCTCAGACCATTTCAGTTTATATTACTCTCTAGAGGGATTATGAAATATACTCAAGGATACCAGAAGATAATATTGCATTAATTTTGATATATTTGTGATCAGAGTAGATATCATCAGAATGGCTCAAACAACACATTCTTGTGTGAAAAGACACAGATATCAAAGGAAAGGAACATTTTGGAATAAGTCTACACCTGAGATTTTGTTTCATGTTTAGATAAAATCTGACAAGAACAAAGAACAAAGAGGAACTCACAAGTTATAAAGAAAAATAAAGTCAAAATTTGGCAGATATTAAAGAAATTTCAAGCACCCAAAGTAAAATCTCTCTTCGTGAAATCTGATTTTTACCACCCAAACTCAGAATCCTCTGTATTGGAAACGTTGTAGGGACGATATTATACAGAAGCAAAAATCAAGAGAGCTCAAGTGACATGTTTGAAGGTAAGGAAGAGAGATATGATTGAGCTGTGTACAGTTTGGCCAAACTGATGAAAATAGGAAGATAGAAGGCTCTATAGAGCTGGATAGGGTTTTGACTGTTGACTGATTAATGCCTACAACTGTATGCATCATTTCAAGACAATCTACATGCAAGTTTTCATTCGCTGAGAAAGGTATGTTAGTTTATATTGATACCCTTTTGCTCATTCTGTTTCCTTTGTTTTGAAGGAAGTATTCCTTCCACAGTGTGTAAATTCTTCTTCATTTATCAAACAATAGAGAAGATGTCCGCTTGTTATATTACATTCTAAAATATACTCTTGCTGCAGAAAATTAGTCACTACTTCATCTGTCCTACAGAATCCTATGCCATTCCTGTTGATTATTTCCATGATAAGAAAAGGAGCTATTTCCCCCCATTTCCTAGTTCCTTAGTGCTTGACTGTCTGAAATGAGAGTCATCAAATGACTGAATGGAATAGCAAAGGAGATATCAGAGGACATAGAATACCAAGTGTGCCCACAATCAAGTCCCAGATGCTCTCTTCTATTGTAGGTTCCAGGATACCCATTTCTATCATTCCCTTTCCTGTAGATGAGGGCAAGCAGAATGACAAGACTCCTAACAACTTGTAAGGCATCTCATTAACATTTCCCTTATATTCTCCTTAAAAGAAGTTACTGCACCAGACTTATGCCATCTACAAATAGAACAACTCCCAACAAAATAAAACTTGGCCTCTACTGAAGACTAGATTTTGTAAAGATTCATGAGGATTTTTAAGAAAGAGCAAGAATGTAGTACTTTAAATATCCATTTATGGTCTTAAATGAAAAACTCTACAATAATCCAATTTAAATTATACAAATCCCACTGCCATATTTTCATAACACTTTCTATAGCAATGCCTTGTCAATAGCACAAGGTATTTATTAGTTCAAATAATTTCGTACAGCCATTGTGCTCCTCAATTCACATGTAGAAAACTAAATGAATGAAAACATCATTGTCCTTACACCTGACATCAAAGTTATAAACAAAATAACCCGATTTTAGAACATAAAAACCCTGGAGTGATAATGAGCTCAGTTTTCTCTAGATCAGTGAATTCCACAGGTCATTAATCTAAATTCCCTTTGATTAAGGCACAACAACAACAAAACAAAAAAAGATACTAGAGATCTGTGATTTATGAATATACAGTCTCTTAAACCTTATACTTATTTAATATTTCTCTATATTCCTAGAATTTCACATGTGAACCCTCTCGTGTACTCAAAACGTATCATCCCGCCTTTGGTTTTAAAAAACATTGGATTCTGTGGCCGGCTGAGGAGCCATTTCTACTTGAGCTAACAATTTAGCTATCTGTCTTCTCATTGGCAAATATTACCTTTTTCTTCCATCTGTTAACAGGTCTAATGTTTCCTAACTGTAGCAATTAAGTCCATCCTGACTGCATTCTAGGAAGTAAAGGGATAATTGGCAACTATTGTTTGTGCCAGTTTTCTGATGAGTTGGAATCTAAGCTAATGGTCTCAGTTCAGGCTTTCTTCTTCTTTACTGGTTCTTTTTCCAGAGCCATAAATTAGCATTCTCTGATCTCCATGGTCCCCTGGAGTCAGTAATTTCTTCTCTCAAGTTTTTGTAGATCCAAAGTGTTTGGCTATTAAGTAATATATACTGGCTTCAAGAACTTTTCTCCTTGGTTAAACTCATGTACTGCATACAAATTGATGCTAAGGGCAGCTGCTTGATTCATCTCATCAAATATAAATTCAGTATCCAAATGTCCTTTTGCCCTAGTTTCTGTACATAAATAATTCTGCTTATGTCTTCATTGAAAATTAAAGTAGGTTTCCATGATTGGGGCTCATTTTTGAATGTCAAGGTTATTAAACATGTTATTAAGTTCAAATCCATTTTTTTCTCATTAGTGTGCCAGTGAAAGATTGATTCAGTGATTCACTTAACAAACTCCTGTATTTAAATAATATTTGGGAGACCTTAAGTGAGATTGTGAAAGCGTAATCTCTTTCTCTCTCCATACATATATTATGACCATATTGCTAAGAATTTTATTTCCTATTCTTATGTATTTTACACATAAAATAATTTCAATGAGCTCTTGGTAAAATGGCTTCAGTTTGATTTTTCTGTGCTCAGGTCAAACCTATACTGATGAAATGAATCAATATTCAAAGTATGCTACATCATATGTTGGTGGAATGGTCCCAGAGGTAGAATCAGAAAATGTGGATTTCAGCCTTAATCAATGATATTCTGGGTTCGTTTCTCATTAAAAGGTATGTATTTTAACAAAGAAAAATCTAGAACTGTTGTTCTCAAAGTGTGATGCAACTTTCTATAAAAATCCCCAAGACACTTGTATTGGGGCTGGAAGGTCAATGTTAGTTTTATGATAGTGTTAAGATGTTATTTACCTTCTTCATTTTCATTGTCTCATGAGTACACAGTGGAGGCTGTACATTATAGGAAGAGTGCATAGATGCTGCATAGCATGTGAAAATAACAACACTCTGATCCTGAAGGAATATGTGTTTGTTTTTTTTAAATTCCATTTTAATTTATAATGTAGGAAGAAGAGAGATCCACTTCTGGCATGACACTGTGAAGAGCTCCTCTTACCTGTTCCCCAGTGACATTGTCAAAGTTACAACAACAGCAATGACAACAACAACAACACAACCATTCAAAGCCTTTGGAAATGGTCCTAATGAAGAAATATCTATTCAGAAAAAATCTATGAAAATTCAGTAAGAAAGTTTTGAGTCTGCGGTTTTTTAACTGAGACTGCTCCCTCCATGTACACTGCCATCTCCCCAGCTCAGGGAGGTGGAAACTCCACTTTAGACTGTTGCAGCCAAAAACACAGCCAAAAACACAGACGGGGCAAAAGACCCTCCTGTCCCGGTGCCCAGCCAGGGTGCTTTGTTCCTGGGAGGAGCTGGACTTCAGCATTTCTTATTCTGTCCCCAGGTGCCTGATGCTGAGGTTAAGTCCTACAACATTTCAAACAAGAAGTGAATACTCCTTTCTTCTGTTCAACCCCTGCTCATGAAAGCAGGCACTATCTTAGACACAGTACCACTGAGAATACTGGGACTCTCATGGTCCTTCCTAGGCTCCTAAAGAAGTGGTTCCAAACCAAGACAGGCAAGCTGAGAGGACCTCAGGCTTCTATGACCCCATCACTCAGTTCCTGAATGGGAGTGTCGCTCAGGGAGAAGCTTGCTATTGTCCCTACTCCCAGCTTCAGAGCTCTGGCTCAGAGATTTTGCATGGGGGGTGAGGTGGGGTGGGTTAAAATAGATACTGTCCACTCTCTTCCCAGTGGAACTCATTTCATTTGCAATAGACTGTGGAGAAATTTAAACTGCACTCAAGAACAGTGAAGGTTGTGGTAAAAGGTAAATGGAAGGACATATGTGGACATACTAGAGCTACATAGGAGTAACATTTCTATAAATAATTGGAATTAAGCTAGTATAAATGTGAAACTGATTTTGATGAGTTAAGATGTATATGGTAAACCCTAGAAAAATGACAAAAAATATATTTAAAAAACATAGTGAAAATAATAATTAATGAAGCTAAATGATATATTAGAAAATGTTCAGTTAATAAAAATTAAAGCAGTAAATGAGGAATAGAGGAACAAAAATGAGGTATATATATAGAAAACAAAAAGAAAAATAAGATATGAAACCAACTATATGAATAATATTAAATGTGAAGGGATTAAACAATACACTTAAAAAGCAGAGCATGTGGGGTGCCTGTGTGCCTCAGTCTCTTAAGTGTCTGCCTTCAGCTCAGGTCATGATCTCAGGGTCCTGGGATGGAGCTCCGATTCAGGCTCCCTGTTCAGTGGGGAGTCTGCTTTTCCCTTTGCCCCTCCCCACTCATGCTCTCTTTCTTTCTGTCTCTCTCTCTCAAATAAATAAATAAAATCTTAAAGGGTAGAGGTTGTCAGATTAGACACCCCCCCAATAAAAGAGACATAATCCAATTATATGTTGTCTATAGGAAACAACAGATTAAAAGAGACAAATATACTGAAAAGGACAAAAATATATATCATGCAAACATGAAATGTGATTACAGGAAAGGTGGAATGGCTATACTAGTATCAGTTAAAATAGACTTCAAGAGTAAAAAATGTCACTAGAGATAAAAAGGTACATTTCATAATAATAAGAGATCAAAGCACAGGAATTTATAATAATTATAAATATACATGAACCTCATAACAATGTATCAAAATAGACAAATAAAGGGAAAATATTTAATTCAGCAATAATAGTTGGAGACTCATTTCCCTATTGTCAATAATGGATAGGACAAAGAGACAGAAGATCAACAAGGGTTCAGAAGTAAGGCACAGCACTATTAACCAAGTAGACCTAACAAACATATATACAATATTCCAAATTAAAAGAACCAAATACCAAATATACAATTCTTTCAAGTGTACATAGTACACCCAGAATAAACCCTTAAATTTAAAAGGATAGAAATTTGAAAGTATATTCTCCAACAAAAATTAACTTAGAAATCCATAACAGGAAAAAATTAGGGAAACTCACAAAAATGGAGAAATTAATCAACACATTACTAAATAAATTATGGGTCAAAAATTAAGTAAAAAAGGAAGTTTAAAAATTCTTTGAGATAAACAGAAGTAAAGTACCACATAGCAAAACCTATAGGATGTAGTGAAAGCAGTCTTCAGTGAGGAATTTATAGCTGTAAATACTTACATTAAGAAAGAAAAAAAATCAAATCAATAAACTAACCCGTCTCCTTAAGACACTGGAAAAATGGTAACAAACTAAACTTAAATCAAGCATAAGAAATAAACTAATAAAGATTACAGTAGAGGGGCCCCTGGGTGACTCAGGTGGTTAAGCATCTGCCTTCGGCTCAGGTCATGATCCCAGGGTCCTGGGATCGAGCCCCGCATTGGGCTCCCTGCCCAGTGGGGATCCTGCTTCTCCCTCTGCCTGCCACTCCCCCAACTTGTGCTCTGTCTCTCTGTGTGTCAAATAAATAAATAAAATCTTAAAGAGAAAAGATTACAGTAGAAATTCACGAAATATAGAATAGAAAAACAATAGTTAAAATCAATAAAACCAAAAGCTGGTTCTTTGAAAAGTTCAACAAAATTGACCAATCAATAGACAGACAAAAAAAAAAAAGATAAAAGTCAACTTGTTAGAATCAGAAATAAAAGCAGAGGCATTACTACCAACCTCCAGAAGGAAAATAAGATTATAAAGGAATACTATGGACAATTAGACTCCAACAAATTATATAACTTAGATAAAATGGACAAATTCCTAAAAAAGTACAAACTACCAACATTGACTCAGAAGAAACAGACAATATGAATAGGATTATAATAAGTGAAGAGATTTAATCAGTATACAAAAATCTACCCACAAAGAAAAACCTGGGTCCAGATGGCTTTATCAATTAATTCTACCAAACATTTAAAGAAAGCCAAATACTGATTTCCACAAAGTCATCCAAACAATATAAAGGAACACTTACTCACTTCTTTTATGAGGCAAGCGTTATCCTTAAAACCACAAAAAGAGGGGCCCTGGGTGGCTCAGTCACGTTGAGCATCCAAGTCTTGGTTTAAGCGAAGGTCACAATCTCAGGGTTGTGAAGATGAGCCGTGCATTGGGCTCCATGATGGGTGTGGCTCATGCTTGTAATTCTCTTTCTCCCTCTCTCTCTGCCCCTCCCTGCCCTGCTCTCTCTCTCTAAAAAAAACAACAAACCAAACCAACAAACAAAAAAACAGAAAAAGATATCATGAAAATAAAACCTATATAATCCTCTACTTTATGAATACAGATGCAAAAAAAAAAACCTAGCAAATTGAATTCAACAATATAATAAAAGAACTGTATACCATAATCAACTGAAATTTATATCAGGAGTGCAAGATTAGTTTAAATCCAAAAATCAATTAACATAATAAATCATAATGATGTAGAAAAATAATATTCACTGAAATCTAACACCCTTTCATGGTAAAACTACTCAACAAATTAGGAATAAAAGGGAACTTCTTTAACTTGATAAAGGACATCTATAAAAACACAGAGCTGATGTCATACTTAGTAATGAAATACTGGATGCTTAGTAACGAAATACTTAATGATGAAAGACTTGATGCTTTCCCCTAATATAAGGAACAGGACAAGAATGCTCGTTCAGGGGCGCCTGGGTGGCTCAGTCAGTTAAGAAGCTGCTTTCAGCTGGGGTCATGATCCCAGAATCCTGGGATTGAGCCCCACGTTGGGCTCCTTGCTCATTGGGGAGACTGCTTCTCCCCTGCCTGCCACTCCCCCTGCTTGTGATCACTCTATCCCTGTCTCTCTTTCTGTGTCAAATAAATAAATAAAATCTTAAAAAAAATAGCAGCTACCATTAAAAAAATTAAAAAAAAGAATGCTTGTTCATACTACTTCTGTTTAATATTGTACTGGAGGGTCTAGTCAGGGCAATTAGGCAATACATACTTATATACATACATGTATGGTATCTAGATTAGAAATAAAAAGGTAAAACTATTTCTATTCACAGATGACATTATCATGTATTTCGAAAATCCTAAAGGATCAACTGAAAAACTCTTATACCTAATAAATGAGTTAAAAAATGTTCACAAGATAAAAGACTCATTTCATTCACAGTAGCATCAAAAAATAAAATATTCAGCTATTAATTTAACAAAATAAGTGCAAAATTTATACTCTGAAAACTACAATACATTGTTGAACGAAACTAAAGATGATCTAAATAAATGTTGTCACATACTATGTTCATGGATCAGAAGACTTAACATTGTTAAGATGGCAAATTAATTTGCAGATTTGACACAAACCATATTAGAATCCTAGTTTACTTTGTAGAAATTGACAAGTTGATTCTTAAATCTATACAGAATTTCAAACAGCACCAAATAGCCAAAATGATCCTGAAAAAAAAGCGAAGTAGAAAGACTCACACTCCACATTTTCAAAACCTAGTACAAAGCAATCATAATCAAGACAGTGTGATACTGGCATGAGCATACATAGAGCTCAATAAGATAAAACTGAGAGTCCAGAAATAAGCCTATATCTGTGATCAACTGATTTTTGACAGGTGGCAAGACCATTCATTCAGGGAAAGAATAGTCTTTTCAACAACTTGTTCTGGGGTAACTGGATAGCCACATTCAAAAGAATAACTTTAGACCTTTACCTCAAACAGTATGCAAAAATTAACTCAAAATGGATTGAAAACTTAAATATAAGACCAAAACCTATAGAACTCTTATAGGGAAACATTGGGGTAAATCTTCATGACCTTGGATTTGGCAGAGGATTCTTAGATATGATACAAAATGCATGAGCAACAGAAGGGAAAATAAATAGGTCTTTATCAAAATTAAAAACTCCTGAGGTTCAGAAGACATCAAAAAGTGAAAAGACAACCTACAAAATAAAAGAGAAAATGTATGCAAATCGTGTATCTGATAAGTGACTTGAATCTAGAATATGTAAACAAATCTCTTATAATTCAATAGAGAGAAAAATTGTCCAATTTTAAACTGCACAAAAAAGCTAATAGACATTTCTCTAAATTTCCAATAAGCATATAGAAAGATTCTCCATATTATAAGACATCATGTGGAAAATCCAAAAGACTCCACCCCAAAACTGCTAGAACTCATACAGGAATTCAGTCAAGTAGCAGGCTATAAAATCAATGCACAGAAATCAGTGGCATTCCTATACACCAACAACAAGAGAGAAGAGAGACAAATCAAGGAGTCGATCCCATTCACAATTGCACCCAAAACCATAAGATACCTAGGAATAAATTTAACCAAAGAGGCAAAGGATCTGTACTCAGAAAACTATAAAATACTCATGAAAGAAATTGAAGAAGACAAAAAGATATGGAAAAACGTTCCATGCTCATGGATTGGGAGAACCAACATTGTGAAGATGTCAATGCTACCTAGAGCAGTGTACGCATTCAATGCAATCCCCATCAAAATACCATCCACTTTTTTCAAAGAAATGGAACAAATAATCCTAAAATTTGTATGGAACCAGAAGAGACCCTGAATAGCCATAGGAGTATTGAAAAAGAAAAGCAAAGCTGGCGGCATCACAATTCCGGACTTCCAGCTCTATTACAAAGCTGTCATCATCAAGACAGTATGGTACTGGCACAAAAACAGACACATCGATCAATGGAACAGAATCGAGAGCCCAGAAATGGACCCTCAACTCTATGGTCAACTCATCTTTGACAAAGCAGGAAAGAATGTCCAATGGAAAAAAGACAGTCTCTTCCACAAATGGTGTTGGGAAAATTGGACAGCCACATGCAGAAGAATGAAACTGGACCATTTCCTTACACCACACCCCAAAATAGACTCCAAATGGTTGAAAGACCTAAACGTGAGACAGGAGTCCATCAAAATCCTAAAGGAGAACACAGGCAGCAACCTCTTCGACCTCAGCCACAGCAACTTCTTCCTAGAAACATCGCCAAAGGCAAGGGAAGCAAGGGCAAAAATGAACTATTGGGATTTCATCAAGATACATTGCTTTTGCACAGCAAAGGAAACAGTCCACAAAACCAAAAGACAACCGACAGAATGGGAGAAAATATTTGCAAATGACATATCAGATAAAGGGCTAGTATCCAAAATCTATAAAGAACTTATCACACTCAACACCCAAAGAACAAATAATCCAATCAAGAAATGGGCAGAAGACATGAACAGACATTTTTCCAAAGAAGACATCCAAATGGCCAAGAGACTCATGAAAAAGTGCTCAACATCGCTCGGCATCAGGGAAATCCAAATCAAAACGTCAATGAGATACCACCTCACACCCGTCAGAATGGCTAAAATGAACAAGTCAGGAAACGACAGATGTTGGCGGGGATGTGGAGAAAGGGGAACCCTCCTACACTGTTGGTGGGAATGCAAGCTGGTGCAACCCCTCTGGAAAACAGTATGGAGGTTCCTCAAACAGTTGAAAATAGAGCTACCATATGATCCAGCAATTGCACTACTGGGTATTTACCCCAAAGATACAAATGTAGGGACCCGAAGGGGTACATGCACCCCAATGTTTATAGCAACAATGTGCACAATAGCCAAACTGTGGAAAGAGCCAAGATGTCCATCGACAGATGAATGGATACAGAAGAGGTGGTATATATACACTCTGGAATATTATGCAGCCATCAAAAGGAATGAGATCTTGCCATTTGCAATGACGTGGATGGAACTGGAGGGTGTTACGCTGAGTGAAATAAGTCAATCAGAGAAAGACATGTATCATATGACCTCACTGATATGAGGAATTCTTAATCTCAGGAAACAAACTGAGTGTTGCTGGAGTGGTGGGGGGTCGGCGGGATGGGGTGGCTGGGTGATAGACATTGGGTAGGTTATGTGCTATCTTGAGTGCTGTGAATTGTGCAAGACTGTTGAATCACAGATCTGTACTTCTGAAACAAATAATGCAACATATTTTAAGAAAAAAAAAAGAAGAAGATAGCAGGAGAGGAAGAATGAAGGGGAGTAAGTCAGAGGGGGAGATGAACCATGAGAGACGATGGACTCTGAAAAACAAACTGAGGGTTCTAGAGGGGAGGGGGGTGGGGGGATGGGTTAGCCTGGTGATGGGTATTAAAGAGGGCACATTCTTAATGGAGCACTGGGTGTTATGAACAATGAATCATGGAACACTACATCAAAAACTAATGATGTAATATATGGTGATTAACATAACAATAAAAAAATAAAAAAAAGACATCAGAGAAATAAAAAGCAAAGCCACACGAGATATGGCTCCACACATACTAGAATGTTTAGAATCAAAAAGTCAGGTAACAACCAGCGTTACTGAGGATACAGAGAAAATGAAACCTTCCACACTGCTGGTTGGAATGTAAAATGGTACAACTTTTCAAAACGGTCTGTCAGTTCCTCAAATGACTTAATAAAGAGTTTCCATATAACCAAACAATTCTCTTTCTAGGTATATATTTAAGAGAAATGAGAACATAATATCCAAAAAGCTTGTACTTGAAGGTCTATGGTAGCATTATTCATAAAAACCAAAAAGTGGAGACACCCTAAATGCCTATCAACAGACAAACAAATGGATAAACAAATTGTGGTATATCCATACAATGGAATATTATTTGGCCATAAAAAGGATTGAAGTACTAATATAGGCTACAAAATTAATGAACCTTGAAAATATTATGCTAAGTGAAATAAACTAGCCACAAAAGACCATATAGCATATAATTCAATTCATGTGAAAGTCTGGGATAGAGAAATCTATCTATGGAGATGTAAAGTAGATTAGTGGTTGCTTAGGGCTAGGGTACCATTGGTGATGGTGAGGGGATAGAGAAATGGTAGCTAAAAGATATGATATCTTTCTGAGATGTTGAAAATGTTCTAAAATTGCGTGGTGATGATTTTCTATATTTCTGAATATATTTAAAAAATTGAATTTTACATTTTAATTTGGTGTATTGTGTGCTGTGTGAATTGTATCTCAATAAAACTGTTAGAAATAGTTTCTAATCAGTAAATACTTACGGATATAACCTATATAAACAAAAGGTCTTTGGGGTCCTCAACAATTCTTAAGAATGCAAAGAGTTCCTGTGAACAAATAATCTGAGAAGTGCTGACCTAAATTACCATGACCCTGTAACACTTGGCCTGAGCTTTGTGCAAAATTCCATTACCACAAGCATTTCAGCATTTCATTGTTAGAAATATGAAGCAATGGCAATTCATAGGCATGATTTTCAAAAGCAGAGTTTCCATTTTTTTAGTTTAACATTTTTTCAGTAAATTCTCATCATGATTCAGTCGCGTTGGGAGTCACAGGTTCTGGGACCAGGTCTGCCCTCAACATGCTTTCTGATTTTAAGCAAAGACTTTTCTTCTCTAAATTGGTATTTCCTCTTAAACAATAAGAATGATGAATTGAAAGACCTCTAATACTCTTTCTAGTTATCAAGTACTAAATAAATTATTGTTTCTAAATGACATGGACTTTGAAAAGTAATATCTCTAGATTTTCCCACAAACACAATGTAATAAACATGGATCTAATAATATTAACTTCTTTGTTCTATGATTTACTCTTTAATTACTGTTCATTGATCCTAAATTTAATTTACATAATGAAGATAAAATTTCTAGCTCTATATCCAACAAATTCTTTTAGAATATAATTAAGTAAAAAGGTCATGGTAATCACAGCTAAAATCTAATTTCTGTCACTGAAGAAGGAAAAATTCATATTCATTCTGAAAAGAGTGACTCATTCAGTATTTTCTTAGCTGTTCATGTCAGATTAGGTCCTTCACAAGCCAATGAAGAAATTTGCCATATGCATGCAAAATTAAACTCTGGATAGTTGGAAGAAAACAGAACATGGCCTAATTATAGGACCAATTCTGGAAAGATTGTAATAGAAATGTTTTCCATTTACTTGGTGCTTATTTAAATGTGTTCATGATTTGAAATGTATTCATAAAAACATATCATTTATTCACTGCAACTTTTTAAAGTAGGAATAAAAAATTCTTCATTACCCATATTTATAACTGAAGATACAGAGATTAAAGAAGTAGTCTACGATGGTATGGACAGTAGCCAACTCCGAACTAGCCGTAGGTTCCCTGAAACCAAGCTTTAAGCTTTCTCTACAATACAGGCAACATTTTTGTTGCTAAAAATTAAATTCTAATACATAGCATATGTCCGAAATTATAGCTAGTAGAGACTCTCCTAATAAGAAACTTACATGTTAAATTGATAGGCATAAGAAAATTATGGCTCACTGAAGGACTTGAATTACTTGGTTTAAATTTATGCTTTTATGAACTAATCTTTTAAAGTTCTAAATAGAGTCATTTTATTTTGGTTGTAATTGTCAGTAAAAGATAATAAGTCTGGGTGAATTACACATACACTGATGTTCCTTGATGGTCTTTAGCGTCAACTTTTTTTTTTTAAACAGGACAATACCAGTCATGAAAGAGTAGTACAGCACAATTAATCAAGTGGCACTAGTTATTCCTTTAAAATGAGCATTGTCAAAAACATTTGGGAGCCATGGAATTTCAGTGCAGCGTTAATATGTATTAGCATTTTAAAGATCTCAATACATCTTGACTTCATAAATTATTTCCCTTATATTCTGTATGGCATGGTTACAAGACCTAGCACCATCTGGCTTCTGCTGACAATTCTTGCCATTCTTCCCCTTGCTAAAGTAGCAAGGATATAATACATGGAACTCTTCCATTCTCACTTTTGACCAAAACACCAAGGGCCAGGTACATCCACATCCTGAAGTGAGATGCTAGACCATCCATGTGGGATCCGCCCAGAGTCTGGTCTGCCAGCCTAATTCTCAGCATCAGTGATCATAGTTCAAACCCACAGAGGAAAACTGGGGATTTTTTGGGGAAAGATTACGCAGTATTGAGATTTTCACCACTTTCCTACAATTAGGGAGAGGAGCTAGGTGCTTCCAGAGAAACCAAAGACTGATAAAAACTGCACCTGCCATTAAATCTCCCATAAGCTATGGAGGTAGAGCTGAGAAATGATAAGAAGATAACCATGCCACTCTGAGATGTCCAAGCATGAGTACATGCAGAACTAGAAAAAACAGGGGGAAACCCTAACCTGACTTTACCTTGAAGTTCCAATTACTGCTCTGGGCTGGATCTGTTTGTGATTGAGATAAGACTTATGGAGACTCATGAAGAAAAAAAAGCTTTGGAACCTGAGTTTTCATTCAGGGGCAGCAAAAGGATGACATTGAGAGAGCAAGTTTGAAGAACTTGGGAAAAAGAAAACAGTTGTTTTATGCTTTCAGTCTAGAGTCCGACTTCCTCGGTAAGACAGTTGAGTTTGTGGAGGAGGGGTTGTTTTCATGGAGGGTTATTTCACCGTAGAAAGTATAGACTCCACTTCTCTCAGTTCATAATGCACCGAGATGCTTTGGGTGATTACAGATGCTCCTGATTGGACTGGAACACTTCAATCTCCCTCTCCCTTCTTCCAATTCTTTGACTTATCAGATCTTACTTGGCCTTTCCCCCTCAGCCTTACCATCAATCCCTTGGGAAGGACTTTATCCTTACTTCTTTCCCAAGTAGGTCAGATTACCCTGACCCATTCTTGTAGTGTTCTGTGTCTTTCCTTCATGGTATTTATCAAGTATTTTTCTTACTGTCAAAAAGTTCTTGAACACATATTATATTCCCACAAACTGGTGTGGTAGACCAAGATAAATGTTATAAATAATAAACATGGTAATAGCTAATCATTATTAATGCATATTATCCCACATTAATTCTGTAATACAAATCTACAAGTACAGTATTAATCATTAAGTGTATGTGAACTATGGGAAACTTTTTTTTTTTTGCAAATGGACTAGAGAAGATTGCAGCTAATGTGTATAGACAATGACTAAAACAAATGAAAGAATTAAGTCTACACGTGCACATGTTCAGATAGTATCATTAGAAGGTATATTTGCCATTCACAAGAATTTTATTCAGTTTTACCCCTTTGCTCCTTCCAAAAGTTGCTGAAGTGATCTCCAGATGACATAGATCTCACATGTCTCTACTTCTTAAAAACTATCCACTGTTCCCCTGGCCTTTGAGAACTCCCTCAAATGACAATGAATTTCCTTCACACACTGGTCCTGTGTATCCTTTGCCCTCAACTTCTGTTACTATGTATAAGGTGCTTAAATATTCTGAGGTGAATGCCATTGAACAATAATACTACTCCCGTATTAATGATGACAAGAATCCCTAAATATTTTTATTGTTATGTCCCCCTATTGCACCCTGACTTCAATTCAGTGAATTACTTCTTAATACAACTGCTTTTTGGAGCCCTTCTGTGATCTGATTTAACTTGCAGATATTGGAAACTGATGAAGAAAGTGGAAAGACACTTATTAAAAAGAGATGTAGGCCTCTTTCCTTCCTATGTAGTTATGACTGTGACGGGCTGTCCTCCACACTCAGAATAGCTCTTATCTCACTGATGTTTCTTGCCCTAGAAACTATGAATATGCCCAAAATGCCCAATGATGTAACCTCTTTTGGAGAGGTGAGAAATGGTTCCTTTAACTTGATTGGTAAAGATGAATTTTAGGACTTTAGCCCCAGCTTCATAAACCCTTCAGGAAATCTGATTGGAACTTTGATATAATAGTGTAGTCTGACTCTAATAAATCCTGTTCTCAAAGGAAAGAGTAAGATAAAACTTTAAAAAGAGATACTGTCTTTTCTAGGCCTATTTGGCTTTTAGATCAAAGATAAAAGTCAAATAGACTTTTAGTGTAAAACCGTTTCCTTAATCCTGCCTAGTAGTTTGATTTTAAAACATCCTAATTGCCTTGCAATAGTTAACCAAAAACAGTACATAACTATATTAAACTGGTGGTAATTAACTAGATGACATTCTATTTAGCTTTCTAAATTATGCTGGGCAATACTGGCTCAAATTAACATATAATTATGCAAAACTGATAGGTAATTTTGCAGCAGGAAATGAGAAAAAAATTGGTTAAAATTTGTTTTGAAATTTATTACTGATATAGTTGAGGAAAATTTGTATCCCGTCTGAGCATTAGTTTTCTTATGTGCATACAGTAAAAATTATTATTTTAAAACAAGTTTTCTCATTGTTGGCACACTCTCTGGGCCAGATAATTCTTGGTTGTGGGGAGCTAATATGGGCACTGTAGGGTGAATAGCAGTATCCCTGACCTCTCCTCACCAGATGACAGCAGAATTCCCCATAGTTATAACAATGAAAAATGTCTCCAGACATTGCCAAAGGTCTCAGAGGGGAAAATTGCCCTTGGTTGAGAACCATTGTTCTAAAGTGTTGTTACGAAGGCTTGTTTAACTTGTCTACTTACCAATGAGAGTCTACCATTCATTAGGCCTTGAGAAAGCGTTGGTAAGCATACATAAACAAGGCCTCCCTCATGATGGAATTTACAGCTCAAGGAATTAAAATCTATGCTAAAAACATACATGCCTAGCCCATGGCCATCATACAATGCATACTCAATAAAAACTTGCTAAAACTTCTGTCTTCTAGTAATAAAGAAATATACCTAGCTTTTGCATAGGGATCTATTGAAAAGGAAAATAAATTATATTTAACATAATATTTTGATACTTAACGTTACAGAAAGCCTACTATTAAATATTAACTGATGATACATAGAAGAGATGACAAAAAAATATCTTCCAAATTCAAATTGTGTATCATTTCCTAGGGCACTAGGGTAAATACAAGTGTTTATAATTCAAGGTAGAATGTGGGAGGTGCTGCATGAGATCTTCAAAGTGCAAAGAGAGTTCAAAGGTAGAAAAACTGACATCTACTTTGGGCAAAACAGCAAATGATAAGTATGACTTCAGAGAGCTTTCATGAAATTATATTTCACAGAATTGCTAAATGATCATGTTCCCTTCTTCTTGTTTGGCTTAAGGCTTTCCACATTACATAGATTGGAGGGAAAAGTGACTTTGAATTCTGTGTGTATGTATGTGTGATTTTTAAACATATATTTTTTTTAAGATTTATTTATTTTAGAAAGAGATAGTGAGTGTGCACATGTGAGCGAGCAGGGGGAGGGGCAGAGGGAGAAAGGATCCTGAAGCAGACTCCCCAGTGAGATGAGCGTGGAGCCCAATGCAGGCTCAATCCCAGGACCCTGAGATCATGACCTGAGCTGAAATCAAGAGTCACCTATTTAACCAACTGAGCTACCCAGGCACCCCTAAACTTAAGTTTTATTAAAAAAAATTAAAGTCCAATCTATTTAAATAAATTCAAATTTAAAATAATGAATTATGTCCAAACTAAAATAATGAATTAAAGGCTATTTCAAAACATAAAATAGGCTTACTTGAATAATTCATGTGATTTAAATGTGTTCTGTTTTTCTGGTACTAGAGGATAACTTACAAAATGAGGTAGTTATAGATCATATTCCTAGATAATTGTTTCCCTTTCGCCTTACATCCTCTTGTGGAACCACATTTCCCCTACTCTCAACCCATGTGGTTTACATGGAGCTAATCTTACTCCCGGGTTGAAGGTTAGATAAATAATCCCAGTTTAACCCATTAGACTTTTCCATCCTCCTGACTTTAGTAGTAAACTTAGAAGAATATGTAACCCCATCCCCCCCCAAAGGATCTAATGAGAGTTGATTCCATGACATCTGCTAAAATTTTGCAAGACATTGCTCTCTTTTCCTGGAGTTGGAATATGTCTAGAGAGGGGTCCTGGGAATAAAGCCAGGAAAACAGAGACAAGAGCTAGAGAAAAACAGTCTCTTGATTTTATACATATGATAGAGACCCTAGATTTGTTATTGCCTGAATGGGAGTTATACTTTGAACTGTCTAGTTATATGAAGGGATAAAGTCTCATTTTGGTTTCAGTTGGGTTTCCATGTTTTGCAATAGAGGAAGTTCCGATTAATAAATGTTCTAATTACACTAAACATATACTTAAATAGGTAACTTTTCAGTAAAATACAATGGCATGACTTTGATGAAAAAAATTAAAAATAAAATAAGAGCAAATAATGTCTGCCAGTAAATCTTTGTTGAATGAAAGAACAAATACCATCTGTGGATGAAAGAATGAAAATTAAATAAATCAAACAACAAGCATCCTAAAACATTGTTGATTGTAATTAACAGAAATTCTTAGAACTACAGCCCTCAAAATACTGCATATAATAAAAGAATTATGGACATGTGTTTCCTCTGGTTAGCTTCTTTTTGACTGCGCAATTCAGTTAATAAATTTACATGATATTTTTCACATTCTGCATGATAGTAACAATGATACGAACTGAAAGGGCCACATTAGTTCTTTCTCAGCTTTTCTCTTTTAAAATTCTTCACAGGAAGAACAATCCTAGGCCTTTTAGGAACTGATTTATCATCCTTTCCCACGTGTCAATAGGTTATCCTTGCTGAAAAAGGTCTTTCGATTGTTCCTTGCATTTGAATCCAAGTTAAGTCAAATAGCTTCTTCTGGTGATAGGCTGCTTACAACTTTGCTACAAGTCTGCAAAACACAGACTATATATTCAGAGTTTTGGAAGCATTTCTATTTTTACATGCTGGCATTATATGATAAAGAGCCAAGAAATAGCCTGAAAAAGATGTCAAATATCATCCTATCCTATATCAGTGGGATCGATTCTATTCTAATGACATTTATGGAACTCTTACTGTTTTCCAAATTTTGTGCTGGGGGATATGGCAAGATAGAAAGTTAATAAAAATTGCATGACACATTGTTCCAATCCTCAAAGGTGTTCAAAGTTACTGGAAGAGAAGAATTTTAGAGATAATTTGCCATTAGAATTACTTGATTAATTGTAGCATGTTAATGCTGTGTCTCAAAGCTAGTAAAACAACAGAGAAACTGCCTTTCTCAAGCCAGGAAAGGAATAATGGAAAATTTCCACTTTCTGGCACTTAAAATGCTGCAAGATTGTCTGGCAAATTGAAGAACATAAAATGGCACTTGTTTTTGTTCCCTTCTTCTCACCCTCCTTTTCTGATCCATCCATTTATTTCTTTACGTATTCAATGCTTTTATGAAGCAACTAAGTGTTTGCAATGTGCCAGCCACTGTGATAGGCTCTAGAGATATAAGCAAGAATGAGCCTGGGAATTTATATCCAAGGAGCAATAATTTGACTGGTACAACAAATATACAACACAGAGACAACTAATTATCCCACAGAGTGTTACAGGCTACCATAGCGAAGGACACAAAAATATCATGCCAGCACCAGGGAGGGAGTGACCAGTTTGTGGGAAAATGAGGAGGTAGAGCAGAGGGAAAAGTGCTGAGAAAGACTTTAGGCCACAATTTATACCTTAGGCTCTGGAGTCTTGAAAAATGGTTAGTGTGAATCATAACAGAAGTTCAGAAAAAGGACAGGTCAGAGCCTGCTGGATGGATGAGATGGCATTTGAGCCAGCCTTTAAAGAAGGAGTGGAATATAGGTTGCAGAGACAGGATAAGGGGAATTTCAGGCAAGGAGATCAAAGGAGAGTCAGTAAAGGACAGGACCTTTATGGGGCATAGCAAAATCTTCCTTCTGGCTAGGACATGGAGTTTGTGAAGTGTAGTAGCAGAAATTGAAGACAAACAGTGCACAGGTGCACCGGGTGGGTCTGTGAAGGACATTGGCTTTTTAAGAGGTAGAGGGCCATGCTCAGGTCTGTGTTTTATATAGAACAGCAACTTTGGGAGGAGTGAAGAAAGGGAAGGAAATGGGATGGGAGGACAAAATTGTTGCATGCTCCAGGGAAAAGCTGATGGGAGCTTGGATGGAGTGACAGAGATGAGAGGAAGGGACCCATTCAGAGGATGTGGTGGGAGGCCAGGACTTGGGACTGAATGAATTCAGCAGGGGTGCAGAGAGCTCCAAGGTTTCTATCATTGGCAAGTGAATGGATGATTTTGCACTTATAAGCCATGGAGCCCCATGAGAGAAGCAACCTTTGGGTAGAAAAAGGGGAACAATAGATGCCCTCACTCTAGTAACTTGATGAGAAAGGCCTCCATGGTATACATCTGCTTTCATCTGGACTGAATGTCCCAGGGCTAGTTTCCTCAATCGTCTCAGTCTGCTATTTACAATAGTATCTGCATGCACCACCTTAGTTCCTAGACTTTACTCCAACAACACTCCTCATTCATCTCAAACTCACTTAAATTGCTTTAGAGTATATTTCAGAGTCTACCATCTTGCCCCAGTCCCTGGCCCCATTATGTTTGCCCTGCCTTGCTTGCTCTTCCAGGATCCTAGAAGTGAAGCCAAGAATGGACGCCTCTGTCTCACACAGGAAAGTTAGAACACCCTCTGTTTCCCTGAGTATCTCAGCTTCTCTCCCAGGAAGTTTGTTAATAATTTCTTTTGCACAGACGCAATGCTCTCCCAGAAAGCAGCCTGTGGTACATAATCATCTTCATCTGGTAGCTTGTGAAGGTGATACAGGAAGGAGTAGCACCACTCAAAGTGATAATCCACAGGCAGTTTCTCCACTGAGAATTCCAAGCTCCATTTCTTAAAGATTCTCGTAAAGCTTTATGGGGCATTAAGTAGACTGATAGGTCAGACGCTTAAGTCCAGTTTTAACAATTTCAAGCTATAGGTCAAATGTGAAAATTTTTATATTTTCAAGAGAACCATTTTATTTTTTTTCTATTTTGTGCACATATATAATTTTATCACACCTAAATGCCTGTGAATTGGTGGGGCAGGCACCCAGGGGCTAAAGGGTAGTGATAAGTACTCATAACATACAGACATATACATTATATATAATACATATATATAATATATATGTGTAGATATACATGTGTATATATATATCTCCCACAGAATATTATCTGGAACATCATGAGAGCTGAATAAATATTAGTGATGAAACTGAATGGTTCATAGGATCAGCTCTGAATGATAACACAATAGGATTATACTAATTTTGAAAGTGGTGTGTTCCTAGGATCATAGTGTTGGGCACTTTTTCCCTGACTCACTATACATGCTTAATCAGCATTTCATCCAAGTGAGCATAAAGACCAGAAGTTAGGCATCAAAATTATACAGTTTTGACAGTCTTTTAGTCCTTTATTTTATTTATTTATTTGTTTGTTTGTTTGTTTGTTTGTTTAAATTTTTTTAAAAGATTTTATTTATTTATTTGACAGAGACACAGTGAGAGAAGGAACACAAGCAGGGGGAGTGAGAGAGGGAGAAGCAGGTTTCCTGCCGAGCAGGGAGCCCGATGCGGGGCTTGATCCCAGGACCTTGGGATCATGACCTGAGCCAAAGGCAGACGCTTAATGACTAAGCCACTCAGGCACCCCAGTCCTTTATTTTAGACTGCCTGATATCCACCTCAGTTGCTGAACTCTTGAAATTCAAGGCAAATTGTCAGACTCTTCAAAGACTGGCTGACTTGCAGTACATTGCCAGGTTTTTTTTTATGAAGTGAAGCTGTTTACTTCCAAAATTTGAAAAAGTCAACCCAAATAAAGGAAATCACAGTAACTTTCAAAAAATATTTCATAGCCCATAGCTGACCTGAGTACATTTTTCATAACTCAGACTAATTTATACTCTTCTCTGCCCTTAACATCCTCAATGAAAAGATTTAAGATTATTTGATAACCAGCTAGTATTTATGATCACCTGAAGGAGAATATGGAATCCCCCCTTTAAAGTCATGGCTGCCTGTGTGAAGTCACCTTAGGTCACAGAGGTCATTAATCCATCCAGGATTTTAAATGAGTAAGGATCATGCCTGAGGCCAAAAAAACCTACACGAGTTTAGCTACTTAACCACAAAAAGGCCTGCACAGCAAGAAATATCATTCCAGTGTATGAGTTTTTATTGCTTCTCCTCTAATCCCCAAATGAGAAGCAATTTGTTGACATATTCATTATGAAATAGAGAAGACAGGTTTTTATAAGACAAACATGCTATTGTACAACACAGAACTTTGTAATCTTATATTTTAAGCATCAAAATATTGTTTAATTATCCTAGATGATCAAACAAATTTACATTGTATACCTTTTTCTGATATATTTTTTGACTGGTGTTGAGGAGCACCTGGGTGGCCTCCGACTCTTGATTTCAGCACTCAAGTCATCGTGAAATTGATTCCTGCCTAGGGCTGGGAGCTGAGTGCAGAGTCTGCTTGTCCCTCTCCTTTCCCTCACCCCACCCCTGCCACTGGGGCACACTCTCTCTCAACTCTGTCAAATAAATAAACAAATAAAGGGAAGATATTTTGTGTCAAGTCATTGGTCAGAAACACAACTCCCAATGTTAATACTGTTTTTGGGGGGGGAGGGAGGGCAATGAAATTCTTATATGATATATAGCCCAGGAATTAATTATATAAAACTTAGAGAATTTCTACTATAAAAAAATAAGTTTTTATGTGAACTGTATGATTCTCCTTAGACAAATGTACAAATATAGTTGGCTCATTACAGAGACATATCTAAAATATACAAAGAAAATCTGCTGAAGATGAAAAATACATCCTACCCACCTGACTCTCTATTCAGTTGAATAAACAGAGCATACCAAGCTTCTAAAAGGCCCATGGAGTAAAAGTATTTATAGAACATTAAAAAAAGAAAAAGCAAAAGAAATGGTTTTTGAGGTGTGCACTTAGCTACAGGTGATAAACAAATTATCAGTATCCTGTACAACAAGACAATAATATATATGCTAAATATGTTTAGATGTGACAGAAATTACTCTCTCTGGCATTATTGCAGTCTATATAAAAACACAATACTACCAAACGTTTCGGACCTTTCATTATGCTCATTGATGCTAAGGCTGAGACTGCTTGCTCTGCCCTGGAGACTGGAGGGAGAGGTACATGAACAGATGGACAGAATCTCTATTCTGGGTCCTACTGGCTGTTGTTCAGAGAAGAGCAGTAAGCTAATAAAGTGCCCAGAGGACTTCTGCATCCATCCACTCTTAATAAAAATAAATGAGGCTCTGAAGCAAGCACAAGGCTTTGGAATTCTTGTGTGGAACCCTTCCCTTCAATAGTGCATGAGGAAGTGGAGGTGTTGATCTAAGATGACTGCTTACAGGTTGTGACAGCCCCACCATCTCATTGGCCCTTGCCTCCCAACCCCAGGTCCCTGTGCAGCACTCCCTTTTTTCCTGGCTATTTATCACGAGAAATTATCATGCTTGGACAACTTTAATGGCCTCTTAGCCCCATTGTGCCATGGCAAGTAATGAAATTAGATTAGTGCTGCTCAGTATAGTGATTGGGGACTTTATGATTCTCTTATGTTTGGGGAAATAAATGTTTATGAAGTTCCTCTTATAGTCCGCAAGTGTGCAGCCAATGTCATTAATGGTGTTCATCTTGAGCCTCTGTTACAGGTTTTGACTGCAGCCTCTCCGCCATGTCTCCCACCGTGGCAGGAAACAGACACGTAAGGAAAGGCAGAAGCAGGGGTTTCCACATTACCCCAGGTCAAAAATTTTGGGCAGGCGTTATAGATTTCCTTCTCCTGAGGAAGGTTTGGAATTGCCATCATATGCAGGGCACTGAGGTCTTCTTAAACTTTACCCAGCAAAAGGGGGAATGAAAGTGGGGTAAAAAGCATTTCTCCAAAATAAAATGAAGGTAGTCCCTGCGGCAAAGTGTTTGGGGCAATTTCTGGTTTAGAGTCACAGCTTTTAAATATTCTGTCTCCCAGGGATCATCCAATGAGGTTAATGAAGACTTGTAAAGATGCTTTCATGGGGATCCAAAGGTAGGAACTTCTGTTCAGTGGGGACAATAGTCCTTTCGTTAGCATTCATCTTTTTCATTTCTGGAGGAAAAGTGCTGAATTAGTATAAAGCAGAATAAGTGGGTAGAGGTTCCAGAAAGATAGTTTTGATTCAGGTTTCTGAGAGATACCTGAGCTGGTAAGCCTTAGGGGTAATCTAAAAGAGTCCGTGTTCACAGAGAGCATAGTGGATTGATGAGCTCTTTAAAATTAGAATGTGGTGAAGATAAAGTCTGAATCAACAGAGCCAGGAGGTTTCAATAAACTGGAAAGGTATTGACTCCAAATTAGGGCTCAGATTTCACTCAGAGGGCAGAAAATAACTAGTAAGTCTCTGGGATTAGGAGTCTAATGTGGCCTTTTTGTCCATTCATGTAATAAGAATGTATTAAGGCCCACTATGTGTGATACACTGGGACAGGCAATGGATATACAGATGTAACCATAATTATACATATCACTTTATCTCTCTCTCTATATATATCATCTATTATGTCTCTATATATCCAATGCTTTATGACGTATCACTGGTCTAACTATATCCATATCCACAGCAGCTGTTCATATGTACATCCACGTACACGGGGCTAGCACCATAGAATCAGTGACAGGATACACAGACGACTGCCGTACTGCTACTGGGAATCATCTTGATATCTGAGAGAATTCATGCTAAAGCCAAAGCTAATTCATGACAAAGGAGAGACCTGAGAAAATCAAAGAGAAATGGAGGTACTGTGCATACAGTTCACTCTTCCTCTGCACATATGGAATGGTGCATCATATAAAGGATTAAACCATCGTAAGCCGTGTTTTTGGTTGGAGCTGACAGACTCCTGACATAATTGATAAAGCACAAAAGAATTTTGGTGGCTGATGTTCATTTGTGAGCATGGAGAGAAGAAACAACTGGGGCCTGAAAAGGAGCACTAGACCGCATCCTCGGGTTTTGATCTGCTTCAGGAATTCTTTGTTGTAGGCAGGAGGTAAGGAATTAAGAAGAAGAGAAATTATAGGTGAGCAAGGGGAAAACTGTCAAGAGTTCCACTACTAAGTGGTGATTACGAAGGATTTTAGCAAGAGAGATAAAACAACATTTCCCCCTAACTTACTAAAGGATTTTTTAAAGATTTTATTTATTTACTTTAGAGAAGGAGAGAAAGTGCAGGGGGAGGGGCAGGGGGGAGGGTGAGTGAAAGAGAGAAGCCCTCAAGCAGACTTGGTGCTGAGTGCAGAGCCTGACGCAGGGCTTGATTTCAGGACCCTGAGATCATGACCTGAGCTGAAACCAAGAGTTGGATGCTTAACCAACTGAGCCACCCAGGTGCTAAAGGATTTTTTAAAAAAAGGCATTCTCTCTCTTTGTCTTATTCTTTGTAGGAAGGCAAAAAGAGAGAAAATAAGATAGAAAAACAAAAGGGAGGAGAAGGAGGAAGAATGATAGAGGGAAAGAGTGACCATTTTTGGGTGAAGACGGGGACTCCCAAAGCCCTGTGGTCTGGACTTCCCACCTAGCCCACTCTCCCCTACTCACATGACAGTCATGTGTCCCCCAATGCCCAAATCCCAGGAAACCTCAAAGACCCTGGAGAGATGCCCAGTATTAGAGGCTAAAGACGGAGAGTTGTTGTTGCAAAGGAGACTGGGTTTGCACACCAACTTGACCCCAGTGGGCACTCAGCTCCATAGGGTCAATGCTTCCTTATAGGGAGATGAGAAAACTCACTTGGATTTCAAAATAACCAAGCATTCTACTTCATACCCTGTATTCCTAATGAAAAGAAAAAAAATTGTTTAATTTTCAATGGCTTTAGGGTCACCTGTAGTACTGAATCACCCTATTGGTACATGTCTGCTAGTTTCATGCACTGAGACTAATATACATAAGCTCATATTTTATAAGATTATAATTCAAGTATGTGTATTTTACCTTATTAACCTTATGATGTTTTTCAAATACCTTTTTGCAAAGAATGTAATAATCAACAAGCCACTATATTATATACATGAATTTAAAAAGTAGAAAGAAATTAGGTTCCAACTCTCCCATGTCTCAGATAAATGATCTTTAGCAGGTCACAGAATCCTGCAAAATTTGAGATTCTATATTCACAAAACAGGGATAATACTAACTCCCTCCAGAAATAAAAGGAAGACTGGCAAGCCAAAAATAGAAGTCTGAAATATATTTTGCAAAAGCATACTGCAGTACGTAAAAGCTTAGATTTGGAGTCAGACAAACCAAGTCATAAGGTAGAATAACTAGTAATTTATTTAGCAGCCCTAGATTAGTTTCTTCATCCCTGAAAGGAGGTAAATAGTATCTGAGTTGTAGAATTACTGTGAAGATTTGATGAAGTGAATACTAAAAATGCCTAGTATGTTGCCAATCTATATAAAAGCTTGATGAATGGCCACAATCATTGATGGGGTTCTCTCAGTTAACTTTTATAATGCCTAAACAAAAGGTTGGAAATACTTGGAAAAATCAATCCCCAGAACATTTAGGATAACATGTTTCCTACAGCTTAGATATATGTAATTTGAAACAGCTGAGATAGCAAAGCATGGAAATTGAAAATAAATTCTTGGCAGGCTTGTCGTTAGGACCTAATTATAAGTTCTCAGTATGGCACCAAAGCCTGGAAGGAAGATGAGGGAAAGGAAGCTCTGCATATGCTTGATAGCAGACTTCGACCCTGAAATCCTTCAACCATCCCAAAGCTGGTATTTATGTGTAAATAGTTAACTGGTAGTATATAGGAAAAGTATAATCCCTATAAAATTTTGTATTTCAGAAATCATCCAGCTGTGAAAAATCCCACAAAGGTGACATATTGATTATTTTCCCATTATGCTACCAAATACATTTAAAAAGTCTATTATTTAATGAATATTCTTTGGATTAAATACCAATTTGTTCTCATTTTCTGTAGTATAATGATTGAACTGTACAGTAGGTTTCCTACCTTGAGTCCGCAGGAATCGTATGTAACATCAGATCATTAGGAGGGAGACACATTTAGATATACACACATACTGCTTTTTTTTTAATGTATTTATTCATTTGAGAAAGGGAGAGAGAACAAAGAAGGAAAGGAAGAGGGAGAAGCAGATACCCCGCTGAGCAGGGAGCCCAACTTGGGGCTCGATCCCAGGACCCTGAGATCATGACCTGAGCCGAAGGCAGCTGCTTAACCCACCGAGCCACACAGGTGCCCCTACACATAATACTTCTTAAATATAGGCTTCTTCAGGAAATACTTGGCTGTGAATCCAGAATGAATTAGAGAAGGTTGCATTTATGAAGATGGCTAACAAAATGCATTTCTCATTCACTCATTTGATGTTACTGGTATATATAATAGATTAATATTTAAGAATATTATCCTGGGAGTTTAAAAGACATGAGATAAAGCCCCAGCCTAGGTAAGTTATTTAACCTCTGAATCTGTTTTCTTATCTGCAAAATGAGGATAATAAAACATGCATTGCAGAGTTGTTGTGACTATCAAAATAAATGATATAAGCCAAGTACTCAGCATGGTACTGGCATAAAGAAACCACTTAATACATGCTCATTATAATTCTAATTACCTCTTGCCAAAGAAAAACATTCCTTCTCAGGCTTGGCTCTTTTTAAATTATGTGTATATAATTCAGAACTGTAAGTATTTTTCTCTTTTAATATTTTGTAACATATTATATACATTCCAACTACCTGAAAGAATTTGAAGGTGAATATCTGACTTAGGTCAGAACAAAAGAAATGGACAACGATTGAAAATTGAGTACATGGATGGATATTAAGGCAGCAGAAAGACTGAACGAGGGAGAGCAATGCAGATAGTACAGACTGTTCCACTTGCACATAAATGGGGTTGAGAAATCACATCTAAAGACGGTATAAGGGCAAGGTGTATAGGACAAAACTACTAGTGTGAGATGAAATAGGTTATTGCTTTTAGTTCAGAACTTCCTCCTAAGGGCAGAG
Organism: Eumetopias jubatus; assembly: GCF_037043125.1. Lineage (NCBI taxonomy): Eukaryota > Metazoa > Chordata > Mammalia > Carnivora > Otariidae > Eumetopias > Eumetopias jubatus. Next base: position 170,187,651 of record NW_028274807.1, read on the forward strand.
AGCTAAGTCCATATGGGCATTTCCTCTTATCCTAGCTGAAGAAGACCCTTTCTCTCTTAAGCAGGAAATGACCATTGATCTACCACGGGGACTATGAAGGGCACCAGCAACATTAATTTCTAAAGATTCTACCTGGTTTGAGGATAAAGAAGACCTACCTAACAATGTAGTCACCCACAGTGAGCAAAGGAAGTTGAACAAATAGTATGAATGAGTCCAGCTCTGATATAGATAACAAGCAACCCATAGGAATAAACACACCCTTTTACAGGAAGTTGAGATAATGTCATCAGGGGTGTATATGTATCAGTAGAGATGACCCATGGTGGAGTCATTATGTATGTGCAGAAATAACGTGAACAAATTAGGGATAGTAGATTCTGGGTCCTGGTGACCTACAACTTTGAGAAGACAATTTAACAACATCCACATCCACACATATGCTATACTGATTGCCTCTGGAGGTTCTAAGCACTGAAGAGGAGCTTTGCAAGATAGAGATTTCTAAATATTTTAGCCTCAAGTCCTTGGGCTATCCCCAGCTGCTCCTGATAATAACTTGATACTGTTCTATAGATCACGGCTACTTTTAAGTACAGATCCACCAATCACTTGCTACTGGTCTTTGACAGGAAGAAGCTCCAGCGAGAAGATAAATCAACATCATCACTGAGCACACTACTTAGTTCAACTGGCATTTTTCCTGATGACAGAGGAAGTGCACTGATTTGTATTTTGACTCAAGTTCTTTATCTGGTAGAGGACCAGTAACAGTTTTGGGCACCAGAACTTTATGGTTTTTGTTTTTTTAAAAAGATTATTTATTTATTTGAGAGAGAGAGAGAGAGAGGTAGGGGGGAGAGGCAGAGGGAGAGTGAGAGGGGAAAAAGACTCCCTGCTGAGCATGGAGCCCAACAGGGAGATCCTGACCAGAGCCAAACCAAGAGTTGGGAGGCTTAAGGACTGATCACACAGGTGCCCCTGGGCACCAGCACTTTGAATAGCAAAGCACGAGATTATTTAAGCAGAAGTCAGAGAAACAAGTCAAGTAGATTGAGGATAAATGTTCCACATAGTTATTTATGAGGATTTCAGGAATGGTACAAAACAAATAGTATGAGATAAAACAATTCTAACCGTTGATCTCTTTTTATTCTCAAAAAAAGCAATCAAGAAGGAACTGCTGCTAGGAGGTCAAGCACAGAAGTTATATTCTGATCAATTACTATAAGCTACATACCATACTTGGCAATGTACTTGTATCATTTGTTTTGAAGAAGCAGATATTAGCCTCCAAATGAATTAGAGATTCTTGGAATGCACTTTGGAAAATTCTGGTTAACATATGTTTGGATCCTTCTTGATTTCTTCGAATAAAATGAGTCACACTATCCTATACCCTCTTCATTGGGTTAACATATATTTGGATCCTTGACTTCGATAAAATGAATCACACCTTCCTATACTCTCTTCATTGATCTATCTCTTTCCTACTCAAATATTAAAATTTCATACAATTCTGTTGTTCACCAAAACATTGATGGAGTAATGACTATATGCCAGGAACATTGTATGCTGAGCACATATAGAAAAATAAATAACTAGTTATCATTACTCTAATGAACTAAAAAATTAGTACATAATGTCCATATATAAAAGATAACTTAGTTTGGAAACCAGTCCCTTTGAAAGTAGAATTGACCTTCACCATGTAGAGTTGTTGAATGCACTTTTATATCTGATTCTGTATGTCAGAATGCTTTAATTGTTAGAGAGAGAGAGAGAAAAGAAACAAGGTCAAGTATCTTTAAACAAAAAGGAAATTTATTAGTTCATACAATGCATTGGCCAGTGTTGGTCTAGCCTTAGCGAAGGCAAGATTCGAGGGTGCAAACAATGCCTTCAAAGCAATCGCTTCCTCTTCATACTTCTAATACCTAGTTGGCTTCATTTCCCCACCAGGCTTTTCCAACTGGTATATAAAATGAATGCTAGCACCACCAGATAAATATCTTCCCATATGAGAAACCCAACCACAAAGAGCTTTTCTCTCCCCTGGAACTCATATGCAATCTCAGGAAAGGATCTAAAGAGTTTCGTTTGGTTCGTAAACCCATCTCCAGATCATCATTGTAAGACAGGAATAGGGACACTCCAACTGGGTAGCCCAAGTTATAGTTCCATTCCTCAGGGGCAGAGTGTGAAGGGAGACAGTAGGGATTGGAGAGTAGAGACTACAGTTAGCAGCTGCACTAGGACTATGCGATTACGAATTTGTTCTCAAAGTTACCCAAAAAGGGTATATCAGATATCAGAGATTTAAATTAATCTTGCTTTTATTATTTTTATAAAGGAATAAGTTATTATTTTATATAGAAATGAACATTTATGTATTCTTGGATATCTTATTGATTATAAAAATTTCTTTTTGACACTATACCTGTTAACATGCCAAGGAATTCATGTTAAATGGTCACTGAGCTAGCCAGATCTCCATTTATAGATAAATAAGGAAAGGAAAGCTCAAAGGAATAGCCATATTTGATTTTTAAGGCATTTTTATTTTTACGCCTTTAGCACTTTAGAAATTTCACCCTACAATTGGTAATGGGCTATGGTTTGTCAGTGTTTTTTCCTTCTTAGTGGCACAGGATACAATGGAGAATCTCACATTCAATGGTATCTTTGGTGAGATAAAATTCACTAAATACTTTGCCCCAGGTCCTGGTAAGAGCACAGATAAAAGACAGAGCCTGGGGCATGACATGGGATTTGTGACTTTCATCCAGTGCTCCTTCAATCTCCCCACCATGGGGTGACTGAAGCCATCTGATAAATGCTTCTTGCCAGAAGCTAGGTTCTTGCTAAGAGCTAATGCTGACAGGGTATTACCCTAGAAGACCTGTAACCCCCTGTCTGAAGTCTGGCAGATTTAAGTGAATTTTTTGTTCTTTGAGATTTTAGGTGAGGTAAATTTACTTAAAAACAAAAGTGCTACTAACTGTCTGTTTCTACTTGAAATCTCAAGTATGCATCCTTATGCCTTCCACTAGCAAATGATTTCTATTCTTCTGGCTCAGGACTATGTAAATAAAATGCTGTTGTGTTCTGTACTGTTGACTGTCAGTATAATCTTTTGTACCTTTTGACAAGTTTTCAAAAGAGCCTCAATTTGGGTGTTACACATCCAAATGGATCCAATCAATACCCAAATTGCTGAAGTGACAAGTGAACATAGAAACCTGTTTGTGAATAAACACGATAATTAATGACAATCAATGGGACAGTTCAGTCAAGTAAATCTTAAGAGTATAGCTTTTACTAATAAGCATTTGTCAAACTGTATTGCTCAGCAAACCAGCTTACTTTAGGGAGTTATTAGCAACCCACTTTTATTTTATTTTATTTTATTTTATTTTTTTGCAACCCACTTTTAACAAAACCATTGTCAAAAGGAAGCAAACATAAAATATAGCTTCCCAGGAATGCAAGGAAATGGTGCCTTGCTTCGAAGACATAACTATAGAATTAATGACAGGCCCATTCATACACATCCATTCTTCATATAGAACACTCACCAGTTCAGAGGGCAAAAAAAAGGATCCATTTTCCTTGCTCTTTTGTATTACCAAAAACAATATAAATACCAGTCTTACAGATTTCACAATTTGCGTCTTTACAGACCATGGAGTTTAGAACTGTGGACACAAAAAATGCTTTGAAATTTAGATGGTACAGAAACAAACTGCATGTGATAAATGAATTGATTCTAATCAGGTTTAATTAGAAATCAGCAACACACTGAAGTAAAATTATCCAAGAATTCATTTTTTTTTCCGTAGTGAAAGACACTTATGTGTTTTTTTAAAAACCATCTATTTTGTTTCTAATGGATGCTCACCATAAGAATAAATTCTAGCTCTTTGATCGAAGTTCCTTTTTGAAGAAGTCTTTTCACATTTATGATAGATTTTTTTTTTCCAGTTGGTACATTAAGGGACAATTTGTTTTTCACATCTCTAATGTTAGCAGAGGATTTTAAATTTGAATATTTGATTTAGCAAAATGAATCTCCACTAATATTAGACATCAGAAAAGAACTCTCTGAGTCCAAATGTACTTTTCAAATTTCTTACAAGACAAAGCAGTGACTGACAATTACTATCCTAATTATTCAAAAGCAATAAAGGTTTCCTTTTGGTTCCTTTTTGTCTAAGAGTGAGTATTTTTCATGCAAAATGGCCATTTACTTATTATGTTTAAGTGGCCCTATATTTACAGTAACTGCATTCTCAAGATCAAAACTCGAGACACAAATTCTGGCCACAAGATAGAATGCTGCTTAGGGGTCAGACAGTTTACATACAAAATATTTTTTCAGGTTCATCATAACTCATAGAGGCTAATAATGTTATCCCATTTAGAGATGAAGCTCAGGGAAGATAAGTAACTTATTAAACACACACACACACACACACACACACACACACACACACAACTAAACTACAAAGCAGTAATAGCTTTTATAGCATTTTCTAAATCTTTTGAGAAATAAGGACAAAAAGGTCAAAATAACATGCATCGATATCAGTATCAATATCAATGAAATGATTGCTGGAAACACTGGTCTATATCTTCAGGCAACAGGCCTCTTTTTAAAAGATCAGAATATCGGTCACCTGCAGACATGCTCACAAGAAAAAAGAAAAAAGGGGGGCTAATATATATATGCCCCGTTTCTCCTTTTGTAGTCACCATTCAGACATTCATATCTTTCCACCACTGCTAGGGTATACTACAGACAGGGCAATGCGAGCCAGGGTGTTATGCTAATGGGGCATGTCACAGGAAGGAAACAGGAGGAATGGGGAAGACCATGCTCAGCTTTTATGCCAGCCTCCAGCGTCATCTTCACCAAAGCTCCATGAGGTCCTACTAATATTACATCATTTAGAAAGATGAGGTTTAGAGAGGTTCAATAATTGGCCCTAAGTAATACTGATACTACATAATGGAGCTGGGCTTGCATTTCAGTATCCAAAGGAGTGTCCAAAATCAGAGAATTTGTGGAATGACAGTAAGCGGAGGCTGGAGGAGGCATTGTCCACCCCACACCCAGCCTTACCTATGTAATCAACCCTGTAGATCCCACAGAGCTATGTGAAAAGAAATCCTCTCATAGCTCATCGCACGGGTACTAGCATGTGCCGTGAGGATAGCCAGTGGCACGGTATTGCATTATATGTTCCATCAAAAGGAAAAACAGCAGCAGAACCTTCTGACCAGTTTCTCAGCAGCCCTCTCTCAGTGAGCTGGCAGACAATTTGAGAGTGTGGAGCAGAAGGAAGATGAATTGAAATCTGCCACTAAGTAGGGGATTTTTAAAGATAAGTTTTTGTTGCAATAAAGTATCCAAAACTTCGAAATAAAAGAAAAAGATGACTACCCATTCATTTAATGTCATACAGGAGTACTGCTCATGAAGAACAGAGTATGCCACCCTAAAAGATGTCACTTTGGCATATTGATTATTTTGAATTAAAGTTACTTAAGAAACTTTCAGTGCAGAAAGGACATTCTGATCTTGCTTTGTCCCCCTGAAACCAGAAAACAAATCTCCGTGTGAAAAGTACCCTCCCTGTACCAGGAGGGTAGAAGGTACCCTTATCACCAGAAATAAGGAAATTAGGGAAGGCTCTATAAATACACCTTGTTACTTCTTCACCAATTTACTCTCCTAAGCCCCAACCCTTTTGTCTTGCCAATTCCTCAAAAAAGTTATTGTTTCCTTATCTACAGGGTATAAATGTTGCCCGCTCTGGCCACTTCTTTGAGTCTTATATGTTTATGGGGAACCTCTACATGTCAAATTATACTTGTTTTTTTCTCCTGTTAATCTCCCTTATATCAGTTTAATTATTAGACCAGCCAAAAAATCCTAGAAGGGAAGAAGGAAAAGAAAAATTTCCACCCCTACACTCAGCAGACCTATGTAAGAGTTATCTTTTCTTTTGGCTTCCTGCTTACTTTTGGTTGCAGTTGATACTTCTTTTCTTTTTTTAAGATTTTGTTTTATTATTATTATTATTTTTTAAAGTCTTTATTTATTTATTTATCAGAGACAGAGAGAGACAGAACAAGCAGGGGGGACGGCAGGCAGAGGGAGAAGCAGACTCCCAGCTGAGCAGGGAGCCTGACTTGAGACTCAATCCCAGGACCCTGAGCCTAACTAAGGCAGAGGCTTAACCACTTAACCAACTGAGCCACCCTTAAAAAAGGTGTCCCTTTTTAAAGACATTATTTACTTGAGAGAGAAAGAGAGCACCAGCAGGAAGGAATGAGGGAGGGGTAGAAGGAGAGGGAGAAGCAGACTCCCCGCCTGAGCAGGAAGCCCATAAAGGGGTTTGATCCCAGGATCCCAGGACCCCAGGACCCGAGGACCCTGGAGATCATGACCTGAGCCCAAGGCAGATGCTTAACGGACTGAGCCACCCAGACACTGAGCCACCCAGACACTGCTGCAGCTCATATTCTGAAAAGTAGATTTAAACTTGTAGAAGATCAACATTTGAATATAATTTTTATCCAAGAGAAAAGGAAATGATTTTTGTTGTTAGAAAAGTTTCCCTAAATATTGCTGTCTTGTACTACAGTCTTGTAGGATATTAACCCAGCTTTGTATCTCATTTTATAATCTTATTTCAACAATCTTTTATTGATTCTAGTCACTTTGGTCTCTTGAATCCTTTTTTGAACTAGCTTTATGATTCTATTGGTTCTTTTATTAATGCAACAAAAAATCTTTCAACAGGTATTCATATCTGTATGAGAGACATGTGTTTTAACTTTCTGAAAATTATACATTGATATGATTTGACTTTCAGAGTCTCAGTTTCCTAATTTGTAAAGTAGGAATACTAATAACTTCCTCAGACTGCCTAGGATTATTAATGAAAGAAGCCTCTGATTCAGTACTAGGTGCTTATTAAATATGCTAATGCCATGCAATTTCTCATATTAACAGCAACAATTATGCCTGTGGTTGTAGTTGTTACTATTGCTTTCGTAATTCTTCTCCTATATATTATGGGCCAATATATCAAAAATGTGTATACTTATGCTTTGAATGACTACATCTTTGCTAAGAATTAACTGGGTACATAAAAAGACATTAAATTTAAGTTCTATGATAGTTAAGGGAGGGCATCTCCAATGCTCTGTAGTAAAAGATAAAATTAAATAAATTAGATAAAAATAAATTCTACTCCATCTTTGGTGATGATAAAAATAAATTACTAAGAAAGCAAGATAAAAACAAAAGCATACAAACACATGTTCTTATTTTGTTAATTATTATATTCATTAGACATAAAACCATTGTCAGTTTGTTATACATCTCTAAACATTTGCTTTCAGTTTCTTAATTTCTCTTGCCCCAGACTAGCAGCAAACAGCTTGGGACTGGTTCACAGACTACACTTGGAGTAGAAATGATACAGGATTCACTGGATGACAACGAAGTGGTGTTCCTTAAGAAAAACTGATCAGCTATATGACATTATATCTATCTGCAGCAACACTAACTCAATATGCTAGCACCATTACATTGTTTCTGAATTTCAATACTGGCACAGGCATTTACTTCAGAAGCCTATGATGAATAGAAATTAGCCCATATATCAGCAGCAACATATTCTTTAGTTTGAAACTACAAAGTCAGAATAAAAAGGAAGATGGTTTACATATGCTAGAGCAGAGATAAATGAATACTGTTGCCCTTTAAAGTCCTGCAGGTCTGAATGACAAGCACACCTCTTTCCCCTGGAGGATTAAGCTGTAAAGACCACAGATTCCTGCAAGAGCAAATTTAAGATTCTCCCTGTTTTATATTCTCCTTTAAACTTTGAATCTCAAAAGGAGATTAATCTGGAGCCAGTTTCTGTTTGCATTGCTTTCTTCGTCATGCAAATTTAACGCTGGCCTACTTTACCTTTTCTTAATTAGGGGTAGAAGAGCAAATTTTTCATCCATTCTATTGCTACCTTTCTTTCTTAAGGAGATTTTTCTACTTTGGGCAGGGTTTTCAGTTTACATGTTCATAGTCACCAGTCTTTAAATTAACCACATGTACAATGGATTTGTGAAAAGAGCAAAGGGTTTTTGCTCCTTGGCCAAGAAGTAAACCTGGTTAGAATCCTAACAGGAAGCTCTTTGACGAAAGCAATGAGCCAGACCTTCAAGGGCCCTTATTGTGCTTGAAGTCTCCAGGGAAAATCAAGATGGACTATAGCATTCTGTGAGTTTGGAGACTCTTGACTCTATTAACTTCTATTCTAGATATGAAACAAAGGAGACCCAGGTCTTTCAGAGCTGATATTGGAAGCTAAGTTCCTAAATCACAACCAAGTCTATTTTTATTACATTAGAGAAGAACCATATATGGTATTTTATCTTTCCTTGGAAAGTACCTATTGATTAAAAAAAACAACAAAAACAAGAACAAAATACTTGTATAAAGTTAAAATTGATTACCAGATATCTCAATTCTTGTCCACTGATTTTATTTCTGTGTTACACAATTAGCCACAAGAGTTTAACTCCGTTGGGAGTAAGTTCCAGCACTATGTTGCCCTCTGTCATTAAGTCATTTTCTTACCTTAGATAAATCAATCATCCCTTTCTCTGGATGCCTCTATTAATAACACAATTATAATCCAAAGCAATCTTGGCAGGTCTGCCTTCATACTGCTGGAAATGAAGGAGAGGTGATTTAAACAGGAACAAAGTAAATTCTTAGGATTGAGTACTGCAAAAAATAAATCTGTTCAAGGTTGTAGCAGGAGACCATCTTAGGTCTTATAAATGTTCATGTATTATAGACAATAAATAACATAGCAGCTCATAGCTATTTTCTTTTTTTTTTAATTTTTTATTGTTATGTTAATCACCATATATTACATAATTTGTTTTGGTGTACTGTTCCATGATTCATTGTTCATAACACCCAGTGCTCCATGCAGAATATGCCCTCCTCAATACCCATCACCAGGCTAACCCATCCCCCCACCCTCCTCCCCTCCAGAAACCTCAGTTTGTTTTTCAGAGTCCATCATCTCTCCTGGTTCGTCTCCCCCTCTGACTTACTCCCCTTCATTCTTCCTCTCCTGCTATCTTCTTCTTTTTCTTTTTTCTTAAAATATGTTGCGTTATTTGTTTCAGAAGTACAGATCTGTGATTCAACAGTCTTACACAATTCACAGCACTCACCGTAGCACATATCTTCCCCAATGTCCATCACCCAGCCACCCCATCCCTCCCACCCCGACCACTCCAGCAACCCTCAGTTTGTTCCTGAGATTAAGAATTCCTCATATCAGTGAGGTCATATGATACATGATAATTGTTTGTATTTCTTTGATGTTGGTTGTGATCTCTCCTCTTACATTCATGATTTTGTTGATTTGGGTCATTTCTCTTTTCTTTTTGATCAGTCTGGCCAGGGGTTTATCAGCTTGTTATTCTTTCAAAGAACAGGCTCCTAGTTTCGTTGATCTGTTCTACTGTTCTTTTGGTTTCTATTTCATTGATTTCTGCTCTGATGTTTATTATTTCTCTTCTGCTGGGTTTAGGCTTTATTTGCCGTTTTTTCTCTAGCTCCTTTAGGTGTAGGGTTAGGTTGTGTATTTGAGACCTTTCTTGTTTCTTGAGAAAGGCTTGTATTTGCTATATACTTTCCTCTTAGGACCGCCTTTGCTGTATCCCAAAGATTCTGAACAGTTGTGTTTTCATTTTCATTGGTTTCCATGAATTTTTTTAATTCTTCTTTAATTTCCTGGTTGACCCATTCATTCTTTAATAGGATGCTCTTTAGCCTCCATGTATTTCAGTTCTTTCCGATTTTCCTCTTGTGATTGAGTTCTAGTTTCAAAGACTGTGGTCTCAAAATATGCAGGGAATAATCCCAATCTTTTGGTACCGGTTGAGACCTGATTTGTGACCTAGGATGTGATCTATTCTGGAGTATGTGCCATGGGCACTAGAGAAGAATGTGTATTCCGTTGCTTTGGGATGGAATGTTCTGAATATGTCTGTAAAGTCCATTTGGTCCAGTGTGTCATTTAAAGTCTTTATTGCCCTGTTGATCTTTTGCTTAGATGATCTGTCCATTTCAGTCAGGGGGGTGTTAAAGTCCCCCACTATTATTGTATTGTTGTCAATGTGTTTCTTTGCTTTTGTTAGTAATTGCCTTATATAATTGGCTGTTCCCATGGTAGGGGCATAGATATTTACAATTGTTAGAGCTTCTTGTTGGATAGAACCTTTAGGTAGGATATAGTGTCCTTCCTCATCTCTTATTACAGTCTTTGTTTTAAAATCTAGTTTGTCTGATATAAGGATGGCCACCCCAGCTTTCTTTTGGTGTCCATTAGCATGGTAAATGGTTTTCCACCCCCTCACTTTCAATGTGGGGGTGTCTTTGGGTCTAAAATGAGTCTCTTGCAGACAGCATATGGATGGGTCTTGTTTTTTAATCCAATCTGATAGCCTGTGTCTTTTGATTGGGGCATTTAGCCCATTTACATTCAGGGTAACTATTGAAAGGTATGAATTTAGTGCCATTGTATTGCCTGTAAGGTGACTGTTACTGTATGTTGTCTGTGTTCCTTTCTGATCTTTGATGCTTTTAGGCTCTCTCTTTGCTTAGAGGACCCCTTTCAATATTTCTTGGAGGGCTGGTTTCGTGTTTGCAAATTCCTTTAGTTTTTGTTTGTTCTGGAAGCTTTTTATCTCTCCTTCTATTTTCAATGACAGCCTAGCTGGATAGAGTATTCTTGGCTGCGTATTTTTCTCGTTTAGTGCTCTGAAGATATCTTGCCAGTCCTTTCTGGCCTGCCAGGTCTCTGTGGATAGGTCTGTTGCCAATCTAATGTTTCTACCATTGTAGGTTACATATCTCTTCTCCCGAGCTGCTTTCAGGATTTTCTCTTTGTCTCTGAGACTCGTAAGTTTTACTATTAGATGTCGGGATGTTGACCTATTTTTATTGATTTTGAGAGGGGTTCTCTGTGCCTCCTGGATTTTGATGCCTGTTTTCTTCCTCACATTAGGGAAGTTCTCTGCTATTATTTGCTCCAATATACCTTCTGCCCCTCTCTCTCTTTCTTCTTCTTCTGGGATCCCAATTATTCTAATGTTGTTTCATCTTATTGAATCACTTATCTCTCGAATTCTGCCCTCGTGATCCTGTAGTTGTTTCTCCCTCTTTTTCTCAGCCTCTTTACTTTCCATCATTTGGTCTTCTATATCACTGATTCTCTCTTCTGCCTCATTTATCCTAGCAGTTAGTGCCCCCATTTTTGATTGCACCTCATCAATAGCCTTTTTGATTTCGACTTGGTTAGATTTTAGTTCTTTTATTTCTCCAGAAAGGGTTTCTCTAATAACTTCCATGCTTTTTTCAAGCCCAGCTAGTATCTTTAAAGTCATGATTCTGAACTCTAGGTCCGACATCGTACTAATGTCCGTATTGAGTAGGTCCCTGGCTGACGGTACTACCTCTTGTTCTTTTTGCTGAGGTGATTTTTTTGTCTTGTCATTTTGTCCAGAGGAGAATAGATGAATGAGAGAACAAAATGCTAACAGGTTTACAATGTCCCCAGCAAATATACTGTATACAAATCCGAAAAGACCTGAAACCAGGGGAAAAGAAAGGGAAAGAAAGAAAAAAGAAAGAGAAAAAAAAAAGAAAAAAAGATAAAAACAAAAACAGAACAATACAAAAAAAGCAGAATGTGATCAAATATGATCAGGCTAGTGCATAGATCAGTGCCACACACTAGATTTTGGGCGTATTTTGTTCTGTTAGGAAAAAGTGCCTCCTAAAATTTTAAAGGAAGAAAGACATATATGTACAAAATAAGGGTTGATACAATGAAGGGATAGAAGATGACTGTAAAGATGAAAATTATAAAAGATTTTATAAAAGGACTTGATAAGATAAGAAGTTGTTTGAAAAAAGAAAGAAGATTTAAAAAAAAGAAAAAAAAAGGAGAGAATGTGATCAGGCAGGAGACTAGAACAGAGCCATACACTAGTGATTTAGGTTATATTTTTATCTGTTAGAAGAAACTGTATCTCAAAATTTTAAAGAGAGAACAACTTATACATATATGCCAAAAATAAGGGTAACTACTATGAAGGGATAAAATATGACTCTAAGAATGAAAAATAAAAAAAATTTTTTTTTAAAAGAGATTGATAAGATGTTGGTTGAAAAAGGGAAAAAGAAAAAGAAAAAAAAACAGTTAACAAAAATTAACTTTGATGAACTAATGAATCATGGTAAAAAAAAAAAGCCATGAATTCTATGTGCAGTATTTCCCTAGTGCTGGAGTTCTCCCGTTCTCCTTGATCGGTAAACTTGGTCTTGGCTTGCTGGCTGTTCGTGCTGATCTTCTGGGGGAGGGGCCTATTGCTGTGGTTTCCAAATATCTTTGCCGGAGGCTGAATTGCCCCGCCCTTGTCGGTCCGGGCTAAGCAAGCTGCTCCGGTTTGCTCTCAGGAGCTTTTGTTCCCTGCAAGCTCTCCGTACAGCCTTGGAGGACCAGGGCAAAAATGGTGGCCTCCCAATCTCCACCCAGAGGAGCTGAGAACTCGGGGCCCCGCTCCTCAGTGCACCCCCAGAGAAAAGCAGTCACTCCCTTGTCCCTGGTCTCCGGCCGCACTCCGTGCTCACCCGGCCTGTGACCGAGCGTTTGTATCTGTGGCACCTGACCCCGTGTGGAGTCTCCAAACCCAGCAGATCCCTGCGGTGCGTTCCCGCGCCGCTCCTCCCCGGGAAGGAAGGGGAGTCTCCCCGGATCTGCCGCCTGTTGGGTCCCTGCTGCAGGAGCAGTGGCCCGACTGGGCCACGGATCACAGTTTATGGCAAACCCAAGCTGAGAGCCCACGCCTCAGCTCCGTCTCTGCAGCTGGCTTCCCCGCTCTGATACCTGGGAGCCCTGGTGCACTCAGGCTCCCCCGGTCTTTCTTTGACCCCAAGGGTCCTGAGACCCCACTGTCCCGTGAGGGTTCCACCCCCGCTTAGCCACTGGAGCGACGTCCCTCAGCGGAGCCGAATTCTAAAAGGTCCGATTTTGTGCTCTGCGGCTCTAGCACTTGCCAGAAGCGGCTGACGGAGGCCCCCTCCCCTGCCATCTATCCTCCCGAATATCACCTCGGATTCACTTCTCTACACGTCTTACCTTCCAGTAAGTGTTCATTTCTCTGTTCAGAGAGTTGTTGCTACTCTCCTCTTTGATCTCCTGTTGAGTTCGTAGGTGTTCAGAATGGTTTGATCCCTATTCAGCTGAATTCCTGAGACCAGACGAAATCTAGGTCTCCTACTCCTCCGCCATCTTGCTCTGCCCCCCGCTCATAGCTATTTTCAAATACTTAAATATCTATTTCAGAATAGATTGTAGCTTACATACAAAGACATTGATTTTGTTTTTTGTTTTTTTTAACAATATTTAAACTGTTCGATTTTAGAGCTGAAAGAATATTATGTAGATTATTTAGTCACTCCAACTTTCAGTATCTATAAAATAGGGTAACCAGTAATTAAGACCTTCTTCACACTTCACATAAATACTTTGACAAGGACTAGGAAGAAGGCAGAGTCTTCCGGCATATCACTAGAGACCTCTGTCCTTGATAATGTCGCTTTACTGATTTATTGATTTATTGGATTTGGTCATTCAGGGAATTTTAGAAACACCTACATGTATTTTCACATATTTCTCCCACTATTTTCTTCTCTGTCTTCAATATCAATTCTTTCCCATCAAAGTCCATTTTCTCTTTTCCCATGTGATAGTCTTCTGAACAGAGAAGGCAGAAAATAAAGCAAATTGAATAACTGGTTTCTCTCTGTTATCTGTTAAAACTTCACCATCTGCTCCATGCAGTAGGGCTCTTCCTTTTTTCTAAGGTCTATTTGGTTTAAGATATAATTAAGACACTGTTTAAACTGTTATACATCCTTCTCTTATGTGTGTGCCCTTTAGAGTTTATAAGAAGGTCCTTTACTACCCTGCAACCAACTTTATCTCCAGGTTGATAGTGTGAAGTAAGCAATTTTTTATTTAAAAAAACAAAACAAAACAAAAAACAACCCCACTAACCCCAAAGAGGGGACCATAACCCACCATTACAGGCAGCTGTAAAGATCACATTCCTTCATTACCTTGTTCAAGTTCACGCCCTTTCCATACATGGGGCTGGCAAACCAAATCCATACTGCAGTGAACTAAGAATGGTTTTTACATTTTAAAATGATTACATTATTAAATGATTACATTTTTAAAAGTTAAATAAATAACCACACAATAGCCTCAATTTTGCATCTTGGCCTAAAGTCCAACATATTTACTATCTGGATCTTTAAGCAAAAGCTTGCCAATGCCTGTTCTATATGATAAAGTCTAGGAGAGAAGAATCTTCAAGACAGATCCTAGTGACAGCTTAAGGAACATGGATTAGTACTAACTTTAAAAAAAGAGGACAACTAATAAAAAAATGGAGAAAATGGAAATGTGAATATATCACTGAAAGTCAAGGACTGGACAGAGGAGGAAACTGCACAGCAGAAAAATAATATTAAAGTTGAAGTGGACAAGTACAACTTTGTCCTTTAAAAGTGTTTCTTAATATGTTTGTTTGATCAGTTATCTTTATAAGTTTCAGTTGTGAGTTTCTTGCGGAAAACATAGAACATCTTTTAGTTTAAATTGAGTATGATCCTTAGCCTGTGAGCCCTCAATATAATGCATCTATATTTGCAAGGAACAGGCTGGGCTCGGAGAAGCTTCCTGGCCAGCCAGAGGCAATCTGCCAAACTCCCACCTCCTTGCTGTACAGGTGGTGAAGAGAGGAAACAAGGCAGGATACCTGGTGATCAGTAAGCACAGGTTCCTAAGGAATCCACCAGCAATCCCTTAGCACATTCAGAAAAAGCCAGAAACACTGATCCTATGGACTTATGCCTAATTAGGGGAGCTGGGAATCTTCCTTCTCTTTCACTGTATCCACTCAGAGAAGAGCCCAGCAAAGTCATTTTGTTTCCTAGTAGAGTCAGATGAATGTGGTGATGACCTATTTCTCATTTTACTAGTCCTGTTTGGTACCAGCAGCTTCTTCTCTGTCCCTTCTGGGACTAGAAATGTGAAAGCCTCAGAAGACCAGGAACAAGTGGCCTGATCATGAGTTGACAGACAAAAGGTGATTATTATCTATTTCATAATTGGGTAAGCTTTAGCAAGGCCAGTCTGCAAATAGCAACCAAATGAAGTTTGGTTGCTATTTATTAGGAAGTTCTTCCCTGAGAGAACTCAGATAACACCCAGCCTATAGGGTTCCATGTGAAGCTAATAATAATAACCAAGTAAAATACATTATCAAATACTTTATAACTTGTCCCTAGACCTGAAATGGTTTTATAACTCAGAAGAGTCAACTATTTTTACTTATGCTCCCATTAGTATAAGAAGGAAAACAACAACTCTGTGACAGTTCATTTTATGAGTCAACTTGGCTAGGCTCTGGAGCCCAGTTGTTTGGTCAACTAGATGTTCCTGTGAAGGTCTGCAGATATGATCAACCTCTATAATCAGTTAACTTTAAATTATACTTTATAACATGGGTCTCATCCAATCAGGTGAAGGTCTTAAGATCAAAGACTGAGGTTTCTGGAAGAAGAAGGAATTCTGCCTCAAGACTACAACATAGAAATTCTGCCTGTTTCCAGCTTTCACACTCAACACTACAATATCAATTCTTGCCTGAGTTTCTAGCCTGTCCTGTAGATTTTCAACTTGCCGGCTCCTACAATTAAGTGAGCCAATTCCTTAAAACACACACACACACACACACACACACACACACACACACACACACACACATATTATTGGTTCTGTTTCTTAGAGAACCCTGATACCTCTTGATACTCTTAGAACTTAGTTATGAATATAGGGCAAAAACTGCCCTAAAATCGGGGGAATCGTGTAGTACAGACTTCCAGGAGAGAAAGTCTGACTAATCAGAGCCAAATAGTAGAGAGTGGGGTCATCCTGTTAAATAGTCTTTCTGCAAGCTTGCTATGTTGAGTTACTGTACTTGGTGTTAGGCTTATGTAAATCCCCTGTTTACCAATCACGGGTGAGCTCATTTGCATATAGAAACATGTTGTAACAGGGCAGTCTGCATACTATACACTGTAGATGGTACCATGACAAAGTTCAGGTGGCTGTGAGACATCAAATATAGGTATCTGACTTTGTCAGCAGTTCTGGCAAGCTTCCCCAAGGAAGAGAAATTTGAACTGAAATTTGAAAGATGAACAGGAGGGCATTAAGCAAAGTTGGTTCTCCTATATGGATGACTTTCAAATCTAAGTAAGAAATGCTGACTTTGCTCTTAGATTTCAGATCTACAGGATGACTTTCCTTTTAGACCTTAAACTCCTAAACCCAAATGACTCTTCCTACATGAAGGACAGCTCCAGCTTTGCTCTTCCCCATCATACCACTCCTGACCACTTTCAGCATCAGTTCCCAAAGTTTGCTGCACATTGCAGTTATCTGGGGAGTTTTCAATACTCTCAGTGCCCTTATCACATCACACACCAATTAAATCAGAATATCTGAGGGTGGTAACCAGGCATTTGTTTCATTTGATGATTATCAGGTGATTACAATGTACAGCAAAGCTTGGGAACCACTGACTATAGCCTATGATTAAAGTACAAAGTTTTTACTTGGACATTCAAGGCACTGTACTTTGCATCTCTCACTTAACTTTGAAGACTTAGTCTCTAAATAATAATTATTATTCTCTACAATCTATATATAGACAAACTGAACTACTCATAATCCCTCCTTCCCTCCCTTCTTTCCTTCCTTCCTTCATCAGAGAGAGAGAGAGAGAGAGAGAGAGCACAAGCAGGGAGAGTGGCAGGCAGAGGGAGAAGGAGGCTCATGCCTGAGCAAGGAGCCCAATGTGGGACTTGATCTCAGGACCCTGAGAACATGACCTGAGCTGAAAGCAGATGCTTAACTGGCTGAGCCACCCAGGCACCTCTGAACTACTCACTTTTCTATGAAGGTGTCTTCTATGATTCTGCCAACTAAGCTGATCTCTTCACATAGGTTAGGCCCTTCCCTCACATGTACCTATTGGCATTTCATCTTTCAAGAACCACCTTCTCCAAAAAGCTCTCCCAGGTTCTCAAGTAGATGAGAATGCTCTCTTTGTAAACCACAGGCAGCAGCCTGCATTTCCCTTAGGGTCAGTACATTGTTTTGTAATCCAGGTTTTTCGTTTTCAATTCAACGAACATGTTCTGGGCACTTTTTGCCACTTAGTTAATCCGTAGGGGATGCCACCGTTACTAAGACTTCAATAAACACAAGCCTATCCTTTAGTTGCAGACTCAGGAGCTGGGTCTTTCTAATTTTACACTGTACACTGATCCCAATGTTTCTTTGAAGTAGACACTAAGTAAACATTTTTTTTCAATTTATGAAATGATACAAATCTAAGTATAAAGAAAGTGATACAGCACAGTGTGAGCATGAATATTATACTTAAAGTGAAACAGTAATTTTCATCAGGAAAGTCAAATGTGATATATCAGCCCGAAATAGGGTAACCTCAACTTTGGATTCCAGTAACTGAAACAATTTCAGGATCTCTCCATGAGTAAGCATGTTGCCTTCTGAGCCACATTTATCATTGCCCTTCTAAAATCTGTTTTAAAATATAATCTCTATTTATTAACTATTTAATTATTAAGCATATGCTCTCTTTCAAGTACTAACTAAGCTAGAAATTGAGAAACAATAGTGACTATGGAAGTTATTTATTCACTTTTTTCCAACCAGTATTTGTTGAGTGCTTACTATGTGTCAGGCACAGCTCTGGGCATGGGGGGAGGGGGTACTGCAATGAATGAAACACAAACAAAATATCTGTCCTCATAGGACATGATCAAAGTAACTTTGGAATCAGACCCCAACCACATCTTTTTTCCTAATTTAATTACAGGCAGTTGGAAAATGTAACAATATAATTAAATTTAAATTTACTAGACTCTCAGGTATAATTCTAGACTCGGATTTCATATAAAGAATGGTCAGCAAAAGAAAACTCAAGGATAACTTCACATGGATCATTCATTGTTCTTTTATTTTCAAATAAGCAATGTTCTTCAAAGGCACATGTATGCCTTGTGCATACGAATATGTGTCTATTTTGTGCCCCTTCAGGCAGAAACACGATCTATTTCTCTGCATGTTCCTCATCTGTCAAGTTGGAGACAGAAAATGAGAAGATGACTTGCAAAAATACCAAATCAGCAAGTTTTCTAAATTTTGTTACCCTTCTGCTGGAGGCAAGACACATTTCAGTGTTGTCCAGAGACTACTTGAGCAGTTGGAGTGGATGGTGTTTGGGGTCTCTTTCTATATTGAAAGTCTATGATTCATGTTGTTATGCTAGGATTTTTCATACCGTATATTATTATTCCCCATCTACGAGTTAAAGGTTATCTATTAAGATTCTTTCAGCCACAAGTAAGAGAATTCTCAGCAAAAAAATGTCTTCACAAATAAGAAAATTTAGAATTTCAGATAAGAGATCAGATAAGAGACCAATTATCAGGGTGGATTAATTCAACAGGTCAACCATAACACAGTTTCTTTCCTACTTTCTGCTCTGAGTCCCTCTCTCCCCAAGTGTGGCCTCAATTCTCATGGAATATAACTGTGACCTATTTGCAATGGCTCCAGGTATCATGCAAAAATATTTAAAGAAAGGAGAAAACCAAAACCAAGACCCAAACCAAATAATGCATCCCTTCCTGATGTTCCTCTTTAAGAGTCAGAAAAGCTTTTCTAGAGGTGCTGAATCTATATCCCCTCTTTCATTTTGGCCTGAAGGATACTATGTATCCATTTTTAAAGCCAGTCTGGCAGAGGAATAGAATTATCGCCATTGTTTTAGAAGGTGAATGGAGATCCAGACTCAAGGCCTCTGATTCTGTTAGAAAGTTTTCTGGCTATTAGCAAGGAAATGGGAAGATTTGTTGCTGGATTGACACCAATGTATTCAACTGAATAACATGTGCTCCTAAAAATGGGTATATGTAGATGCTAACTAGGCAATTCCTTAAAAGATGATTGGTTGTCAGAGTTGGCAGCACTAGTAGTAAAAACAGTGAAGACAGGGGGCTAAAAACAAATACTGAGTCTGGGACCCACTCATAGAAATTCTGATTCAACAGTGCTTGAGCACAGCTTGGATGTCAGGATTTTAAAGGCTTCTAGGTGATTCCAGTAAAAGCAAAGTAGGAGAAGTATTGTTCTAAAGCAGTGCTTCTCACACAAATCAGCTGGTGGTTAATCACCTGCAGATTCTGATTCGGTTAGTAGCATTTCTACCATCTCCTGATGATGTTAATACTGCAGGTCCGCAGACCACACTTTGATTTGCAAGGCTGCAATATCTTGGGCTCCATGGCTCATGGTTCCATCACAACAATTTCCATAGTGTATATAACTAGGGGCATGGCTGACTTCTCAACTGCCCCTGAGTTTTTTTTTTTTTTTTTTAAGATTTATTTATTTGAGAGCGAGAGCATGCACGAGTGCAGGGTAGGGCAAAGGGAGAGAATCTTCAAGCAGACTCCCTGCTGAGCACAGAGCCCCAGGCAGGGCTTCATCTCATGACCCCTAAGATCATGACCTGAGCTGAAACAAGAGTCAGATGCTTAACCAACTGAGCTACCAGGCGCCCCTGGCCCTGAGTTCCTTACAAAGAGCTAGAAAACAGTTCACCCCAGACTAGGTATTTCATAACTGTTCATTCAGCTCACATTGTTGAATATTACAGGGAGCCTGTTTCTGGGCAGTAGCATGTGACAGGTGGACCACACTAGAAAATGTACCTTTGAGATTCACAGATGAGAAATTCTGGAATAAAGGCTGATTCCATTTGATTGCCTGTGGGCTGTTGGCAGGGGACATTTGGTTAAGTTTAGAGAGTGATGCCATTTGCAAGGCCAACCTAAGTGTTCACATACAGATCTTACCTTAGCTTAGAAGACAGGCTGCTAAAAATGATTAAGTAAGAAGTAGCAGTTAAAGCCAAATCTGGATGCAAACAGCTGCCTTTCCTCCCTCTGGCACTTTTGCAGGAGATAACTTTTTTTTTAATTTCAATTTTTATATTTGAAGGCATGGCGCTAGCCTGCATGAGACCCAGGGAGACAATGAAAAGCTATTTTACATTAGGGTGCCCATGATCATCTTGTGTAGCTCAAAAGAGCAAGGCTTGGCTTTTAAGCATAAAGAGTCAGCTCCTTTTTGCACAAAAGCATAAAAACTGTAGGCCACAGCACAGAGAAGCCAAGGAGACTATAGCCATTTGAGACACCTGTGAGTGGCAGTGAATTATTCTCCTCCACTACAAATGATAATCATCCAAAAAAGCTGGATCCTTGCTGCTTGTCTTTTTCTTGCTCATAGCAATGTAGTGCAGCACAGAATATCCATATGATTCATTCTCACAGGAGTGTCAAGGAATGAGATATTGTCCTAATATGTAATTTTGCCACCTGCACAATAGGCTATTCCTGACCAGTGCTCAGCCAACGTAAACAAGTCCTGAAGCAGGCTGTGTGCAAAAAAGCATAAACACTTGAATGTATAAGTGTCTTCAATTCCATGGTTGTCATTCCAAGCTGTATTTGTCTTGGCCACTAGAGACACATTTTTTTCCTTTTTGTTTTCTCTTTCTTTCCTCCCTCCCTTCCTTCCTTCCTTCCTTCCTTCCCTCCTTCCTCCCTCCCTTCCTCCCTCCCTTCCTCCCTCCCTTCCTTCCTTCCTATCTTTCTTTCAGAAGTTTCATTTCCAAATCCCTGGGCATAAAGAAACTGGGATACTGAGCAAAAGTGAAATGATAATTAAACCACAAAAGTGTATTTACTTTTAATGGTGAGCACATCCTTTCCCAGGATAGTAACTGAATGAGTTTACCTGGTTTAGCTCCAGCCAAACTGGTAAACCCATTCTTTGTTCTTTGTACAACTGCAGTGATTCTCGTTCTCTGGTCCTGCTTCAGTCCTTTGCTCATTCTACTCTTTCCCTGGAATGCAATCCCTCCATCTTCATCCACCTACATCTACATGGTATAGTGACAAATGGAGGCCAAGAGACAATAATATAGACTACAAGGAAGCACAGTATCTGAGCAGGTCAGAGAGGCTGGATAACAGCGTGCTTAAAGACATTGCTATGGGAGCTATTCTTTCTGTGTTTGATACCAAGCTTTGACCCATATTAGCTGTGCTACTTAAACTTTTATAATTCACTTTTCCCACATTTAAAATCTATCTAATAATCTGTATAGGGCCATATGTGTATTAAATGCTTTGATGCATGTGATTTTTTGGAGAATATCTGATACACAATAATCGTATATAAGTGGTATAATTTTTACATAAAAATGTTTACTTCAGGGTGGTGGGACTTGGTGGTTTATTTTTCTCTCTTCTTTATACATACTTTTGTTCTTTCCAATTTTTGAAAAACTGAATACATATTACGTTTATATTAAAAATTATATATTAAAAATATTTTTATCTGTATCAGTTAGCTCTTGCTGCCTAACAAACTACCCCCAATTCCAGTGACTTGAAACAAAATTTATTATTAAGCTCACGAATATGCTGCTTGGCTTCTCTTAGCTAGGCTCACTCATGCATCCGCGATTTGGCTGAGGGTTCTGCTCCAGGCTTGGCTTGCTTATGGGACAGCTCTACTCGACATTTTTCTCATTCTCCTCTGAATCGGTGGGTTAGCCCAAACAGTCCTCCTCACTGCAATGTCAGAAACACAAGAGAGCAAACAGAAACATGCAAAGTTTTCTGAAGCCTAGCCTCAGACACAGTATTCACCTCATGCTATTGACCCAAGTGAAGCACAGGGCTGAAATCAGACTCAGGAGTTAGAGATGTATACTCTGCCTTTTACATGAAAGAAAGTATGAAAATACATAGCAAAAATGGTGGACTGTATACATGAAGGAAAAAAAAATTGTGATGGGGACTGCCATCTTCCTGTCCTGTCCAAGCACCAGTTCCAGTTTACTACTACCCTATCACAGTGCCTGGAATCATGACATCTGGAGACAGATGCACCGGGCTTCAATCCCAGTTCAGCTCCTTACTGACTTTGAAAGTCACTTCACCTCCCCGGATCTCAGCTTCCTATTTGTAAAGTGAGGACAAAACTAGTGCTAGCCTCATTTGATTTTTAATAATTAAATGAGGAAATCAATGTAAATTTCTTAGTATTAAGCTAAGTACTATGAATATACAGTAAGCACTCAAAAAATATTTGTTAATAATCTTAGTTTGGTTTAACATCACCATCTTCTATTAAAGCTGTCATAAACTCCTGGGGTGCCTTGGTGGCACAGTCAGTTAAGTGTCTAACTCTTGGTTTCAGCTCAGGTCATGATCTCAGAGTCATGAGATCAAGCCCCAAATCGGGCTCCATGCTTAGCTTAGAGTCTGCTTGAGATTCTCTTTTCTTCTCCCTCTGCCCCTCCCACTTGTGCTCACTGTCTCTCTTTCTCTTTCTCAAATAAATCAGTCTTTAAAGCAGTCATAAACTTCCCAAACAGAAGTTATCTCTTCCTCTGAAGTCCTTTACTCCCATAATCACGTCTATTGACCACTGGATGCACATCCCATACAGCTTGGCATTGTGGCGATTTATATACCTCTTTTACTTGACAATGAACATCTGGATGGGCAGGGACCATTGCCTCCCATAGCACTTTGTATGTCTTTGTCACACTTAGAGTGCCGAGAATAGCCTATGCTTTTACAGTGCTTTAGAGCCCACAAAGTGTTTTCTAATTTAATTCTCTCAGTGTCAGATAGTAGCACAGACTTTGTCCCCCTTTTATAGTTGAGAAAACTGAGGCTTAGAGACTTTGAAACTTGTCCAGTATCATATGATATGTGACATGCACTTTCCTCAATTGTACATCTTTGACTTTTACCCAGTTAACTTCCACTGTAGGTACATAATACAGATTTATTGATGGGAAAAATGAGGTAAGTTCAACAATTATGCAAAAAGGAATTTTCAGTAGCCAACACTAGAGAGTGCCATGAAATTCAAGGTGTGAGCTATTCTGATTCTTAATTTTTTCCTGCAATACAGTTTAAAAAATGACACAAGCAATAATCTAAGTTTTATTTTGGGTTTTCCTGCTTTGTCTTTTTTCTACCTTATGCAAAATCACACAATGCATATGAATTTGTATAAAAGTTTCTAAATGCCATAGTTTTCACTTAACTCAGGATAGAAAAGCACAGCAGGGTTTTAAAATGTTCTTTAAATTATAGGTGTCATATTTTTTAAAGTGCACCATCATCCAACTGAAGGGAGACAGAGGGGAGAGGGAAGGAAAAGCTTAAACTTCACATCTGAAAGGTCAGCACCTCATCTTGAGTCATCATTTCTTACCTTTAATCTCACGATTTTAAAGGCTTTACTCTCTAAAAAGTGACTGGCACTTTTTCTGGGTCTCTCTCTTCCTAATTCCCTCTAGAATTTGCCTTCATGTTTACCATAAATATGTTCATAGTTAAACTGTGGCCAAGCCCATATGTGTCCAATCGTTTGTTCATGGTTTCAGAATAATTCCTTTCAAATATGTACCCATTTCCCAATAATACTTTTTTTAATAATTTTTTATTGTTATGTTAATCACCATACATTACACCATTAGTTTTTGATGTAGTGTTCCATGATTCATTGTGCATAACACCCAGTGCTCCACGCAGAATGTGCCCTCTTTAATACCCATCACCAGGCTAACCCATCACCCCACCTCCCTCCCCTCTAGAACCCTCAGTTTATTTTTCAGAGTCCATCGTCTCTAAAGGTTTGTCTCCCCCTCCGACTTACTCCCCTTCATTCTTCACCTCCTGCTATCTTCTTCTTTTTTTTTTCTTAACATATATTGCATTATTTGTTTCAGAAGTACAGATCCGTGATTCATCAGTCTTGTACAATTCACAGTGCTCACCGCAGCACATACCCTCCCCAATGTCTATCACCCAGCCACCCATTCCCTCCCAACCCCCAACACTCCAGCAAACCTCAGTTTGTTTCATGAGATTAAGAATTCCTCATATCAGTGAGGTCATATGATACATGTCTTTCTCTGATTGACTTATTTCACTCAGCATAACACCCTCCAGTCCCATCCACGTCGTTGCAAATGGCAAGATCTCATTCCTTTTGATGGCTGCTTATTATACCATTGTGTATATATACAACAGCTTCTTTATCCATTCATCTGTCGATGGACATCTTGACTCTTTCCACAGTTTGGCTATTGTGGACATTGCTGCTATAAACATCAGGGTGCACGTACCCCTTCGGATCCCTACATTTGTATCTTTGTGGTAAATACCCAGTAGTGCAATTGCTGGATCATATGGTAGCTCTATTTTCAACTGTTTGAGGAACCTCCATACTGTTTTCCAGAGGGGTTGCACCAGCTTGCATCCCCACCAAGAGTGTAGGAGGGTTCCCCTTTCTCCACATCCCGCCAACATCTGTCGTTTCCTGACTTGTTCATTTTAGCCATTCTGACGGGTGTGAGGTGGTATCTCATTGACGTTTTGATTTGGATTTCCCTGATGCCGAGCGATGTTGAGCACTTTTTCATGAGTCTCTTGGCCATTTGGATGTCTTCTTTGGAAAAATGTCTGTTCATGTCTCTGCCCATTTCTTGATTGGATTATTTGTTCTTTGGGTGTTGAGTTGGGTAAGTTCTTTATAGATTTTGGATACTAGCCCTTTATCTGATATGTCATTTGCAACTATTTTCTCCCATTCTGTCGGTTGTCTTTTGGTTTAGTGGACTGTTTCTTTTGCTGTGCAAAAGCTTTTTATCTTGATGAAATCCCAATAGTTCATTTTTGCCCTGGCTTCCCTTGCCTTTGGCGATGTTTCTAGGAAGAAGTGGCTGCAGCTGAGGTCAAAGAGGTTGCTACCTGTGTTCTCCTTTAGGATTTTGATGGACTCCTGTCTCACGTTTAGGTCTTTCAACCATTTGGAGTCTATTTTTGGGTGTGGTGTAAGGAAGTGGTCCAGTTTCATTCTTCGGCATGTGGCTGTCCAATTTTCCCAACACCATTTGTTGAAGAGACTGTCTTTTTTCCATTGGACATTCTTTCCTGCTTTGTCAAAGATGAGTTGACCATAGAGTTGAGGGTCCATTTCTGGGCTCTCTATTCAGTTCCATTGCTTGATGATGACAGCTTTGTAATAGAGCTGGAAGTCAAGAATTCTGATACCACCAGGATTGCTTTTCTTTTTTAATATTCGTCTGGCTATTCGGGGCCTCTTCTGGTTCCATATAAATTTTAGGATTATTTGTTCCATTTCCTTGAAAAAGATGGATGGTATTTTGATGGGGATTGCATTGAATGTGCAGATTGCTCTAGGTAACACTAACATCTTCACAATGTTTGTTCTTCCAATCCATGAGCATGGAACTTTTTTCCATTTCTTTGTGTCTTCTTCAATTTCTTTCATGAGTATTTTATAGTTTTCTGAGTACAGATCCTTTGCCTCTTTGGTTAAATTTATTCCTAGGTATCTTATGGTTTTGGGTGCAATTGTAAATGGGATCGACTCCTTGATTTGTCTCTCTTCTGTCTTAATATTGGTGTATAGGAATGCCACTGATTTCTGTGCATTGATTTTATAACCTGCCACTTTACTGAATTCCTGTATGAGTTCTAGCAGTTTTGGGGTGGAGTCTTTTGGGTTTTCCACATAAGGTATCCTATCATCTGCAGAGAGTGAGAGTTTGACTTCCTCTTTGCCGATTTGGATGCCTTTGATTTCTTTTTGTTGTCTGATTGCTGTGGCTAGGACTTCTAATACTATGTTGAATAGCAGTGGTGAGAGTGGACATACCTGCTACATTCGTGACCTTAGGGGAAAAGCTCTCAGCTTTTCCCCATTGAGAATGATATTTGCTGTAGGTTTTTCATAGATGGCTTTTATGATATTGAGGTATGTACCCTCTATCCCTATACTCTGAAGAGTTTTGATCAAGAAAGGATGCTGTACTTTGTCAAATACTTTTTCTGCATCTATGGAGAGGATCATATGATTCTTGTTCTTTTTTTGTTAATGTATTGTATCACGTTGGTTGATTTGCGGATGTTGTACCAGCCTTGCAGCCCAGGGATAAATCCCACTTGGTCATGGTGAATAATCCTTTTAATGTACTGTTGGATCCTATTGGCTAGTATTTTGGTGAGAATTTTTGCATCCATGTTCATCAAGGATATTGGTCTGTAATTCTCCTTTTTGATGGGGTCTTTGTCTGGTTTGGGGATCAAGGTAATGGTGGCCTCATAAAATGAGTTTGGAAGTTTTCTTTCCATTTCTATTTTTTCGAACAGTTTCAGGAGAATAGGTATTAATTCTTTAAATGTCTGATAGAATTCTCTTGGGAAGGCATCTGGCTCTGGGCTTTTGTTTGTTGGGAGATTTTTTGATGACTGCTTCAATTTCCTTAGTGGTTATAGGTCAGTTCAGGTTTTCTATTTCTTCCTGGTTCAATTTTGGTAGTGGATACATCTCTAGGAATGCACCCATTTCTTCCAGGTTATCTAAATTGCTGGCATAGAGTTGCTCATAATATGTTCTTATAATTGTTTGTATTTCTTTGGTGTTGACCGTGATCTCTCCTCTTTCATTCATGATTTTGTTGATTTGGGTCATTTCTCTTTTCTTTTTGATAAGTCTGGCCAGGGGTTTATCCATCTTTTGAATTCTTTAAAAGAACAAGCTCCTAGTTTCGTTGATCTGTTCTACTGTTCTTTTGGTTTGTATTTCATTGATTTCTGCTCTGATCTTTATGATTTCTCTTCTCCTCCTGGGTTTAGGCTTTATTTGCTCTTCTTTCTCCAGCTCCCTTAGGTGTAGGGTTAGGTTGTGTATTTGAGACCTTTCTTGTGTCTTGAGAAAGGCTTGTATTGCTATATACTTTCCTCTCAGGACTGCCTTTGCTGTATCCCAAAAATTTTGAACATTTGTGTTTTCATTTTCATTGGTTTCCATGAATTTTTTTAATTCTTCTTTAATTTCCTGGTTGACCCATTCATTCTTTATTAGGATACTCTTTAGCCTCCATGTATTTGAGTTCTTTCCGACTTTCCTCTTGTGATTGAGTTCTAGTTTCAAAGCACTGTTGTCTGAAAATATGTAGGGAATGATCCCAATCTTTTGGTACTGGTTGAGACCTGATTTGTGACCTAGGATGTGATCAATTCTGGAGAATGTTCCATGGGCACTAGAGAAGAATGTGTATTCTGTTGCTTTGGGATGGAATGTTCTGAATATATCTGTAAAGTCCATTTGGTCCAGTGTGTCATTTAAAGTCTTTATTGCCCTGTTGATCTTTTGCTTAGATGATCTGTCCATTTCAGTGAGGTGGGGTGTTAAAGTCCCCCACTATTATTGCATTGTTGTCAATGTGTTTCTTTGCTTTTGTTAGTAATTGCCTTATATAATTGGCTGTTCCCATGGTAGGGGCATAGATATTTACAATTGTCAGAAATTCTTTTTGGATACACCCTTTAAGTAGGATATAGTGTCCTTCTTCATCTCTTATTACAGTCTTTGTTTTAAAATCTAATTTGTCTGATCTAAGGATTGCCACCCCAGCCTTCTTTTGGTGTCCATTAGCATGGTAAATGGTTTTCCACCCCCTCACTTTCAATCTGGGGGTGTCTTTGGGTCTAAAATGAGTCTCTTGCAGACAGCATATTGATGGGTCTTGTTTTTTAATCCAATCTGATAGCCTGTGTCTTTTGATTGGGGCATTGAGCCCATTTAAATTCAGGGTAACTATTGAAAGGTATGAATTTAGTGCCATTGTATTGCCTGTAAGGTGACTGTTACTGTATATTGTTTGTGTTTCTTTCTGATCTATGCTGCTTTTAGGTTCTCTTTTTGCTTAGAGGACTTCTTTAAATATTTCTTGTAGGGTTGGTTTTGTGTTTGCAAATTCCTTTAGTTTTTGTTTGTCCTGGAAGCTTTTTATCTCTCCTTCTATTTTCAATGACAGCCTAGCTGCTTATAGTATTCTTGGCTGCATATTTTCCTCCTTTAGTGCTCTGAAGATATCATGCCAGCCTTTTCTGGCCTGCCGGGTGTCTGTGGATAGGTCTGTTGCCAATCTAATATTTCTACTATTGTAGGTTACATATCCTTTCTCCCAAGCTGCTTTCAGGATTTTCTCTTTGTCTCTGAGACTTGTAAGTTTTACTACTAGATGTCGGGGTGTTGACCTATTTTTATTGATTTTGAGAGGGGTTCTCTGTGCCTCCTCGATTTTGATGCCTGTTTCCTTCCTCACTTTAGGGAAGTTCTCTGCTATTCTTTGCTCCAGTATACCTTCTGCCCCTCTCTCTCTTTCTTCTTCTTCTGGGATCCCAATTATTCTAATGTTGTTTCGTCTTATTTTATCACTTATCTCTCAAATTCTGCCCTCGTGATCCTGTAGTTGTTTATCTCTCTTTTTCTCAACCTCTTTATTTTCCATCATTTGGTCTTCTATATCGCTGATTCTTTCTTCTGCCTCATTTATCCTAGCAGTTAGTGCCTCCATTTTTGATTGCACCTCATTAATAGCCTTTTTGATTTCAACTTGGTTAGATTTTAGTTCTTTTATTTCTCCAGATAGGGTTTCGCTAATAACTTCCACACTTTTTTCAAGCCCAGCTAGTATCTTTAAATTCATGATTCTGAACTCTAGGTCCGACATCGTACTAATGTCAGTATTGAATAGGTCCCTGGCAGACGGTACTACCTCTTGTTCTTTTGCTGAGGTGATATTTTCGTCTTGTCATTTTGTCCAGAGGCAAACAGATGAATGAGAGAACAGAATGCTAACAGGTTAACAACGTCTCCAGCAAATATACTCTATACAAATCAGAAAAGTCCTGAAACCAGGGGACAAGAAAGGGAAAGAAAGAAGAGAAAAAAAAGGAAAAAGAAAAAGATAAAACAAACAAAAACAGAACAAAACAACAAAAAAACAGAATATGATCAAATATCATCAGGCTAGTGCATAGATCAGTGCCACACACTAGCTTTTGGGCATATTTTGGTCTGTTAGAAGAAAGTGCCTGCTAAAATTTTAAAGGAAGAAAGACTTATATATGTACAAAATAAGTGTTGATACAATGAAGGGATGGCAGATGACTGTAAAGATGAAAATTATAAAAGATTTTATTAAAGGAATTGATAAGATAAGAAATTGTTTTTAAAAAGAAAGAAGAAGATTTAAAAAGAAAAAGAAAAAAGAAAAAAAGAAAAAAAAAGGGAGAGAATGTGATCAGGCAGAAGAATAGAACAAAGCCATACACTAGTCATTTAGGGTATATTTTGATCTTTTATAAGAAATTGTATCTCAAAATTTTAAAGAGAGTACAACTTATATATTTATATATGCCAAAAATAAGGGTAACTACTATGAAGGGATAAAAATATGACTTTAAAAATGAAAAATAAAAAATGTTTTTTTTAAAAGGGATTGATAAGATGTTCTTTGAAAAAGGGAAAAAGAAAAATAAAAAAAAACAGTTAAAAAATTAACTTTGAAAAACTAATGATTTATGGTAAATAGCCAAGAATTCTATGTGCAGTATTCCCCTAGCGCTGGAGTTCTCTTGTTCTCCTTGATCCGTAAACTTGGTCTTGGCTTGCTGGCTGTTCGTGCTGATCTTGTGGGGGAGGGGCCTGTTGCCGTGGTTCTCAAATGTCTTTGTCGGAGGCGGAATTGCCCGGACCTTGTGAGTCTGGGCTAAGCAAGCTGCTCAGGTTTGCTCTCAGGAGCTTTTGTTCCCTCCAAGCTCTCAGTACAGCTTTGGAGGACCAGGGTGACAATGGTGGCCTCCCAATCTCCGCCCAGAGGAGTTGAGAACTCAGGGCCCCGCTCCTCAGTGTGCCCCCAGAGAAAAGCAGTCACTCCCGTGTCCCCGGTCTCCGGCCGCACTCCATGCTCACCCGGCCTGTGACTGAGCGTTTCTATGTCTGGCTCCTGACCCCGCGTGGAGTCTCCAAACCCAGCAGATCCCTGCGGTGCGCTTCCGTGCTGCTCCTCCCAGGGGAGGAAGGGGAGTCTCCCCGGCTCTGCCGCTTGTTGGGTCCCTGCTGGAGGAGCAGTAGCCCGACTGGGTCACGGATCACAGTTTATGGCAACCCCGAGCTGAGAGCCCGCGCCTCGGCTCCGTCTCTGCAGCCGGCTTCTCCGCTCCGATACCTGGGAGCTCTGCTGCACTCAGGCACCCCCGGTCTTTCTGCGACCCCAAGGGTCCTGAGACCACACTGTCCCAGGAGGATTCCACCCCCCGCTTAGCCACTGGAGCGACGTCCCTCAGCGGAGCCAGCTTCTAAAAGTTCCGAGTTTGTGCTCCGCGGCTCTATCACTTATCAGAAGCGGCCTACAGAGGCCCCCTCTCCCGCTGTCTATCCTCCCGAATATCGCCTCGGATTCACTTCTCCGCACGTCCTACCTTCCAGAAAGTGGTCGCTTTTCTGTTCAGAGTGTTGTTACTCTTCTTATCTTCGATCTCCTGTTGAGTTGTAGGTGTTCAGAATGGTTTGATCCCTATTCAGCTGAATTCCTGAGACCAGACGAAATCCAGGTCTCCTACTCCTCCTCCATCTTGCTCCGCCCCTCCCAATAATACTTTCATTTATATTTGGGGCATGTAGCTGATGTCTAAAGAAGCCTAAACCTCAGGATTTAAAAATCACTAACAATGTTTTGTATTTTTATAAATTTTAGTGTAACCAAGAATCACTCTGATAATTAATGAAAAGGTAATGAAAATATTCAGCATAAATATATTTTTATGTGGAAGGACCTATTCACTAGAGCACTGTCTACATAGCTTAAATAGATTAGTAAGGTAAATATTTATCTCACTCTCCTACAATTTGATAAAATATACATTTAATCCCAGAGAGAATGAGAGAAAGAAAATGAGAGAGAGAGATCCTTAGCCTGTGCAGCTTATATTCTAATTTATAAAATAATATTTCCTTTTAACTTATGATTCACTTTTACACTGAAGAAACAGACTATTTCCTTTTTCAAAAAGAGTTCTACTCTGCTGGATTGGGGAAATATCTGCAAAATTACTGAAGAAAACATATAACTGTTAAAACCCAAACTCTGCAATCTCAGTCTAAGTCACTTGCTCAATATGATAGATGATCCTGATTTACAACCACCCAGTTTTCTTGATAACAAATTACCTCATCTTTCCCCTACACCAGTCACTGCCAACCTCTGAGCCATGGAGTCCTCGTGGCTAATGGGATTATGGCAAGTAGTTTGTGAGTCTATTTGCCTAGTATGTAACATTTATAAGAAAAATAAGTTATATATTTTGCTTATATAAATCTAATTTTTATAATAACTAATGAAAATTTTCTTTTAAAATGAAAAATTATAGGGGCACCTGCATTAACCGTCTGCCTTCAGCTTGGGTCATGATCCCAGGGTCCTGGGATGGAGCCCCATGTCCAGCTCCTGGCTCAGTGGGGAGCTTGCTTCTGCCTGCCACTCCCACCTGCTTGTGCTCTCTCTCTCTTTTTATTTAAAGATTTTATTTATTTACTTGAGAGAGAGAATGAGAGATAGAGAGAACGAGAGGGAAGAGGGTCAGAGGGAGAAGCAGATTCTCTGCTGAGCAGGGAGCCTGATGTGGGACTCAATCCCGGGACTCCAGGATCATGACCTGAGCTGAAGGCAGTCGCTTAACCAACTGAGCCACCCAGGTGCCCTCTCTTTCTTTCTTTAAAAAAAAAATGAAAAATTATAATCAAAAAGTATCTATGAAATTATTTGATATTAAAACAGTGGTTTGTGATGTTATTGTCCAAAAGTTTGGATGGTGACTACCAGAGGCTCCACTATCTCCTGCTATAACCAACTTCTGATCTATGAGAATGGGGTTAGAGTAATGACCCTACATTACTAAACCGTTTGTGTGTCATATTTCTTAATCAAATAATTTTATTATTCACTGATTATTAGTTTTCTCTACCCTTTTCAACAAAATTATGTTTTATCTCCCCCCTCTACCCCCAGCTAAGGAGCAGTAAGAACTTGCTACTTACCACATGATATTCCAGTGATGTCCTGATATGTTAATGATGTGGCCTCAGGGATGATGAAATTTCATAATACTCTACATTCATCTTCAAAAGCATTTTTACTTTATATAGTTTTTAATAATCAAAACTTGACAATTTTCATATGACAGTTGCATTAGTTACAGAATAGAAATATGTATTCTTCCTTTAAAAATTTTATTGGGCATTCATTGTTTTACAGTATTGCTCATAATTTTTTCAGACTTCCTAAATTTATTATGCTCTAAGTACATATAAAGCAATTTTTCTTGACAGGTTTGTCAAAAGATTTTGTAAAGCTATATAACAGATAACAACTTTCATCAAAGGAAAAATTAACATTTGCCCAAAGCACCACCATAAACTAAGCATTTCTCTTGAGATTTATAGATGAGGATAATCATAAACTCATGGAGTTCATGGAAATATCGAATAGTAGTAACAACGACAATAATAGTAACTACGGTTCACTTAGTAGCTACTATGTCCCAAACACTATGCTATTTACTTAAGAGTCATTATCCCATCTAATCCTCATGAGTATGGAGAGGTTATTATTTTCACTGCTTTTATGGTTAATTTTATGTGTCAACTGGGCTAGGCTATGGTGCCCAGATATTTGATCAAACACTGATTTAGATGTTGCTGTCAAAGTATTGTTTAGATTAACATTTAAATCAGTAGACTTTGAATAAAGCAGATTATTCTCTGTAATAAGACTGGGCATATCCAACTAGATGAAGTCCATAACAGAAAGAAGATGGAGGTCCCTCAAGGAAGAAGAAATTCTGCCTCTAGACTGCCTTCAGACTTGAGTTGCAATACCAACTCTTTCCTGGGTTTCCAGCCTACTGGCCTTCCCTGAAAAATTTAAAGTTGCCAGCCCTCAAATAATTCCTTAAAAATTTCATATGAACCAATTCCTTAAAAGTTTCTCTCACTCTATACCAGCCATGAAGCCCATTTATGGCCCTACCAAGGCAGGGGAGCCAATTTCCAGTTCTGCCCAACTGCTGAGCATAACTTCTAGTCTCACCCCTCCAAAAAGTGTAGAGATAGGTGCCTAATAGCCACAAAGTATATCCTACCTCCTGTCTGGGTAGGGAGCCAAAGCAGCAGCCCTGCCCAAATACTAAGCTTAGCCACTGGCCCTGCATAACCAGAGAGCCTGAATAGTGGCCTTTAGAATTATGAAGCCCAGCCTGTGGGATATAAGGATGGTTCAACACATGCAAATGAATAAATGTGACACACCATATTAGCAGAATAAAAGATAAAGTCATATACTTATCTCAGTAGATACAGAACAAGGATTTGACAAAATTCAACATCCTTTCATCATAAACGCTCTCAACAAATTGGATATAGAAGGAATATAACTCAGCATAATAAAGGCTATATATGACAAGCTCACTGTTGACAACATACTCAATGGTGAAATGTTGAAAGCTTTTTCTCTAAGATCACAAACAAGACACATGTGCCCACTCTTACCATTTCTATTTAACAGAATACTGGATGTCCTAGCCATAGTAATTAGGCTAGAAAAAGAAATAAAAGGTGTTCAAATCAGAAAGGGGAAGCAAATTTTTTTGTTTGCAGATGACATGATCTTATATATAGAAAAAACCTAAGGACTCCACATACACAGAAGAAAAACCATGAGAATTAATCAAGAAATCCAGTAAAGTAGCAGGATACCAAATCAACCTGTAGAAATCAGTTTCATTTCTATAGACTAACAATAAACAATCTGAAAAAGAAATAAAACAATTCCATTCATGATAGCTTTGAAAACAATAAAAATTTAAAAATAAATTGAACCAAGGAAGTGATTTATACACCAAAAATGATAAGAAATTGTAGAGAGAAATTGACAAAGCCACAAATAAATGGAAAGATATCCATGTTTATATATAGGAAGAATTAATATTGTTAAAAAGTCCATACTACCCCAAGCAATCTTTAGATTTGGTGCAATCCCTATCAGAATTCCAATGCCATTTTTCATAGAAATAGAAAAAAATCTAAAATGCATATGAAGCCACAAAAGATCTTGAAAAGCCAAAGCAATCTTGAGAAAGAATAAAGGTAAAGGCATCACACTTCCTGATTTTAAAATATAGTACATAGCTTTAGTAATCAAAACAGCATTGTTGTAGTTGATAATGGCATAAAAACAGATACATAGGCCAGTGGAACAAAATCAAGAATCCAGAGATAAGCCCCTGCTTATATAGTCATACTCAGTGGGGAAATTATAGGTTTTTTAATAAAGGGTGTTGGGTAAACTCAATATTTATATACAAAACAATGAAATTGGACCCCTATTTTACACCAAACAAAAAAAAATTGATTCAAAATGGATTAAAGACCAACATAAGACTTGAAACCCTAAAAATCTTAGGAGAAAATATAGGAATAAGACTCCTTGACATTGATTTGCAATAATTTCTTTGGATATGATACAAAAAGAGCAAGCAACCAAAGCAAAAGTAGATAAGTGGGACTACCTCAAAGTAAAATGTTATTGCACAGCAAAAGAAATAATCAAAAAAAATGAAAAGGCAACCTATAGAAGAAAATATTGTAAATCTGATAAGAGGTTAATATTCTATATTTATGGAATTCATGTGTCTCAATAGTCTAAAAATCCAATTAAAGAATGAGCAAAAGACCTAAATAGACATTTTTTCAAACACATACATAGGGCCAATGGACACATGAAATGATGCTCAACTTTACTAGTCATCAGGAAAATACAAATTGGAACCACAATGAGAAATCTCTTCATACCTGTTAAAATGGCTATTATTAAAAAGACAAGATAACAGGTTGAAACTGTGGAGAGAAAGGAACCCTTGTGCACTGTTGGTGGAGATGTTAAGCTGGTGCAGCCACTGTGGAAGACAGTATGGATGTCTGCCCCCCAAATTAAAGTAGAACTGTATGATCCAGAACCCCACTTCTGGGTATATATCCTATGGAGATGAAATCACTAGATGAAGCACTATTCTGCACCCTCATGTTCATTGCAGCTTTACCTATAATGGCCAAAACATGGAAAAAACCTAAATGTCCATCTACAGATGAACAGATAGAGAAGATGTGAGATGTGTTTGTGTGTGTGCTAACACAATCCCCTCAGGGTTATGCTAAGTATAGTAAGTCAGACCGTGGAAGACAAATACTGTATGATATCATTTATATGTGGAATCTAAAAACATCAGACTCATAGAAACAGAGTAGAATGATGGTTGCCAAGGCCAGGTGGGGGTGCAAAAGTCTGGGAAATGGGTAAAGGTGATCAAAGGGTACAAACTTAGAGTTCCAAAATGAATACGTTTTGGAGATCCAACTTACAACATGGTGACTATAGTTAAAAATACTGTATTTTATACCTGAAGGTTGCTGAGAGAGTAGATCTTAAAAGTTTTCACCACACATACACACACACACACACACACACACACACAGAGTAACTATGTGAGGTGATGGATGTGTTAACTAAATCTTATTGTGGTAATCATTTTGCGATATATTCATGTGTCAAATCATCAAGTTGTACACTTTAAACTTACATAACATTACATATCAATTATATCTCAATAAACCTGGAAAAAATAAAATGATGAGGACTGATTTAGACAATGAGTCTCAAACCAGGAAGCTCCCAAATGTGAAGGAAACAGGCTGGGGCTGGGAAAACTTGGAAAGCCCATGTCTCCATATAGGAGCTGTGTCCTACTCAGTTTTTACTTAATAGTTTTTAGAGGTTTTGATTCTTCAAGATAGTTCAGAAATCCAGTATTCATGTTTAAAGAAACCCTGCATTAAAGCAAAATCATATCTGTATGATTCAGGCTGCAGTTAACCAATTTGTAGCTCTCCATTTCTATAGGGAAATCTCCAGGATTCTGTGTGGGACCAGCTAGCTATTCAGGTCAAGCTCACACAGATCACCTCACCACACGAATAAATCTGGACCCTTTGGAAAAATATTTACCCTTCCAAAAGTTATTTTTTTTAAAGATTTTATTTATTCATTTGACAGAGAGAGACACAGTGAGAGAGGGAACACAAGCAGGGGGAGTGGGAGAGGGAGAAGGAGGCTTCCCTCAGAGCAAGGAGCCCGATGTGGGGCTCGATCCCAGGACCCTGGGATCATGACCTGAGCCGAAGGCAGACGCTTAATGACTGAGCCACTCAGGCGCCCCTACCCTTCCAAAAGTTATAAGAGGAGTGTCTATGGGCCAAAATTATGCTTAGAAAATATTTTTAACGCTGTAAGCTTTGACATCATCGAGTCATATGGGATTGTGCTGGTTTTTACTTCTACTCTATCTGGATTCCTTCTGGTGATTTTGGCTAATCATTTTATCACTTTTAGATTAACTAGCTGGTTTGGGACAAATAATTGTGTAAAATTAGAGGAAAAATATAGAAGTATGAATTAAACCAATACTTTCCAAAATGTGCATGCCATGTATGCCTCTTCCTATAGACATAGCCAAATTATTTTGACTTATAAAATAAAAGCCATCTTTTTAACAACCTTTATATATCACAGATATTATTCAAGGAGGACTGCCTTGGTATAGTGACAAATGATGTATTTTAAGTCCACTCACTTAAGTCCAAAAATTATAAAATGTTAAAAAGTAAGTTATTCTTTTTTACTGCAATAAGTTTTAATACTTCATTTTTCTTATCAGTGAAGAAATGTTACATGAAATGAACAATAGTGAAATTTTCAGGGACCCAATAAAGCATTTGCCCTACCTATCATCAAAACTCATATAGTTGTATTTTCCTTGAAATGATTAGTTAATAAATTGTTCAAATTACCTTGTGTTTATATTGTGAACTAACCTTGGCATAGAAGTGAATACTGTACAAATGATGGATTTTTCACTTAAAATGAATACTCTCCAAATATAGCACAGGATGGAAAGAGCAAAATTCAGAATCATTTAAAAGTATCTAAATCTGATTATTTAGGAAGTTCTATTGTCAGCTGCCTGGGTGGCTCAGTTGGTTAAGTGACTGCCTTAGGCTCAGGTCATGATCCTGGAGTCCCGGGATCGAGTCCCACATCGGGCTTCCTGCTCAGCAGGGAGTTTGCTTCTCCCTCTGACTCTCTTCCCTCTCGTGCTTTCTATCTCTCATTCTCTCTCTCTCTCAAATAAATAAATAAAATCTTAAAAAAAAGAAAGTTCTATTGTCACTTAATAAATCATACCTCTTTCATATCTCCCAAAGCACCATTGAATATAAAGATAGTCTACACAAATTTGGACCCAGAGAAATAAACAAGAGAAAGATGATTTATGAATGACAGAGTTACTTCCTATGTGTTTTTATTAGAAATGAAGGAAAAGGGGCACCTGGGCGGCTCAGCCGGTTAAGCGTCTGTCTGCCTGTGGCTCAGGTCATGATCCCAGGAACCCTGCTTCTGCTCCTCTCTCGCTCTCTCTCTCAAATAAATAAATAAAATCCTTAAAAAAAAAAGTGAAGGAAAAGAAAATCTTTCATCTTCTAGACATTTATTTTTCTGAATCCATATGGGAAAAATATTTTAATAGAAAATACCTTTTACAAAGACACTTCATGACAATGTGTTTTGGTTGTGTTGATTTTTTTTAAGTATATGGGCAAATGTAAAAATGTAATACATAAAACTGATTTTTTAATAAATAATTCTTTGTAGTTGTACTATAAAGTAATTGCTATGATAAAATTTCATAGAAATTGTCAGTTTATATATCAGAACATGAAAGCTATTTTCCCATTTTATTTAATTGTAATAGAGAAAAACATTTTTCTTCAGGGTAAGCAATGATATTTTCTTATTTTATCTACATTTGTCAATTTCTGGATTCATGAAAGCATTAAAGAAAAAAACATTCTTCAGAGAACACAGCTCTGTTAATAGATCTATCCACTACTACTACTATTAATAACCATAATATTAATAATAATAGAAGTTAACTTTTATTGAGTGTTAAGCACTAAAACTATTCCAAATGCCGTACATATATGAATATTTATAAGAGCTCTATGAAGGAGTTTCTTTTTTAATTACTAAACTTTTAGAACTGCTGTAGATATACAGAAAAATTTGAGCAGATATTACAGAGTTCCCATATACCCACCCCATACAAGCAGTTTCTCTGTTATTAATATCCTTCATTAGCATGGTACACTTGTTATAACTAATGGACCAACTTTGATACATTATTGTTAACTAAAGTTTATGGTTTATACTAAGAGTCACTCTTTGTGTTGTATAGTTTTAGGGGTTTTTGCCAAATGCATAATGTCATGGATGTACCATTAAAGAACCATACAGCATAGTTTCACTGCCTTAAAAAATTCCCTGTGTCATTCACTCATCCTCCCTCTCCCAAACTCCTGATAACCAATGATCTAATTCACTATCTTCATAGTTTTGGCTTTTCCAGATACTATATTGTTGAAATCATATGGCATGTAGCCTTTTCAGACTGGCTTCTTTTATTCAGTGACATGCATTTAACATTCCTCAATTCTTCTGGTCACTTGGAATCTCATTTCTTTTTTTTTTTTTAAAGATTTTATTTATTTATTTGACAGAGAGAGAGAGAGACAGCAAGAGAGGGAACACAAGCAGAGGGAGTGGGAGAGGGAGAAGCAGGCTTCCTGCTGAGCAGGGAGCCCTATGTGGGGCTTGATCCCAGGACCCTGGGATCATGACCTGAGCCGAAGGCAGACACTTAATGACTGAGCCACCCAAGTGCCCCTCTCATTTCCTTTTTATCCAAATATCAATTTCATGGATATAACCAAATTTCTTTATGCATTCACTTGATAGAGCACATCTTGGCTACTTTCTTTTTTATTTAATTATTTTTGGTAATTATGAATAGAACTACTGCAAGCATTCATGTTTAGGTTTTTGTGTAGATATAAATTTTTATCTCAATTGGTAAATACTAGGAGGGTGATTACTGGATTGTATGATATAACTATGTTTTGCCAAACGTTTTTCCATGGTGGCCATAACATCTTGCTTTTCCTGACTAACAATGAATGAGAGTTCCAGTTGCTTTGAATTCTTGCAAGGATTTGGCAATACCATTTTGTAAGCCATTTTAATGGGTATACAGTAATGGCAATAGTCATTATAATCTGCAATTCTCTAATAACATGATTTGAGCATGCTTTCATTATTTTTATATCCCATTGGTATATCTTTTTTGGTGAGGTGTCTGTACAGATCTTTTGCCCATTTTTAAAGTTGTGTTGTTTTCTTATTTTTGAGTTTTAAGTGTTCTTTATATATTTTGGATACAAGTATTCTATCAGATATGTATTTTAACAATATTTTCTTCCCATCTGTGACCAGGTTTTTTTTTTATTCTCTTAACATTGTCTTTTGTAGAACAGACATTTTTATTAATAAAGTTCAACTTAGCGGAGCAAGATGGCGGAGGAGTAGGAGACCTGGATTTCGTCTGGTCTCAGGAATTCAGCTGAATAAGGATCAAACCATTCTGAACACCTATGAACTCAACAGGAGATCGAAGAACAGAGTAGCAACAACTCACTGAACAGAGAAGCAACCACTTACTGGAAGGTAGGACGTGCGGAGAAGTGAATCCGAGGCGATATTCGGGAGGAGAAACGGCGGGAGAGGGGGCCTCTGTCGGCTGCTTCTGGCAAGTGATAGAGCCGCGGAGCACAAAATCAGACCTTTTAGAAGTCGGCTCCGCTGAGGGACGTCGCTCCAGTGGCTAAGCGGTAGGTGGAACCCTCGAGGGACAGTGCGGTCTCAGGCCCTCGGGGTCACAGAAAGACTGGGGGTGCCTGAGTGCGGCAGAGCTCCCAGGTATCGGAGCGGGGAAGCCGGCTGCAGAGACGGAGCCAAAGCGCGGGCTCTCAGCTCGGGGTTGCCATAAACTGTGATCTGCGGCCGAGTCAGGCCACTGCTCCTCCAGCAGGGACCCAACAAGCGGCAGAGCTGGGGAGACTCCCCTTCCTCCGCGGGGAGGAGCAGTGCGGGAGCGCACCACAGGGATCTGCGGGGTTTGGAGACTCCACATGGGGTCGGGTGCCAGAGATAGAAATGCTTGGTCACAGGCCGGGAGTGCGGCCGGAGACCAGGGAGATGGGAGTGACTGCTTTTCTCTGGGGGCGCACTGAGGAGCAGGGCCCCGAGTTCTCAGCTCCTCCGGGTGGAGATTGAGAGCCCGCCATTTTCACCCTGGTCCTCCAAAGCTGTACCGAGAGCTTGCAGGGAACAAAAGCTCCTGAGAGCAACCCAAGCAGGTTGCGTAGCCCGGAACAACAAGGGCGGGGCAATTACGCCTCCGGCAAAGACATTTGGGAACCACGGCAACAGGCCCCTCCCCCAGAAGATCAGCACGATCAGCTTCAAGCCAAGACCAAGTTTACCGATCAAGGAGAACGGGAGAACTCCAGCGCTAGGGAAATACTGCACATAGAATTCATGGCTTTTTTTTACCATGATTCATTAGTTTTTCAAGTTAATTTTTTTAACTTTTTTTAATTTTTATTTTTCCCTTTTTCAACCAACATATTATCAATCCCTTTTTTAAAAAAACATTTTTGATTTTTCATTTTTAGAGTCATATTTTTATCCCTTCATAGTAGTTACCCTTATTTTTGGCATATATATATATATAAGTTATACTCTCTTTAAAATTTTGAGATACAATTTCTTTTAACATATCAAAATATACCCTAAATCACTAGTGTATGACTTTGTTCTAGTCTCCTGCCTGATCACCTTCTTGTCCTTTTTGTTCTCATTTTTTTTTTAAATCTTCTTTCTTTTTGCAAAAACTTCTTATCTTATCAATTCCTTTTATAAAATCTTTTATAATTTTCATCTTTACGGTCATCTTCCATCCCTTCATTGTATCAACCCTTATTTTGTACATATATGTCTTTCTTCCTTTAAAATTTTAGGAGGCACTTTTTTCTAACAGAACCAAAATACAACCAAAATCTAGTGTGTGGCACCGATGTATGCACTAGCCTGATCATATTTGATCATATTCTCTTTTTTTTTTGTATTGTTCTGTTTTTGTTTTTATCTTTTTCGTTTTGTTTTTTCTCTTTCTTTCCCTTTCTTTTCTCCTGGATTCAGGTCTTTTCTTATTTGTATAGAATATATTTGCAGGGGACATTGTTAACCTGTTAGCATTTTGTTCTCTCATTCATATATTCTCCTCTGGACAAAATGACAAGAAGAAAAAAATCACCTCAGCAAAAAGAAGAGATAGTACTGTCAGCAAGGGACCTACTCAATACGGACATTAGTACGATGTTGGACCTAGAGTTCAGAATCATGACTTTAAAGATACTAGCTGGGCTTGAAAAAAGCGTGGAAGTTATTAGAGAAACCCTTTCTGGAGAAATAAAAGAACTAAAATCTAACCATGTCTAAATCAAAAAGGCTATTGATGAGATGCAATCAAAAATGGGGACACTAACTGCTAGGATAAATGAGGCAGAAGAGAGAATCAGCGATATAGAAGACCAAATGATGGAAAATAAAGAGGCTGAGAAAAAGAGAGAAAACTACTGGATCACGAGGGCAGAATTCGAGAGATAAGTGATACGATAAGACGAAACAATATTAGAATAATTGGGATCCCAGAGGAAGAAGAAAGAGAGAGAGGGGCAGAAGGTATATTGGAGAAAATAATAGCAGAGAACTTCCCTAATGTGAGGAAGGAAACAGGCATCAAAATCCAAGAGGCACAGAGAACCCCTCTCAAAATCAATAAAATTAGGTCAACACCCCGACATCTAATAGTAAAATTTACGAGTCACAGAGACAAAGAGAAAATCTTGAAAGCAGCTCGTGAGAAGAGATATGTAACCTACAATGGTAGAAACATTAGATTGGCAACAGACCTATCGACAGAGACCTGGCAGGCCAGAAAGGACTGGCATGATATCTTCAGAGCACTAAACGAGAAAAATATGCAGCCAAGAATACTATATCCAGCTAGGCTGTCATTGAAAATAGACGGAGAGATAAAAAGCTTCCAGGACAAACAAAAACTAAAGGAATTTGCAAACACAAAACCAGCCCTCCAAGAAATATTGAAAGAGGTCCTCTAAGCAAAAAGAGAGCCTAAAAGCAGCATAGATCAGAAAGGAACACAGACAATATAAAGTAACAGTCACCTTACAGGCAATACAATGGCACTAAATTCATACCTTTCAATAGTTACCCTGAATTTAAATGGGCTTAATGCCCCAATCAAAAGACACAGGCTATCAGATTGGATTAAAAAACAAGACCCATCAATATGCTGTCTGCAAGAGACTCATTTTAGACCCAAAGACACCCCCAGATTGAAAGTGAGGGGGTGGAAAACCATTTACCATGCTAATGGACACCAATGGAAAGCTGGGGTGGCAATCCTTGGATCAGACAAATTAGATTTTAAAACAAAGACTGTAATAAGAGATGAAGAAGGACACTATATCCTACTTAAAGGGTGTATCCAAAAAGAATTTCTGACAATTGTAAATATCTATGCCCCTACCATGGGAACAGCCAATTATATAAGGCAATTACTAACAAAAGCAAAGAAACACATTGACAACAATACAATAATAGTGGGGGACTTTAACACCCCACCTCACTGAAATGGACAGATCACCTAAGCAAAAGATCAACAAGGAAATAAACACTTTAAATGACACACTGGACCAAATGGACTTCACAGACATATTCAGAACATTCCATCCCAAAGCAAAGGAATACACATTCTTCTCTAGTGCCCATGGAACATTCTCCAGAAGTGATCACATCCTAGGTCACAAATCAGGTCCAAACCAGTACCAAAAGATTGGGATCATTCCCTGCATATTTTCAGACCACAGTGCTTTGAAACTAGAACTCAATCACAAGTGAAAAGTAGGAAAGAACTCATATACATGGAGGCTAGGGAGCATCCTACTAAAGAATGAATGGGTCAACCAGGAAATTAAAGAAGAATTAAAAAAATTCATGGAAACCAATGAAAATGAAAACACTACTGTTCAAAATCTTTGGGATACAGCAAAGGCAGTCCTGAGAGGAAAGTACATAGCAATACAAGCCTTTCTCAAGAAACAAGAAAGGTCTCAAATACACAACCTAACCCTACACGTAAAGGAGCTGGAGAAAGAACAGCAAATAAAGCCTAAACCCAGCAGGAGAAGAGAAATCATAAAGATCAGAGCAGAAATCAATGAAATACAAACCAAAAGAACAGTAGAACAGATCAACGAAACTAGGAGATGGTTCTTTGATAGAATTAACAAGATGGATAAACCCCTGGCCAGACTTATCAAAAAGAAAAGAGAAAGGACTCAAATCAACAAAATCATGAAG
This sequence comes from Eumetopias jubatus, assembly GCF_037043125.1. NCBI lineage: Eukaryota > Metazoa > Chordata > Mammalia > Carnivora > Otariidae > Eumetopias > Eumetopias jubatus. The sequence continues at coordinate 170,231,349 of NW_028274807.1, forward strand.
GAAAGAGGAGAGATCACAACCAACACCAAAGAAATACAAACAATTATAAGAACATATTATGAGCAACTCTATGCCAGCAAATTAGATAACCTGGAAGAAATGGGTGCATTCCTAGAGATGTATCAACTACCAAAATTGAACCAGGAAGAAATAGAAAACCTGAACAGACCTATAACCACTAAGGAAATTGAAGCAGTCATCAAAAATACCCCAACAAACAAAAGCCCAGGGCCAGAGGGCTTCCCAGGGGAATTCTATCAGACATTTAAAAAAGAATTAATACCTATTCTCCTGAAACTGTTCCAAAAAATAGAAATGGAAGAAAAACTTACAAACTCATTTATGAGGCCACCATTACCTTGGTCCAAAAACCAGACAAAGACCCCATCAAAAAGGAGAATTACAGACCAATATCCTTGATGAACATGGATACAAAAATTCTCACCAAAATACTAGCCAATAGGATCCAACGGTACATTAAAAGGATTATTCACCATGACCAAGTGGGATTTATCCCTGAGCTGCAAGGTTGGTTCAACATCCGAAAATCAATCAACGTGATACCATACATTAACAAAAGAAAGAACAAGAATCATATGATCCTCTCAATAGATGCAGAAAAAGCATTTGATAAAGTACAGCATTCTTTCTTGATCAAAACTCTTCACAGAGTATAGAGATAGAGGGTACATACCTCAATATCATAAAAGCCATCAATGAAAAACCTATAGCCAATATCATTCTCAATGGGGAAAAGCTGAGAGCTTTTCCCCTAAGGTCAGGAACGCGGCAGGGATGTCCACTATCACCACTGGTATTCAACATAGTATTAGAAGTCCTAGCCACAGCAATCAAAAACAAAAAGAAATCAAAGTCATCCAAATCGGCAAGGAGGAAGTCAAACTCTCACTCTTTGCAGATGATATGATACTGTATGTGGAAAACCCAAAAGACTCCACCCCAAAACTGCTAGAACTCATACAGGAATTCAGTAAAGTGGCAGGTTATAAAATCAATGCACAGAAATCAGTGGCATTCCTATACACCAAAAAGACAGAAGAGAGACAAATCAAGGAGTCGATCCCATTCACAATTGCACCCAAAACCATAAAATACCTACGAATAAATTTAACCAAAGAGGCAAAGGATCTGTACTCAGAAAACTATAAAATACTCATGAAAGAAATTGAAGAAGACACAAAGAAATGGAAAAACGTTCCATGCTCATGGATTGGAAGAATAAACTTTGTGAAGATGTCAATGCTACCTAGAGCAATGTACACATTCAATGCAATCCCCATCAAAATACCATCCACCTTTTTCAAAGAAATGGAACAAATAATCCTAAAATTTGTATGGAACCAGAAGAGGCCCCGAATAGCCAGAGGAATGTTGAAAAAGAAAAGCAAAGCTGGTGGCATCACAATTCTGGACCTCCAGCTCTATTACAAAGCTGTCATCATCAAGACAGTATGGTACTGGCAGAAAAACAGACGCATAGATCAATGGAACAGAATAGAGAGCCCAGAAATGGACCCTCAACTTTACGTTCAACTAATCTTTGACAAAGTAGGAAAGAATGTCCAATGGAAAAAAGAAAGTCTCTTCAACAAATGGTGTTGGGAAAATTGGACAGCCACATGCAGAAGAATGAAACTGGACCATTTCCTTACACCACACACAAAAATAGACTCCAAATGGTTGAAAGACCTAAACGTGAGACAGGAGTCCATCAAAATCCTAAAGGAGAACTCAGGTAGCAACCTCTTTGACCTCAGCCGCAGCCACTTCTTCCTAGAAACATCGCCAAAGGCAAGGGAAGCCAGGGCAAAAATGAACTATTGGGATTTCATCAAGATAAAAAGCTTTTGCACAGCAAAAGAAACAGTCCACAAAACCAAAAGACAACTGACAGAATGGGAGAAAATATTTGCAAATGACATATCAGATAAAGGGCTAGTATCCAAAATCTATAAAGAACTTACCCAACTCAACACCCAAAGAACAAATAATCCAATCAAGAATTGGGCAGATGACATGAACAGACATTTTTCCAAAGAAGACATCGAAACGGCCAACAGACACATGAAAAAGTGCTCAACATCGCTCGGCATCAGGGAAATCCAAATCAAAACGTCAATGAGATACCACCTCACACCCGTCAGAATGGCTAAAATGAACAAGTCAGGAAACGACAGATGTTGGTGGGGATGTGGAGAAAGGGGAACCCTCCTACACTGTTGGTGGGGTTGCAAGCTGGTGCAACCCCTCTGGAAAACAGCATGGAGGTTCCTCAAACAGTTGAAAATAGAGCTACCATATGATCCAGCAATTGCACTACTGGGTATTTACCACAGAGATACAAATGTAGGGATCCGAAGGGGTACGTGCACCCCAATGTTTATAGCAGCAATGTCCACAATAGCCAAACTGTGGAAAGAGCCAAGATGTCCATCGACAGATGAATGGATAAAGAAGAGGTGGTATATATACACAATGGAATATTATGCAGCCATCAAAAGGAATGAGATCTTGCCATTTACAATGACGTGGATGGAACTGGAGGGTGTTATGCTGAGTGAAATAAGTCAATCAGAGAAAGACATGTATCATATGACCTCACTGATATGAGGAATTCTAAATCTCAGGAAACAAACTGAGTTTTGTTGGAGTGGTGGGGTGTGGGAGGGATGGGGTGACTGGGTGATAGACATTGGGGAGGGTATGTGCTATGGTGAGTGCTGTGAATTGTGCAAGACTGTTGAATCACAAATCTGTACTTCTGAAACAAATAATGCAACATATGTTAAGAAAAAAGAAAAAGAAGAAGATAGCAGGAGGGGAAGAATGAAGGGGAGTAAGTCGGACGGGTAGACGAACCATGAGAGACAATGGACTCTGAAAAACCAACTGAGGGTTCTGGAGGGGAGGAGCGTGGGGGCATTGGTTAGCCTGGTGATGGGTATTAAAGAGGGCACATTCTGCATGGAGCACTGGGTGTTATGCACAAACAATGAATCATGGGACACTACATCAAAAACTAATGATGTGATGTATGGTGATTAACATAAGAATAAAAAAATTTTTAAAAAAGTTCAACTTATCAAATATTTTTCTGTCATTGATAATGTCTGTTATTGTATCTGAAAAAATCATTACCAAATTCAAGGTCATATAGATTTTTCCTGTTATTTTCTAGAAGTTTTATAGTTTTATATTTTACATTTATGTCTATGATCCACCTTGAGCTAATTTTGTGAACCATGTCTAGATTTTATTTTCTTTTTGCATATGGTTGTCTAATTATTCCTACACAATTTGTTGAAAAACTCTCCTTTCTCCGTTGAATTTTCTTTGCTCCTTTGTCAACGATGAGTCCGTTATATGTGTATGGGCCTATATTTGGGTTCTCGTTATTGTTCCATTGATCTATTTGTGTATTCTTTTACCAATATGATGCTATTTTGACTATTATCACTTTATAGTAAGCCTTGAGGTCAAGCAGTGTTAGTGTTTTGATTTTGTTCTTCTTCTTCTTCTTCAGTATTGGATATTCTGGGTCTTTTGCCTTTCCATAACACTTAAGAATCAGTTTTTCAATATCTACAAAATAACTTGATGGAATTTCCATGGGGATTATATGGAATCTATAGATCACATTGGGAAGAAATGACATCTAAATATTGAGTTTTCCTAACCAAGAGCATGGATTATCTTTACATCTAATTAGATTTTGAGTTTCTTCATCAATGTTTTATGGTTTTCCTCATATAGATCTTGAACATATTTTGTTACACTTATACCCAAGCATTTCATTTTTTAAGTGATAATGAAAATGGTATTATTTTAAATTTCTGATTCCAATTGTTTATTGCCAGTATATAGAAGTGCAATTTACTTTTATGTATTAACCTTGTATCCTGAAACCTTTCTGTAATCACTTATCAATTACAGGGTGTTTTTGGTCAATTTTTGTAGCTTTTTAATACGGACAATGCATTATTGCTACTTTTACTTGGAACAAACAATTTTTCATTAAATCAGCACAAAAATAAAAGATATAATGTTACCTTCATGTATTCCTTCTCCAGTGCTCATTCTTGCCCTATGTAGTTCCTGATTTTCTGACCTATATAACTATCTTTTCCCTCTGAAATTTTTACAAACATTTCTTAGAAGGCAGGTCTGCTGACAACAAATTCCCTCAGTTTTTATTAGCCCGAGAAAGTCTTTCATTTACTTTTGAAGCATGATTTCACTGGATACTGTGGTGATTTTTTTTTTTCTTTCAACACTTTAAAACTTTCACCTCCACTGTATTATTTTGGGTGAGAAGTTCAGTGTAATTCTTATCCTTGTTCTATAGGTAAGTTTTTTTTTTTCTTTGTCATTTCTTTCAAAATTTTCTCTGTGTGGCTTCCTGAAAATCAAATATGATATGCCTACATGTAGATTACTTTGGTATTTCCTGCTTGGTTTTCTCTGAGTTTCCTGGATTACATTGTAGTTTAGTACCTGCCATTTATTTTTTCATAAAGCTCAGCTATCATTACTTAAAATATTTCTTCCATTCCCTTCTGTGTCTTCTGGTATTCCATTATGTGTATGTTACACCTTTTTAAATGTCCCATGGTTCTTCGATATTTTATTATATGTTTCCATCCTTTTTTCTCTTTGCATTTTTGTTTGGAGTTTTCATCTCTTTACTTACATCATTTATCTTGTCCTTGCATTCTATTTTATTTTCCATTAGAGCCCTTAACAAATTAGTCATAGTTATTTCAAAATCCCTCTGATAATTCCAAAGTCTATGTCATGTTTGAATCTGGCTTTGATGCTTGTTTTGTCTCTTCAGACCGTTTTTCTTGCCTTTTGTCATGCATTTTAATTTTTTGTTAAAAGCTGGGCACGAGGTATCAAGTAATAGGAACTGAGGTATTTGGCATCTTGTTTGAGGTTTTATTTTAGCCTGGCTAGCAGGAGTTGGGCTGTGTACATGGCTGTTTCCCATCTGTAGCCATAGATGCCAGAGGCTTCAGTTCCCTTAGTTTTCCTATATTTTCTCCCTACTGCTTCTGAGTGTCCTAAGAACTCTTTCTTAATAATATAGTCTTCGTCATGTAGCCCTCCTAGCTGTAATGCACTGCTACTATGTTGGTGCCCATTGATGTGTCTATGGTAAGCAGTTTGGGAAGGGAAGTGTTCTATAATCTTATGATTAATTTCAGTATTTTAGTACCTTTATATTTCTTCCATTCAATGAAACAGGAAGACTAGAGAGGGCTGGAGTTGTCTAAAATGCCCTTCCCTCTGGTAAAGCAGTTTTCCCTGGAGGACAGCCCTCTGTTGTACAGTCCACTCTGGGAAATTTCAAAATAGTTACTTTTTCCACACTCCATCTCTCGTTGAGTCTAGACCTACAATCATCTCAACTCCTAGAAGACCACAGGGGAACAGCAAAAGATGTGACCCTTGAGTAGGTGCCACCCATTCCAAAAGAATTGCAAGATTTTGTCAATTTATAACAACATAAATCTAGAAGATATGTATGGAAATGATACCCAAGGATGTTACAATAGGGTGGAAAGGATGCAATAATTGATTGGGATAAATTTATTGTGATCAGTGCATTAGGAAGAGATTTTGTATTTGATGTCATGTATCATCTTGCAAGGCTGGAAGTAGCTCTATCTGAAGTGTGGTCTGCAGGTGGACTATGCTAAATGAAAATGAAATGTTAGAACCTTTTTTTTTTTTTTTTCAGTATCCAAAGACTTGCAGAGATCAAAATGCTAGAATGGATTTACTGTGCAAGTCTCATTCAGCCATCCTCTGATTATGTCCTTTAAGAGGGTCCAGAGATGCTCCCTTCATCTAGGAGTTGGGATTTTTTTTTGTTTTATTTCATTATGTTATGTTAATCACCATCATTAGTTTTTTTTTTATTTTTTTATTGTTATGTTAATCACCATACATTACATCACTAGTTTTTGATGTAGTGTTCCATGATTCATTGTTTGTGCATAACACTCAGTGATCCATGCAGAATGTGCCCTCTTTAATACCCATCACCAGGCTAACCCATCCCCCCACCCCCTCCCCTCTAGAACCCTCAGTTTGTTTCTTAGAGTCCATAGTCTCTCATGGTTCGTCTCCCCCTCCAATTCCCCCCCTTCATTTTTCCCTTCCTGCTAGCTTCTTTTTTTTTTTTAACATATAATGTATTATTTGTTTCAGAGGTACAGGTCTGTGATTCAACAGTCTTACACAATTCCAGCGCTCACCGTAGCACATGCCCTCCCCAATGTCTATCACCCAGCCACCCCATCCCTCCCACCCCCACCACTCCAGCAACTCTCAGTTTTTTTCCTGAGATTAAGAATTCCTCATATCAGTGAGATCATATGACACATGTCTTTCTCTGATTGACTTATTTTGCTCAGCATAATACCCTCCAGTTCCATTTCATTAGGAGTTGGGATTTATATTAATGAGGAGAGTACCAGCTCCTATGGGACCATCCTCTGGGGGCTATTCCCTGTAGTCCAGAAATGATATTAACTGCTGCCATAATTTTAGTGGGAATAGAGAGTGGTAATGGTCCTAGTAGTGACATTTAACTTCCCAAGACAAGCTGGTCAGAGTTACCATAATGGATGGTGGAGCTGAAGCCTTAATCAGAATGGTTTGACCCAAAGAGATCTCTGGCATTGGCTAAGTGACCAGTGGTGGCCTAGGATTGAAACAGACGAGCCAGTGCTTGGCCTCTGCTCACTCAGAAAAATTCTCAGCTAAGATAATGCCTTGGCAGTGAGGATTATCTTTGCACTGGAGGCTCCTTCCTATTAAAATCAGCATACCAGCCCATATGTTCATCAAAACCTTTACTGGTCCCACCTGTATCCAATAAAGTTTGTCTGTCTCTGACAGGCTTCCTCTTCTATTTGCTCTGCCCCACAATCTGTACCAAAGCCGCCTCCTTCCCTTGCTCATTTAGGAATGCTTTGTCCCTCTGGATTTTAATTCTTTTAGGTTTCTTTGTGTGCACAGCTCTTCATTTTTAAACAAATCAAAATCCAGTGATTTCCTATTTCAGGAAGAAGTGTCACTGTCTTACATATTAGCATATAGAAATATAAAAGATACTGGTAAAAATACCTAATTTAAAAACCTTTGGTTTGACAAGAGAAGAGAAAGCTACTTTATAGACATATGGAATGGAAGTTGATGAATTTACTTTAACATCTCTATAAACACATTGATGCTATTATATTCTGATTATAATTGTGCTTTGCATTTGTCATAAGAAAAATGATGCAAGTGTCTTGTAAGCTCTATGATTTATGGTGCTCCTGGAAAACTGGAGTGGAAAAGGCAACTTAACTTAAAAATTAAAAATCAGAGATTTAAACATTATTAAAAAAATGAGTCTGTACCTCTATCTTCTTTACAAAAATTTTAGAACTACATATCACCATTTAAGTAGCCCAGTAAATAGAATAATCAGAATCAAATTTAAGACCATGAGTAAATAAGATGACCTGGGGAAAAATGTATACTTTAGATATGCTTCCATTTATGTGCATATATATGTGCAAACATAAAAGTTTAATTCTGAATGAAGTGATGGACAACAAATTCAGGCTAGAGTTTCAAGTTGATTTGTGCATCTAATCAATTTAGGTGATTGGTAAATAAAAAATAATGAACAACTCTTACCGGGTATTATGTAAACTAAAGAATAAGCTAGTTCACTTTACAGATGGGCACTGAAAACACAAACCATATTAAAGCATAGGTTCAGCTTACATTACAGAATATTGTAGTTAGAGAAGTATGATTTTTTTATTATGTTATGTTAATCACCATACATCATTAGTTTTTGATGTAGTGTTCCATGATTCACTGTTTGCGTATAACACCCAGTGCTCCATGCAGAACGTGCCCTCTTTAATACCCATCACCAGGCTAACCCATCCCCCCAGCCCCCTCCCCTCTAGAACCCTCAGTTTATTTCTCAGAGTTCATAGTCTCTTATGGTTCATCTCCCCCTCCGGTTTCCCCCCCCCTTCATTTTTCCCTTCCTACTATCTTCTTTTTTTTTTTAACATATAACGTATAATTTGTTTCAGAGGTACAGATCTGTGATTCAACAGTCTTGCACAATTCACAGTGCTCACCATAGCCCATAACCTCCCCAATGTCTATCACCCAACCACCCCATCCCTCCCACCCCCCACCACTCCAGCAACCCTCAGTTTGTTTCCTGAGATTAAGAATTCCTCATATCAGTGAGGTCATATGATGCATGTCTTTCTCTGATTGACTTATTTCGCTCAGCATAACACCCTCCAGTTCCATCCACGTCATTGCAAATGGCAAGATTTAGAGAAGTATGATCTTGAGCAAATCATTTATACTGATCAGGACTCAGTCTTACTATCTGTAAAAGAGGATGGTGGACATGAGAATAGACATATTCTTATAAGGAGGAGTCTGGGGTGTAAGTGACTTGCATTGCTTGAGTTACAAAAGAGAATTACTTTTTAAATCGAAAATTCCAAGGGTCCAGCTACTTTCAGACTTGATTGGCTCCAGAGCCTTGAATGATTTTATGAAGAATCTGCTTCATTTCTATGCCTTGGTTTGTAGTCCCTCACATGTCATCCTACTGCCTTCCCAACTTCACTGAGGAGATTTCTTCTACTTCCAAATGTCCCACAAAAGATATGAGGTTGTTTTTTATTGGACATTTCTTGAGTCCTGAGCCCATATCTACAGAAATCTCAGTAGCCAGGGAGATTATCTATTCTAATGGCTTTTGCTCTGTATAACCTTGGGAACAAATGGGGGAAGGATTTGCTTTCAACATATTGACTGAGAGTGATAAGATGACTTTTTTAAAGGAAGAGAGGTGCTCTTTGTCTACAAGAAGGGAAGTTTAGGAGGCAAAAGAAGTTATAAGCCATTGCTATCTCTCAAAAGTCTTCCAGATTTTACATCCTAAACTTCTATCTTCTTTATTCTGTAGCTCCTGCCTCCTTTCCCAGAGTAAGGAAAACAGAGGGTAGGGAATGATACTGCCAAAACTTTTCTGTGTAATGTGACCATCCCAGGATTATCACAAACACACTGACGTTGCTACGTATTGAGTAAATCAGAATTTCTGTCAAGGTGTAAGCCATGCGGCACTATATAAGCTATCCAAATCCTTATATAACTACTTAATCCCTCCTGTATGACGTGCTAAGAATTTTACAATATCAACCCACAAACTTAATACCAGATCCATTCCATTACACAGGTCTAGAAAACATATTTCTTCTATGCCTGCTAAAAATTTTGTAATATACCCAGAAAGAGTCTAGGAGAGCAGTGCTTAGGAAAACACATTAGACTTAAATCCATTAAACTTGCCCATTCTTTGAAGACTGTCATCTTTAGGGAGCTATTTTTAGTATTCCTGTTGGTTCCTACTTTATCTCACTAGTTCATACTGAGGTAGGGGTGGTGGGGGCAACTGTATCCCTCTAGAGGACATTTGGCAATGTCTGGAGAAGTGGTTGGTTGTCACAGCTGGAGAGTACCATGCTACTGACATCTAGAGGCCAGGAATGCTGATAAACATTCTGCAACGCATAGGACAGATCCCTACAACAAAAATATTATCCCACTCAAACTATCAATAGTGCCCAGGTCAAGGAACCATATTTACTACTTTTTTTTTTTTAAGCTTTGAGATACTTCTCACTGTTCCAATTCAGTTTTCCTTTAACCCAGTACTATTAATTCCATCAATGGGGGATGCTTCATGGTATTGTTCACCAACTCAGAAGGGAATGTATGTGGGCCTTTAACAAAATAACTAAAGGGGCTTTTCATTTTAAAACACTGACAAGGGGTGCCTGGGTGGCTCAGTCGTTAAGCGTCTGCCTTTGGCTCAGGTCATGATCCCAGGGACCTGGGATCGAGCCCTGCATTGGGCTCCCTGCTCAGCGGGAAGCCTGCTTCTCCCTCTCCCACTCTCCCTGCTTGTGTTCCCTCTCTCGCTGTGTCTCTCTCTGTCAAATAAATAAAATCTTTAAAAAATAAATAAATAAATAAATAAAACACTGACAAATGGGAAGGAATATTCTAGATCCTTGGAATACAGGAATGTTTTTATAGTCAGAGTAACCTCTCAGCTCTTGATGACCTGTATATCTGCATATCATTCATTCTGTACACAGGACGTAAATAAATGGCTTACAGGGAGGGAGATGCTTATATAGATTAAATACCTTTATTTTAAATTCACATAATTTCTGAACTCCTAATATTTCAGACAGATCATAGTCTGGATATAGAAACACTCCCTTTGAAAGTAAGTTTTTTAAGAGTTACAAAATCCGCCACTTTGGATTAACTCCACCATTGACTTCTTCCTTTTGAAGGAAAGTCTGAACAAGTTAATAATTAATAAGAAAATAATGCTTCAAACAACTTACTTTTAAATACCTAAAAAGTTAATTCCAAGGAAATTTTAACTTAACTTGTAAGTCCCAATATCCACAAAACTCTCCACATGGGCTGGTAGTGACTACCAAAACCTCATCAACCCAGCCTCTCAAACAAAACCCCATGTTCACTGAAAACATGTTTTTAAGAAGTAATATTGCATCAGGAAATGTACAATTTTAATTTATGTTCATATCTCTCAAGTAATGGAATCAGTGCTTAGAGAAACACTTTCATTGCTCTTATATAGCTGTGAAGTACTGAATGGGCTCTTAATTGTTGAACCCAAACCATTACCAAGAATCACTATATATGTGTCTAAGAATTATCTTTGTTTTTCTTTAGCACTTTTTGTACTCTTTCAAACCTTTTAAATGCATCTGCTTTCCTAGATAGTTTATGGGTGATTAAAGTTTACTCTTAATATAAATCTAATAACCAGTTACACCCTACAATGGAGAAACAATTATCCTTAGAAAGCAGTGAGTATAAAATTTAAGGTGACAAAATGTCACTTACAAAAGTATTTCTCCAGATACAGAAAATAATAACTACACAATTTGCTTTGCCTAACCTCACTTAACCAGAACACCTAGAAAGCTAAAGGTTATCACCCTTGTGAATTTCATAACTGAAGGAAAACAGCTTTTTTGTACAGGTATTTGTTTGTCCAAAACCTGCTGGGAATTTCTTAGAAATGTGTTTCTTAGAGGTGTTTTCAGAGGTTAGACCAATCAGTCAAAATATAGAATATAGAATATAGGATAAATATTTGCTAGTTCATCAAATATATTTCATTATAGTCCTTAAAATGACTATTTCAGGATATTATGTTTAAAAAGTATTTTAAAGAAACCCCTGGAGATTAAAGAGTACACTTATCATGATGAGCACTGAGTAATATATAGAACTGTTGAAGCACTATATTGTACACCTGAAACTAATATAATGCTGTATGTTAACTATACTGAAATTAAAATGAAAAAAACTTAATTTTTTAAAAGATTTTATTTATTTATGAGAGAGAGAGTACAGGCATGGGGGGAAGAGCAGAAGGAGAGGGATAAGCAGACTCTGCACTGAGCAATGAGCCTGACATGGGGCTCAATCTCAGGACCCCAAGATCATGACCTAAGCTGAAACCAAGAGCCAGATGCCTAAATGACTGAGCGACCCAGGCACTCCCAAAAATTTTAATTAAAAATAAAAAAAGAAGTCTCTGTTAGAGAATGTGCTCAAAGAGAGACTCACTTCATCCCTACCTCCCTGATTCTCCAACTTTGCTTTTGAAAGGCATATGGAATAAAACCAAAAATCTTATTTATTCACACTGCTTAATTGTTGCAGAAAACAAATCTCATATTAAACTATCTATTCAAAAATAATGAAAGGTGAACACTCTGATATTCTGCATCAAAATTCCTACTTCTTCAGAAGAACATGCACAGATGGGACATCACCAAATTTTCTGGTACATTTCACACTGTAAATATTACAAGAGAAATTTTATCCGTTGGAGTGTTTCTGATAATCCAACAAAAGGAGAAGAAACAAGAGAAATAAAAGTTAAGAGAATGGCACTTTAAATTAAGAAGCCATTAAGTCTCTTGCACTGATTCAAAAACAAAAAAGCAGATAAATAGAGTGTTGGTCTGTGCTCATACTCAGGAGAATTCAACAATTACAGCTGGATTAATCTGGTTTCTAATGAAAACATACAATACACACTCCAGTTGTGTTTATTGATTTTGGGGAAAGGAAAGTAACTATCCTATTAACAAAATGATTAAATTGTTTCCCTGGCCAGCAAGGAGTAACTAGCATTATTGATTTAGCCACTGCATCCCTGTTCTTCTGCATTCAGTTGACCTGGTATATTCACACAGCAGTGAGTATTGTGGTATCTGAAGTGAAGGTCTCAGCAGGGGGGATCTTTCTCTTCTTCTATTGTGAAAAAATATATATATATAACTGTGGGAGAGAATGAAAAATAAAGCTGACAGTACCACCCAGCCACTCTTCTTCCTGTTCAAGTTTAGCAACCCATCACTGTGATAAGTAGCAGAAGAGATGCTCAAAGAAAAAAAAATTTTGACATTCAGTGTTCCTGTGTCTTATTTTGGGGGCAAAAGTAAGAAGCAAAATATAAAATGATAATTTAGTTTTCAGAGTAATGACTTGAGAACATGATCCTAAACACATTCATATTGTCAAATCAGCAACAGTTGTTAAAAAAAAAAAACACACACAACACAAAAGTACAATTCTACAATGGAGTCCGAGGATGATAATGGTGAGTGATTACACAAGAGAGAAAATAAGGAATAGGGACTGATCTGCAAACTGCTGTCTGTATGTTAATAGTACCTGATGTTCCTCTCACTCTGGAACTTGCTGCCTAGAGTTGCCCATGTAATAAAAGCAGCTTAGTAAGAAATCAACACCTGCAATTCAAGTGTTTATCCCCATAATTTTTATTTGAGGCCCATATTTGAAACCACTGATTGCTTTATTCTGCTTGTAACATGTTCATATGACATTGCTGTTCCTTTTTAACAGTCACATAGACTTTCAGTTGTATTTGAGTTTCAGTTTCCATGGAGATGGCATGCATCTCTTTCATTACTGTTATCCCCATGATACCACAAAGTGAATCTTGCAAGTTGCATCAATGTTTCTGAAATCCATCACAGACCAATATATGGTCTCCGTATGTGACTAGAACCCAGTTCATACCACATAGGACTGATCAGGGAAACTGGTCTGTATACCCTGTTCAATGAATTGAGTCAATTAATCATGTGTTTGAGAATCATAGCAATGTCACATTGCTATGCAAATTTCTATAAAATTAACCTACATTTTTGTTTTTACTTGTCGTGGGCCAGTAATAGGATTTGCTTACTACCCACAGTCCATGGAACACACTTTGATTAGCGCTGTATTCCATGGCCTATATTTTAACCTAGATCACAAAAAAATAATAAACTCATTTAAAATAAGTAAAAACCTCTCTCTTCCCCACCCCCCTCTCTCTCTTCAAAATTTGCTGAAAATATATCTAGCTTTAAAAAAAATAAGATACTAGACAAAAACTTAATTTTCTTTGTATAAATAAGATCTGCAAAAATTATAGAGAGTTCAGGAGAGCTAATTATATTTTCCTTGAAATACCCTTCACAAGGGGTCACTTGGCTGGTAGGTATAAGCTGTTATGTTGCAATAAGCTGGGATTGTCATCAAGTACTCAGTACTTTTACTTCTATGTTCCATATGTCTCCTTTTTTGTTGTTCTCTAAAATAATATAATTTGCTAACAATTCCATATGTAAATATCTAAAATTAATTATTAGCGAAATAACCAAAATTTGGCACATCTATAAAAAATATGTAAACAACAAGGCTAATGACCAAGAGCAAATGGTAAGTCTCAGAACAAAGAGTGTCTCAGAACCATATACCATTATTGTATCATACAGAATAATTTGTGCTAAAAAATCCCCTGTGCTCTACCTATTTATCTCTCCCTGTCCCTGAATTCCTAGAAACCACTGATCTTTTTATTAGCTCTATGTTTTCCCTTTTCCAGAACATTGTATAGTTGGAATAATGCACTATGTAGACTTTTCAGACTAATCTCCACCTGAGTAAGTAAATTCACTTTCCTCCAAAGTGCTGGGTAGAGAAACTTGGGAATCATACCTAATATCACTCTCCCTCACCAGCCACATAAAATGTATTATTAGCCCTGTCTAGGACACCTCCAAAATATTTATTGAATCTCTTTACTTATGTCATTTTCTACCATAGTCCAAACCACTGGCACATCCCATTTGAACTAACACAACATTGTTCTAAGAATCTTGAAAGTCTCCCTAACTTAAACTTGGCTCTGTCTCTAGTACTTTCTCTACTGAACATCCAGGACAATCCTTCTAAAATGAAAAATGGATCTTGTCCTTACTTTGCTCAAAACACTCAATACTAATATGCCACTACCCCACTTGCACTTGAAATAAAATGTGAAATTCACGACATGATCTACAAGGTCCTGCATGATATAACTCCTCTCATCCTCTCCAGGCTCACTTCTCACCAACTTTTCCTTCCTTCTCTACATGCCAACTCTTCATTTCTCTTTCTTTTCTTCCAAGATCAATCTTTGTTCCTGACATGGGCCTCTCCATGGAGTGGAGATCCTGAATGACTCAAGATTAAACAGGAGTGAAATTGTGCTAAAAGTCAGTTTAAATGGTCCTGATTAATCAGTTCTCCACTCATAGTGATACTTGTTGGATGACCTGATAGAAATAATAAGATTCCAAATGAAAATGGAAAACATGAAGAAAATTAGGTCAGTGAAACTTCTTTAAGATTAAAAAAATAATAAAAGGAAATTATATCCTCCTGCATAATAGTCAGCATGCTAACATTTACAAATCCAATATTCTCAATGATGTTAGAAGGTTAAGATGATACCATACAATTGCCTGGGAACTGTGCCAATATGGTTGACATGAAGAAATGAGATAGAATTAACTTGCTTAGCCATGGAAATTAACTGTAATAAAATGGTGAATGTGAAAAGCCAATTCAAAATTTATTTCATGTGGACACCCAAAGATGAAGAGAGAGACTAAAAGGTTAATTTCATTTCCTTTCAACTTCTGATTGACAAAAGGGATATAGTCAGGATCAAAAGGCTAAATAACCAGTTTTAGCCACCCAGTTGCTGAGGTAGTTTCATCAGCATTAACAGAATAGAATCTTGGTGAATTGTGTTTCTGATTCATTTAGTAAGTCTTAACAAGGCATTATTTTTTCAACATTCTCCAAATCCATCCACTTCGTACTCACTGTCAAGACCCCGTTTCAGGGCAGTCTCCTGTTGTAATTAGGATGAACGTTGTGTCTTCTGACCTTTCTAACTTCTCTAATTTCCAGTGACCTATTCTAAAGTGAAAATCTCAATTTCCACCTTAAAATCTTGGCTTTTTCTATTTCCCTTGGGATATAGTTCAAAATCTGAGGCCTGACTTTAAAATCCTTTTTGAGATCTGGCCTCTTTATATCTCTCACCTCCTTTCCTGTTTCTCCTTCATTCCTCACCTTCTGCTCTAGCCAATCTGCTCCACCACCAGTAGGTATTGACATACGCTGTTTCCTCTGCCAGCCACAGTGTGTGCCCCATTTCCTTCCCAGAGTAGTATTTGCTCATTCTTCAGGATTTAGCTTAGACAAAGGCTTTCCTTGAGGACCCAGGGTCTAGCCTGGGGTTCTGTCACTGTGCTGCCTCATCAATATCTATTTATCTGTCTCTTCTGCCTTCTTACTATTCCACCGAGAGCTCTCTGAGGGTAGGAAACCTATCATATTTATCTGTGTGGTTCAGGAATTTGGCCAAATGCCTAACAGAGAACAGGTTTCTCATTATCAATTAAATAATAACATAAGAATATTTCTAGCAGGTACTACAAGTTGAGCACTTAATTTGTGCTGGTATTTTGCCAAATATTTTTATATTCCTTTTCAGATTCCATTTTTTATTTTTGAGAGAGAGAGAAAGAGAGAGAACGAGTGTGAGCAGGGCGAGGGGCAGAGGGAGAGAGAGAATCCCAAACAGGTTCCATGCTCAGTGCAGAGCCCGACTCAGAGCTTCATCTCAGAACCCTGAGATCATGACCTGAGCTGAAGAGTCAGATGCTCAACTGACAGAGTCACCCAGGTGTCTCCAAATTTCACCTTAAAAGTAGTTTTATGAAATAAATATTATCCCTTTTTCTTTAGAAGGGGAAATTTAAGTTCAGAAAATTTTCAAACTTTCCTACCACCAGATAACTCATATTGTTGAAACTGGACTCAACTCATATGTCTGTTGAACATAAAATTCTACTCTTTTGGACTATGTTATGTCTCCTTTCATCATATTAGTATAAATAAAATTTAAAGAAATTTACCTTGACCACCATTAAAATAGCTGAGAATCAGACAGAGGGCGAGGTTGAAGATCTTGAAGAAATATGCCAAAATGGCACCCTTATATGTGCAATGTTGACCAAGTGTGAGGCATCAAACACATTCCATAAAAAAGTCCTACATGTCATCTATTTCTTAGAAGTGTTTAAATAATATACGATTCATTGTATTAACAATTTTCTAAATTTTTCATGTTGAAACATTTTAGCCCCATATTTCCACAATTTTCAAAAAATGCAATAAGAAGATGTACTGTTTACTTTTGCATGTCTTGTGTGTTGAAGGATTGGGACTCAAAGAGTGACTTGATAATGTGAGACCTTAGCAATCAATTTGTCCAAACTATACCATAAATGAACAAACATATAAATTAATTTTTATTTCAGAAGATGTAGAAAATAGCTTCCCACAATTCTACATTCACAAATAAATAATCATTAATTACTCTTAATCTTCTCTTCAAGAATATGCAAAATCCAAATTGTATTTAATCTCATTCTGGGTCTCATAATTCTTCTGATCCCTGTATTTTCTGCCTTTTTTCTCCTCCTTCTCTTTCAATTCCCCAGAACTTCCATTTGGTTTCTCACAAGAATTGTCAGAAGTGAAAGTAGGAGAAGGGAGAAAATTTTCAAATCTATTTCAGGACACATATTTTGAATCCTATAAGTGAATTTGTAGTGCTAAAGGCAGATTATTTGGCAAGTGTTGCTCCAAATTAATAACAATAACAAAAATAATATCAATAATATCTACCATTTGTTGAGTTCTTTCTATAAACCAGTTGCTATGTTAAAAGTTTATATACATTATTGCATTTAAGTCTCACACACACATAAAAGATAAGAGTTAAGTGCTATTAAAATCATCCTCATTTGCCAGATAAGGAAACTAAATATCTCTTGTCCAAGGTCACAGAGCTCAAAGTGTGGAAGTAGGATTCAAAACCATGTTAAGACTCTAAAACTCCTTTTAACCAAGGCCAAACTGGTTAGGGTCTCTTACCTAGTACCTCCAGGATGACTACTATGCCAAGATTGCCCTTTATTTTCCAAATGTTTCAGGTTGCTCTAAAAAAAAAAAAAGTATGACCAAAAAAATTAATGAAGCATAGATTAGAAATCTTTGAATGTAAATGCATAAAAGGAATCACTCCTTTTTGGGCAACATTTGGTGCTTACCTGTTCATTGGTTTAAGGTCCTGTTCTACCTGTGAAAGAATGTCTAATATTTTCTCAGTGTCCTAACCAGAGCTGGACTAGGGCCAGGCAAGCAAAACCCCAGGGTGCATAATTTAAGGAGGCACTCACTTTCCTTGTGGTGCAAGTACAAATTCTGCACCTTAGAGTGAGCACCACCTTAAATTTTACTCTCTGGCCCTTCACTTCTTTCACCTGGTTCCACTTTGCTCCAAACAATTTTAATTTAAGCTCTAGGCGTGGTTACTGTGGTTTAGAGGCCCAAATGGAGTTCATTTGCTATCACTCAACAATGGGAAAAACTTTATTGTTTACTAATTACTTGTTCTTTTTTATGTAAGAATATGACTTACATATGCAGAAAACTCTGGATCTTCACCAAAACAGCTTATGAAATATTTTGAAATCATAACATCTTAAAAACACAAGTGTTTTTAAGAAGATAAGAATGATAATTATCTTGGTATTGGAAGAGTGATTGATAGGTCATATACACGTTAATCAGCCAAATGGGGATTAACTGCCCTAGGACCTGCCGTATTCCATGCACAGTGTTAATCACTGAAACTTTTCTTTGAAGTTCTTTCCTATACCAAAACTGTATGACACTAATAAAATTGGGATATGTTTGGAGCATTTCATTTTATCACATTTTTAAGTTTACAAAGCATCTTCAGGAACAGAGATCCTCTAGAGAGATCTTTAAAATTAAAAAAGGTTTTGTTGTAATTTTCCAAATTAGAAAGTGGAAGTGAGAAAGATCATGGGACTTACACAATGTAAGAATGTAGCCCAATCAGATTCCAAAAAAGATTTTCTCTCTTCACATGCTTTTTGTTAGTCTCAAATCACTAATTTAGTAACTTAAACATTTTCTCTTCTCAGAATTTCACACTAGTGACAATAAGTACCTGGAGAATTCTTTTTCAGAACTTTTTGAATTCTTTAGATTTCCTGAAATTTAATCAATGTAATAAAACAGTCAAGATAGATTGATATCTATCCCTGTAAATTGTGCCAGCACAACTAGCTTGGCTAAGTAACACACAAACACACACACACACACACACACACACACACACAAACACACACACACACACAACATTTCTTTGTCTTGTTGGTCAAATCTCCCTTATGCTTATCATCTGTTTGGGTGAGCATTTTGAATCATTTGGGAAAAAGACACCAGAGACAGAGCCAAATATCAGCTTTGGTATAGGTGACACTGATGGAAAAAAAAACATGGCTTGAACCTGTGGCCAAAGTGCAATTCTTGCAAATAATCAATGCACCCAATTTCTATTAACTTAATGCACCCCCCTTCAATCTTTGTCCTTTGATCATGCCCTCCCACAATGTCTTTAAGGCTGGACATGTGGGACAGACTTTGGCCACTGGGGCAGAATCAAACCTGATATAAGTAACTAGTAAGTGGCTATTGTTTTAAGAACTAAAAATAACCAATATCCCTGATGAATATGAATGCAAAAATTCTCACCAAAATACTAGCCAATAGGATCCAACAGTACATTAAAAGGACTATTCACCATGACCAAGTGGGATTTATTCCTGGGCTGCAGGAGTGGTTCAATATCAGCAAATCAATCAATATAAACACCACATTAATAAAGGAAAGTATAAAAACCATATGATCCTATCAATAGATGCAGAAAGAACATCCGACAAAATACAACATCCTTTATTGATAAAAACCCTCAAGAAAGTAGGGATAGAAGTAACATATACCTCAACATCATAAATGCCCTATGTGAAAGACACACAGATAAAATCATCCTCATGTGGAAAAACTGAGAGCTTTTCCCCTAAGGTGAGGAACAAGACAGGGATGGGCACTCTCACCACTGTTGTTCAACATAGTACTGGGAGTCCTAGCTTCAGCAATCAGACAACAAAAAGAAATAAAAGCCTTCTGAATTGGCAAGGAAGAAGTCAAATATTCACTCTCCTCAGATGACATGATAATCTGTAGAAAACCTGAAAGACTCCACCAAAAAATTACTAGACCTAATAGAAGAATTCAGCAGTCACAGAACTTAAAATCAATGCAAAGAAGTCTGTTGCATTTCTATGCACCAACAATGAAGCAGCAGAAAGAGAAATCAAGGAATTGATCCCATTTACAATTGCATCCAAAACCATAAGATACCTAGCAATAAATCTAACCAAAGAGGTAAAAGATCTGTACTCTGAAATCTATAGAACAGAAATTGAGGAAGACACAATGAAATGGAAAAAACATGCCAGACTCATGGATTGGAAGAACAAATATTGTTAAAATGTCTATACTACCCAAAGCAATTTACACATTCAATGCAATCCCTATCAAAATAACACCAGCATTTTTCACAGGGCTAGAACAAAAAATTCTAAAATTTGTATGGAACAAAAAAAGACCCCAAATAGCTGAAGTAATATAGAAAAAGCAAAGCGGGAGGCATCACAATTCCAGACTTCAAGCTGTATTACAAAAATGTAATCATCCACACAGTATGATACTGGCACAAAAACAGACACATAGATCAATGGAACAGAATAGAGAACACAGAAATGGACCCACAACTATATGGTCAACCAATCTTTGACAAAGCAGGAAAGAATATCCAATGGAAAAAGTCTCTTCAACAAATGTTGGAGAAAATTGGACAGCGACATGCAGAAGAATGAAATTGGAACCCTTTCTTACATCATAGACAAAAATAAATTCAAAATGGATGATAGACATAAATGTGAGACAGGAATCCATCAAAATCTTAAAGGAGAACACAGGCAGCAACCTCTGTGACCTTGGCCACAGGAACTTCTTGATAGACACATCTCTGTGGCAAGGGAAACAAAAACAAAAATTAACTATTGGGACTTCATCAAGATATAAAGCTTCTGCACAGCAAAGGAGACAATCAACAAAACTAAAAGGCACCCACAGAATGGAGGAAGATATTTTCAAATGACATTGGATAAAGGGCTAGTATCCAAAATCTATAAAGAACTTATCAAACTCAATTCCCAAAATAAAAATAAAAAAAATCCAGTTAAGAAATGGGCAGAAGACATGAACAGACATTTTTCCAAAGAAGACATACAAATGGCCAACAGACACATGAAAAAATGCTCCACATCACTCGGGATCAGGGAAATACAAATCAAAACTCCAATGAGATACCACCTCACACTGCTCAGGATGGCTAATATGAACAACTCAGGAAAAAAGAGATGTAGGTAAGGATGTGGAGAAAGGGGAACCCTCTTACACTGTTGGTGGGAATGCAAAGTGGTACAGCTACTCTGGAAAACAGTATGGAGGTTCCTCAAAATTTTAAAAATAGAACTAGTCTAAGACCCAGCAATTACACTACTAAGTATTTATCCAAAGGATGCTAAAAATAGTGATTTGAAGGGGGCACATATACCTCAATGTTTATAGCAGCACTATCCACAATAGCCAAAACATGGAAAGAGCCCAGACATCCATCGATGGATGAATGGATGAAGATGTGGTGTGTGTGTGTATGTGTGTGTGTATATATATACATATATATATATATGGAATATTACTCAACCATCAAAAAGAATGAAATCCTGTCATTTGCAATGATGTGGATGGAACTAGAATGTATTACACTAAGCAAAATAAAGATAAATACCATATAATTTCACTCATCTGTGGAATTTAAGAAAACAGATGAACATAGGGGAAGGGAAAGAAAAATAAAATAAGATAAAGACAGTAAGGCTAACCATAAGAGACTCTTAATTGTAGGGAACAAACTGAGGGTTGCTGGAGGGGAGGTGGGTGAGGGGATGCGGTAATTGGGTGATGGGCATTAAGGAAGGCACTTGATGTAATGAGCACTGGGTGTTCTATGCAAGTAATGAATCACTAAATTCTACCCCTGAAACTAATACTAACTTGAATTTAAATAAAATCTTGAAAGAAAAAAAAAGAAATTAATAATAATAGTGGTTGTTGTCTTAAAATGCTTAGATTTGAGGGTAGTTTTTTATGTAGGGATATCTGACACATTACATCTTCCTCTGAATTAAGCTGACCTCTCAATCACAAAGGAGCTAGAAAACTCCTTAGTAATGAAATGGAGTTCCCTTACTCTTGAAATATCGAGAGACATTTATCACAAGAAAGGAAAAAAAATAGAATTCTTATAGCCATTCTTATGGGTAGGCAATCCTAAAGAGATAGTCACAGGTAAGTCAGGGCCTATGTAGGTATTAGCTGTTAATAGACTAACTCCACCCATTAAAGAAATATAACTTTAATGGCTGTTTTACTCTTACAAAATTTCTAAGCAGAAAAACCATCTTAAATTGGGAAATGTCAGAGAGCCTGGGGAGAAAGTTGTAGCTTTGCCAGGAGTGACTTTCCCAGGACTACAAAAATAGAAGTTAAATTTCTACTTGATGAATTAGCATCAATATGGAAGAAGGGGAGAATATACATCAATGCCACACTCAATTTATTGAGCACTTTCTGTGTGTAAAACACTATGCCATGCTAGGAGTTGAGCAGGCAGTCTGGCATTTGATCATCACTGCACACACAAATTGGGCTTTACAATGACTTAAAGTGGAAATTATGATCCCTATTTACATAGGAGAAGAAATGAAATCTCAGCAGGTTTTATATAGTTGATCCATGAACACTAAGGTAGTAAAAGTAAGAACCAGATTTGAATCACACACTCTGTAAAAGTCCAACCTCTGCCTTATACTGTACTGGATAAATATAATTCAAGGGCCAATGTACTCAAGGGATTTATCACGTCATGTGTGTGTGCATGTGTGTGCATTTCTAGGCAAGATGCTGAGGGAGATGAAATGTAGGAGATGTCTCTATTCATTTGAAAGAGAAAGTTTTTTGGAGAAAGTGAGACATTGGCTGAGATCTATAAGCTTGGGCTAGAGACTACATACTTGTACTTTATAGCATCCATCACCAAGTCCCTATTGTGTAACGACCAAAGTTATCTGATACATACTCCCCTTTCATTACAGTTTCGAACTTCCTCATTAACTTATAACACATGGGTTTTCACCCTCAAGTGACTCCCTTTTTCTTCAGGCTCTTTTATCAAAACTTCCACCCCTCCCTTTTCTACAATTGTCTGAATAAATAACCTGCCAGTTTTTAAACCAAACTTACGCATTGTCTCGTTTTTCTTTTGTTCAAAGGAAGCATTCAGACTGCTGATGAAGAGAGTTTGCCGAAAGGCCAGTGACCTGAATTTTTTGATCAGAACAGCAATCATGATTTGCAAAAGGCACAAAAAAGTGAATGATTTTTTGCTGTTTATCAGGATAGAGGTGTTGCTTCCTGTGCCTTATTTCAAGTTCTTATGTCTAAACTGAACATTCAAAACAGAGTCAATAAAGCAATAAAAATAAAGCTAAAGAAATGAGCAATTTCCTTTGATAGATATCATCAGGGTCACATATAACACTGGGACAAATTAAATTATTCTAACTAGAAATGCAACCTAGACAGATTGCACAAAATTCAATCAATATATTCTTAGCTTAACATCCTTCAAAGATCTAAAAGGCTCATGCTCTAACACTGAATCACTGCAATTTCCTGATATTATCAGCTGGTAATGAAAGAAAGGAATTAGAAAAAAATACATATGTCTAAAACTCTTCTCTGGCATCTTTCTAAAGAAAAGTATCTTAGTATTTGTAAATGTTACATAGTTACAATTATTTTAACAGGCTGATCAATGTCCTATATGACACCCAGGTTTTTAACCAATCCTCTTAATAGGATTACCAATTATTCCTTTAATTTGAATCCGTGTTTAAAACTTAAAAATTAGAATCCAAAAAACTGCTACTATCCACTCAAATCAAATCCTATTTAGGAACAGAGTAGATTTTGTTCTTGACCTAAAATCTTGTTTTAAGTCAACAGAAATTTAATAGCAAATATGAGACAAAGTGCAGAGCAACTATTCTCATATAGGACTTACATTTCCAAAAGCAGTGTAATATATTATTTCATAATATTCTTTTATTTGTACCTTTATGTAAATATTTTAATTGATTTAAACAACCCTGTATATACTGGAACTGGGGCTACAAAGGCCTCAGAGAGCTTCCTACCACTTTGTCGCCATCAGAAACAACTGAGTCAATCTGCTATTTTTGTTATGCAAAAGAAATAAATATTACCAATACACACACATTAGTATTTATTAACTCATTGATGTCTATGCCTGTTTCCTACCAAAAAGAAGCATAAATCTGTACCTCAGCCAATTGGACACTGTGCAAATGTCAGTATTGATGATATGCTTGCCCAGCTTAAAGCCAGGTCATTTGAAAAATAATTTGTTAAGGAAAGTTATGCCAATTATTGATTATTCAAGGTGATGTAGAATAGGGAGAATACAAATTGTCAGATAACCCACTACTTCATGGATTTGGTAAAAATTTTCACTTTCAAGCAAATGTTTGAAAAGGTTCATTTTTAAAGCTCTGAATTATCTTTTTTTAATAAATTCCATTTCCTTTATAATATAATTGTAAGCATCCAGTAGTACCACATTTACTTAAGAAAATATAGTTAAGGAAAAGATACCTGGGGAAAAAGGCATTATTTGCTTATAAGCAGCTGTAAAATGTTTACCTGGAGGGAAAAAAAACATAAAAGTTATTGGCCAATTTATTTTTTTATTTTTTATTTTTTGGCTTTTAAAAAATTTTTTTATTTTTTTGCATTTCAAATGCAATTTTACTTTTTTTAACATAATGTATAATTTGTTTCAGGGGTACAGGTCTGTGATTCATCAGTCTTACAAAATTCACAGCACTCTCCATAGCACATACCCTCCCCAATGTCCATCACCCAGCCACCCCATTCCTCCCAGTACCCTCCATTCCGGCAATCCTCAGTTTGTTTCCTGAGATTAAGAACCTCTTATGGTTTGTCTCCCCCTCCAGCTTCATCTTGTTTCATTTTTCCTTCTGTTCCCCTATGATCCTCTGTCTTGTTTCTAAAATTCCTCCTACAAGTGAGATCATATGATAATTGTCTTTCTCTGATTGACTAACTTCGCTTAGCATAATACCCTCTAGTTCCATCCATGTCGTTGCAAATGGCAAGATTTCATTTTTGATGGCTGCATAATATTCCCTTGTACATATTTACACCACATCTTCTTTACTCATTGATCTTTTGTTCCCTGAAAGCTTTCCGTACACCTTTGGTGGATGAGATAGAAAATGGCAGCCTCCTAAGCTCTGGCCCTGGAGGAGCCGAGAACTCGGGTCCCCACTCCTCGGTGAGCCCCAGAGAAAAGCAGTCAGTCACTCCCATCTCCCCAGTCTCCAGCCGCACTCCGTGCTCACCCGGCCTGTGACCGAGTGTTTCTATCTCTGGCACACGACCCGTGTGGAGTCTC
Source organism: Eumetopias jubatus (assembly GCF_037043125.1). Lineage (NCBI taxonomy): Eukaryota > Metazoa > Chordata > Mammalia > Carnivora > Otariidae > Eumetopias > Eumetopias jubatus. The sequence continues at coordinate 170,256,454 of NW_028274807.1, forward strand.
CAAACCCAGCAGATCCCTGTGGTGCGCTCCTGCACCACTCTTCTTGTGGGTGGAAGGGGAGTCTCCCCGGATCTGCCGCTTGCTGGGTCCCTGCTCGAAGAGCAGAGGCCCAGCTGTGCTGAGGATCACAGTTTATGGCAACCCTGAGCTGACAGCCCGCTCCTCGGCTCCATCTCTGCAGCCGGCTTCCCTGCTCCAATACCTGGGAGCTTGGCCATATTCAGGCATCCCCAGTCTGCCTGTGACCCCAAGGGTCCTGAGACCACACTGTCCCAGCAAGTGTTCCACCCCCGCTTAACCACTGGGGTGACGTCCCTCAGTGGAGCCCACTTCTAAAATTTCCTATTTTGTGCTCCGCAGCTCTATCACTTGCCAGAAGCGGCCGACGGAGGCCCCCCTCCCCCGCTGCCTATCCTCCCCAATATCACCTCAGATTCACTTCTCCACACGTCCTACCTTCCAGAAAGTGATCGCTTTTCTGTTCAGAGAGTTGGTGCTATTCTTTTCTTTGCTCCCCTGTTGAGTTTGTAGGTGTTCTGAAGGGTTTGATAACTATCCAGCTGAATTCCTGGGACCAGATGAAATTTAGATCTCCTACTCCTCTGCCATCTTGCTCCTCCTCCTATTGGCCAATTTATACTTGCCAGATAAGTAACAAGAAAATCTTACTTTAAGAAAGTCTAATTGAGTTTTGTGTGATATATGTTTTATAGCATAATAAATCTCTTTAATAAATGCTATCTTCTCTAGTTTGAACCCCTATAAGTCAATTTGCAAACCCACATATTTACAATATATGACTTTCAAGCAACTAATGTGAAAAATCATGACGTGTTTAAGAGGGAAAGGAACATATATTGTAACCTTTGCATTAGTTTTTCCTTTTTATCCTCAAAAGTATTTTTTTTTAAGATTTTATTTACTTATTCATGAGAGACAGAGAGGCAGAGGGAGAAGCAGGCTCCCTGCAGAGCAGGGAGCCCAATGCAGGACTCGATCCCAGGACCCTGGGACCATGACCTGAACCAAAGACAAATGCTTAACTGACTGAGCCACTCAGGCATGCTACCCTCATAAGTATTTAAATCAAACTTATCTTCAAAAGCAAATTGAAGTGGAGATTCGGGTAAGCAGTTAACCAGATAATTCTTTGCCAGGGCAAAACTTCATTGTTTTTAAGAAAATAATAAGAAAATTGGTTGCAGGGGGCTCTCAATGTTGACAAATTTGATATTAGATACACTCTGACCTTATGAACGTTTGCATTGGAATTCCCCTATCCCTGGAGCAATCTTTCCCCTTTCTATCTACCTGGCTAACTCCCTTTCAATGTTACTTTCTCTATGTGCCCTAACCTGAGCCCCTCCAAGTATTGTCAACAGAACATTTGACCTTCCATACCTTGCTATACTTTTCTTTTCCTCCCTCAAATACATATCCCTTTCTAAAAACACTTAAAACAAATGACTGTCTCTTTCAACTTACTAGAATGCAAGTTACATCATCAAATTTGCATTTTTTTAAATTTTTTATGGTTATGTTAATCACCATACATTACATCATTAGTTTTTGATGTAGTGTTCCATGATTCATTGTTTGTGCAGGACACCCAGTGCTCCACGCAGAACGAGCCCTCTTTAATAACATTCACCAGGCTAACCCATGCCCCCACTACCCTCCCCTCTAGAACCCTCAGTTTGTTTTTCAGAGTCCATCATCTCTCATGGTTCATCTCCCCCTCCGATTTCACCCTTCATTCTTCCCCTACTGCTATCTTCTTCTTCTTCTTTTTTTTTTTTTCTGAACATATCTTGCATTATTTGTTTCAGAGGTACAGATCTGTGATTCAACAGCCTTGAACAATTCACAGCATTCAACATAGCACACACCCTCCCCAATGTCTATCACCCAGCCACCCCATCCCTCCCACCCCCCACCACTCCAGCAACCCTCAGTTGGTTTCCTAAGATTAAGAATTCCTCATATCAGTGAGGTCATATGATACATGTCTATCTCTGATTGACTTATTTCACTCAGCATAACACCCTCCAGTTCCATCCACGTCGTTGCAAATGGCAAGATCTCATTCCTTTTCATGGCTGCATTATATTCCATTGTGTATATATGCCACCTCTTCTTTATCCATTCATCTGTTGATGGACATCTTGGCTCTTTCCACAGTTTGGCTATTGTGGACATTGCTGCTATAAACATCGGGGTGCACGTACCCCTTTAGATCCCTACATTTGTATCTTTGTGGTAAATACCCAGTAGTGCAATTGCTGGATCGTATGGTAGCTCTATTTTCAACTGTTTGAAAAACCTCCATACAGTTTTCCAGAGGGGTTGCACCAGCTTGCATCCCCACCAACAGTGTAGGAGGGTTCCCCTTTCTCCACATCCCCGCCAACATCTGTCCTTTCCTGACTTGTTAATTTTAGCCATTATGACGGGAGTGAGGTGGTATCTCATCGACGTTTTGATTTGGATTTCCCCGATGCCGAGCAATGTTGAGCACTTTTTCATGTGCCTGTTGGCCATTTGGATGTCTTCTTTGGAAAAATGTCTCTTCATGTCATCTGCCCATTTCTTGATTGGATTATTTGTTCTTTGGGTGATGAGTTTGATAAGTTCTTTATAGATTTTGGATACTAGCCCTTTATCTGATATGTCATTTGCAACTATTTTCTCCCATTCTGTCGGTTGTCTTTTGGTTTTGTGGACTGTTTCTTTTCCTGTGCAAAAGCAATGTATCTTGATGAAATCCCAATAGTTCATTTTTGCCCTTGCTTCCCTTGCCTTTGGCGATGTTTCTAGGAAGAACTTGCTGCGGCTGAGGTTGAAGAGGTTGCTGCCTGTGTTCTCCTTTAGGATTTTGATGGACTCCTGTCTCACGTTTAGGTCTTTCAACCATTTGGAGTCTAATTTTGGTTGTGGTGTAAGGAAATGGTCCACTTTCATTCTTCTGAACGTGGCTGTCGAATTTTCCCAACACCATTTGTTGAAGAGACTGTGTTTTTGCCATTGGACATTCTTTCCTGCTTTGTCAAAGATTAGTTGACCATAGGTTTGAGGGTCCATTTCTGGGCTCTCGATTCTGTTCCATTGATCTATGTGGCTGTTTTTGTGCCAGTACCATACTGTCTTGATGATGACAGCTTTGTAATAGAGCTGGAAGTCCGGAATTGTGATGCCACCAGCTTTGCTTTTCTTTTTCAACATTCCTCTGGCTATTCAGGGTCTCTTCTGGTTCCATAGAAATTTTAGGATTATTTGTTCCATTTCTTTGAAAAAAGAGGATGGTATTTTGATGGAGATTGCACTGAATGTGTAGATTGCTCTAGGTAACATTGACATCTTCACAGTATTTGTTCTTCCAATCCATGAGCATGGAACGTTTTTCCATTTCTTTGTGTCTTCCTCAATTTCTTTCCTGAGTATTTTATACTTTTCTGAGTACAGATCCTTTGCCTCTTTGGTTAGATTTATTCCTAGGTATCTTATGGTTTTGGGTGCAATTGTAAATGGGATCGACTCCTTAATTTCTCTCTCTTCTGTCTTGTTGTTGGTGTATAGGAATGCCACTGATTTCTGTGCGTTGATTTTATATCCTGCTACTTTACTGAATTCCTGTATGAGTTCTAGCAGTTTTGGGGTGGAGTCTTTTGGGTTTTCCACATACAGTATCATATCATCTGCGAAGAGGGAGAGTTTGTCTTCTTCTTTACCGATTTGGATACCTTTGATTTCTTTTTGTTGTCTGATTGTTGTGGCAATCAGGACTTCTAATACTATGTTGAATAGCAGTGGTGATAGTGGACATCCCTGCCGTGTTCCTGACCTTAGGGGGAAAGCTTTCAGTTTTTCCCCATTGAGAATGATATTAGCTGTAGGTTTTTCATAGATGACTTTTACGATATTGAGGCATGTACCCTCTATCCCTATACTCTGAAGAGTTTTGATCAAGAAAGGATGCTGTACTTTGTCAAATGCTTTTTTTGCATATGTTGAGAGGATCATATGTTCCTTGTTCTTTCTTCTGTTAATGTATTGTATCACATTGATTGATTTGCAGAAGTTGAACCAAACTTGCAGCCCAGGGATAAATCCCATTTGGTCATGGTGAATAATCCTTTTAATGTACTGTTGGATCCTGTCGAATAGTATTTTGGTGAGAATTTTGGCATCCATGTTCATCAAGGATATTGGTCTGTAATTCTCCTTTTTGATGGGGTCTTTGTCTGGTTTTGGGATCAAGGTAATGGTGGCCTCCTAAAATGAGTTTGGAAGTTTTCCTTCCATTTCTATTTTTTAGAACAGTTTCAGGAGAATAGGTATTAATAGTTTTTTAAATGTTTGGTAGAATTCCCCTGGGAAGCCATCTGGCCTTGGGCTTTTGTTTGTTGGGAGATTTTTGATGACTGCTTCAATTTCCTTAGTGGTTATAGGACTTTCAGGTTTTCTATTTCTTCCTGGTTCAATTCTGGTAGTTGATACATCTCTAGGAATGCATTCATTTCTTCCAGGTTATCTAATTTGCTGGCATAGAGTTGCTCATAATATGTTCTTATAATTGTTTGTATTTCTTTGGTGTTGGTTGTGATCTCTCCTCTTCTATTCATGATTTTGTTGATTTGGGTCCTTTCTCTTTTCTTTTTGATAAGTCTGGCCAGGGGTTTATCCATCTTGTTAATTCTTTCAAAGAACCAGCTCCTTGTTTCGTTGATCTGTTCTACTGTTCTTTTGGATTCTATTTCATTGATTTCTGCTCTGATCTTTATGATTTCTCTTCTCTTGCTGGGTTTAGGCTTTATTTGCTGTTTTTTTCTCCAGCTCCTTTAGGTGTAGGGTTAGGTTGTGTATTTGAGACCTTTCTTGTTTCTTGAGAAAGGCTTGTATTGCTATATACTTTCCTCTCAGGACTGCCTTTGCTGTATCCCAAAGATTTTGAACAGTTTTGTTTTAATTTTCATTGGTTTCCATGAATTTTTTTAATTCTTCTTTAATTTCCTGGTTGACCCATTCATTCTTTAGTAGGATGCTCTTTAGCCTCTATGTGTTTAAGTTCTTTCTGACTTTCCTCTTGTGATTGAGTTCTAGTTTCAAAGCATTGTGGTCTGAAAATATGCATGGAATAATCCCAATGTTTTGGTACTGGTGGAGACCTGATTTGTGACCTAGGATGTGATCAATTCTGGAGAATGTTCCATGGACACTGGAGAAGAATGTGTATTCTGTTGCTTTGGGATGGAATGTTCTGAATATGTCTGTGAAGTCCATTTGGTCCAGTGTGTCATTTAACATCTTTATTTCCTCGTTGATCTTTTGCTTAGGTTGTCTGTCCATTTCAGTCACGGGGGGTATTAACGTCCCTCACTATTATTGTATTGTTGTCAATGTGTTTCTTTGCTTTTGTTATTAATTTCCTTATATAATTGGCTGCTCCCATGTTAGGGGAATACATATTTACAATTGTTAGATCTTCTTGTTGGATAGACCCTTTAAGTAGGATATAGTATCCTTCCTCATCTTTTATTACAGTCTTTGTTTTAAAATCTAATTTGTCTGATATAAGGATTACCACCCCAGCTTTCTTTTGGTGTCCATTAGCATGGTAAATTGTTCTCCACCCCCTCACTTTCAATGTGGGGGTGTCTTTGGTTCTAAAATGAGTGTCTTGCAGACAGCATATCAATGGGTCTTGTTTTTTAATCCAATCTGATAGCCTGTGTCTTTTGATTGGGGCATTGAGCCCATTTACATTCAGGGTAACTATTGAAAGGTATGAATTTAGTGCCATTGTATTGCCTGTAAGGTGACTGTGACTGTATATTGTCTGTGTTCCTTCTGGCCTATGCTGCTTTTAGGCTCTCACTTTGCTTAGAGGACCTCTTTCAATATTTCTTGGAGGGCTGGTTTCATGTTTGCAAATTCCTTTAGTTTTTGTTTGTCCTGGAAGCTTTTTACCTCTCCTTCTATTTTCAATGACAGCCTAGCTGCATATAGTATTCTTGGCTGCATATTTTTCTCGTTTAGTGCTCTGCAGATATCATGCCAGTCCTTTCTGGTCTGCCAGGTCTCTGTGGATAGGTCTGTTGCCAATCTAATGTTTCTACCAATATAGGTTATATATCTCTTCTCCCGAGCTGCTTTTAAGATTTTGTTTTTCACTGAGATCATAAGTTTTACTATTAGATGTTGGTGTGCTGACCAATTTTTATTGATTTTGAGAGGGGTTCTCTGTGCCTCCTGGATTTTGATGCCTGTTTCCTTCCTCACATTAGGGAAGTTCTCTGCTATTATTTGCTCCAATATACCTTTTGCCCCTCTCTCTCTTTTTTCTTCTTCTGGGATCCCAATTATTCTAATGTTGTTTTGTCTTATCGTAGCACTTGTTTCTCAAATTCTGCCTTTTTGATCCAGTAGCTGTTTATATCTCTTTTTCTCATTTTCTTTATTTTCCAAAATTTGGTCTTCTGTTTCGCTAATTCTCTCTTCTGCCTCATTTATCCTAGCAGTTAGTGCCCCCATTTTTTATTGCACCTCATTAATAGCCTTTTTGATTTCGACTTGGTTAGATTTTAGTTCTTTTATTTCTCCAGAAAGGGTTTCTCTAATAACCTCCATGTTTTTTTCAAGCCCAGCTAGTATCTTTAAAATCATGATTCTAAACTCTAGTTCCAACATTGCACTAATGTCCGTATTGAGTATGTCCCTGGCAGACAGTACTACCTCTTGTTCTTTTTTTTTGAGGTGATTTTTTTCATCTTGTCATTTTGTTCAGAGGAGAATAGATGAATGAGAGAACAAAATGTTAACAGGTTAACAACGTCCCCAGAAAATATACTCTATAGAAATCAGAAAAGACCTGAAACCAGGGGAAAAGAAAGGGAAAGAAAGAAAAAAGAAAAAGATAAAAACAAACAAAAACAGAACAAAACAAATAACAGAATATGATCAAATATGATTAGGCTGGTGCATAGATCAGCGCCACACACAAATTTGGGGTATATTTTGGTCTGTTAGAAGAAAGTGCCTCCTAAAATTTTAAAGAAAGAAAGACTTATATATTGTCAAAATAAGGGTTGATATGATGAAAGGATGGAATAAGACTGTAAAGATGAAAATTATAAAAAATTTTAAAAAAGGAATTGATCAGAAGGTGTTTGAAAAAATAAAGAAGAGGATTAAAAAAAGAAAGAAAGAATGAAAAGGGGAGAGAATGTGATCGGGCACGAGACTGGAAAAAAGCCATACACTAGAGTTTTGGGGTATATGTTGATCTGTTAGAAGAAACTGTATCTCAAAATTTTAAAGAGAGAACAACTTATATATATATGGCAAAAATAAACATAACTACTATGAAGGGATAGAATATGACTCTAAAATTGAAAAATAAAAATGTTTTCTAAAAAAAGGGATTGATAAGATGTTGGTTGGAAAAGGAAAAAAGAAAAATTCAAAAAAAAAACAGTTAAAAAATTGAACTTTGAAAGACTAATGAATCATGGTAAAAAAGCCATGAATTCTATGCGCAGTATTCCCCTAGCGCTGGAGTTCTCCCGTTCTCCTTGATCAGTAAACTTGGTCTTGGCTGGCTGTTCGTGCTGATCTTTTGGGGGAGGGGCCTGTTGCTCTGGTTCCCAAATGTCTTTGCCGGAGGTGGAATTGCCCCGCCCTTGCCGGTTCCAGGCTAAGTAATCAGCTCTGGTTTGCTCTTGGGAGTTTTGTTCCCTACAAGCTTTCTGTACAGCGTTCGAGGCGAGAGTGAAGATGGCCGCCTCCCAATCTCTGCCCCAGAGGAGCCGAGAACTCGGGGCCCGCTCCTCAGTGCGCCCCCAGAGAAAAGCAGTCACTCCCGTCTCCCTGGTCTCCAGCCTCACTCCGTGCTCACCCGGCCTGTGACCAAGCGTTCCTATCTCTGGCACCCGAACCCGTGTGGAGTCTCCAAACCCAGCAGATCCCTGCGGTGCGCTCCCGCGCCGCTCCTCCCAGGGGAGGGAGGGGAGTCTCCCCGGATCTGCCGCTTGTTGGGTCCCTGCTGGAGGCGCAGTGACCCGACTGTCACTGATCACAGTTTATGGCAGCCCTGAGCTGAGAGCCCGTGCCTCAGCTCCATCTCTATTGGAGCGGCTTCCCCGCTCCGACACGTGGAAGCTCTGCTGCACTCAGGCACCCCCAATCTTTCTGTGACACTGAGGGTCCTGAGACCACACTGTCCCGCGAGGGTTCCACCCCCTGCTTAGGCACTGGAGTGACATCCCTCAGCGGAGCCGACTTCTAAAAGGTCCAATATTAGGCTCCGCGGCTCTATCACTTGCCAGAAGCGGCCGACGGAGGCCCCCTCCCCCGCCGTCTATCCTCCTGAATATCGCCTCGGATTCACTTCTCCGCACGTCCTACCTTCCAGAAAGTGGTTGCTTTTCTGTTCAGAGAGTTGTTGCTATTCTTTTCTTCGATCTCCTGTTGAGTTCGTAGGTGTTCAGAATGGTTTGGTCCTTATCCAGGTGAATTCCTGAGACCAGACGAAATCCAGGTCTCCTACTCCTCCACCATCTTACTCCTCAAATTTGCATTTTTAAATATCACCCTGGCTGCTATTCCTGCTTGGTGTTCTCTAATCAAATGACATTTGAATTCTACAATGCTGAGGTTGGAAACTGACATCCCCGTTGTTCCTAAGATTTTGTTTATTAAGCAACCCTTGATTTTCTTCCCAATTACCTTGCACACAAATCCAATCCAATAAAGCTGGGTGATTCACTTGAATTGTTATTTGACAGAATAATCTATTCAGGTAATAACTTTGTTGTTATTGTTTTATTTGTTTTTGTTTTGTTTGACTATGAACATTCAATAGCTATCTGAAAGTATTTTCTCACCCCACCTATCCCTATACCCGACTACCAAACTAGGAGACCATGGAAGGCAATCTAAATTTGGAGCCCTTAAAATCTAGGGTTAAGCAGCATGAAAGCTAATCTCAATAGGAAATGAGCTGAGAAGGATACAGAACTGGAGACAAAAGGATGGGGTAACAAAGGGGAAGTTTGAGACTACCAAGGGCAAATTTTGCCAACTTGGCACAAAATAAAAGCTTTTTTATTCTAAATTTATTGACTCATAAGCTTGGAATTGCCATTTCCTACCTTTCTGTTTTTTGGCAAATTATAGGCCATATCTGAGTCCTTACTTCCTGGGAATGAAATAGGGATAGTATTTCCCACTTCATAGAGTCATCTTCATAGCATGAAATGGGATTACAATGTGCAAAACATCTAGTGATTGCTGGCATTTGGTAGGCACGAATAAGTGGCAAATCTTATTATTATTATCTTTATTACCAATTTTCTCAGGAGTGGTTGTAGCAAGTAATGTTGTGACTCAGTACTCTTCAATCATTTCTCTATTAGTCATTGTTATTACATAACAAGCAACTACAAAATCTCCTTGGCATACAACCATCTGTATTTATTTCTTGCTCACAAATGCAGGCTGGCTAGTGTTTCTGCTACATACTTTGGTAGCTAGGATGGTTGTGATTTATAATCCGGTTGGTTACCATAGCTCTGCTCCAGGGATTTCTTGTCCTACCCACAGAGCCGGGGGCCAGCTGGGCATGTTCTTCTCATGGCAATGTAGGAAAGAGAAAAGAGAGCATGCCCAGCCATGCAAATGTATTTCAAATATCTATTTGCGGTATGACTACTAACATACTATTGGCTAAAGCAAGCAATATGGGCTAAAAACACGAGACAGGGCTCTGCCTTTTGTGGGAAGGACTGAAAAGTTATATGGCAAAGCATATCAATGGGGATGGAGAGGTAGAGGAATTTGAGCCAATAACTTAAACTTCACCAATATCCTAGGCTCAAAAGAAGGCAGATGGTGATAAAAGGTCAATCCCTGCTCCTTACACCCACACTTTAGAAGCAAAGTGGAATCCAATATTTGGATAAAATCAAGTGAGCAATATACATGTTTTTTTTTTTTTAATTAAAATTATCGAAACACTGCAGTATGTAGAAGCAAGATTTGGTGCAATGAGAAAAACCCATGGGAATACTTCTGTTGTTAGGATTATTTTTGTGGGATATTAAAGAAAACATAAACCAGTAAGGTATTTTATTTTATTACTTACCGAGTTCTTTGTGCAATAAAGATTTATTGAAACCTACTATGTGCCAGGCAGCATGTTGTATCAATAACCAATTATGTGTTAGCAGGAGGTTGCAATGAAAAATGAAGATTTCACTGAAGTAGGGAAATTAAGATATGCAGAGATAATAATACAAAGTGGAAACTGAAAAATCACATCAGAAAGGTACTAGGGGATGGAATAATTGCTTCCAACAGAGAACATACATACATATTAAAGAAACAAGTTATAATATGAATGTTGATAGAAAAATCAATAAAACATGAAAAAGACTCCGATGGAATTTATTTGACTTTGTGTCAAAATCTGATGTTGCAACATAATTTCTTGATAAATGTTTTTAAGGAATCAGTTCAGATTAGGACTTCAGCTTCATAAATAAAGACCGAATCTGGCCTGTGAGAGATGAATTCCTTTTAATGCAATGCTGGAAAGGAAAAAGAATCAGACCAGGACTCACATGGTTGCCAATGAGAGAAGATTTGCATAAGTCATCTGATTCAGTATAGCTATTATCTCTAAGTCATTATTTCCTGCCTGCCAGTAATAATTTTATTTGGTTGGATAATCACACACAAACCCATGTTTTAGATGAATATTTTTCATTTTGCCTAATGAGGAACTGGAGAGGAAATACATTTTTGTCCAATGAAAAACACTTAGAAAAACATTATAACTTTGTTTTTATAAAGTTAATCTCAGTAAAATAGACAGAAAATTGTGTATTTGATTTAGCGTTATTTCGCCATTAGAAATTAACCAAACCATGACAGATTAGGTTTCCTGTGAAGAATTATTTGCCATTTTCTATGAACTTGTTAAGTTTTTGTTATTCTGATGTACAGACGCATGCATGGTAAATTTTTAGCTAGAAGGTAAAATACTGAAGCTGTGAACACTTTTTTTTTTTTAGTTCTGTCCAAAAAAATTTTTGCTTTAAAAAAATGAATAAAACTTCCTGAGTTTAATTTAAGCAGGTACAATGATAACTAATGATACTTTCTATAAAGAGAAGGATGGTTCTTAACTTTCTAAACACAATAGTATAGTTAAATGATATGAACCTCTTGAAAAAAAAGTATGAAAATAATTACATTGGAGATTTAAATATAATTCTGATACTCCTGAGTATGTTCCTTCAAATTTAAACATTTCAATTTCCTTGGTGAATAACATTTATGAATTCAAAAACAGATTTATATAAATCAAATTTCATTTTCCCAGTGACCTATATAATCATTTTAGAGTTATTTTAGCTTAATTAGAAATTACCTATCATTAGCTGGGGTTCTGAACATTGTCGTTGAAAATATTTCTACCCTGTAATTCTGCTATTCATTGGCAATGTTTAGTTAAGCTGTTCTAGGCAAAAATGTAAACTGAAATCATGAACACTTTTAAACATGCAAGTATCTTCTTGGCAATTCAGAACTAATTGACATTATCTGCTAGCCTAAAACATTGGGATAAATCATTACCTTCAGTAGTCACTAATCACCATGTAGTCACATTTAGTAATGTCTTTTATTCTTATTTTAAAATGTTATTTTCACTCTCAATACTTGTATTGGTCCTGGTTCTCAGTTGCAACCAATAGAAGGTGGCTGTGCCTGAAATAAGCTGAAGAGTAATTTATTAAAAAGTCTTGGGGTAGCTCACAGAAATATTAGGAAGGCTAGAGAACTATGTTTAAGGTTGAGTGGCCATAAGCAACCCTCCAGATCACACTTCAATTCATATTTGAAGAGAAAAAAACAAACAAACAAAACTGCTGTTCCCTCCGAGAGAGAGAGAGAGAGAGAGAGAAGAAGAAGAAGGAGGAGGAGGGGGAATATAGGAGGAAAAGAGAGGACAAAGAAGGAGGGGGCAAGGGGGAACAGGAGATCTTCTCGGTCTTTCTTTCTTCTTGGTCAACACCTTCCTTGTCAAAACTATGTCTGTGACCTAGCTACAAGGCAGGCTGAGAAAAGAGGTACAAAGCATTCCCAACTCTTACCGTCTTACCGAACTTTTCTTCCCACCAAGCTTCAAAAGTTCTAGAATTTCTCATACATAGAAGAGAATTCAATTTCTGGGAGGTCAAAAAGAACACCACTTGCATCCTGCAGCTCTATACTATTATTTCATAAACATGGAATGTTACATGAGTTTATAACAATGTAATAATGTAACAAAACAAACAGAAACAAATAAATAGAACAGGTAGGGAAATGCTATACCTTATATCCCACCTTTAAGATTTGTAATGCACATGAGCATAAAAATACCCTAAAATTTTCACAATGAATAAAATTTGAAATAAAATGAAACCCAGAATTTTCTAAACTTACTTGACTTTAGAATGATTATTTTTTATGACACTGTTTTTTAGACACTGTTAGGTGTATATCTAACATCTATTTCCACCCCCATTATCCTTCTTCCTAATCTTAATTTTGTCCAGTTGTCCACCATTTTCCTCTTGACCTTGTCCAGGAAAGGCCAACTTCATTCCAGGCCTGGGAATATGTCCTGCTTGACAGATAATCATGAACATGTGATACATTTCCATCTAAAGAGATGTCAGTGGAAGTTGGCTAGGGTTTCCGGGAAATTTTCTTTAATCTTACAAATAATTATAAATAAAACTAGACTTTTTATTCCCATAGACTTTGTCACATTAGATGCAATTCATTTAATTAGTTTAGCCATCTTGCAACCACAAAGGGGGCCAGCCTGAAGACAAAATTTATGCAAAAAGGAAGGCAGACATGAGAACACCAAAGTACTGCTATCATCTGTATCATAGGACACCTAGAATCATTTCTCATTATGTGAAATGATATAGTTTATTTTTTTTAAGCTTTTGAAAAACATCTCAAATGAAATATGTTGACCATCTTGAATACATTCCTTTGGGATATCCTTTGGAAGCTATGAATACATAAACTTCTGAGTTCTAAACCTTGTTCTGGATACTAATTTCCTTGAATTTTTTCCGCTATTATCAAAAACATATTCCCCTTCCTGCATCATACTTGACAGCCTGCATTTTATTTGAATGTATAGTTATAGCTGATTAATCAGGCAAATAAAACCATTTTCGAGGGCGCCTGGGTGGCTCAGATGGTTAAGCGTCTGCCTTCGGCTCAGGTCATGATCCCAGGATCCTGGGATCGAGTCCCGCATCGGGCTCCCTGCTAGGTGGGGAGCCTGCTTCTCCCTCTGCCTCTGCCTCTCTCTCTCTCTCTCTCTGACTCTCATGAATAAATAAAACATTAAAAAAAAAACATTTTTGAAATCTACCATGTTTGTTTCTTGCACAAACGTGGATAAGACATCAAATATTGTACACCATTCCTTCACCTAAGAAACACAGAGTCCTAGCATTAAACCTAGCATGGAAGAGATAATATTGTTTAAATCATGAAGCAGTGTGGAATTACGCTGTTTGAGCATTCTTTGGGGGAGGGGAGACTGAAGTAACAAACTCATGACTTACGTGTGGAAGGAGAAATTCACACACATTATCCAGCACTTTACTTGCATGTTGTAGGTGCTCTCTCAGAATGGGTTACCTTTCCTTAATTCTAATGTTATATATAGTCAACTCTTACACCAGCCCAATAATGGTTTGAGAACTAATTGTAATTTACAAAAAAAAAGAAAGAAAGAAAAAAGAAAAAGAAAAGTTGGTGTATTTATAAAAACAAGTATTTAAAGGATTAAGAATCAAAAGTATCAATTGTTTGCCACAACATAGTAATCACCAGATACGGTGTGTGTTGTAACACGAGAGCATCAGTCTGGCTCACGATTCCTACACACAGCCTGCCAGAAAAAAAATGTCCTTGCCTCTGCCAGCAACTTCTCCTGTGGATGCCATCGCCGGAAGCTTAGTATGCGTGAGGGAACTCTGCGTAGCTTGAAATCCAACACAGTAGTTAGGGCTGTGAGGGTGGAGAAATGAGCCAAGGAGGAAAGTGCAGGACGAGGAACAAGCAGGTATCAGAGACTGACTGCCTCCATCTCCAACACACCATCGGCAACCCAAACTTCCTTCTAACATCCATGAAAGATAGACAGAAGGGAAGGAAGGAGACAAGAGAGGGAGGGAGAGAGAGAGAGAGAACTCAGCCATTTTCAACTAACAGGTTACTGTTGTATTGATTGTTCTCAAAATTCTGGATTTCTTTTTTTTTTCCTTTTCTCAAATATTTCTGATTTTTGGATGCAAGTAATTCAATCTTATATCCATTCAGTATTATTTTTAAAGATAGTCTATGAATCTATCTGTACTTTCCTTCACTTCCCCTCACTCCAGATGAGAGTCAACTGTGCTCCAAATACAACTTCTATTAATTCATATTTCCTTGTTGTTCCCCCAAAGTTTTCACCACAGAACTTAATCCTAGTTCCATAGTCATTGTAGAGACATACAATATTATGTAAGCATATCTAGGTATTATCCATGATTAGTCATTCAACCAATTTATATTGAGATTTTAATCTGTGAGATGTTGAAACTTGAGCGACATTTTCTCTATGTTGTTCTCTGTCATTTCATCCTTTCATTCCTTCACCCATCTGCCCCTTCACTGAAGGAATATTTATTTAAAGAGAATTAAGAATGCTTTCTTCTGTTTCAAGTTTGGAACTTTCTATGAGAAACTCGAGTGAATGTATTTGACAATGGTATGGATCTCCTCATTCTAAGCTAATGCTCAGAACCCCCCCTGTCACATCCCTCAGAATTCCAGATATTATGCATACAGGTCATTTGAGAAGTGAATGGGCTGGGATGCTGCCAACCTGAATAGTCACTCGGGATTTAATTTATCTTGGAGATAGAGCCTTTATTGAATCCATAGGAGATGTAGTAGGCTGAGAGTGGTGCTAGCAGTTCTCAGCACTCACCTCCTGCTCAAGCTCTCTTCCGAGTCCAACAACCAAATGATGAAGGACTTGGGCTGCTTTCCAAGATGGTCCCTAGTGATCCCCAACTCTAGGTGTTAATGCCTCTGCTTGGCTGTGAGGTGGACTTAGTGCTTTGCTGCCAATGAATAGAACACAGCAAAAGTGACAAGATGTTTATCATCACTCTACTGTGTATTAGAGCTCTCTGACTTATCTACCAAGTATACTGCAATATAAATGTATCAAATCAATATGAACTTGTACCCCTTAAACTTATATAATATTCAACTATATCTCAATATTAAAAAGGGCAGACAAGATGTTAGTTCTTAGATTAGATTACAAAAGACTGACTTCTGATTTGCTTACCCTCTTGAGATCTCCCATTGGCTCACTTTTATGGAACCCAGCTACCATGCTGTGAGCTGCCCCATGGAGGGCCCCATGTGGTAAGGAACTTAAAGCCAACAACATGCTGGGAATTAAATCTGCCAACAACCACATGAGTGAACCTACAGATGGATTCACCTCAGCTGAGCTTAAAAAACACTGCAGCTCTGCTCAACATCTTGATTGCAACCTTGTAAGAGACCACGCGCCAGAAGATCCAGTTAAGCTGCACCTGGATTCCTGACCCATAGAGATTG
Organism: Eumetopias jubatus; assembly: GCF_037043125.1. Taxonomy (NCBI): domain Eukaryota; kingdom Metazoa; phylum Chordata; class Mammalia; order Carnivora; family Otariidae; genus Eumetopias; species Eumetopias jubatus. The sequence continues at coordinate 170,272,156 of NW_028274807.1, forward strand.
GGAAATGGTATACACGTGTTGTTTTAAGCCATGAAATTTGGGGATAATTGCTATGCAAAAACATACAACTGACACATATAAACTAATAACTAAAATTCATTCTCAAAACAGAATATATAGTATATACTATATTATGTAGTATATATTAATTACATAAATAAGTACATAGAAATATATAATATAAAGTTGTGTACACTTAGCTGACCACTTTATTTATTTATTTATTTATTGACTTATTGACATTTATTTTTGATGTATCTTTCCTATTTAGACTGAGGGAATGAGGGATCTTTGGAGCCATGATACAGAGTGCCTGGCACATAGTAGGTACTCAAAATATTTTAAAAGATGGGTTCTCTTTTCTTCTGAACCTTGGAACCTCATTAAATAGATAAAATATAGCCTCAAAGATTTGGCTGAATTTACAACTAACTTGTCTGGAGTGCTGTCAGCTTCAAGAGTGTTGGAGGAGGTAATCGAGAGGATGTGACTGATGGTTGACCCACCAGCTGGACCTGGACAGTTAGAGGCTCTGCATCCCCTCCTCTGTCCTTGGACTATATGCTCTGCCTACTGTCCCCACAGTGGGAGCTGTTCCAAGGACATAGCTTTGAGAGAGTAAGGCACTGTTGAGGTCACTGGACTAATGTGGTTCCTTGAGGAACTGCGCACAGCACGCTGAAGGCAAAGAAAGAAAACAAAGTGGCATTTTGGCCCCTGGAGCCCAACCGGAGGCTGTAGCTATTGTTAGAAGGTTGGAAGTAGGGCTGAGGGTAGAGAAGGATGTATAGGTTTCCACTACTCTGCTGGCTTCAAGGCTGGCAGATAAGGTGGAAGAGCGGGACGGTAAATTGGAAACTTTAGCATGCTGTTTTACAAAGCTAGGGGCGCCCAAACTGCAGTGGATTAAAATCCCAGCACCGTGACAAAACCTGATGGGGACACTAAGAGGTGAACTCCCTGGGAAAGTGAGGAGAGTAAAGGGGAGGATGTTGTGATGATTGACAGTGAAATGGACAAAAGGCCCCATGCTGTGCCCTGTGACCCCTACCACAAAGAAAAGGAGAACCACAGCAATAACAACAATAGCCAACAGGGCAGCCCCCAGGTCAGGAAACCATCATGATGAGAGAATATTCTCTCATGAGCTTATTGATACAGCTGCCAAGTTCCGCAAAAGGCCAGGGAAAGCATCCAGGCAAGGTTAGCGCAGCTATGAGATACAGGGCTGATGGCATTTCTCTGGCCTGGCATGAGGCAGAGAAAATGAGCAACATCCACACACCCTGCCCTCTGGCAGCACCTGCATGGTGCTCGGGGCGCTCAAGGTACTCACTCCCTTAGAGATTGGATTATCCATCCCGCAAGAAGGCTTGGCTCAATAAGGAGGATCTCTCTGGGCATGTGGAGCCCTGGAAATCTATAGCAGAGGTTCAACAAATTCTTAGGGAGTTGGGAATGACACAGACAATCTACGCCCCTTTCACTGAAAGCCTCATTCATTGTAGGAATTAAATTGAAAATTCTCCAGGCAACCCCTGGTACCTGGTATGGAATGGTGATATCCATATTGAATATAGCTGTGGAACAAGATTTTTGGGATCCTGGACAAATCATTGCTGATGTGTGGGAAACTGACAAATCCTGGGGATGGGGATGGGCTATGGGAAAGACCCAAGATAGAGAGGGAGCTTGGAAAACTAAAAAGCTACTTACAATCAGCTATAGAAGATCCAGTAAAAATAACATGAAAGCAAATGTGGTTTGACTTCATTGCTACAGGGGCTCCACCTGAACAGACTGACGACCCAACACTATCTTGGTTGGCCTGTGGCAAGCCTTAACACCTGAACAACAAATGGTTCAGAACTATTCCATCTTCCCCTACCAGCCCTGATGCCCCACATGCTCCAGCAGAAGCCTCAGGGATACAGTCTTATTTGGGGACGGGGGGTGGCTTCCATGCCTCGGCCATATGATGCAGGCCAAGATTGCCTCCAGGTGAGAGAGTTTTTGGAGGCAATCACTGGCCTTACATTGAGCTTGCTATTCACTGGTTCTCCAGAAATAAACCAAAGGTGACAGTTCCAGTGGTTACTGGAGCGAAATGGACTCTAATTGATGGGAACCCTCAGAAGTTTTCTGGCCCCCTTGGTACCATCCATTGGTTATGGAGGTCAAATGGTTGTATTCAGAAAGTCCTTTTGACATTGCAAATTGGGCACCCCCCCAAATTATTTTTTTTTTTAACTGAAGTATAGTTTCAGGTGTACAACAGAGTGAGGCTTTTATCTCTCCAATACCAGAAAACGTACTGGGCACTGATACCCTACAGGATCAAACTCTGCAAACATCTATTGGGAAATTGTGCCTCCAGATTAGACTAATCAAGCCAGTGCTGAATGGAAACACCAACTGGGAACCGGTAAAAGCCTGACACCCCTGCGAAGAGTGGTAACTGTCAATATAAATTGCCTGGGGGTGGGGCATAAATAGGTAGGAGAAACTATCCAAGATATTGTATGCCTTGCCCCTAGTGCTTTGAACAGCCTGGTATGGCTTGTAACAAAGCCAATGGCTCATGGTGGATGACCTTGGACTACGGAGAATTGAACAAGGCAGTGCCCCCCACCCATGTGGCCCAGCCAAACATTGCCACCATCTTAGATACCTTAGTTGTGGTCCTATGAATATACCATGCTGTGGCTGGACTTAGCAAATAGCTTTTTCAATATATTTTTGGCCATTGAGTCACAGGATCTATTTGCCTTCACATGGAGGGAAACAATGAACCTTTCAAATGCTTCCTCAAGGTTACCAGCACAGCCCCACCATATATCATGGGATGATAGACCAAGACCTGTTCTGTTCTCTTTTCCCACATTAGTAAAATGGCCAATTACATTGATGACATAATGTTAACAAATGAAGACTTGTCTCTGCTGCAGGGCTATTTGCAGGCTTTGCTAGAATGTCTGTGAGAGAGAGGATGGACAGTGAACCCACAGAATATTCCAGGCCCAGGCACTGCTATGAAGTTTTGGGGAGTCATTTGATTGGTGAGATGTGCAGTATCCCAGAAGTTGTGATTGATAAGGTGCAAGCCCATCCAACTCATAAGAACATAAAAGAGGTGAAGACTTTGTAGGGATTTGGGGATTTTGGAGCACTTTTATTCTGTACCGGGCACAGTGACTCTGTCCCTTAGACCATCTGGTAAAGAGAGGACACATGTGGACTGGGAATCAAAGCAGCAAGCTGACTTTGAGAAAGCAGAATGACTAGTGAAGAAGATTAAAGCTGTGGGCATCTCCCAAGCAGGGCTATCATTTCAGTTGGATATGTCTGTGATGTATGGGTTGGACACTGTGGCAGAGACAAGATGCCATCCCAAGGCTAACAAAGTGACATTATCTTTGCCATGGAAAGCCAGTGCTCAGAAGCAGTGGTAGAGGATGTGTGAAAAAAAGACAGGTGGGGGTGACAACATAGTTTTCCAAGTAATCAGAGTCCTCAAGCAGCATGCTTCCGTTATCAGTCCCCATGAAGTTTTGGCAAAGCACAGAATAAAAATGGTAATTTCTTGAAAGTGTATGATGAATTAATGTCAGCCTTTGTGAATTAAGGTAGCCTGCATCGAAGCCAAAGTCTATGCCACATGGACTTTGGTGTAGATTAGTAAAGAATAAAGACTTGATTATGGTTCCTGTTTTCTTGCAACCACCACTCACATTTCTTAATGCAAATTTGCTCCTCATATTATTCCTGGTAGTTGATTTGAATTTACCATTAATAAACCTGACAGTCAGATATAATAATAACATATTGCTTGAAAGTGTTCTTTGTATTCAGACATTTATTTATTTTTGGGGGGGAGGGGGTGAGTATAAAACTGAGAAAGACCCTTCTAGATACCACTTTCTATATCTGAGGAAAGATGAGAGGTATTTTTGTAGTTGTTAGATTAAACACTTCCAATGTCTATTATTTTTAAGTGTAATAAACACATGGAAAGCAATCTCTAGTTTTAAAAATGTTCTTTAATTTAGTATTTTTTTATTCACCAAATACCTATTGGGTACTTATTGTGCCCTATGTCCATTTTTTAGGTTATGAGGACAGTTAGAAATAATATAAATGTTCTTCAAGCTTACATTCTAATGAGTAGAAAGAGGTAATAAATAAGTACATACTAATCAATATTAATATAAACTAATCAATAATAATGCAGTTTCAGACAGTGAAAGTGCTATTAAAAATCAGCCCAATAAAACAAATCATCCCAACTTGACTTTTTATTTCTTCCCAGGAAATGTGCCTTCTAAATGTAAACTGTAAATTTTAAAAGGCTGCTTAATTTCCACATACAGTCCAAATAAGTGGTGATATATTTTCATTGGGATATTTTAAATGGGGCAACTTGGCATAATTAACTATTAGCTAGTAGGTAGCCTAGGATAGTTTCCTCATGATCAGTGTCATGGTTTGAAAACATCCTGGAATGACTTCATTGGCATAAAGAGTGCTACAAAAATCATTCAGCTCTCAAACTAGCAAATGTGAAATGTTTGGCTGTGGAGAATATGGATTGTAGCTCACACAGGTGGGGAGGTCTAAATCTAGAAGGTCTCAACAAGCATTGCATATTTGAAAAACAGTAATACCAAATAAACCACACCCTTACTGAAACTTTCCCCGATGACATTAGCCCGTTTTAATATGATTAATTTCTGACTTTTTGAGTGTCTTTACCATCTCAGCGACACAATTAAGAAAAAGTTGAAGTGTATTGGCATAGCACATATAGTATTTTGTAATTTTTGTTTCTGCTGCGTGTATGTGTTTCCCACAAGCCTGAAGTCCCTCACAGCGTATATGGCTTTGAATAATAAGTATTAATTAGGTCATTAGCAGCTGCTACAGTTAATATGGTTGGTGGATACATGCAATATCAAGGTACATGATCAAGTGAAAAGGTTCAGAGAAAAGAGTTTCAACAATGTATGAGTTGTTGCATAAAATCTAACTTGGTCAATTTGTCATGATGGTAGGTGGGGAAAAGGCTGTAGCTCTCTAAACCAAGTCACTGTGCATGTGGGGGGAGATGGGTGAGATTATAAGGGACCACAGCAAAAACAAACAAAAACCCCAAACTGATACTAAGACAGGTAGGAAATGGGAAGAGAACCAGAAGTAGAGGGCAGAAGGAAGCAGAGCAGGCATGCAGTGGGTCCTGAGGACCAAGAACTAGGCTGCCCCTGGGTGGGGGGGTCGTCTCCATCACAGACACCGGAGGCAGTTTCAGTAGCATCCTCTGCAGCCAAATGAGTGAGGCAGGATGGTGGCCGAAACCAGACTGCCTGGACTAGAACAGGCTCTGTCACTTACTAGCACTGCAAGCTAAATTGCTTGAGCAAGTTAATTAACTTCTGCATGCTTCAATAACTCCAGGTTAAAAAAGAAAGTGATGTTGATTATAATAGTATATATTTCATAGGGCTATGGTATGGGTTAAACAATATAGTTTGTGCAAAGCTCTTAGAACTGAACCTGGCACATAGGGATATACTATTACATCAAGGGAGACTGGGTGAGGTCTAAGAAGCCTGGAAATTGGTTTTAATAATGGTAGATGGGGGCACTGAAGTTAAATCTGTAATCTAGCATTCTGTGGTCAGGATGGTGCTTGATCTTCTCAGAATGGACATAATTTCTAGCTCAAGGAAACAAAGGAGCAATCTAGCACTGTAACAATAATATCAGGAATATTTTAGATGATATAGAATTTTTGAAAGTCCTGTTATTAAAATACAGGTTCAAGGATGAGGAAATCTCAGGAAAGGAGTATTAGGTGGACATGACTTTACACTGAGCCATAAAGGTAATGGCACAGACTCGCCGAATGGAACAGGATTGGTCCCAGACGGGCCTGGATGCAGAGTTTAAGTGGCTTCATTTGTGGAAATTTGCAAGTGGAAGAATCCAGAAACTGTACAGAGCACTGTGATCTCGAGAGGGAGGCAGCTGTTTCTATATGACTATTGGCAACATGTAGAATCATGACATATTTATGGGGAAGAAGACATCATCAGATACTTTGTGAACAATGAAGCCAGAAGTTGGGTCTCATCTTGACCTTGGTGGTAACCACCCACTCATTACTCTTGATGTCAACCAAGTTACTCTACAAAATCTTCATATGAGCTCTCTCACAAAGCAAATGACCATTTAGATTTTGCAGCAAACATTTTGCAGTTTGATTTTAACAATAACCTTATTGTTAAAATCTTATCATATCTTACCATCTTATTAATAACATCATCTTATTAATAACATCATCTTATTAACAACAATATTTTTAGGTAAATTTTAGAATATGGCCATACATTTAAGCACCTGTAAAACAAACTATTTTTTCCAAATTTATTCAGATACAATTAACATATGACATTGTGTGAGTTTAAGGTGTACAATATGACGATTTGATACATTTATATATTGCAAAACGATTACTGCCATAAGGTTAGTTAATACATCTTTGACCTCACATAATTACCATTTTGTTGTTGTTACAGTGAGACTATTAAAGCTCTAGTCTCATAGCAACTTTCAAGTATGTGATACACTATTGTTAACTGTAGCCATCCTGCTCTACCTTAGAGTCCCAGAATTTATTAATTTTATAACTGAAAGTTTGTACCCTTTGATGAACATCTCCCCATTTCCTGCATCCCTCAGCCCCTGCCAACCACCATGCTGTTTCTATGAGTTTGATGTTTTTGGATTCCACATTGAGGTGACATCATGGACTATGTATCTTCCTCTGTCTGATTTGTTTCACTTAGCATAACGCCCTCAAGGTCCATCCATAGTGTCACAAATGGCAGGGTTTCCTTCTTTCCCATGGCTAAATCATATTTTATTGTAAATAAATGAAATAGAGGTTGTTTCCATATCTTGGTTATTGTGAGTAATGCTGGAAATATCTGAGATCCTGATTTCATTTCCTTTGGATTCCCAGAAGAGGGATTGCTGGATTGTATGGTAGTTCTATTTTTAATTTTTTGAGGAATCTCCATACTACTTTCCATGATAGCTTTATCTATTTATGTTCCCTCCAACAGTGGTTGAAGGGTTCCTTTTTCTCCACATCCTCTCCAGCACTTGTCATTTCTTATCTTCTTGATAATACCCATTCCAACAGGTGTGAGGTGGTTATCTCATTATGATTTTGGTTTTTATTTTCCTGATGATTATTGATATTGAGCATCTTTTCATGTACCTGTTGGTCATTTGAATATCTTCTTTGGGAAAATATCTATTCAGTTACTCTACCTATTTTTAATATCGGATTGTTTAGCTTTTGCTCTTGTATGAATTCCTTATATATTTTGCATGATACCACTTATCAATAAATGTCTTGCAAATACTTTTTCCTCTTTTGCAGGTTGCCTTTTCATTTTATTTCTTCCTCTGCTATGCAGAAGCTTTTTAGTTTGATGTAGTTTCACAAGCTGATTTTTTCTTTTGTTGCTCATGCTTTTGATATCATATCTAAAAAATCAGTCCTAAGACCAGTATCATGGGGATTTTCCCCTATGTTTTCTTCTAGGAATTTTACAGAATCAAATCTTATATTAAAATCTTGAATCTATTTTGAATTAATTTTTGTGAGTGGTGTCTTGTAGGGGTCCAATTTCATTCTTCTGCATGTCATTACCCAGATTTCCCAATGCCATTTATTGGAGAGACTAAACTTTCCTCCATTGAGTGTTCTTGGCTCCCTTTTCAAATATTAGTTGACTGTATCTGTGAGGGATTTTCCTGGGCTCTTCATTCTTCCATGGGTCTATGTGTCTATTTTTTTGCCAGTGCCATACTGTTTTGATTACTATAGCTTTGTAATGTAGTTTGAAATAAGGAAGCGTGATGCCTCCAGCTTTGTACACTTCTCACGATTGTTCTAGTCATCTGGGATATTTTGTGGTTTCATATGAATTTTAGAATATTTTTTCTCTTTCTGTGAAAAGTGCCATTGGAATTTTGATAGCTATTACATTGACCTTGGGTAATGTGGACATTTTAACAATATTAACTTCCAACCCACAAACATAGGATATCTTTCCATTTACTTGTGTCTTCAATTTCTTTCATCAATGCCTTATAGTTTTCGGTGTATATATATATATATATATATATATATATATATATATATATATATATATTCACCTGCCTGGTTAAATTTATTCTTAATTATGTTCTTGTTTTTAATGTTATGGGATTGTTTTCTTTATTTCTTTTTCATACAGTTAATTTTAGTTATAGAAATCCAACTGGTTTATGGATGTTAATTTTGTATCCTACTACTTAACTGAATTCATTGATTAGTTCCAACAGGTCTTTTTTGTTTTATTTGTTCTTCTTGGTGGAGCCTTTGGGATTTTTCATGTATAAGATCATGTTATCAACAGAGACAGTTTTACTTCTTCCTTTCTGATTTGGATGGGTTTACTTCTTTTTCTTGCTGAATGACCTGGATAGGACTTCCAGTACTGTGTTGAATAGTAATAGTGAGAGAGGACACCTTTGTCTTCTTCATGATCTTGGAGGAAAACCTTTCAGCTTTTCACCATTGAAGATGACATTAACTGTCAAGATGACATATTGTCAAATGGCCTTTATTATACTGAGGTATGTTCCTTCTACACCCAATTTGTTGAGAGTTTTTATGAGGAAAAGATGCTATATTTTGTCAGATGTTTTTTCTGCATCTATTGAGATGATCTCATGATTTTTGTCTTTCATTCTATTGATGTGGTACATCATATTTATTGATTTGCCTATGTTCAACCATCATTGCATCCCAGGGATGAATCCCACCTGATCATGGTATATGATTCTTTTAATGTGATACTGAATTTGTTTTCTAGTATCTTGTTGAGAATATTTGCATCTATATTTATCAAGGATATTGGCCTGTAGTTTTCTTTGCTTGTGCTATCCTTATCTGGCTTTGGTGTCAGGCTAATTCTGGCCCCATAAAATAATTTTGGGAGTGTTTCCTCCTCTTCATCTTTTAGAAGAGTTTTAGGAGGCTTGGGGTCAACTCTTTAAATGTCTGGTAGAAATCACCATGAAACCATCTGATCCTGGGTTTTTCTTTGTTGAGAGGATTTTGACTACTTATCCAATTCCATGTTAATTAGCTGCTCATATTTTGTACTTTTTGATTCAGACTTGGTAAGTTGTATGTTTCTAGAAATGTTTCAATTTCTTCTAGATTTTTTCAATTTGTTGTCATATAATTGTTCATAGTTTTCTCTTACAATCCTTTGTATTTCTGTGGTAGGGTTACAAGATCTCCTCTTTCATTTCTCTTATTTATTTGAATCCTTTCTCTTTTTTTCTTGGTAGGTAGAGGTAAAAGTTAATTTTGTCTATATTTTCAAAAATCCAACTAGTTTTGTTGATCTTTCTACTGCTTTTCTATTCTCTATTTAAATGATTTCTGTTCTAATTTTTATGCCTCCCACCTGCTAAATTTCAGCTTAGTTTGCTCTTGTTAATGTTTCTTGAGGTATAAAGTTATGCTGTTTACTTAAGATCTTTCTTTTTATTTAAATGTATGCATTTATCACTTTATACTTCCCTCAGCACTCCTTCTGTCTCATCTCATGTTTTGGTATGTACAGTTTCTATTTTCATTTGTTTCAACATTTTTTAAATTTCTATTTTGATTACATATTTGCACATCAGTTTTCAGGAGTGTGTTGTTTAATTTCCACATATTTGTGAATTTCCTAGCTTTCCTCCTGTTATTGCTACCTAGTTTCATGCCATTGTAGCTGGAAAATATACTTGCTGATTTCATCCTTTTTAAAAATTTGCTAAAACTTGTTTTGTGGCCTAACACATCACCTATCCTGAAGAATGTTCCATACATGCTTGAGAACAATGTGTATTCTTCTGCTATCGGATAAAATGTTCTGTAAATATCTGTTAAATCCTTGTGATGTAAAGAGTATTTCAAGACCTATGTTTCCTTACTGGTTTTCTGTCTGGGTGATCTAACCATTGGTGAAAGTGGGGTTTTGAAATCCCCAACTGTTATTGTATTATTGTTGTATCTTACTCCTTTCAATATTTGCTTTATTTATTTAGATGCTGTGATATTGGGTGCATATATATTTATAATTGTTATATTCTTAATGAATTGACACCTTTATTATAAAGTGAGCTTCTTTGTCCTTTGATACATTTTTATAAAGATTTTATTCATTTATTTGAGAGAGAGAGAGAGCACACAAACAGAGGGAAGGCAGAGGGAGAGGGAGAAGCAGACTCCCCCTGAGCTTGGAGCCCCATGCAGGGCTCCGTCCCAGGACCCTGAAATCATGACTGAAGCTGAAGACAGACGCTTAACTGACTGAGTCACCTAGGAGCCCCTTTTGATACAGTTTTTGACTTAAAATTCTATTTTGTCTGATATATCTACTTCTGATTTCCATTTGCATGGAATATCTTCTTCCACCACTTCACTTGTGTGTGCCTGTGTGTGTCCTTGAAGCTGAAGTGCTTGTAGGCAACATATAGTTGGGTTAAGGATTTTGGTACATTCAATCACTTCATGCTTTTTGACTGGAGAATTTAATCCATTGACATTCAAAGTAATTATTGCTGGATAAGGACATAACTATTGCCATCTTGTCAACTGTTGCTGGCTAGTTGGTATTTCCTTTGATCCTTTCTTCTTCTCTTGCTGTCCTCCTCTGTGAATTGATTTTCCATAGTAGTATATCTTGATTCTTTTTTGCCCTGTATCTACTATAGGCTTTTGTTTTGTGATTATCCTGAAGTTTACTTTAAGTAGCTTCTTGATAGAAGTCTATTTTAAGATGGTAACAAATTACTTTGATTGTAATAAAACTGTACTCTTTTACTCTCACCAACTATTTTCTGTTTTTGATGCTACAATTTTATCTTTTTATATTTTGTGTCCATTAACAGATCATTTTTGCTATAGCTATTGTTAATAATTTTGTCCTACAACATTTATACTACAGTTAAGTGGTTAATACCACCATATTATAGTATTAGGGAATTCTAAATCTCACTATATACTTGTCTTCACCAGTGTGTTGTATATTTTCATACAGTTTTATGTTTCCAATTAATGTCCTTTTGTTTTGGCTTGAAGACCTCCTTTCAGCATATATGGTGCTAATAATGACTTCCTCAGCTTTTGTTTATCTGGGAAAGTATCTCACTTTCATTTTTGAAGAACAACTTTGCTGGGTGAAGTATTTTTGCTTGGTAGTTTTCTCTTTTTTTCAGCAATTTGAATATATCATCCCATTCTCTCCTGGGACTTGCTAGGTTTCTGCTGAGAAATCTGCCGATAACCTTATGTTAGTTCCTTTGTATGAGATTTTTTTCTCTTGCTGCTTTCAAAATTCTCTCTTTGTTGTTGAATTTAGACAGTTTCACTATAATGTATCTTGGAGAAAACACTTAGGGTTGAAATTATGACATGACCTATTATGACATAAGCTTCATAAACTTGGATGTTCAAATCTCTGAACCTGTTTGGGAAGTTCTCAGTCATTATTTCTCTAAGTAAGCTTCCTGTCTCTTTCCACCCATATTCTCCTTCTGGGACTCAAATGATGCATAGCTCATATCTTTTCATGATGTCCCATAAGTACATAGGGTTTTTTCTTTCTTTTTCATTCACTTTTCTTTCTTGCTCCTCTGACTGGATAATTTCAAATGACCTGTCTTTAAGTAATTGATACCTTCTTTTGCTTGGTACAGTCTGCTGTTGTAGCTCTTTTTTTATTTCTTCAGTTCAATAATTGTATTCTTCAACCCCAAAACTTCTTCCTGGTTCTTTTTATATCTTCTGCCTCTTTGTTCAATTTCTCCTTGTATTCTTATATTTTTTTCAATGTTTTTCATTACATTGTTTATCTGTGTTCTTTTGTAACTCTCTGAGCATCTTTAGAAGAATTATTTTGAATTTTTTATTGGGCAATTCATCTATCTCCATTCCTTCAGGATTAGTTACTGGAAGTTTACTGTGTTCTTTTTGTGGGTTCATGTTTCCCTGTCTTTGTGACCCCTATAGCTTTGTGTGTGGCATTTGCCCATTTGAAGAAGCATTTAGCTGTTATAGACTTTAGACTTTACAAGCTGACTTCAGTAGGGAAAGACCTTCATCTTTAGATGAAGACATGCTGGATCACACTGTGACTCTGGTTCTAGTGGTGCAGGGTGCCATGTGCAGGGGTGTGTGGTGGCTCTGGGTCTGGAGTTATAGTGTCTCATTGGCTCACACTGTTAGCTTCCACAGCATCAACCATCAACAACTGGGTGGTCCCTGACAAGCACTACAGGAGCTCCACAGTGGCTTCAGGGGCTGTTGAGTGTCACCTCTAGGACCAATGGCTAGGGACCAGGAGAGGCAGCAATGTTGGCCAGAGCTGATGATGTGCACACAATCAGCTGTAGGGAAGGTGCCTGTATAGTGGACAGGGGCCAGTTTTAGATACCTGTGTAGTAGTAAGTGCCAGGGCCAGCAGCAAGGATCTGGACCTACTGTGGGTGCCAGCTGTCAGCTACAGGGATCCTAGTTGTCAGCATGTACTTCTATGACTGCAGGATCTCTCCGTGGGTGCAAGCCAGTGGATGTAACTGATGGGTATCAGTATGGGGGTGTTCTGGTGCACAACTGGACAAGTTATCAGCAGGTGAGCCCTGTGGTGCAGACCGATTTTAGGAGACAGGTCCAGATCCAATCCCATTTGCAACTGTTGGGGCCTTGGCTATCAGTGTGCATTCCTGTGGTTGTAGGATGACCCTACTGGTGTGTGCACAGTACTGGAGGCTGGTGATTGGTTTGACCTGACAGTGTGCAGGTGCACAGATAGGAAGATCTAGCTCAAAGTGAGCCTAGTAGTGAAGGCTAGTGACTGTAGGTACAGCTGAATCTGGCTTCATAAGCAGCTATGGGGGCCTTGTTTGTCTTCATGCATTTCTGTGGTGCAGGATCTTGCAACAGGATGCACAGAGCAGTAGAGAATGGTGATGAGAGTCAGGCCAGTAGTGTGCAAGTGGACAGCTGAAGGAGCTAGGCCCAAGAGGACACAAAGCAGTGCGGGTCAGTTGTGACAGTCTAGGCTGACGTCCTGAACAATTTAGCTACAGAAGTCTGGCCTGGCTGCCTGTGCAGATTCTAGGCTTTGATGGAGGCAAGGGTGAGGAGGGTGCGAGGAGAGATACAGATATCTGGCATCTTCAAAGGCCAACAACCATGGGGTGAAAACTTTGGTAAAATCCACAGAAGGTCCATAGTGGCTATGCTGGCCATTTTTTTTTTTTTTTTCCCAGTGGCAAAAGTGCTTATCACTAGGAACCATTGTTGCTCCTAATGCACAGCTGATACTGGTAACCCCCGCTCTTCCATTCTTATTCCTAACTATCTCTATACAACTCATCTTTGCCAGTCTCTGGATGTCATGAAACTGAAGCAAGTCCATTAGTTTCCTTCTAGCTGAATTTTAGAATGCTGCTCTACATTTTGAGCACCTGTGAGGCAAACTATTTAACTCTTGTCATGTGCTCTCTCCGTTGTGGGTTATGTGTCTTTGTATGTGTCCATCTAGCCATCACCCCTGACCACCTCAAGTTCTAACAGAGCGCCAAGGCCAGGCAAGTCCCAACTAATGACTACTAAATAAGTACATGAATTTGTAGAGAAGATCCAGGTACATTTTTCGAACTAGAGACAAGCTAACTGTGCGATCAACACAGGGCTTGTTCTGTGACTCATGGACTAGTGGGATTTGCTAGACAGAGTGGGATTTTCTGGTGGCAATTTCTAATCTCTGATTCCCCCCCAATCTAGCACCTTTATTTTAAGTCTCTGTTGCCATTTTGAAGCTTTAGCACTAAAATTGAATGTCATATTATAGAATAAGAAAGCCAGAAGGGCTCTTTTAGTTTTCATTTTTAAAATTTTATGCCTTGTTTGAAGGCCTAGGAAATGATCCCTGGATGCTAGCCCAGGTCTTCTGAATTGATCCATAAGCTTCAGTCTCTCTGCTTTTCTAGCCTGCAGCTCTTTCAGTTCCAAGATACCAGCATATCTATCCCTTTCTAATTTTCCAGGTCATTAGACAGCAGCCTTCAGAGAATCACCAGGTAACCAAAGGGACTTCAGGAGATCTACACATCACCTATTACTGATGGAAGATCATCAATCTCCTCTTAACTGAGGTTCTAAAGCCACAGTGAAGTGAAGGGCTAAACACAAAATACCTGACTATTTCAGTCCAATAGCTGGCTTTTATTAGCTGGATATTTATTAAGGTCTATAGTTCTTTAACATGTGATCGAAAATGTGATAACTACCCAGGGTTTAACTCTATTCCAGACAGTTCCATTCCCAAGCCATTTATTAAATAGCTACTTCATGCTGGAAACTTTTTTCTCTTTTTATTTTGAGGTTAAAACTCAATAAATATTAATTCTACAGCATAATTTGCAGGTTAAGAATGAAATACAGGCCTATGAGGTACGATCAACACAAAAACCTAGTAAACTGTGGATTATGACATTTTGATTTTTAAAGTAAAATATTTACTTCTTTATTAGGAAAAACCTGAGACAAAAAGGTTTTTCCTTTGCCACTGAGCCTGGTAAAGGGTGACCACAAGAGTTTGGGACACTACAGGATTAGAACCTAGTTTCTTCATTAATCAGCATGTGGTTGTGGGCAAATTATGTAGACCTCAGCTTTAGTTTCTCCTCTGTAAATGACAAGCATCTAAATATTTATCTTTGGGGGTTCCTGTGATATTTAGCAATGATATTTGTAAAGGACTTAGCATGTCATCTAGCACTCAGTGGTTTGGAAATAACGTTACTGCTTTAAAATATGTATTAATACATGTCAAACATTCCTGGCCACTTACAAATCCTTGCATGTATATTCTTATCTTTTTGCCTGTTTTCCTTCATCTTGTTTATTTGCCAACTCTCATAGTATGAGAGATGTGACATACTCTGGAGAGGCAGAGTTCACTTTAAAATTCTTAGCATGTGTCTACATTATTGTTGCCTTGAATGGATGACTTAAGATGACATGAGACGATAAAGGGACTGTGGTGCAGTTGTAAGCCACACTTGTCTTAGGAATCAGACAGATTGGATTTAAATCTTAGCTTCATTTTGACTAGCTGATTAGTCTTGAATAAACCACCTTACATAACCTTAGCTCCCTTAACCATAAAATAGGAATAAATGAAGGAGCTTGACTATCCATCAAAAGAGGAATGAAATATTAAATATAGTTAATTTGTGAAAGAGAATATTACTCATCAGTTATAAAAGGAAGGAACTAACTGAATGACCAAACATACATACACACGTACAAATGTGTATATACATATACATACATATTCTTATATATTTGTTTATAGTATGGAGTATGTAGCATATTTATATATATTATACACATAGCTTATCAGTATATATCAAAACAATATCGAATGAAATACTCAAGATACAAACTAGTGCATATGGTTTGATGCAATTTATATAAAACATTCATGAAAAACAACACTATTTATGGTACAAAAAAACACTATAAAGATGTTTTACAATTATTACAAAGTGGATGTTTTAAAAGTATCAGAGCATATTTTAATTTTTTAAAAATTTTAACAGTTTATGAAAATTGTTGCCTCTAAGGAGAATGCTGAAAAGGGACCAAGCAGGTTGTTAAAAATAATTTAGCTTTATGTCAAAAATTTATTTAAAAAATGCAAGCAAATAATGCAAAATACTACAGGGTAACAATTCTGGGTATGGGATTATCCATGCTTTCTTTAGTATTCTTCTTGTGATCTCAATTGTAAAATTTGTAAAAAAAAAAAAAAAAAGGCATTTTTTTAAACTGAGGATAAATTGGGAGAATTTTTTTAAAGATTTTATTTACTTATTTGAGAGAGAGTCGGGGTGGGGAGCAGAGAGGGAAGGAGAGGGAGAGAGAGAAGCTCTCCAGCCGGCTCCCCGCTCCCTGTGGGGCTTGATCTCGCTATCCTGAGGTCATGACCTGAGGTAAAACCAAGAGTCAGATGCTCAACCAACTGAGCCACTCAGGCACCCCTAAGCTGGGAGAATTAATATAAAATGGTCAATAAGTCATACTTTCCAAGAGTGCCATTGTTCAAAACTGAAGAAAGTCATAGCCCCCTCATAGGGCTTATGCAAAACCCTGTTGAAGAGAGAAGCCTGTAACCAGTTATTAGGAATCAGATTTGGATTATCCCCCACTCATCATAATTGCTTGTTATGTTATTCATCTGTCAATTGTATGCCAAATCTACCTCTATAAAAATAAAAGATTTCTTCCTCTCTTCCTCCTCCTCTTCTATCCTCTTAAAATAGAAAACATGTTGGGATACAACTGAACTAAGAATAAAATACCACATCATTAGGATGTACCACTATGTCATCTGAGCCAGAGCATTTCAGATAACATGACTTAGTAAGAAAACAAAAGCAAAATTAAAAAACGCTGATAGTGGGGCGCCTGGATGCCTCAGTTGGTTGAGCGTCTGCCTTCGGCTCAGGTCATGATCTCAGGGTCCTGGACCCAGCCCCGCATCAGACTCCCTGCTCAGCAGGAAGCCTGCTTCTCCCTCTCCCACTCCCCCTGCTTGTGTTCCTGCTCTCGCTATGTCTCTCTCTGTCAAATAAATAAATAACATATTAAAAAAAATGGTTATAGCTATTCACTGCATAATTATAAAAAGTAAATCCAAGCCCAACATCTCAGTGATTTCTAAACCACCTCCATGATTTGGCCATGTCCAGGTATCACTGATAGTGTTATTTACTACTTTTTCCCCCTCAAATTGATAGCATTTTTATTAGCATAAGTGATACTGTATTTCTCTTCCATAAATAGAAAACCTTACCTTGAACAGAAGGCAAAACATAAATAAACTAAACAAAACAATGCTATTAAATTATGGTTGGATACTATTTCCTGCATATTGGCTCTGAGCATGAGGCCTCTTGCTTCTTTCAAAAAACATGAGATTATTAAATACTGCTAAATTGACTGTTTTTGGTATAATTAGGAGAGAATTCAGTAATTTAGCACTATATCCATATGTTATCTAAACTATTATTTTTGCTTCCAAGGCAAATCCCACATTTGGGAATCACTGCTGTCATCTAACACACCGGAGTGTTTGCTATTCTATATCCCCCCAACTTTAAAAAATTTTTCCTATGCAGTTCTTGCAACCTAGAATAGTCTCTGCAGTCTTTTCCACTTAAAGAGAAATAAGGGTAATGTCTCCACTATCTGTGAAACTCTTAAAAATTGGAAAAGTGGACAAAACCTGTAAACATACAATTCACACAGAAAGATATTCAACTGATGTTTAAAATATATAAAAAGATGATCAAATTCACTTACTGCAAATTCAAATTAAAACTACACTGAGGGGCACCGGGGTGGCTAAGTTGGTTAAGCGTCTGACTCGAACTCAGCTCAGTTCTTGATCTCTGGGCCGTGAGCTCGAGCCCTGCATTGGGCTTCACTCTGGGCATGGAGTCTACTTAAAAAACGAAACAAAACAAAACAAAACAAAGAAAAACTACACCTGAGATACTTTTTCATATCTATCAAATAGACAAAAATTTACAACTCATCTGATTACATTTAATGTTTTTGCCCATGTCTACATACACTTACATTGTATTTTCCAGTAGTCTCCTATGTGCCTTGAGAGCATCAGAAACCATACTTCAAGAAATAATTTCTGCTGCTTCTCTGCCTGTACCTCAGATGTGCTTAAACACTAGTGTGCAGGAGAATCGCTGGAGGAATTGGTAAAATTACTAAGGTTGGACCACATTGTACTGCCACAAACCTGAGCCCCTGAATTCTTTCTTAGCTCTTCAGGTGATTCTAATATGTCACGTTTAAGAACCACTGCCGCAGCCCTTAAAATTTTGTGAAACAACTTGAAACAAAAACATCTGAAATTAGGACTATCTACTTTTGAGATTATTGATATGAGATTCTTATTTGAAAACGCTCCATTTTTTTCCCTTTTTTTTTTTCTCTAACTCCAAAGCATTGTGTCTGCCAATCTCAGGAGCTGCTATTTAGTGCAGTTTCTGAGACTCTTCTGGAAGATGGCTGCCTGAGACTCTCCCTGTTGAATTTCATGTATGATATATTTTATACAATAATTTTGACTATCTCTAGCTATACTGGTGGTGAGCACAGCATAGCATATAAATATGTAGAATCTCTACGTTGTGCACCTGAAACTAATATTACCATTGTGTGTCAACTATACTATATATACATTATATATATATTTCAGACCATCTCAAGAACGTACTCTATTTTTGGTGAAAATCTTTCCCAAATTTTTAAGTAATGATCTTGGACAGAAACAGAATTTGTTTATATGGTGGTATGTATAAATATGCATACACATACAAAGACACTGATATGTCTCTATGACCTAAAAGATTATATTTTGGATAACAGATATATTATCTTACGCACTTTTACATCAACCAAAATACCTAGCAAATTGTCTTCTACATAGACAGATACATACACACACATACAATGAATGTGTAAGTGCATGTATATATACACATAAATGTATATGAATATGTGTGCATATATATTTATATTTGAATAAATGATTCTTGAATCTATTTTTTCTTACACTTCAAAGAGATTTCAATTTAGATTCAAACTCAATATTTCTCAAAGTATGATCATAAAAATACATTTAAGCCTTAGATGCTTTATAAAAATTCAAAGTCCAGTACTCTGTCCCAGTCCTACTAAATGAGAATTTCTGTCTGGAGCCTGCAAATTTATAATTCTATCATGCTTTCCCTACTAGAGATAAATTCCAGAAAAGTAGAGTTTTTTCCCTCTTATTTCTACTCTTTCCTCAATGTCTAAACATGCTTGACACAGGGTGTGCATCTGCTTCTCTGGTGTGAAATGTAAAAATTATGTTTTTTCCATTCCCAGTTCGTTGCTCTTCGACAAGCCTGATACTGAACTGACCTATCACTTATAGAGAAGTGGTTTTCAATTGGAGGAGACTTTGCCCATCAAAGGACATTTGGCCATTCCTGAACTTATTTTTTATTGTCAATACAGATGTGTGTGTGTGTGTGTGTGTGTGTGTGTGTGTGTGTGTGTGTGTTACTGGCATCTACTGAGTAGAGGCCAAGGATGCTGCAATGCACAGGATGACCCCCACCCACTGCCCCTACCAATGAAGTGTCACATACAAAATGTTCAGAGTGTGGCTGTTGAGAAACTACTATAGAACAATAGCTCTAGGGGCGCCTGGGTGGCTCAGTCATTAGGCGTCTGCCTTTGGCTCAGGTCATGATCCCAGGGTCCAGGGATCGAGCCCCGCATTGGGCTCCCTGCTCCAAGGGAAGACTGCTTCTCCCTCTCCCACTCCCCCTGCTTGTGTTTCCTCTCTCGCTGTCTCTCTCTCTCTCTCTGTCAAATAAATAAAATAAAATGTTTAAATAAATAAAAAAAGAACAGTAGCTCTACACTGGGTATTCTGTTTTCAGATAGGACCAAATTTAGTTGAAATTATTTCTTTGATATCACATCTCAAATGTATTCAGTCTTCCTTACTTTTAGAACAAATATCACTATCAGGCCACTGTCATACTTCACCTAAACTATTACTGGTGCATTTTTCATGCATAGCCATAACTCAGCACATGCCCCTACATAGTTAAAAACAAAACTTCATGCCAATTGTTGCCCTTAGAATGAAATTCAAACTTTTTAACCATGATCTGTAACATCTTTTGTGATTTGTCTAATATCTACAACACCAACTTAAAACAGAACCATTCTTTTTATGTTCACTATCTTCTATCCACAATGTCCTTTGGAAATTAATAGAACATGCCAAACCTTTTCCTGATTCAAAGCATTTATATGTGTCCTAGTAAAAACCATCCATCCCCACTTTTGCATAACTAATTTATAGTCAGCCATCCAATGTCAGCTTAATGCTTCCCAAAGGGGTTTTCTCTGCTCAATTTAAAGTGACCACCACTAATTGTTAGTTATCACAGATTGGTTTTGTATTTCATTATACTTTTACTTAAGTCACTGCTGCCACATACATTTTTCTTTCCATTGTGTCTCCCACATCTTAGCCCTGTGTTTGGCATATTGTAATAAATAATTATTTAATGAAGGAATGACCTAAAAAATCAATACATATATACCCAACCAAAATGGAAATGTTACAGGAAATCATGCTGCTCAGACAAAAAAAAAAAATGAAAAGATTAAAATACACACTATTCATTGGGAACGAGACTAAAGGTGACCCACTCTCAGAGAAGCAAAATTAACCCCTCCTAAAGTGATTCCAATTTGGGAATCTAGATTAGTGTTCACCAGTGCAAAGGCTCAAAATTATAACTCAAAACAAATCAAATCATTGGAAGTAGTCCCATTTTTAATTAAACATCACCTCTACACCTGGATCCACTGCATACCTTGTTTAGTTTGTTAATTATGTTGTGTGAAGAGTAGAGCAAGGCACTCATACTGAATGATTTATTGACTCAAACAATGTAAATTCTGTGTTTTTGAGGACAGTTTGGGCATGCTTGAGACAAAAGAGATAATTGGTCTGCCCCAGGCATTTTAGCTTCATTTGTTCTCTACTTTCATGTATATATGAACACAAAAGAAATCGTTTTGTTTCATTTCTATTGATAGGTCTATAGAGTAAGCTAAATTATGTTCTTTGTTCCTTGGAAAGAAACAATGTTCAGACCACTGAAAGAAGTTTGCTCATGCGGTGGATGTAAAATAAAACTTCAAGCTAACACAGGAAAAAACTATATGCCAGTGTGCTTAATGGTGATAAAGAGTGATACACACTCAAAATTCTCAATGGAGTCTCAAGAATAGAGATCCAATAATACATTGGCTTCAAATTACGTGTACTTAATATGTAATCATTTAAAAATGAATTCACTTTTGCCCTTTTTCTAGAGAAAGGAAATTTTTGGTGCATGAAAGTATGCACGCTTTTTTTTTTTAAGGGGGAGAAAACTAATTCAGTTTCCTGTAGCTTATTTCCTATTTAATACTAATATTTCTATCAGAACTTACAGAAATTAAGTTCTACCCATTCCCAAGGACATGAATTCAGCAACTACCAGGAAGCAGTGTAACTGATTCACAAACATTCAGTCCTTCCCTCTTGTTAAGCGCTGATTAAAGCTAATTCTCAATCTTCCCTTCCTTTTCTCTCTCTTTCTCTCTGAGGGGAGAATTTTGATTGGTACAAACTGATTTAAAAAGTTGTTAGGGATTCCTAGAATGTGGATTGAAAGATCTATTATATGTCTTACCAATTTTTTTAACTGTTGACAAAATCATAAGTGAATCTTTCCATTAAAAAGAGGATGGTGGGTTCTCTTCTTACTGGTTTGCAGAATATTTCTTCACATACATAAGTACAACTGAAAAAAATAAATTATAAATGTTCTTACATTAAGAACTTTTCTCAATCCAGCAGAATTAAGGGAAGGGTTCTGTATACTATGGACATTTTAGCAAATGAATGCTCTTCTTCCCCTAAAAAAAATCTGATAACTTTATTTCCATTGACCTTCCCATAGCGAAGCTATCACAAAAGTGATCTTAAAGTGGCTATGTTACATTCAGAAATCGGTATTTTTCTGCTAGATTAATGGTTAAATATTTCTTTGTCTTCAAAGTTATTTTATGGGGACTTACTTTTTTCCACTTGATTTTTTTTTTTACAACTTCAGCTGATTTGAGGATGAAATACACAATTCTCTACATTATTTTCACAACCAATATGGAACAAAGATCTTTTTCTACAAGTAAAAAAGAAAAAATAAGAATACTTCTTTAACCAATACTCATAATTATACAGATGATATCACCAACATCAGTGAACTTGAGTGAAATCATTATGTTGTTTTCTCTAACAGATATATCTTTTGCCACTGTTCTTGACAAAGTTCAGTAATGCTCTGAAATAGTTACCCTTTACACAGCTGTGTTAAAACAAAACAAAACAAAACAAAACAAAAAATTTCCAGTAAGGGAAATACCTGGAAATAAAAACAGTATTTGTAATTCCCAGTAAGTGAAGAGAGTACCCAAAGATTTTCAGGCAATGGGGTGATGTAATATAAGCTTGCTTAATATACCGTAAAAGTGCCAGTTAATGCTCAGAATATGTTACCATCGGCATTATTTCTCACTTGGTTCCACTTCACATTTAAACATGATTTTCTATATAATCCTCTTTAGCATATCTATGGTTTCTCTTTTTTTCTTTGCCCAGTATAACACAGTAGATCCATTCCAATGTAGCTGCTATTCATTAGAATTTACATTTTTATTCCTTCAAATTTAAAATGGCAATTATTTTTTCAATAGTTTTGAATATCTGTGCTATCAAGGGTAGGGTACACTTCTTTTTTGTTCGTTTGCACTTTTTGTCAGTCTTGGTATCCGTATCCACGTCTAAAAATCATACTGCATATAATATTTTATAAAATTTTATAAACTTTAGTCAGTATATGGTGAATATTTTTCATTTCCTCAAATGCTCTTTGCAACATTGTGAAACCATTTAAAATAATGTCATAGAACGGCCAACATATAAAATGCCATACTTTCCTTAATTGTTGAGTGTTTAAGGGGCATTTATTTAAAAAAATATTGTGATAAAAATCCTTTAGGGTGCCTGGGTGGCTCAGTTGGTTGAGCAGTCAACTCTTGATTTTGGCTCAGGTCACGATCTCGGGGTTCTGAGATTGAGCCCTTGTTGGGCTCCAAGCTCAGTGGGGAGTCTGGTTGAGGATTCTCTCTCTCTCTGGCCATCTGCCCCTCCCCCCACTTGCACTCTTTCTCCCTCCAAAATAAATACATAAATCTTTCTAAAAAATACTTTAAAATTTGCCAGTTTTATCAGCAAAATATGTTGCCTTGTTATTATATCTTTTGAGTAGGTTAAGTACAGCCATCATTCATTGAGGAAATGGGGCAGTGTATTTTAAAGGATACATTTTGTCTTTTGTTCTTCACATTAACTCCATAAGTAGATATTATAGTTAACATTTGATGGAGGTTACCAAGGCTGGTGGACACTGAGACATCTTCCCTGTGACACAAAGTTAATAAGTAATGGAGTCCATTACATTACCCAGACATCTCTGATCCACTTTTATAATGGGGTGATGATTGTTTTCTCTTAAATTTATTGGAACAGTTTACATATTAAGTAGTTTAACTCATTGTCTATAATAATACTAGACTAATGTATGCACACACTAGTATTTTTAAATTAAACTTTTTACTTTTGAGATAACTATATATTCACATGAAGCTGTAAGAAATAATTTGGAGAAATCTCATGTAATCTTTACCCAATCCACCGCTCCCCCCCCCCGAGTGGTAACATCTTGCAAAACTAGAGTAAAATATGACATTGATACAATCAAGTTACAGAACATTTCTATCATCACAAGATAATAACCACACCCCTAGTGGGATAAATAGGGAAAAGTGCATCTACTCCATCTTTCCGGAAACAGAAGTCTTTCAGCATTTCTTTTTAAAAAGACTTTAGCATTGAGTCAAATGCTCCAATAATTTATTTTAAGAGACATTGAACTAAAAAAACTCTATAAATTACAAGGTTTGCCACATTTTAAACTGATCTCGAGGGCACCTACCAGCAGTCCCTGTCAGAAGTCCTTTTCTGCATCCATACATCAGAGTATACTTCAATAAGCCGTTACCTAATGGGAGCTAGGGCAAAATGGTAGACAAATATTTTGTAGGTGTCGCTACAGGAAAAAGAACCACAAAAATGGAAACAAATATCCTATACTCATAGTATTAAACTTGGAAACTGAACAGGGACATTTATGTTTATCATCTACCATCATCTATCATCTAGCAGACCTGGGTCAATTTCCATTATATGCCTGGGCCTCAGTTTCCTCCTGTGTAGAATTGGAATAAGAACCAACTATCAAATTTATGAATATTAAGTTATAACAATAAAAGTAAAATGTTACCTACTGTGTATATATAGGCAATCAGGTGGCAGATAGTCTACTCATTTAGCAGATCAATAGATGAAGAAATTGAGGAATTAAGTGACTTTGTTTAACATCAAATAGATCTTATGTGATGGGAATAGAGAATAAATATGACTGCCTTCCTCTAGAGCCTTTCTCTTCTCATTTGATAAATGAGAAAGCATTTTGCCAAATAGATCCACTAAATAAAAGATATGACTCACTGAGGAAAAAAACAGGAGGGGTTATGAGACCCTGTTTTCAGAGAAAGGGCAACAGGTATTTTTATATGTTGTAGACCTTATCACTGAGAAAAGAAGTTAGGAATAGAATGCATTCACCCAAATTATATCCATTGATTGTCTAGTATATCCCAGTGACTCTTACAAGCACCGTGGCTATAGATGATACTTTTGTGCAAAAGGCCTATTGTTGGGAAATGCCTTCTCATGATGTAGTCTTTTGACCTCTGTAAGAATGGGCCTTGGGCCTGGAGCACTTCCTTCACAAGAGAAAGAGAACTCACAGCCTGTGCCAGGCTTGTCACCCTGTGTGGGAATATCTTTCCCTGTTTCAGACTCAGTATGTATGCTTTATTCTTCTAGTGTATATCTGTGATACAGCCCCTGGACAAACCCACTACTATATCTGACCCTGTGAGGAGGGCACAGGGTCCTTTGTCCTGTGATACAAGAGGGATGTACACAGGCCAATGGCTGGCCACAGGGGGCCAATATCCACCACTGAAGCTGATCTTGCTCTGCTCTTCTCTGTGTGAATATGGTGTTCCATTCAGTGCTTGACTGTGTTGTGTTTTCCTTGGTGACTATGATACCAAGTTGCAGCGGGTAGATATGCCCAGACTTCTGATAATTAGTAACAGATGCTATCTGTTCTACACGTATTCAGAGAAGAGAAAAAGGAAATGCCAATGTGGGTGGATTACCACAAGCAGTGGGGTGGGTGGTGAGCTTGGAGAGTTAGGCAGAGGTCATAACTCGTAGACCATAGTAGGACATGGTGAGGCATTAGATTTCACTCAAAATGTGTTGGCAAATTATATTTGAGTGTTTTAAGCAGGAAATTACTTTCCTCTGATTGAATTTTGGAATGACTACCATTGGCTATGTGTAGAAAAGGGCCAAAAAAGGAAGCACATAAATAGTTTAGGAGGCTATATTCCAGTTATACTAGTAGGTATTAGCCTCTTCTGTTGAGCACACAGTATCAGAAGGCATTAGATTAGCCCTACTTACTTGGGATGACTTATGTTGTATGACAATAAATTTCAACTAACATGAATGAGCACTCACTTTTTGTTAGGTGCCATTGTAAGAATTCATCATATATTATCTTATTTAATCCACACTCTCCCTACGGTAGATGCCATTTGATCGTTGAGAAATCCAAGGCACAAAAAGGTCATGTAATTTGCTTGAGGTCATTGCAGTTAGTAAGTGGCAAGGCCAGGATTTAAACTAAAATAAATAAATTAATTAATTAAATAAAAATTTGTCTCCAGAGCCTATTCTCTTAATTAAGGCTGATTGTTGGCAAACAATGGGCATTTGACAGGAAAGAAGAAATGTGATTATAACATAAAAAGAAAAGTTGTGCAAGGTGATTTTTAACTTTCCTCCTAACTCTCAGAAACAAATGGATTCTTAAAAATGTAATTTCTGGGGGCATGTGGGTGGCTCAGTTGGTTAAGCAACCAACTCTTGATTTTGGCTCAGGTCATGATCTCAGGTCCTGGGATGGAGCCCACATCAGGCTCTCTGTGGCAGTCTGATTGAGATTCTCTCTCCCTCTCCTTCCGCCCCTATCCACCCTGCCCCACCCCCTGCTGTGGTGCTCACATGCACGTGTGCTCTCTCTCTTTCTCTCAAATAAATAATAAATCTTTAAAAAAATGTTATTTCTAAAAGTAGATTGGGTTGATAACTTGAAAAAAGACTGTTGATTTATTCATCTTGGGTAAAAGTCACTACTTTTCTAAGTAAACAAACTATATTTCCTTTCAAGCAGAGGAATGTAAGCAAATGGTGAATCATGGAACACTACATCAAAAACTAATGATGTAATGTATGGTGATTAACATAACAATAAAAAATTAAAAAAAATATTTTATAAATAATCTTAGAAGATGTAACTTTTTTCTCATATTACCACTCTGTGACCACAATATTCCACACTTTAATTTTTATTTTTTTATTAAAACAAGAGTTGTTGAGAATGACAAGTGAGTTAATGGTTGAGTAATGGTTTTTGCTTCACTTGCCTTCTTTTTGCCTAGATCGGTACATTTTTTTCCATGCCCATTCTCTTTGGTTCTTGGTATAGACTATATCACCCATGTCCTTATCAGTAGCTGATAAGGAGGTGGAGTATAAGGAGCTGTCAAATTGTCACCAATTCCATTAATTTCCCTTCTAGAACACATGCTTTTCTAGGGAAATAAGCATCATTAGGTAGTTAATGATAGTTCTTTGCTCTAATGTAATTCTGCATTATTATTTTAGAGAATACCCTAATAGTTTAGTTATATATTCATATGTTATGATTTTATTAATATTTGCATTGTATACCTCATGGAGCCAGAGACAATATCTGCTTTTTTTTTTTTCCTGGATATCCACAGCAGCACAGTGTCTATTGAGTAATAGATTTCAAAAACAAAAAATTAATGAGTAACTAAGAAAATAACTGATAAGACTGAATCTAGGAAACTAAATGCTGACATGGGTGAGGTAGTGTCAGAGAAATGGCTCTGAGCTTTAAGACCATGACAGGGAATTATCTGTAACCTATTTAGGCAGGAAGATTAGGGGAAGCAATGTAGGAAAAGGGCTAGATGGATAGCAGCAGACACTCAGCTATATATATCCTTCAAGGGCATGTGTCTAGATATCAGAAAACCAGGGAGAGAGATGTAACTCAACAAAGAACTATGACATATAAGAAACTACTAATTAATAGCTTGAATTAAGAAGCTATTAATTATGGTGAATGCTAAAAGGTAGAATTCCTATCACACTAAATGAAATCTAACCAATAAATATTCGTAAATTAACATGTGTCTACAACTTTGCTAAACTGTGAAAATTACGTGCATAAGATTTGCTTCTGGACTTCAAGAATGTCATAGTCATGTAGGAAAGATAGAAATATAATCCATCAACATATGGGAACATGTAAATTCAGACTGAAGAGATCTAAACCCATAGGAATTTACCACAGTAAATGGGATTCAGTCTGATGGTGCACCAAAATACCATAGCCGATTTATGAAGGTAGAAAAAGTCCACAATTATTTTCTTTGAGATCACATTTATATTATGAGAATTAATAGATGAGGGCAGAAACTGAATGTTACAGTGAAATGTCAGGCTCAACAGATCTTTTCCAAGTATAAGATGTGATTGAACAAATATTTACATACTAATTATTTCCTATAATTTGGAGTAATGGAATTTAATTCTCCTTTTCAAAATATCATAATTTTAAAAGGAGAGTATCAAGACTAATACATTTAGGTTTATTTGTTAAATTAAAACTTTACCTTAAATTTTGACTATTTTTTTATTTTGACTATTTTTTAAACCATATCACACCCATATGTGAATTTGCTGCTTTGTCATATACCATATAGTGCACATATTATAAGTATTTCCACGGAAATTCCACTTTTTACAAGCTATTTTTCATGTGTATTCTTCCTATTATTCCTGCACTGTTCTGTGTTATTTTTCCTTTGGTTCCTGTATATCAATTTAAATATTAAAATGACAAGACTGGGCGCCTGGGTGGCTCAGTTGGTTAAGTGACTGCCTTCGGCTCGGGTCATGATCCT
This sequence comes from Eumetopias jubatus, assembly GCF_037043125.1. Lineage (NCBI taxonomy): Eukaryota > Metazoa > Chordata > Mammalia > Carnivora > Otariidae > Eumetopias > Eumetopias jubatus. The sequence goes on from NW_028274807.1 coordinate 170,300,192, forward strand.
GGAGTCCCGGGATCGGTCCCGCATCGGGCTCCCTGCTCAGCAGGGAGTCTGCTTCTCCCTCTGACCCTCCCTCCTCTCATGGGCTCTCTCTTTCTCATTCTCTCTCTCAAATAAATAAATAAAATCTTAAAAAAAATGACAAGACTGGCGGAGCAAGATGGCGGAGGAGTAGGAGACCTAGATTTCGTCTGGTCTCAGGAATTCAGCTGAATAGGGATCAAACCATTCTGAACACCTACGAACTCAATAGGAGAGTAGCAACAACTCTCTGAACAGAGAAGCGACCACTTACTGGAAGGTAGGACGTGCGGAGACGTGAATCCGAGGCGATATTCGGGAGGATAGACGGCGGGGGAGGGGCCTCCGTCGGCCGCTTCTGGCAAGTGATAGAGCCGCGGAGCACAAAATCGGACCTTTTAGAAGTTGGCTCGGCGGAGGGACGTCGCTGCAGTGGCTAAGCGGGGGGTGGAATCCTCCCCCGACAGTGTGGTCTCAGGACCCTTGGGGTCACAGAGAGACCGGGGGTTCCTCAGTGCGCCAGAGCTCCCAGGTATCAGAGCGGGGAAGCCGGCTGCAGAGACGGAGCCGAGGCGCGGGCTCTCAGCTCGGGGTTGCCATAAACTGTGATCTGCGGCCCAGTCGGGGCATGGCTCCCCCAGCAGGGACCCAACAAGCAGCAGATCCGGGGAGACTACCCTTCCTTCCCGGGGAGGAGCGGTGCGGGAACGCACTGCAGGGATCTGCTGGGTTTGGAGACTCCGTGCGGGGTCGGGTGCCAGAGATAGCAACGCTCGATCACAGGCCGGGTGAGCACGGAGTACGGCCGGAGACCAGGGACACGGAAGTGACTGCTTTTCTCTGGGGGCACACTGAGGAGCGGGGCCCCGAGTTTTCAGCTCCTCCGGGTGGAGATTGGGAGGCCACCATTTATGCCCTGGTCCTCCAAAGCTGTACCGAGAGCTTGCAGGGAACAAAAGCTCCTGAGAGCAAACCGGCGCAGCTTCCTTAGCCCGGACCGACAAGGGCAGGGCAATTCCGCCTCCGGCAAAGACATTTGGAAACCACAGCAACAGGCCCCTCCCCCAGAAGATCAGCACAAACAGCCAGCAAGCCAAGACCAAGTTGATCGATCAAGGAGAATGGGAGAACTCCGGCGCTAGGGGAATACTGCACATAGATTCATGGTTTTTTTTTTTTTTTACCATGATTCATTATTTCATCAAAGTTAATTTTTGTTGACTGTTTTTTTTTTATTTTTCTTTTTCCCTTTTTCAACCAACATCAATCCCTTTTTAAAAAAAAAAAAAAAACATTTTCTATTTTTCATTTTTAGAGTCATATTTTATCCCTTCATAGTAGTTACCCTTATTTTTGGCATATATATATAAGTTGTTCTCTCTTTAAAATTTTGAGGTACAGTTTCTTCTAACAGATCAAAATATACCCTAAATCACTAGTGTATGGCTTTGTTCTAGTCTCCTGCCTGATCACATTCTCTCCCTTTTTCCTTTTTTTTTCTTTTTTTTCTTAAATCTTCTTTCTTTTTTCAAACAACTTATCTTACCAAGTCCTTTTATAAAATCTTTTATAATTTTCAACTTTACAGTCATCTTCCATCCCTTCATTGTATCAACCCTTATTTTGTACATATATGTCTTTCTTCCTTTAACATTTTAGGAGACACTTTTTTCTAACAGACCAAAATACGCCCAAAAACTAGTGTGTGGCACTGATCTATGCACTAGCCTGATCATATTTGATCATATTCTGCTTTTTTTGTATTGGTTTGTTTTTGTTTTTATCTTTTTTTCTTTTTTTTTCTTTTTTTTTTTCTCTTTCTTTTTTCTTTCTTTCCCTTTCTTTTCCCCTGCTTTCAGGTCTTTTCTGATTTCTATACAGTATATTTGCTGGGGACGTTGTAAACCTGTTAGCATTTTGTTCTCTCATTCATCTATTCTCCTCTGGACAAAATGACAAGACGAAAGAAATCACCTCAGCAAAAAGAACAAGAGGTAGTACCGTCAGCCAGGGACCTACTCAATACGGACATTAGTACGATGTCGGACCTAGAGTTCAGAATCATGACTTTAAAGATACTAGCTGGGCTTGAAAAAAGCGTGGAAGTTATTAGAGAAACCCTTTCTGGAGAAATAAAAGAACTAAAATCTAACCAAATCGAAATGAAAAAGGCTATTGATGAGGTGCAATCAAAAATGGGTGCACTAAATGCTATGATAAATGAGGAAGAAGAGAGAATCAGCGATATAGAAGACCAAATGATGGAAAATAAAGAGGCTGAGAAAGAGAGAGAGAAACAACTACAGGATCACGAGGGCAGAATTCGAGAGATAAGTGATACAATAAGACGAAACAACATTAGAATAATTGGGATCCCAGAAGAAGAAGAGAGAGAGAGAGGGGCAGAAGGTATATTGGAGCAAATTATATCAGAGAACTTCCCTAATGTGAGGAAGGAAACAGGCATTAAAATCCAGGAGGCACAGAGAACCCCTCTCAAAATCAATAATAATAGGTCAATACCCTGAAATCTAATAGTAAAACTTACGAGTCTCAGAGACAAAGAGAAAATCCTGAAAGCAGCTCGGGAGAAGAGATATGTAACCTACAATGGTAGAAACATTAGATTGGCAACAGACCTATCCACAGAGACCTGGCAGGCCAGAAAGGACTGGCAAGATATCTTCAGAGCACTAAACGAGAAAAATATGCAGCCAAGAATACTATATCCAGCTAGGCTATCACTGAAAATAGAAGGAGAGATAAAAAGCTTCCAGAACAAACAAAAACTAAAGGAATTTGCAAACACGAAACCAGCCCTCCAAGAAATATTGAGAGGAGTCCTCTAAGCAAAGAGAGAACCCAAAAGCAGCAAAGAGCAGAAACAAACACAGACAACAGACAGTTAACAGTCACCTTACAGGCAATACAATGGCACTAAATTCATACCTTTCAATAGTTACCCTGAATGTAAATGGGCTCAATGCCCCAATCAAAAGACACAGGCTATCAGATTGGATTAAAAAACAAGACCCATCAATATGATGTCTGCAAGACACTCATTTTAGAACCAAAGACACCCCCACATTGAAAGTGAGGGGGTGGAAAACCATTTACCATGCTAATGGACACCAAAAGAAAGCTGGGGTGGTAATCCTTATATCAGACAAATTAGATTTTAAAACAAAGACTGTAATAAAAGATGAAGAAGGATACTATATCCTACTTAAAGGGTCTATCAACAAGAAGATCTAACAATTGTAAATACCTATTCCCCTAACATGGGAGCAGCCAATTATATAAGGCGATTAATAACAAAAGCAAAGAAACACATTGACAACAATACAATAATAGTGGGGGACTTTAACACCCCCCTGACTGAAATGGACAGATCATCTAAGCCAAAGATCAACAAGGAAATAAAGACTTTAAATGAAACACTGGACCAAATGGACTTCACAGACATATTCAGAACATTCCATCCCAAAGCAACGGAATACACATTCTTCTCTAGTGCCCATGGAACATTCTCCAGAATTGATCACATCCTAGGTCACAAATCAGGTCTCAATCGGTACCAAAAGATTGGGATCATTCCCTGCATATTTTCAGACCACAATGCTTTGAAACTAGAACTCAACCACAAGAGTAAAGTCGGAACGACCTCAAATACATGGAGGCTAAAGAGCATCCTACTAAAGAATGAATGGGTCAACCAAGACATTAAAGAAGAATTTAAAAAATTCATGGAAACCAATGAAAATGAAAACACAACTGTTCAAAATCTTTGGGATACAGCAAAGGCAGTCCTGAGAGGAAAGTATATAGCAATACAAGCCTTTCTCAAGAAACAAGAAAGGTCTCAAATACACAACCTAACCCTACACCTAAAGGAGCTGGAGAAAGAACAGCAAATAAAGCCTAAACCCAGCAGGAGAAGAGAAATCATAAAGATCAGAGCAGAAATCAATGAAGTAGAAACCAAAAGAACAGTAGAACAGATCAACGAAACTAGGAGCTGGTTCTTTGAAAGAATTAACAAGATTGATAAACCCCTGCCAGACTGATCAAAAAGAAAATGAAAGGACCCAAATCAACAAAATCATGAATGAAAGAGGAGAGATCACAACCAACACCAAAGAAATACAAACAATTATAAGAACATATTATGAGCAACTCTATGCCAGCAAATTAGATAACCTGGAAGAAATAGGTGCATTCCTAGAGATGTATCAACTACCAAAATTGAACCAGGAAGAAATAGAAAACCTGAACAGACCTATAACCACTAAGGAAATTGAAACAGTCATCAAAAACCTCCCAAGAAACAAAAGCCCAGGGCCAGATGGCTTCCCAGGGGAATTCTATCAGACATTTCAAGAAGAATTAATACCTATTCTCCTGAAACTGTTCCAAAAAATAGAAATGGAAGGGAAACTTCCAAACTCATTTTATGAGGCCAGCATTACCTTGATCCCAAAACCAGACAAAGACCCCATCAAAAAAGAGAATTACAGACCAATATCCTTGATGAACATGGATGCAAAAATTCTCACCAAAATACTAGCCAATAGGATCCAACAGGACATTGAAAGGATTATTCACCATGACCAAGTGGGATTTATTCCTGGGCTGCAAGGCTGGTTCAACATCCGCAAATCAATCAACGTGATACAATACATTAACAAAAGAAAGAGCAGGAATCATATGATCCTCTCAATAGATGCAGAAAAAGCATTTGACAAAGTACAGCATCCTTTCTTGATCAAAACTCTTCAGAGTATAGGGATAGAGGGTACATAACTCAATATCATAAAAGCCATCTATGAAAAACCTACAGCGAATATCATTCTCAATGGGGAAAGGCTGAGAGCTTTTCCCCTAAGGTCAGGAACGCGGCAGGGATGTCCACTCTCACCACTGCTATTCAACATAGTATTAGAAGTCCTAGCCACAGCAATCAGACAACAAAAAGAAATCAAAGGCATCCAAATCGGCAAAGAGGAAGTCAAACTCTCACTCTTTGCAGATGATATGATACTGTATGTGGAAAACCCAAAAGACTCCACCCCAAAACTGCTAGAACTCATACAGGAATTCAGTAAAGTAGCAGGATATAAAATCAATGCACAGAAATCAGTGGCATTCCTATACACCAACAACAAGAGAGGAGAGACAAATCAAGGAGTCGATCCCATTTACAATTGTACCCAAAACCATTAGATACCTAGGAATAAATCTAACCAAAGAGGCAAAGGATCTGTAGTCAGAAAACTATAAAATACTCATGCAAGAAATTGAAGAAGACACAAAGAAATGGAAAAACGTTGCATGCTCATGGATTGGGAGAATCAACATTGTGAAGATGTCAATGCTACCTAGAGCAATCTACACATTCAATGCAATCCCTATCAAAATACCATCCACTTTTTTCAAAGAAATGGAACAAAGAATCCTAAAATTTTATGGAACCAGAAGAGACCCAGAATAGCTAGAGGAATACTGAAAAAGAAAAGCAAAGCTGGCGGCATCACAATTCTGGACTTCCAGCTCTATTACAAAGCTGTCATCATCAAGACAGTATGGTACTGGCACAAAAACAGACACATAGATCAATGGAACAGAATCGAGAGCCCAGAAATGGACCCTCAACTCTATGGTCAACTCATCTTTGACAAAGCAGGAAAGAATGTCCAATGGCAAAAAGACAGTCTCTTCAACAAATGGTGTTGGGAAAATTGGACAGCCACATGCAGAAGAATGAAACTGGACCATTTCCTTACACCACACACAAAAATAGACTCTAAATGGTTGAAAGACCTAAACGTGAGACAGGAGTCCATCCAAATCCTAAAGGAGAACACAGGTAGCAACCTTTTCGACCTTAGCCGCAGCAACTTCTTCCTAGAAACATCGCCAAAGGCACGGGAAGCCAGGGCAAAAATGAACTATTGGGATTTCATCAAGATAAAAAGCTTTTGCACAGCAAAAGAAACAGTCCAGAAAACCAAAAGACAACCGACAGAATGGGAGAAAATATTTGCAAATGACATATCAGATAAAGGGCTAGTATCCAAAATCTATAAAGAACTTATCAAACTCAACACCCAAAGAACAAATAATCCAATCAAGAAATGGGCAGAAGACATGAACAGACATTTCTCCAAAGAAGACATCCAAATGGCCAACAGGCAAATGAAAAAGTGCTCAACATCGCTCGGCATTAGGGAAATCCAAATCAAAACCTCAATGAGATACCACCTCACACCCGTCAGAATGGCTAAAATTAACAAGTCAGGGAACGACAGATGTTGGTGGGGATGTGGAGAAAGGGGAACCCTCCTACACTGTTGGTGGGAATGCAAGCTGTTGCAACCACTCTGGAAAACAGTATGGAGGTTCCTCAAACAGTTGAAATTAGAGCTACCATTCGATCCAGCAATTGCACTACTGGGTATTTACCAGAAAGATACAAATGTAGGGACCCGAAGGGGTACGTGTACCCCAATGTTTATAGCAGCAATGTCCACCATAGCCAAACTGTGGAAAGAGCCAAGATGCCCATCGACAGATGAATGGATAAAGAAGAGGTGGTATATATACACAATGGAATATTATGCAGCCATCAAAAGGAATGAGATCTTGCCATTTGCAACGACGTGGATGGAACTGGAGGGTGTTATGCTGACTGAAATAAGTCAATCAGAGAAAGACATGTATCACATGACCTCACTGATATGAGGAATTCTTAATCTCAGGAAACAAACTGTGTTACTGGAGTGGTTGGGGGTGGGAGGGATGGGGTGGTTGGGTGATAGACATTGGGGAGGGTATGTGCTACAGTGAGCGCTGTGAATTGTGCAAGACTGTTGAATCACAGATCTGTACTTCTGAAACAAATAAAGCAACATATTTTAAGAAAAAAGAAAAAGAAGAAGATAACAGGAGAGGAAGAAAAGGGGAGTATGTCAGAGGGGGAGACGAACCATGAGAGATGATGGACTCTGAAAAACAAACTGAGGGTTCTAGAGGGGAGGGGGGTAGGGGGATGGGTTAGCCTGGTGATGGGTATTGAGGAGGGCACGTTCTGCATGGAGCACTGGGTGTTCTGAACAAACAATGAATCATGGAACACTGCACCAAAAACTAATGATGTAATATATGGTGATTAACATAACAATAAAAAAATTTAAAAAAAAATGACAAGACTATAATATGTAAAGTGCTCTTATTGTGTAGATTATAGGGCTAATTTTTTTTAGGAATGCAATATAAATCAGATTTTTCTCAAAGACAAAATATTATTTAGTTTGGTTTAAGATAAGGGTGTGGGGAAAAATAAATTATTCAATCTTTATGTGGAGGGTGTATCTATGTGGAAAGGAAAGGAATCATTGGCATTTTCTGCTTTTGTGCATCTATATCCTTAGTGCCAAAATCTGCCTGATTTTGTACTGATACATTCTTAAGACTAGGTGTATAGTAGAAACACAAACTACTTAAAAATTATTTTTAAAAAATTAACTTTCTATTAATTATATTATATATAGATAAAAGAGCACAGATCATAACATATAGTTTAAGGAATCATAAAAAAGATCATATATGTAAACATCATTGAGTGTAAGACACAGACATTCCCAGCATCCAAATCTTCTGCCCACTTCCAGTTACTATGCTCAGCCTCTTCCACAAAGCTCAGGGTAGCAGTGAATATAAGTGGTTTAAGATAGGATCAGCTCTAGGTTTTCATAAATGACAACGTAACTGTCTCCGATCTCTTTGCCTTACCAATTTGAAATGCTATGTGTGTCACTTATTATGCTTTTAGTAGCTATTATTTTAAATGTGTTTGTTTCCAGTACCAATACTACATTATTAATTAATCAACTTAGAAGTATTTTAATACATGTTTTGTAAATCCTCATTCATAACTCCTTTTTAGAAGATGTCTGAGTGTTCCTGTACAAGGATTAATCTCACCAAAATTTGTCAAACAAACAAAAAAATGTATGAAGTTTTTATCATTGTCTAATAAATGTATAAATATGGATTAGATTCATTAAGAGGAACATCGATTTCTTTTCTAAATCCTCTCAATCATAATTTTTGTCTCCATATATATTCAAAATTTTTTTCATGTGCCTGAAAACTTTGTAGCGTGCTTCACTTACCCCCTTTAGACTTTCATTATGTTTATTTTAGAGACTTTTAATTTGGATTTTACTTTGGATGAGATTTTTTACTGCCATTTTATTTTCAAACTAGTTACTGTTGCTAGATAAGAAAATTATAAGCGGCCAGTTATTAGAGTTTTAATTAATTACAATAGTTTTAAAACTAATGAATAAATGATATTTAAATTAATAAGTTTTATTAACTGAATAAATGGTATTAATTTTTTAAGAGAAACTGATGCCCATGGTGAGAAATACCACTAAAAAATAGTATAATCTATCCTATCCCATGAGCCAATATCCATTCATGCAGTAGGTTAACATTTCACTAAAACTCTGAAGGTTGAGACAAGAAAACAGAAGATTTGGGGGGCTCCTGGGGGGCTCAGTCAGTTAAGCATCTGACTCTTGATTTGATTCATGATCTCAGGGTCATGATCTCAGGTTCCTGAGATCTGGCCAAGTGGGGCTCTGCATAGGGCCTGAAGCTCAGTGAGCATGGAGTCTGCTTGTCCCTCCCCCTCCCTTTCTGCCTCCCCGCCCCCACGCTTGCGCACGTGCCTGCTCTCCCCCACCCCACCTCTCTCAAATAAATAAAGTCTTAAGAAAAGAACAAGATTTTCATATTTTTCAGTAACATTCCTCTTTAGCTATCCAGTAAAGATACTTTTTAGTGATCCCAAACCACTTTTTGTGTACTCAGATATGACTAGAAAATTTGAACAAAAATGTTCAAGAAAGAAGTCAATTTCAAGTAAGGTAAATTTCAAGTAAGACTAGAGAGAGTTAAAAGGTGGAATGGATTAGAAGTTTTCTGGCTCACATGAAGTAAGTCACTGCTCTGAGAATTTAGAGATGACAATCTGAGTTGGATTGGGTAACTGCTCCAAGTTGAATGCCCTGGGAAGCAGACTGTGAGATGGAAAGTAATGTGAAAAAAGTTTATTGAGGAGTCTTGTTGGGACAAACACAGATCAAAAAAAAAAAAAAAAACAAGCAAGCAGGAATGGCAGAGAGAAGTTGGCTGCACCATCGTTACAACAAAGATGTCAGCAGATCCCAGGGAAAGCTCTGAGCCTGGGATGGCCCCCCAGGGATATGTTGTTGTCACAAGAGGGTTTGTCTTTGTACGGCTCCCTGGAAGAGTCACTGGATGAAGCCTGCCCCAGGAAAAGGGCATGACTTTAGGCAAGGCTGCTCTCTACAGAGAAGGGAAATTGCCAGTCAGAGCTGACAGCTGCAGGCTGTTTGCCAGCAGCCAATCCAACAGCTGTGGGGATTAAGTCATCAGTACTGAAAGCGGATCTGGGCAGTACACCCCAGCATCCCTTAGTATAACCTCTGTGTCATAATAGAAATTCAAAGAGATCCCTAGAAGAATGAGTCAGACAGATGTCTAGAAGGTAGATTCTGTAAACCATAAACTAGAGATCCAACATCATTTCCCGGCAAATAAATTGCTAGGTAGACATTTTGTAGGCACCTAGAATGGAAAGTGGTAAGTGAGAACAAGAATGTCATATGAACTCATTTCTATTTCCCCTGAATCAAATAGCCTAAGTTGTGCCGAATTAAAAACTTGGAGTTACAAACAATAGTAAACCCAACATAAAATAAACCACATTTTCCATTTGAAAATTAAAAAGAAATTATGGAAAAGGAAATGCATGTATATATATATATATAGATATAGATAAATAGGAGCCTTATCTTGTGCTCTGTCCCATTCAACCATTTTAATAATGGTTTGAACAAAGGTCTAGTTTGCTTCAAATATTCTTGGAGCATGTATGCAGCAGACATAATGTTAGATGATCTATATGCGCTATATCATCTAAGGATATAAATGCATATTCACAAAATTTATAGATGATCTAATCCAGAGGATAAGCTAATGAATTTGATGGCAGCATGAGAATTCCAGAAGATATTTATCAGCTATTTTCATACTCTAAATAAGACAAGATGAAGTATAAAAATTATAAGTCCCGGAATTTGGTTCCAAAAAATATCACAAACAAAAGTTAAGATTGATATAAGTAAGAGGAACCCATGAAGAAAAATACCCAACTTGAGGGTTTTTGTTGACTGTTAATTCAGTACAGTTCAGTAGTGTTATATAAAACAGCTAAAATTATGTTAGGTGTAAATATTTTTTCCATGAATAAGATGATTCCTCACTGAGACAGTTTTCCAGATAGAAAGTCAAAGCCCTACTTATGCTACACATGCTAGGACCAGACTTCACTTAACCAGTCCTGCCTTGAGCCAATAAATTATCTTTTTGCTTAAGCTAGTTTGTACTGTTTTACTGTACCTTGCAGTGATTCCTTTCCATCTAAAATGTAGGAGAATGATGAGACTTATTCCATATCACTCTAAGAGGTAGGACAAAAATTAATCACTAACATCTCAAAAGCGATACATTAGGATTTAGTTCTCTAGAGAAGATTTTCTAGAATGTAAGCTACATGATTCAAAGTATCCTTTGAAATAAGATGCTATGTTCTAGGTCATATGGAGTGTTCAAGGAGATGTTTGAATGACTTGTAGATGACTTCAGCATCAGATGGGGAAGTACACCAGATAACCTCTGACGTCCCATCCGATTCTAAAGATCTGTGATTGCAATTAACAATTTTATGATCAAACAGTTATTCTACCATTAGAAAAGTTTTTAATATATTTATTAAGTATATTATTTAATATATTAAGTATATTAATATATTTATTATTATTAAGTATTTAATATATAGTCAGTCGAATAGCTATTCTGTAGTATGCCTTTAAAGTATCCCTCGAAAATAAAGTGAATGTAAAAATTCAGTGTTATAAAAATGCATAATCATAGTTTAAGCAATTCCTCTTACATTAAGAAGATACATTGTAGATATATGACTTTATTCTCAAAAATTTCCATAGGTTTAAATGAAAGGAAACCTATAAAAAGGTATAAAATCTCACAAGAGATGATACATTATGAACAACCAGAATCTTTTGCCCCTAATGTTTTAAATAACTGCCAATTTGGAATGAGAGAGCTTTTCAAAATCTAATTTGAATTATACAAACCAGATTGTCTATAAAAGCCATACAATAAAAATTCCCCCTCAGAAGAAAACTTTGAGGACATAAAGGCCACTTTTTCCCAACTGTAAAGTATTGGAGAATTGAATCTAAATCATACGTTAATGGTTAATGATGAATATTTGCATCCCCTATAGCACCAGCAGGGTACCTGTTCAAAATAGATGAATCAGAAGACATTTTTTGATTAGAATCAAATTTCCTGGATGAATGCAATGTTCATTTCCCTCAAGAGAATCTGGTGGTGGTGAGGATCATGTTGGAGATGTTGTATTTTATATATTTCATTTAAATATATTTAAATTAAAATATTTATTTTTTCTAATATAGTGTGAAAATATGGTCATTTTAGAAAACTTTAAAAAATTAAGAAATAAGTGAAAAAGAATAAAAATCACCTATGAACAGATGACTACTATTAATATTATGGTACATCTTAAGCCTTCTATAAAATCTATTTTCTGGAGGTGAGATTTCTCAATATATACTATTTGTTCATTTTTTTAATCAACATTATTTCAAAAACACTCTCCAGTATCATTACATATTCCCACAATTTTAGTGGAAGCACATAATTTCATTACTTCATCCTTAATTCTTAGTTGGAAGAGAATCACAGATTTCTTTGACTATCTGGTGAAAGGATGGACCCCATTCTCAAAAAAGTCCAAAAATATATAAAGGCTGAATAATATTCTAGAATGCATGGGTCCCCCTGAAGATCATGGGCCTCGGCTTAAGAAGAGTTCCTTGTTAATGTTCTCATTTATGCTTAGCACAGCATAGATCATATGTGCTACTAAACTTTATTAAGGTAAATTAGGAATAAATTCAGGAAATTTATTTTATATCATTTGCACATAGTGCATGTTCAATGTGTTGCCCTCATTTTTATTTTCATTATTTTAAGCATCTATATTTGCCTAATACTTTTAAAACATACTCAAATTTATGTGTATGTGAATATTTCTGGGTAGTAGATCAGTAGCTCCCCCTTAAAAATTTGAAGGATCTTGTGCTCCTAAATACGAACTTTTTCACTGCAAGAAAAAAAAACTAAGATTTGTGAAGTTTAAATTTGGGGGTCATAATTAGCTTTATTCAACTAAAAATAATGTTTTACATGAAATGGCATCTTTGCTACCAAAAGAGAAGTACAAGTGCTGTAACTTGATAAATCTATAAGCTTTGGTGTTGTTTATTAATACAGATTAAGGGAGTTAAGAAAAAACTTTATGTCCTGAACGAGAATGTTGTTGGTGCAAACTTAATTTGACACTAGGTACAGTGTGAATTGTGGATTTATTTTCTTACTCCTGAGTCCAGATTGGAAAAGCGCTCTATATACTCAAGATACCAGAGTGTTGAGTTGGTAGGGAGAAGTCTGGCAATCTAGTTGGGTCCAGGTGATGCTGCCTACTAGTTGTTTAAGAACTTTGGATTTTATTCATAAGGACAGTAGAGAGTTCCTGGAGAGTTGTAAGAGGGGTGTGACGTGTGGTAATTGCTTTACTTCAAGTACCTGTACTAAAATGGATTTTGGAGGCTGTATAGAATAGTGGCTAGGAGTGCCTCCATTAGTTTCGAGAAAGACCTGGGATCAAAATTCAGTTTTCCTACTGGCAGATCTCATCTGGGCCTTTGTTGCTTCATCTGTAAAATGGGTGTGATGATGTCCATGCAGCATGGTTCTACAGTTAAATACTGACAATGTATGCACTGCACTTAGTACTGTGTCTGGTCTGACACATTGAAAATACCCAATAAGTGATGTGGAGCATTTTTTCATGTGTCTGTTAGTCATTTGTACATCTTCTTTGGAGAAGTGTCTTCATGTCTTCTGCCCATTTCTTGACTGGATTATTTGTTTTTTTGGGTGTTGAGTTTGGTAAATTCTTTATAGATTTTGGATATCAGCACTTTATTCAATGTGGAACATAAGGAATAGAGCAAAGGACCACAGGGGAAAGGAAGGAAAACTGAATGGGAAGAAATTAGAGAGGGAGACAAACCATCAGAGACTCTGGACTCTGAGAGAGAAACTGAGGGTTACAGAAGGGAGGGGGTAGGAGGATGGAGTGACTGAGTGATGGGTATTAAGGAGGGTATGTGTTGGGATGAGCACTGGGTGTTATACATAACTAATGAATCATTGAACACTACAACAACAACAAAAAAATAAAATAAAGTAAAATGGCTCCTAAGGAAAAGAAAAAAGAAGAAGAAAATATCCAGTAAGTATAACTAATTATTGTTGAAGAAAGAAGGACAGTGATACTCAAAAAAGTTTTCTAGTGCCTCCAGTAGTGTGATGTAACAAGTACATGAATAGCTAAAGTGTATTTTAACTTTAAACCTGTGAATTCCAAAGACTGTGTTTTATCTGCCCATAATCCTTAAGGCATAGTATATGCCACATAACTCTGATCCTTCCTTTTCTTTCTTCCATCTTTCATTTTACTCCAAAAGAAGGGATTGAGGAACTTATCCCTATTTTACCTAATTTCCCTCTAGTTTTTCTTTAGATATTTCAAAATGAGCTGGGTATACAGGCTGTTAAAAACAGAAATGTCATGCTAGGGAGGTGGGCATATTTCTCTGGGAATCTCTGTTAAAGAAACCTGTGCACTCCTCAATAAATATGTTCTAAATGTAAACTAGAGGAAAATTTGTGACAAATGCCAGATTGCATAGGTGCCAGTTACTTGCAAATCTTATATCCTCCTGACACGACTGAAACACTACTCAAAAATGCAACCATGAAAACAGATCTCTAACAGGAGCCGGCAGCAAAAAAGTATGCCTTCCAACAACTAAACCGCCCTTGTTAATGAAATTGATCATTCCTTCTGTGGTGCAAAATATTTTTAAACCACTGATTTATCAGGGCACTTGGGTGATGCAGTTGGTTGAGCGTCTGTGTCTTGGTTTCAGTTCAGGTGGTGATCTCAGAGCCGTGGGATTGAGCCCACCATGGTGCTCCATGCTCAGTGTGGAGTCTGGTTGAGAGTCTCTCTCCCTCTCCCTCTGTCCCTACCCCCAACCCCTGCCATGTTCTCCCACTCTCTCTTTCTCTCTCTCTCTAATAAATAAATAAATAAATCTTTAAACCACTGATTTATCTAAATTTGCCTCTTTACTCCTAGGGCTTCCATTGAAGGGTTCTATGTTGGGTTGTTAACTTATTCAATCATTCATCAGCTAACTATTGAGACACATGATCAATGTCTGGCATCTACTGGACACTCAAACATTGTCGGCAAGAATGTACATCAGGCAAAGTGTTTGATAGAAGGATAGAGTTGTGGACAAGACAGACAAAAGTCTTGGCCCTCATAAAGTTTACAATGCAGTGAGGGGGACATGTGTATTAAAACAATTATATTCCCACCCAAAATGATTTGTTTTGCAATTATGCTAAATATATTGAAGAATGTTCATAGGGTACTGTGGATGTGATATTTAGGAGGAACCCATTCTAAGGGTTCCAGGAGACATTTCTGAGGAAGTAAAATTTTCGTTAGAGGTTGCTACCTCTTAACCCCACATGAAGAAACAAGTAATATATCTCAGTGAAGCTGGGCTCCAAGTGCATGTGAATATATGTATACAGGTCCTAAAATCTCAGACCCATCCAGAAGGTTTATTCATCAGCTAATGGTTCCAGCTGCCATGTACAAACATGGACACAAATGTTGCCAGATCCCCATTTTAAAATAAATGACTGAAACTGATGGTTCCTGTAAAATTTGGTCTCTAATGCATAAAACACTGCATGTTCAACACAGAAGTTGGTAATCTATATATTTAAGTTGATGCTTAAGGGATAAGGTAGGGGCAGGATTGGGTCAGATGAGGAGAGGGACATTCGAAGAAAAGTGAACAGCATTAGCAGGAGTCCAGAATGGAAAAGGGCTATATGTACTCGAGGGTACAATGTGGCAAGTTGATAGAAGACTGGCAACCTAATTGGGTCCAGGTGATGCTGCCTAGCAGTTGTTTTAAGAACTTTAGATTTTATTCCTAAGGACAGTGGAGAGTTACTGCTATTAGTTTTAAAGGGTGATAATTGCTAGATGCTAATGTATCAAATCACATAGACATTTATTGTCCCCAGGAAGTAAACTCTTCTAGACTCTCTGTCATTTGGGGTTAGAATTTTAAGATAACACTTCTATGATCCACATCACACTTATAAATATCATAATTATGAAGTTCTAAATTATGAAGACAGAATCTAAAATATCATAGCTGGTATTTGGAGATAACCTGCCCCAGACCTGCCATGTTAAGAGATAAAGAACAGATCTAAATATATTAAATATATCACATATTTAGAAGCAGGTAGAACTAGAACGCCAGCATCTACTAGCCTCTTGTTCTTTTTCCAAGCCCACTCTCTATATTTTCATCATTCTTAAAAAAAATTCTACTGTACAGTGTCATTGAATTGTCATAGTACTTGTCTATCAAAATTAGCTTTATCAGACATTCTAAAGAGTGTAACAATCATGAAAACAAATGTGTTGATGCATAAGTAATATACACAGGGTATATACAGGCTATGCATTGTTGACATCACTATAACTCTGATTCATTATGTTTAAACAGAGGCATATAGACTTATCAATTCATTTACAGCTGCAGGGACACTAGAAAAATACAGTAAAAGTTTTGACATTTACTCTTAGCAGAACTATCATTAGTCCCTGGAAGACAGCTAATACAAAACTGTTCAGTGAAAAGCACATTCGTCTGGGCAGGAAATAATTTTTATTGCCATATTTAATGCTACCCAGGAAAGCTATCTGATTACCTTGTGCCCTATTTATCCTAATAGTAATCTTGGTTAATATTTTCCTAGCAATAATTATGGGCCAGATACTTTAATGTTTTAATATTAATTTTTAAAACCGTTAAATGTTTTAAAATCTTGAGTCTTTAATCATTTCTATAGTAAGTCGATGTAGTATTATCATTTCTATTTTACAGACAGGGAAATTGAGAATCAGACAAAAGTTACATAGCTAAGAAGTCTCAGAATTGGGATTTGAACCCAAGCAATTGAGATCCAGACCTGGTAATTTTAACTGCTATTCTATTTTGCTGCCTATTCCTAGATCTCCCCTGTTACATGTGAAAAATGGGGGCAATGTAAATGGACTCTATTTCAGGAAAATACAGCTACTTTGGTATTTAATATGATAAAGGAGTGCACTTGTTTTCAGATTACATCATGGCTATGAAAGAAATTACTTCGGAGAAGACAGAAGTATCAGAAAGACCTTGAAAATGGAATGAACACAATATTCAATATAAAGTACTATGGGTAGCAAAAAAGATGGTGTGTATGGTGTGTCAATCTCATTACAGGCTATAAGAGATGGCAGAAAAACATAAAACCAAAATTTTGGCATGGTTATGCACTTCTCAGGAAAGTGTCAGGGATTTGGGGTCCAGAGACTCATAGTCCAGCTTGGGAGCCACAGTTTCCCCACTACTTAATCCTTATGACTTGAAATACCTTCATCTGTTAAATTGGAATATTTTTACTCTTTTCACAGCATGGCAGTGGGCACTACAGCAGATAATAGATGTGAAAAACATCTGGAAACTTAAGTGAAATGTTCATGCCTTATATGATTAATTTTATATTAACAATTAATTATTTAAGGTCTACAGGAGAGTAGTATCAATGTGAAGCAAAAAAGAAGAGGAAATTGCCCAAGGAAAGAGCATTAATTATTTACATAATGCATGAATATTATAAATATAAATCTAAAACAAAAGTACAGGTGCAAATATTATATACCTATAAGCATAGCAAAATGCCTGGCCAGATTCACATTGTTTTCTCTTGGTGATGACATTGGAGGGATAACAGAGTTGTAGAATGATACTTTTTTACATAAATGTAAATATAATTATGTATACTGATAAGTACACATGTATATATGCACATATGCCACATGCATACATACACACACATAACCCTTTTATAGATACACATACATGATAAAATTATGGGTGATTTTAACTGTTTTTCTGTATTTTTCAAAAATTTTATAAAAAAAGAAAGAATGGTTATGTATTATATAAATATCTACTTATAAAGAGTGGAAATAAACACATACTTAGATAAGAAGACACTACCAAGCCTTTAAAAATCTAAATAGGTAGTTAAGATAGGGCAAAAGAAAACATTGATATGAGAGCATTTGCTTAGAGAAGTAGAAACTGATATATTGGAGAAAGCTCTTGATTCATTAAATACTCCCCATGTGTCAGAAATAGTTACAAACACAGTCACATAAAATCCTTCAACGAATCCTATGGCTGAGACACTGATTATTTCCATTTCACAGGTGAGCAGTTAATTCACTTCTGAAAGTAACCCAATAGTGGCAAAACTATCATCTACATTCAGGTCTGCCAGATTCCAAAGACCCCAGCTGATTAAACTTCCTGATTGCTATAGTGCTATGGACTGGTGGAAACACCAAATACATGAAAGCACACTTTTTGGAAAAAAAGGGAAAAAATAATAAGGTTTTTAAGTCAAGGTAGGACTTCTAAAAAAAAAAAAAAGGTGTGCTCACCACAATACATCATATAGAGTTTGTAGTGTTGATGTAAGCTCATGGCAGGCCATTCCAAAGACAAAGGAAATAGTGAAGTTTTTGAGACAACCCAATCACTACATGAGAACTCCAGAAATACCAGGTATTGGAAAGCATTTCTGCTGCTGAACTCCAACTATAAAGCCTTTGCAGAGATTTGCTTTATGACAGTCACTAAAAGAAAAGCTACATGTGGCAAATAGAGCAGTGGTTTAAAAAAAAAATCAAAACAAAGCACACTCTTTTTTTGGTCATACTCTGAGGAAATATGCCACATGGAAAGGAGGTAGACAGAAAAACTATAAGGATTATAGAGCAAAGCAAAGAAGTAGAGGACTGTAAGCAATAAGTAAGCTGGGGAATAAGACACTCATAATAGCTGCAAAAGTAATATTTTGGCAGCAAGGTCACTCCTTAGAAGAAGGCAAGGTAAAATAGGGAATTGAGTGGTCAAAGGTAAAGAAGGTGGAGACCAAGAAAATAAGTCATAATCATTATTTATACTTCTGGTTCAAGGGTTAAAAATAGAAAGAAATACTTGAAAATGCCTCCAAGAAATTTATCTTTCACATTCTAGTCTTAAAAATACATATCTCTCTTCTGAAAAGGCATACAGGAAAAAAAAAATGTGTGAAGGAGCAAACTTATTGCAAAAAACTCAAGTATCATTACAATAAAGGAGGAAGAATCTGTCACAGCTTGAAGACAATTGGTCTGAATAAGACATGTCGTTTAGCGCTGGAAAGGTAAAATTGCATTCTATTTTCTCCTGAAAGAACTCTATGTTCTCCCGTGAGAAACAATTTCTCCCTTTCATAAAACCAAATGTCTGCCACCTATTGGTTCTTTCAAATTATCTCTTTGGGCCAGTACGCTCAGTTATTAAGAGTATCATTAATAGTGAGGTCGTCTCAAAGATAAGGAGGACAAAGAAGCAATTTCCTCTGGGCCTATTCTGGAAAGATAATCTACAAGTGAATGTGGCATTACTGAAATGCTCAAGTCCAATGTGTCAGTTGAAACAAAGCATGAAACATGGAATGACTGAGTATCAGTGGAAGAAAAAAAGAAGTGAGATAAAGTGACAATGCTACAAGGCTAGATAGATCCCATATAATGCAAAGGGATAAATGACAGACACGAGACCAAAAGTTGGGGGGACCCATGGGGCAAACTACTGTTTGATAAAGGGGGACACATAGCGAACATGAAGGAGGGAAATTCGATGTATTGTCAGAATGAGTATTGGGAACCCAGTCATGAAAGAGAAGATAAAATGGTTAAGTTGAAGAATATAGTACAAGGAGTACAGAAACTGAAAAATAAAATTCATGTCGTGATGAACACTGGGTGTTATATGCAACTAATGAATCGTTGAATACTACATTAAAAACTTAGTAATTAAGGCACACATTTCTATGTGGTATCTCTACTTACCCCACATTTGTGATTGCACAGTAAATATTGGGTTACATGGAAATGTTACTAAACTGAAGAGAAACCTGTCTTCACATTACCATTTAATAGGTTGAGATGAGTGGTAGGAACTTCAAGATAGCAGATTGAAAAGACACTTGTGCTTGTGACTGGTGTTGCCAACCCTATTCCCCTCTGCAGGTATCCAGAAAGAATGGCAAGTTCCCCTTTGAAGATTGAATTTCAAGGGTCTCAAATCTGTGTTGAGTACAATGGCAAAACATATGCTTTTGGGGCCAGCCACAATGGAGTAAGAGAAAATAAATGATATTCAATTGCTGTCACTTAAGTTCTAGAGCACAGAGAACTTCAGAGGATTAATGAGCAAACTGTGACCCCTGAATCATACCACACAACCCTTCCATGTGTGGTTCTAACCCAACCGCTACTCCAAGTGGGAGCCTCATGTCTCACTTGTTCTATGGACTTTTGGTGCTCTGCATACAGAGAACTCCCAGCAAACTTAGTGGCCCCTATGGTACTAGATAAAAGTAAGGCAATGATGGGGGTGTGCAGGGAGGGAGGGAGGGAAGGACCAGGCAGAGATGGTATAGTGGTTGAATTATGTCCCCCAAAAAGATATGTTCAAGCCTTAATTCCCAGCGCCTGTGAATGTGACCTCACCTGGAAATAAATGCAGATGTAATTAAGAATAGGCCGTACTGGATTAGAGTGGGCCCTAGATCTAATGACTTGGGTACAGAGGCACATAGGGAAGAAGGTTGTGTGATTATGCAGCAGAGACTGAAATGATGCAGTAATAAGCCAAGAAATGTCAGGAGTCACTGGAAGCTCAGAAGAGACAAAGAAGGATACTTCCCTAGAGCCTTCGCTTCAGAGGGAACATAGCCTTCCCAATACCTTAATTTCAGACTTCTGACCTCCAGCATTGTCAGAGAGTAAATTAATTCTTTCTTTCTTTCTTTCTTTCTTCCTTCCTTCCTTCCTTCCTTCCTTCCTTCCTTCCTTCCTTTCTTTTTTTTTTTTTAAACCACCTGTCTGTAGTTCTTTGTTATGGCAGTCTTAGAAGACTGATATACAGGGAGAGAGAGGGAGGGAGGACAGACTCATAAGAACACAAATGCATTCTACTTCACTTGATCATTAATCTATCTTTCCTGAAAAGGAATTCATAAACTGTCTTGGTGTAACCTTGACAACAACATCAGTAGTGATCATATCAACAGGTTGTTTTGAAACATTTTTGGGTTTCCAAAGTAATCACCATAAAAATGTTTGAGTAGATATCTGTCATCTATGTATACTCATCTATGTATGCAATAGTCAAATGTACTAATATACTAGCATTTATTAAAAATTATAACTAAATTAAAATATTAATTAATGTATAGAATAAAGAAGAACAAAGAAATGTCTTAAACACCGTTATATTTATTAATGATACATAAAATCATTTTTCTCACTAACCTATTACACAACATATTACTAATAATAACATTTTCAGAGAAAGCAATCGGATTGGATTTGCCTTATAATTTTTTTAAAATTCTTGCATGCACACTTTGTCATAAAGCTTTGAAAAGCCCAACTGTTTTGCAGTATCTGGTTTTAATGACTGTAAGAATCATAAAATTTACCTCATGATGATGCACGGGCCCACTATTGGAGGGGGGCAATGTTGACTGTTCTCATGAAGTCATGAAACTTTATTTCCAACCTCACGCACTAATTAATGTAAGGCTTGGACTAAAAATAAGCTAGTGAATTTCCCCTCCCTTGCTGTCTATGTATTGCATTTTCAAACCAGGTATATTTTTTTCCAGTTTAATCAAAGTGATCAAATCCATTAAAACTTCTCATGTAAAGGATATTGAAACAGCTTACAAAATTTCAAAGTACCATTTCTGAGCATAAGTGCCCAGGTATGAGAGTTTTTATAGGTGGTATACTTAATATTTTAAAAAACAAACTCATACAATGATAGAAATATTCCCACACATCTGTTTTTAAAAGCTTTCTCCATTCCATGATTTTCCTTCTAAAGGTAGTAATTTTTCTCACTCACTGTTAAAACATCATTTTTACTTTGAAGATGCAAATTAAGTGTGACAACAACACAATAGAGATGGCTTCCTTTATTGGAAAAAGCCTTATAAGGTGTGCTTTGGGGGCTACTGCAAAAAGGACTGATCTCTTCCAATAACAATAAAAAAAAATACTATCCACATAATGGCCAGTCAACTTTTGTTAGGGGAAATTTTATTCTAACATAAGCAAGATGTGTTGTATTCATAGATATGTATGTGTATATATGTATGTATATATATATATATATATACATACATATATACCATATACATACAGTATACATACTATATTCATGCATATGTACACATGTCTGTATGTATACATATATACAAGTGTGTATACTATACACTATATACCTACTATAGGCATATATATTATATTCTACAAGAAGAAAGACTTTGGCTAGAATCAAATCTATCCCCCACCTTCCACCCCCAGCATCTGGTACTTTGCATATAATATGTCATGCAATCTTCACAACAGTTTATGAGAAATAGGCACTATTGTTTATCCCTATTTATAGAGGAGGAACATAAAATGAGAAAGGATGTGAAATAAGTTAAATAGTGAGGGTTAAATGAGTAATTATGGGTAGGTCATAACAATAGCAACCATTAGGACTTGGTTTTGCAATTGGTTGTATCTGATTCCAAAACTAATGTTCTGATATCAGCCCCATTCTGGTTTCAGGTTTTGGTGATAGGTTTGGGTGTAAGGAGATAAATAATTCAAATATACTCAAGTCCTAACGAAAGCTCAGTAAGTGTTTCAAGTGCGGTAAACCTGGGGGATGTAGAGCAGTTAGAGGCTGACAGTAAAAGCCTACTGCAAACTTTTGCTTAGGGTTTGTTCGTATTTGTGATCTCTTCATATAAACAGTTAAAACAGACAAAATTACATAAGAAGGAGTATAAAAAAACCCAGAACATCACCATGCTTTTGTGTGAGACACTGCCTTGAGACATCTGCGATACTTAGAGTGGATATATACAATGTATGTCAAAGCTTTATGAACTAGAGCAAAATAATAATGCAGGAAAGAAGGTTGAGTGCAGTCAAATTATTTTCCTCTTTTAGTAATTCCATGTCGTGATTCAGTAAATCCTGGCATACTCTTTGGACATCCATTATGCATATACAAGCAAAATGTTTCTGGCATCTACTCGCAAAACAGCCTTCTTCTGTCCGTTTAGTTCTTTAGAACATTTGGTGTATTATGAACATGAATAGTATACTTAGGAACAAAAAGGAAATTTTGTTTAAGAAAAGAGAAGGGACAGTTCTTCACATGTAGGGCTCTCAGTACTGATTGCCAGGAAAGCAGATGAAAAAATGAAAAATGGCTGGAGAGTTTTGTTGCAGAGTTGGGCCCAATTTATAATGAGAAAAAAAAACATGATAGGTTGCAAGAACATTATAGTCTAGGGTACAATGTAATTGCAGAAAAAATTGAAACCAATAGCAGAGAGAAGTCCTAAGGAGTAATAGGAAGGACTAGGGGCCACACCAGGAATGACAAGAGAGGAAGGCAATAGGCAAATATGGAACCCCAAAAGTGATGACATAGAAACCAAGGACAAAGATTAGAGAATGTATTAAGGAGAGACATGGGACACTCATGAAAAATCCTACAGTTCTGATAGATGGTCTTTGTTTAGTTTAAGCCAGTTTTATGTGGGGTGCCTGAGCTTGCTTTTGACTTTGTTCTCTAACTAAAATGGATTTTTTTTAAAAAAAAAAAGCAGAAGACACACAAACATTTATTTTGTATTCACTCTCTCTTCAATTTTCCCCCCAAAATTAATTTTTTTTTACTAGAAACAGAAAATGGGCTTGAAAATGGGCCATCAATTATTGCTCAATGTTCATTACTGAAAATAAAATTAATTTGATTTGAATTTTTCACCTAACATGTGCCGGGCCATGTTTTAAATAACTTTAAGAGAATTATTTAATCCTCAAACAATACTAATTCTGAGGATGTGAAGAAACAAAATTGACAATGAGTTGATGATTGTTTAAACTGGATAAGCGGCAGATGGACATATACAAGACCTTTCTCTTTAATTTTATGTATGTTTAAAAATTTCCAAAATTAAAAAAAATATATAAAAAAGCAACATTAGTTATAAGTTATCAGCCCCATTATAGGGGATGAGAAAATTGAATTTGGGAGAGTGCAGATGACTTAGTCATAATCAAAAACAAGCAATGAGTGATACAGGTAGAATTTAGACCCATGTCTCACTGGTTTCAGAATAAAAAGTTCTAAAACCACAGCAGCAATAGAAGCACCAACATGTAAATGCTCAATATATAAACCATGAGACAGTTTCCACCTCAAAATTCTCATATCAGGCCACAGTGTAGTATCAGAGCAGGTACAAAACAAAGACATTCAGTTTCTCTCCAGATAATTTACAAATAGTATATTAATATCAGTTTAAACAATATTTGTCCCATGACATAAATTTTATCAATATTAAATGAATAATAGATTTTGGTCAATAATGACTTCAACATGAGTCTATCATTCTTCCAAATTTGAGTTACTATTTCACAGATCCCAAAGTAAGGAATTAGGAGCACAAATTCTAGACTCTGGTACACCCGAATTTGAATCCTTTGTCCATCATTACAGCTCTGTGAACTAGGTACACTAACTACTCTAAGCCCTAATATTTGCTTTGCAAAATGGAGATAATAAAGACCTAAGCATAGAAGGTCATGACGGACAGCTTAATAAAATGTGAGTAAAGTATTTATCAAGGAATGGAGCCCATAGCACTTGACAACAACTTGAAAAGTTATTGACTATTATTATGAATATAAACCCGGTACTCTGGGCTCAAGGAAGTCTCCCAGAGGAGCCAATATTTTAATGGGGTCTAAAAGATTGCAAGGAATTTGATTAGTGAGGAAAGAGAAAGAGGTGGCCATTTTAAGAAGAGGAAATACCGAGTGATATAGATGATAAAAAGATGTGTGTCGGTCTCATAGAGGCAGCAAGAGATAGAGGAAAAACATAAAGTCAACAGTTGAAGAGGAGAGAAAGATCTCACCAATAAAGGATTATACCTGATCATTGAGTAATTTGCCAAAAAAATTGCTGAAAATCCTTACTGAATGTTGAGCATTCATAATTACCACTCACTAACTCATCTAAGGGTGACACTGGCTATAGGGCCTGGCAAGGAAATCTCTGATTTTTTTGCCAAAAAATTCCTTTAAATGAAATGGCACCTTATCTTCTTAATTGAATTGTGAATTTCTTTAAGGAAATAGACAAACTTCTACATTCCTTTCATGATCCACAGCAGCTAGTATGCACTAATAAATAAATATTGATTAGCAGATTAGAAAGGGAAGGGAAAGATGCATGTTGTTAGAATTGTCACACAGCGTCAACCAAACATCTCCAGGGCTGGAAAGCGTTTTCCTAACCACCATGCCAAAGAACATGCTATGTATGCAGCCTCACAAATCAAATGGGAAAAAAGCAGGTTTAACTTGTAGAAAGTAGATGCAACAACATGGGTAAAAATACAACAAAATAAAAATTAAGAAAAACCATAACTCCCAAAGCTACAGAAGCAGTCAGATGCTAAAGTACTGGAAGTCATCAACATTAGTTCCCCTTGAAATAACTGCATAAAAACAGCAAAGATATGTGCAAAGATGTTTTTGTGCTCAGTTTAAGAAAATTTTATTTCTTGAAGACAGTAATTTTGTTCAATTTCATCATATAAGAAACCAGCTTTAAAAACAGAATTTCCTGAACAAATCTTAGTACAAAGAGAGACAAAAAGACTAAAGGTATGCATCGCCTAGGGGTATCTTGTATGTGGATGGTCAGCATTGCCAGGTAAGAACACCTACAGAGGAGCAGCGTTAAGAAAATTCCTTGAAATTAACCAGGAAAAATGAACTTCAGCATCACCCACAGAAAACCACACAACAATTAGCATTGGTGGGAGAAAAAGAGGAAACTTGCTTCATAGTCTTTCCTTTTGCAAAAGAATTACTTTAAAAAATAAAACATTCTCTTTTAACTGACAATCTCTTACCTGTCTAACATTATCAAGTGTGGTAAATAGGCTTTCTAACTCCCCTATTATTACTCTTTCTGGTGACTGAGCTGTGGTTTTAAAAGGCAATGGGAGAAAAAAAAAAACAAAAACAAAAACCAAACCAAAACAAAACAAAACATTTTTAATGTTAGTTTACATGCAAAAATTTCGGTATGTCTTCAAGCAGAGGGCAATGTCAGAAACATAACTTTCCCAATTCAAAAATCTTAATATAGGAGAAAGAATGTATGTATCAACTCTTTCATAAAAAATGGAGTGAGTTTCATTCCACTTTACAAAAGACAGTTTTCTTCTTCCTTTGGGAAAAAAAGATCATCATTTCAAAACCTGGGAAAACAGACAAATAAATGATTCAGTGAAAAAGCACACAAAAAATAATTAACAACTATATTTAGGCATTGTACAAATCGCTTAAGAAAAGGTGAAAGAGGCTTTAAAAATGAGGAATAAAACTGAGTTCTAGAATTCTCTAAGTTTAAATTAAAAGTGGAAAATATTTAAAAAAAAGATTTGGAGTTGGAAAAAAATGACAACACAACATGCTTTTTAATGTTATACAAAAAGCCAGAAAGAAGTTTATCCTGCTTTTAATGTGGAACCATGAGCATGACAAAAATAAGTAATGTGATGGAAGGTGTTTTCAATTAAGTTCAACACCATTTAGCATTGGGTCAATGGAAATAAAAAACATTATAAAGTGCATTTGTGAGGTTTCTTGAAGTAGAACTATGAACTGGGGCTGTGAATTGCTGAACATGTTTCAATTGCTAAGATATTTATTGCCTGACATGTTTAAAATAAAATGATTCAAAATCCTACAAATGGGAAAATTAGTAATAGGTCTTTAGAACCACCTAGGTTGTAGGTGGTTTTCTTGTAATACATAAATATGTGTTGTTCAGATAATGTATCTTATGAGAAAATGTCAAAGCAGAAACCAACTTTGACAACAGGAGAAATAATGAAGAACTATTCAATAAAAAATGATGAAAGCCAGACCTTTTTTTCGTAATAGGGATATATTTTAATCTTATGCCAACAAGTATATTCATTATATACTTATGCCAACCAGATCCATATCATTATAACAAATATGCCAGTTATATATGGGCTTTTACATGAGGTAAATAATAGTGAAATACCCTATTTTTTACGCTATATGTCTTTTAGAAAGCATGCTTATTTCCCCACTTCTTCCTTGCTGTGTTCTGACTCTAAGTGCTTAGTGACCAGGCCAATAGGTACATGATAGGCAGACACTCTATAGAGGTGTGTAAGGCAATGATGTAATAGTTCAACTGGTTAATGATTTCAAACAGCATAGTGCATTGATACAGACTATATTATACCTACATTTCTGGCAACAACATAATTATTACCCTACTGTTTTAATTTTTCTAAGCTAACTATATTCATTGTCTGTTAATATATAAAAATAATTCAATAATACAAAAATGCTAACCACTTAAGCAGAACATTTTCAGGTGAAAACCTGTTCTCAACTGGTTGTAAAGACAGAGAAACAAAGAACTCAACAAACATACAAATATGAAATAGCTATAAAGTTTTACTTTTTTCTAAAAATTTTTCAAACAAAATATCATGTTTTTCTAGAACTGGTTATATTCAAAGGAAATGTGTACATTGCATATAATGTAGCTGACCATACACTAATCATATGCCATAGTATGTCATATATTAATTACGTACTATAATATACTCCATCCTAATCATAAACCATAATGTAATTTATATTAACATCCAAAGAAGACATAAATGAAGATTTTTACATCTCTAATGTGATAGAAGTCTATCTTTTGCTGATGTCATATTTGTTTGCAAAAGAAGAATCAGATGAAAAGATAAAGAATTTCCTTGAATATATATTCTTGTTTTACTCTGCTGAAACATATGCTAGGTAAAGGTAATCAATGATTAGTTGATTGATATTTGAAGCAATTTCTATTTTTAAAATAAAATAAATTAAAAATGTGTTCCTTTATTTTGAATATAGAATTTTTAAAAGTGACATATTAAATGAAAGCTTTTCATTGCTTATGTGTATTTTAGTGGACCATTACAATGATTTTGATAGTTGAGGATGACAGGAAAATAAAAAAGAAATACTCAGGTTTTAATGATTATACTTTTTCAACCGTTCAAGGACAGGGATATCTGTCTATCTATCTATCTATCATCTATCTATCCATCTAAAGAGATAGAGGAGGGCAGGTATCAATACCCTACTTGACAATTTTGCCTACATCTAGTCATGTAAGAGATGATATTTCCATTTAAATCAAATTATCTCAAACAGGTGAATTTCTAAATACCAGCTAACCTTGTAGGAAGAAATTACCCTACATATATATGAGCTTGAAAATTAGTTACAACTCAATGTTTCCAGTTATTTTATAGTCAGATTTCAAGATCAAATGTTTCAAATTAACTAAAAATTCTCCATGCCAATTCTCTCTAACTCATTTTAGATGAAGGAATGCATATGATCAACAAATACCCTCTCAGAGTCCACATAATATAATGTGGTTTTCTTATTCTAGCCCTTTATTGTGATGTCAGTTTCATCGGGGCCAAAATATTTATTATACTACCATTATGATAAATAATAACATAATTCTTTATATAGCACTTCAAACTATTTAATTAATATTTCATTAATATTAAATGCTGTGATTTCAAGAAATATCTTGGGAAGAATTATATTTCAAAACCTGAAAGTAATAAAATATTTTTCGGTGTCATAAGCAGAAAACATATCCTGTAGATTATGATAGTCACAACGGCAACTTTCATCTACCTGTGTCATATGCCATATTGAGTGAGGAACATAGGCACATGGGTGTGGCTGAAGAGATTGAGAACATAGTCAAATATCATTTAAATGGCTTTTACAACTGCTTAAGTGTTTGCACAATGACAAAGTTTGAACAAGATAACAGTGTTAGTATTCAATAAAAGCAAATCCAGGGGCTCCTGGGTGGTTCAGTCGTTAAGCATCTGCCTTTGGCTCAGGTCATGATCCCAGGGTCCTGGGATAGAGCCCCTCATCGGGCTCCCTGCTCTGCGGGAAGCCTGCTTCTCCCTCTGCCACTCCCCCTGCTTGTGTCCACTCTCTTGCTGTGTCTTTCTCTGTCAAATAAATAAATAAAATCTTTTAAAAAAATTTAAAAAAAAATAAAAGCAAATCCATACAATTCTTGTATTTGAATGAGTAAATAAAATATTCAACTCTCCAAAGGTACTGAAAAACCAAGATACTTTGTGATGACTTAATAATGTCCTTGTGCAAGGAAGGGTGGTGGCTGAATCATCAGAGAATGAAGGACACACTAATGAATTAAAAATCATGAGTAAACCCAACAAAAATATTTTTTATTCCAAAGAAATAATGGATAGTAGTTGCTTCTGTTTGTGTAAAGTAGAATTGCATTAATGGCAATGCTGAAATAAAAAGTCTTATCTCTGCCCTACTTAACTTGTATAGTCATTTTGTATGTATAAATTCCAACAGAATTTGCTTTACATTCTAGTCATGTAATAGCCATGAAAAATTGTTCCAAACTATGAAATTTCTCTTAAAAAGAACATTTTTGCTTCTTGAAAAAGGCAATGTTGGAGAATTGATGTCACCAAGATGGCAGCATAGGTCATTGCTGACTTTGCTCTTCCTCGCAAGAAGAACAAACTAACAACCATTCATGGACAAGACAAGACTGAGAGAATCTTAGAACACAAAAGTGAGACTGAAGTACTCTCCCTTTCACCACAAAGACCAAGACAGACTGCATTAGAAAGGTAAGAGGAAGGGCTATACACTGACCACATTGCTCCCTACCCATACCAGTGAAGGACATCACAGAGATGTCTCCCCTAAGCCTATTGTTCTTCCAGTGAGAAAAGAGAGCCCAGGGGTGACATCCAGCTGCCCAGTGTTGTGGGTTGCTTTGTGGGAGTCCCTACTCTGGTTTTATCCCATGGGAATCACAGATGAATACGCAAGGCTCACCTACTGACTGTGATGAAGAAGGGGGAGGAGTTTCTAGCAACCAGTTCTCTGATCTTGGCAGAATGAATTCCTACCCACAGAGGCCAGGTAGTAGTGCCAACCAGTGGTTCTGCTCATCTGCAGAACCATTTTGGGGTTACTGTTTGACCAAGGAACTTGGTGAGGTGCATGTCCATCTAATCTGGGTCCTCAAATGAGGAGTTTTGCCCACCCTGGAGCCTTCCCTGTCCATGCCTAGCAGAATATCTGACTCATAACTCCCCCCACTACGATTCCTGACCCCTCAACCAGAAAACCTGTTCAGAAAAATTTGGGAGCTGCCTGAAATGGGCCCTCCCAGTCCCACCCAGGCAGGAGACTGATTCATCCCCTCTCCCCCCAAAATTATGGAGCACGGTCCCCAGCCCTATCTGATAGGAAGCGCTGGTGAGAATACCTGGAAGCTGCATAACTCAGCAACTGTTGAGCTGAGAATCAGGTGGGCAGAACTCATTACTCCAAAGAAAACCTGTGACACTGTTCAGCCAGGAAATTTGGAACACAGTTTAGCTTGAGTCAAGACCACAACCAAGAGTGTCCTGCTGTACCAGGTTAAAAAAATTAATTCATAGCTCCACTTATTGCTAAATACAGCCTTTAGATTACCTGACCAGGGGATGTTGCCAGACCACATGTGAAATTGTGTAGCCCATCCAACAACCCTGCTCATAATGGCACTGGAATAGAGCACAGCCCATAGCTTTCCCTATCAACAAAGAAAAAAAAATGGTCCTCATCTGACCAGGATATTTAGTATACATTCTTGCCTGGCCTTTTCCCTAAGCAACCAGTCATGGAGGCCTGGGGCTCTGTCCTACTGCTCTACCAGGACAGGGAAGTTAATTCATAGCCCCACCGGAATATGGCATCTAGCCCCAAATATCTAGTAAGCCATCCCAGAGAATTCAGGAAACCATGAAGTCCAGCCTACAGCCTCACTTAGGCAGGGAACGAGGCCAGCAGTCCTACCAGCTGTTCTTAACCAGTGGAAAACCCACCATCCCCATCATCAGGGCTCAAGCAGTTGCCTCACCCAAAAATAGACCCCAATAGCAGGCCCTATCTGCCCAAGGACATATTCCTTGACACCAGCGGACACATTCATAAGCCCTAACTGAGCTGACTGTCTGGTGAAGAACTATTTCTGCCAAAGTGAACCTTCAAAGTCTGGAAGAGGAGCTCAGTTATTCAAATGCAGATATCGATGTAAGAAATCAAGGATCACAGAAAACCTGGTAAATATGATTACCACCAAAGGAAATTAATAAAGCTTTAATAACCAATACTGAAGAAACAGAGATTCTTTGTCAGACAAAGAAACCAGAATATTCCTCTGAAAGCATTTAGCAAACTACAGGAACACAAAGGAGGACAATTAAAAAGATTTTTAAAATAACGCATGAATTAAATGAGAAGTTCAACAAAGAAAAAGATAAAATTTAAAAAAACCCACTGAAATCCTTGAACTGAGAAATTCAATAACTGAACTGAAGAATTCAGTAAAAACCTTCAAAAACAGACTTGACTATGCAGAAGGAAAAAATCCAGTCAGAAGAGCAAAAAGAAAAATGAGTGAAAAAGAGTGAAGAAAATCCATGGGAATTATGGGATACAATAAAAAGAAAGACTATTCTCATGATGGGAATTCCAGAAGAAGAGAGAGAGAAAGGAACAGAAAGTATATTAAGCAGTAATGGCTGAAAACTTTCCAAACCTTGGGAGAGAAATGGACATCCAGCTCCAAAAGGCCCAGAGGACTCCAAATAGGTTGAACCTGAACAGGGCTACACCAAGACAATTTATAACTAAGTTGTCTAAAGTCAAAGACAAAGAAAGAATTTTGAAAGCAGCAAAAGAAGAGAGAACTTACATACAAGAGAACTCTCATAGAACCATTTCTCAACAGAAACTTTTTTAGCCAGTAAAGAATGGGATGATACATTCAAAATATTGAAAGAAAAAGAAAAGGTCAATGAAGAACACTATAATCGGTGAAGCTATTCTTCAGAAATGAAGGAGGGATAAAGACTATCCCAAGCAAACAGAAGCTGAGAGGAAACATCATTACTAGACTTACTTTAAGAAAAATGCTAAAGGGAGTTCTTTGAGTGGAAGTAAAAGAATGCTAAGTAAGTAAGAAGGTAGTGTAAAACTCACTGGTAATGCTTAATATATTGTCAAAGTTGGATTCTGTAACATGGGAATGGTAATGTGGTGCACAATTCACTTACAACTCTAGTTTAAAAGTGAAAAACAAATATAGTAAAAATAGCTATAACTACCATAATCTGTTATTAGTTACACAATATAAAAAATATGGAAATTAGAACATTAGAAACCTAAAATTTGAGGAGTTGAGAAGTAAAGTGTGAACTTAGGAACTCTATTGAAGTTGCTATTAGTTTAAAATAGGGTGTTATAATTTTGATATATTTTATGTAAGCCTCCCAGTAACCACAAGGGAAGAACCTATAAAAAGACACAAAGAACATGACAAAGAAGTCAAAGCATGCTGATACCACAAGACTTCAAGACACACACAAAAAGACAGCAGTATAAGAAACAAGGAATAATAGATACAGAACAATCAGAAAACAACTAGTATGGCAATAATAAGTCCTTATCAATAATTACTTTAAATGTAAACAGACTAAATTGTCCAATCAAAAAACAGAATGGCTGCATGGATTAAAAAAAAAGAGAGAGAGATCCAATGATATGCTGCCTACAAGAGACTCACTTTAACCTTAAAGACACACAGACACTCAGAGTGAAGTAAAAGAAAAAGACATTTCAAACAAATGATAATAAAATCCCCCAAAACCAAAAACAAAAGAAAAAGCAGCCCCCCCAAAAAAACTGGGTAGCCATACTTACATCAGACAAAATAGACTTTAAACTAAAAATGCCAAAAATGAGACCAAAAAAAAAAGGTGATAATAAAATTATCAAGGAGTCAACCTAACAAAATATGACAACTGTAAATATTTCTGCACCTAAGATTGGAGAACCTAAATATATTAAATAAATCTTAAGGAGGGCACATATTGCATGGAGCACTGGGTGTTATATGCAACCAATGAATCACAGAACACCACATCAAAAACTGATGAGGTACTGTATGGTGACTAACATAACATAATAAAAAAAAATCTAAAGAAAAAACTAACAGATAAAAAGGAGCAATAAACAGTAATACAATAATATGTAGGGACTTTTAATACTCTCAACAATGAATAGATCATCCACACAGAGAATCAATAAGGAAACAGATTTGAAGAACACTTTAGACTAAGTGGATCTAACAGACATATACAGAAAATTCTAACAGCAAAATACACAGTCTTCTAAAGTGTACATGGGGCATAAAATAGATTATATGTTATGCCCCAAAGTAAGTCTTAACAAACTCAAGAAGATTTAAATTATACCAAGTATCTTATCTGATCACAATGGCATAAAACTAGAAATCAATTAACAGGAAAACTGGAAAATTCACAAACACTTGAAAATTAAACAACACTTGCCTAAACAACAAATGGATTAAATAAAAAATTAAAGGGTAGATAAAAAAGTATCTTAAGACAAATGAAAATGGAAACCCAGAATACTGAAACTTCTGGGAGGCAGCAAAAGCAGTTCTAAGAGTGGAGTTCGTAGCAATAAATGTCTACATTAAGAAGCAAGAAGATCCCAAATAAGCAAACTAGCTCCACACTTTAGGGATCCAGAAAAAGAAAAACAAATCTAGCCTGAAGTTAGCAGAAGGAAGAAAATAATAGAGATTAGAGCAGAAATTAATGAATAGAGAACAGGAAAACAATGGAAAAGATTAACCAAACTAAGAGTTTGTCCATTGAAAAATTAAACAGAATTGACAATCCTTTAGCTGGATTAACCAAGGATAAAAGAGAGAGGACCCAAACCAACAAATTTATAAATGAAAAAGGAGACATTACAGTGATTCTACAGAAATACAAAGAATCATAGGAAGCTACTGTGAACAACCATATGCTGACAAAGTGGACATCCCAGAAGAAATTGAAAAATTCTTAAAAACATATAAACTACAAAGACTGAATCAAGAAGAAATAAAAACTTTGGATAGACCAATTACTAATAAGGAGATTGAAAGAGTCATCAAAAATCTCCCAATGAAGAAAAGCCCAGGCCCAGATGGCTTCCCTGGGGAATTTTACCAAATATTTAAAGAATTAATGTCAATCCTTCTCAAAATCTTTCAAAAAATGAAGAGGAGGGAAAACTCCCAAACTCATTTTCTGAGGTCAGCATCACCCTGATACCAAAAACAGAAAAAGACAATACCAGAAAAGAAAACTATATACCAATATTGCTGATGAATATTAATGAAACAATTCTCAGTAAAATAGTAGTAAAATTCAGCAACACATTATAAAGATCATTCACCATGATCAAGTGGGATTTATACCTGGAATGCAAGGATGGTTCAACATATACAAATTAATGTGATGCATCACATTAATAGAATTTTAAAAATCACATGATCATCTCAACAGACACCAAAAAGTCATTTGACAAAATTCAAATTCAGTTCATGATAAAACCCTTAACAAATTAGATATAGAAGTAACATACCTCAACAGATAAAGGCCATATATGATAATCCCACAGCTAATATCATACTCACTGATAAAAGGTTGAAAGCTTTTCCTTTGGGTCAGTAACAAGACAAGGGTGTCTACTCTCACCACCTCTAGTCAGTATAGTACTGGAAGTCCTTGCCAGAGCAATCAGGTAAGAAAAAGAAATAAAAGACATCAGAATTGGAAAAGAAGAAGTAAAATTGACTCTATTTGCAGATGACATGATTTTATATATAGAAAATCCTAAAAATCCCATGCAAAAAAACTGTTCAAACTAAACAATGAATTTAGTAAAGTTGCAGAATACAAAATTAACATGCAAAAATCAGTAGTGTTTCTATACACTAGCAATGAGATATCTGAAAAACAGTAAAGAAAATGATCCTATTCACATTGCATTAAAAACAATAAACACGGGGTGCCTGGGTGGCTCATTTGGTTAAGCATCTGCTTTCAGCTCAGGTCATGATACCAGGGTCCTGGGATCAAGCCCCACATCTGGCTCCCTGCTCAATGGGGAGCCTGCTTCTCCCTCTCTTCCCGGCTTGTGCTCTCTTGCTATCTCTGTCTCTTTCTCTCAAATAAATAAATAAAATCTTAAAAAAAATAAAAACAATAAAAATACTTTTTTATAAGATTTTTTTTTTATTTATTCATTTGAGACACAGAGATACAGAGAGAGAGAGCATGAGCAGGGAGAGAGGCAGAGGGAGAGGGAGAAGCAGGCTCCCTGCTGAGCCAGGAGCCCAATGTGGGGCTCGATCCCAGGACCCTGGGATCATGACCTGAGCCGAAGGCAGACGCTTAACCAGCTGAGCCACCCAGGGGCCCCAACAATAAAAAATGCTTAAGAATAAACTTAACCAAGGAGGTGAAATTCCCCTGCTCTGAAAACTATACAGCTCTGATGAAGCAAATAAATGGAAAGGTACCCTGTGTTCATGGATTGGGAGAACTAATACTGCTAAAATGTCTATACTACCAAAATCCATCCATGGATTCAATATAATCTTGATTGAGATTCCAATGGCCTTTTTTACAGAGGTAGAAAAAATAATCCTCAAATGTATATGAAACCACAAAAGACACTGAATAGTCAAAGTAATCCTGAAAGAGAACAAAGTGGGAGATAAACTACTTGATTCCAAGCTATACTACAAAGCTCTAATAATCAAAACAGTAGGATACAGCCATAAAAACAGACATATAGATCATTAGAACAGAACTGAGAGCCCAGAAATAAACCCAAGCTTATATGGTAAACCAATATTGGATAAGGGAACCAAGAATACTCAATGGAAAACCAATATTGGACAAGGGAACCAAGAATACTCATTCAATAAACAATGTTGGGGAAATTGGGTAGTCACATGTAAAAGAGTGAAATTTGCCCCCTGTCTTATATTACCAACAAAAATTAACTCAAAATTGATTAAAGGTTTAAATTTAAGACCTGAAACTATGAAACTCCTAGAAAAAAAAAAGGAAAAAACATCCTTGATATGAGTCTTAGCAATGAATCTTTTTTTTTTATTTTATTTATTTGTCAGAGAGAGAGAGGGAGAGTGCACAAGCAGGGGGAGCAGCAGAGGAGAGGGAGAAGCAGTCTCTCCTCTAAGCAAGGAGCCCAATATGGGACTCAATTCCAGGACCCTGGGATCATGACCTGAGCCAAAGGCAGACAACTTAACCAACTGAGCCACCCAGGTGTCCCCTTTTCTTGGGATACAATACCTAAAGCACAAGCAACAAAATAAGCAAGGGGGGGTGCACATCAAATAAAAAAGCTTCTGTGAAGCAAAAGAGAGTGAAAAGATATCCTACAGAATGGGAAAAAATATTTGCAAACCATATAGCTGATATCTAAAACATATAAAGAACTCATAGAACTCTATAACAAAAAACAAAGACCCAAGTGATCCAATCAAAATGTCAAAAGATCTGAATAGACATTTCTCCAAAAAAGGTATGCAAAGGCCAATAGTAAGTAAAAAGATGTTCAACATTGCTAGTCATTAGGAAAATGCAAATTAAAACCACAAAGAGATATTATCTCATGCCTCTTAGAATGTGTAAGAGCTAACAAGAGCTAACAAATGCTGGTGAGGATGTGGAGAAAAAGGGAACCCGTGTGCACTCTTAATGGGACTGAAAACTGGTACAGTCACTATGGAAAACAGTACAGAGGATCCTCATAAAATAAAAAATAGAACTATCATATGATCCAGCACTTTCACTTCTGGGACTATATACAAAGGAAACACAAACACTAACTTGAAAAGATATCTGTACCCCCTTGTTCATACAATATTATTTACAATAGTTATGTATATTTCAAGTGTCCATTGATGGGTGAATTGATGAAGAAAATGTGAGATAGATAGATAGATAGATAGATAGATAGATAGATAGATAGATAATTACTCAGCCATAAAAAAGAAGGAAACCTTGCCATTTGTGACAATGTGGATGGGCCTTGAAGGCATTATGCTAAGTGAAATAAGTCAAAGACAAATACTGTATGATCTCAGTTATGTGTGGGATCTAAACCAAACCAAAGCAAACCAAACCAACAACTCATAGAAAAAGGGATAATATTTGTGGTTACTAGAGGCAGGTGTTGGGGGCAACAGAAAAAAGGTGATCAAAAGGTACAAACTTCCATTTACAAAATAAATAAGTACTAGGGATGTAATACACAGTCTGATGACTCTAGTTAACCCTGCTGTATAATATATAAGAAAGTTGTTAAGAGAATAAATCCTGAGAGTTCTTATCACAAGGAAAACTTTTTTTTCTTTTTTGCTTTCTCTTTTTATTGTATGTATATGAGATGATGGATGTTAACTAAACGTATAGTGGGAATCATTTCACAGTATATGTAAGTCAAACTATTACATCGTACACCTTAAACGTATACAGCAATGTTTGTCAATTACATCTCAATACAACTAGAGAAAGATAAAAAAATAAATAACAAAAAAATATAGCCCCCAAATCAATATCTTTAGAGGTGCCTGGGTGGCTCAGTTGGTCAAGCATGGGACTCTTGGTTTCAATTCAGGTCATGATCTCAGGGTCCTGGGGTTGAGCCCCACATTATGCTCAGTGCTCAGCAGGGAGTCTGCTTGAGATTGTCTCCCTCTTCCTCTCCCCCTCACGTCTGTCCCTCTCCCCATTCGCACTCTCTCCCAAATAAATAAATGAATAAAATCTTTAAAAAATAAATCAGTATCTTTTTTAAAAAGATTTTATTTATTTGAGAGAGAGAGAGCAAGCATGAGCGTGGTAGGGGGTAAGGGAGGGGCAGAGGGAGAGGGAGAAGCAGACTCTCTACTGAGCAGGGAGCCTGAAGCAGGCCTTGATCCCAGGACCCTGGGACATGACCTAAGCAGAAGGCAGATGCTTAACCGAATGAGCCACCCAGGCACCCCTTAATCTGTATCTTTGATAAAGCATTAGTAATGGATTTTTAAAAACTTATTAATATATCTATTAGCAACACTTTCAAATATGCATTGTATTATTTTTTTCCAGTGGGTTCCTAAACTTTCAGTTGCCTTCAGAATATTATCATCTTAGTACAGTATTTTTTTTTTAAACAGGTTAATCGATGACCAGTTTTATTGTCTTAAAAAAGGGGAGGGTGCTTATTTGAAAATACAGCTAAGTACATTCTTATCTATGATTATTTACATTCATATACTGAAAATATTTATTATCTGGACAAATCCTGTGATATGCCATTTGTTATAAAATGAAGTTCTTACAATGAGTATGAGTAATTTATCCTTTTCAGATAATGGAAAAATGTATCAAATCTTCATTTATGTTCCAAACATTAAAAAAAAATCAAAATAAAAAATCTCAAGCCTGAAAAGCTATGAAAAAAGACCCACCACCCACAGCTCTGCTCCTCAGGACATCAACTTCTGCGAGGACACGATATGTTTGCTGACTTTAAAATGTTTATTCTTTAAAAAATCAGTTGTTTTTTATACAGCTATACAAAGTTCTTAATGTTTCTTTGGTAATGGAATATAATGGAATTTTACAACTATATAAAAAAATTACCTTTGCCTAAGAAACAGTATTTACTGTGTGTACATAGTTGACTGACAAAATTCTCTACCATCCAGCACCCTAATTAATTGATGAAATAAGCTACCTCAAAAGGGATATTACAGGATTTCCAAAAAGAAAGAAAGAGAGAGAAAAATATAAACACACACATGCGTGCACACACACACACAACACCTGTGGCTCAAAATACAGTATCATGGCCCTATCTGTGGGCAACTTATAATAATCGCCAAATACAATTTAGTGATAAGAAAAATCCTTTCAGTGATGAAAAAATACTTATAAGTCCCATTGAAGTACTGCTGTAGTTTAACTATACATAAGAAATTACTTAACCTTCTGCTATTCCAAATATATTTAATGCTCATTTTTTAAGATGAGCCTTCCCCCCAAAAGTAACTGCATTTTATCTTTGAAATTAAGCAGAAAAACAGCTAGTACAGTATTTCTATATGTCTATCACATATCTTCAGTATTATAGACCAAAAACTTTATGTTCATTGAAATCAGCGAGTTAAATGAAGACAGACCTATATAATAGCTACCATTCATACCAAGTTTTCCAGGACAGATGCAATTCCATGAATATAGAACTAAATTAGATTTAATTTTTATAACACCTGAACTTCTTTCAAATAAATAACTGACAAATTAGGGGAATATTGTATATGTGTATTTTTTTTAAGATTTATTTATTTATTTTGAGAGAGTGAGAATGAGAGAGAGAGAGAGTACATGAGAGGGGGGAGGGTTAGAGGGAGAAGCAGGCTCCTCGCCGAGCAGTGAGCCCAATGTGGGACTCGATCCCGGGACTCCAGGATTATGACCTGAGCTGAAGGCAGTCGCTTAACCAACTGAGCCACCCAGGCGCCCCGTATATGTGTATTTTAAACTATACATCCTAATTTTTGGTTTAAATGTGCAATTGTTGCAAGAACCTCTCATGTTAGTGAGATGTCCAATTTCAATGAAAATTTTTATATTCTAGAGCATATTTTTGTCCCCTTTATATAATAATTTTTATTGTATTTTTATATTATGGAAATATTTATTTGCATTGTAGAAAACTTAGAAAATACAGACAAACTAATAAATGGAAAATTAAAATCATGTGTGATTTCACCATTCACAGCATATTTTAGGGTTGTTTCAGTTTCTTAAACATCTTAAGTTCTTAATTTTGACCTGCTTCTCTTTTCTGTCCCTAATTTCACATTGCCTTCATTCCACTACTCTTATAACAATGCGATTTTCATCCCTGGGCTCTATTTCTTGTATTCCTCTTGTTCTTACTGCCCTAAGCTGGTTTTTAAAAGGCAATGTAAGCTTTCTTTTCCTCCAGAACGGCTGGGGGTCTTTCACTTTTCTGTGCCTGTTTCCTGCAATAATTATCTCAAAGGCAATCCAGTAAATTTTCCATGAAGCCATTCTGCTTACACTCCACCTGGATAGAAATGATCTAAATGGAATCTGAAGTAGAGACTCTCATTTCTTTCTCAGTGTTCAACTTGATTGTAGAGACCTGGCCTCTACTTGAGGGCAGAGGCTTCTCACCGGCGCACATATTAAGTGGTTTTTCACTCCTCCCTGAGACTAAGCTCAGTATTATCTTGGCTAATTGTAGTGCTGTTCTTGGATCTCTGCGTAGCACTCTTCCTTAAAGCGTCCGTGCTGGTTCCCTGCATGAACCTTCTGGCTCAAAGCATGCTGTTATTGATTAGTTTTGCTATCTGAAGGTTTACATGGTATTTTATAACTCGTATTGGTAAGAACACAAAATCAGACAGAAAACTTCTATACTGTTCAAAAGTATAAAAAAACACAAGCTCACTTATTTAATCCAGAAGCCCATAAAGGCTATTAATATGTGTATGTTTGTGTATATGTATGTTTACTTTAAAACATGTAATATACACATTCAGCCTTGTTCCTTTCATTGGAAAGTTCAAGGTAACAATCTCAAGAACAGTCAGTACACATTAACACAATTTTTAAGCATTGTTATTCAGGTCTGCAAAGAATTGTGTAAGACATTTTCTTTCTTTTGTAATGCTTCAAGTGACCAAGTGTTGGTCTCTTTGATAAAGCCAACTGGAGAAGCTACAGTGAAAAACTGAACAGTTATAGCCAGCCACTTGGAAGTCACTATGGTATCATTCAGTGTATTTTACTTCAGAAAAAATTAATTGAGAGAAAGGATTAGAGAATCTTGTCTGATAGATTTCTGCCCTGCTTCTGGTACTAATTAGCTCAAAAACTTTGGTCAGGTTTCAACGTGTCTGTGCCTTTGTTTCTCTAATTATAAAATGAGGGAGACTGACCAAGTGAACTCTAAATCCCCGTCCATCCTTAGAATACCATGAGTCTGTGATTCTGTTTCTACTATCCAGGAAACAAAACAAGCAAACAAGCAATCTATTATGACAATCTTTAATTTTCAAGTTCAAAAGAGAAAGGTTTTATAGGATATGATACTCTTGTTCCCAGTAGTAATTGTGTAGCCCTGTGTAAGTTATTAAGATAATTTCTTCAAAACTCAGTGTCTTCACAGGTTAAATGAATATAATTTCATGAATCCTACCAACCTCATAGTGTTCTTATAATGTCTTTGGGAGCAAAAATAAGTATAGGGATAAGTATAAAGACACTATTAATTTTAAATTTCAGCAAAAATGACTTAAGATATATGTATATGCAGATGTATATCTGTCACGTTTGTATACAGTAGTACTTAGTATTTTTGCCTTACCTGGCAACATGCTTGCTGGTCAGGTGACTGATTACTATATTCTACCTGATGGTGAAAGTTAATAGACAACGCTAAATAGAGACTCACTATGCCATACAAAGATCTGAAGAGAAGGTAAAATGGAAATTTAGTTCCTGTGTGAATAAAATAAGGCTACCTCTTCCATTGACTCATGTCACTCCACGTGAGTGAAGTGATGTGTGCAATTTTTGAGTTGAATTCTTAAAAATTTGCTGTTTGTCTTCCATCCACTTTCTCTTTCCTCTCCCTGCTCTCTGTAAAATTGTTACAAATGGATCAGTCCTTGGGCTTACAGCGATGAAAGGACATGTGGCCACTCGGCCTCCTTCAAACTCAGCTGTAGATCATTCTGTGAGAAAAAATAAACTTCTACGTTTTTAAGTCTCTGTATTCTGGGATGTCTTTGTTGGAGCAGCTTAGCAGGACACTAATACAGTGTGTCGGCTGTCTCGGATAATTATTCATACACCCACTTTCACACTCAAAAGTATACTGGATTGGATCACAAATGGCATGGTTATCCCAGCTCTAAACACACAAAAGGTCAGTATTATATTGTGAGCTCATTCTCCCACCTGAAGAAATATTTTGCCCCAATAAGCATTGTCATTCAACTATACTGTTATAAAAAGTATTCTCACCTTTGAACAACCTGAAGGTCAAAGACTAATGCTTTTTTCTGTTTTGA
The DNA here is from genome assembly GCF_037043125.1 of Eumetopias jubatus. Taxonomy (NCBI): domain Eukaryota; kingdom Metazoa; phylum Chordata; class Mammalia; order Carnivora; family Otariidae; genus Eumetopias; species Eumetopias jubatus. The sequence continues at coordinate 170,341,942 of NW_028274807.1, forward strand.
AAGTGAAACAGGACAAACTCTACAAAGCCTTTGAAGATAAAGACAGAGGACAAAAAAGCAGCTCAGCACAATCCTTATTCTTGAAAAACATGGCTTTCAGACCTGTATTGTCATCACAGAGTGCAGTAGCTTTCAACTTGAAGATTACCTGCCTATCAAAAAGACAAGAAAAGCCAACAACTCCATGGGGATAGCAAAGTCAGGGCCAAGAATTAACTAAGAAGCACAAGGGAGGAGACCAGCCCTGTTCTGGGAGGAGTGGAGGACTTTTAAGTACAAGATTCCTTTGGAGAACTGGAGTAAATAATTCTTCACATTTTAAAATGTCTCAAATTTCTTGAACAGAAGGCAAAAATCCTATGATGCGGAGCTGCAAGTCAGCACTGGGAAATAAATGTTAGAGGAGATTGAGGAGTGTAATCCTGTCCTTGTTTTGGGATGTCTGGGCAATACCACCATTTCTCCTTCCTGTCCAGCAAACTCCAACTCATCTCCATCTGCCCTGTGCATTAGGACAAATCTCATCACACCTTTTGTTCTTGTTTTCGTCAGTCTCTAGGCGTCCCAAATAATCCCATAGCTTCATTTCTGATTTCTCTCTATGCATTTCCTTTTCTGTGTCCTTCCCCAGCCAGTCTCCAACTCCCCAAACCTGTCTCCAGTGGAACTGGGAGTCTGATGTGGGCAAAACCTTCTATATTCTTAATCTCTTTTCTGAATGTTAACTTGACCTTCTTGCTCTAAGATCTGATTCTCCTGTGAGGACACTGCTTCCCTACAGTTGTCTTCGTCTTTTTACTTTTTTATCTTTTTATCTTCTTTCTTCTTTCTTTTTATCTTCTTTCCACATTCCTGTTTCTACCGGGAGGTGTGTGAAGGTCCTTCCTGCTCCTCACTGTTGCTTTCAGACATCTCCCTTCCCCTTTCCCCAAAACAGCCACAGATTTGAAGCTTAATCTATCAGACTATACCACCCATTACCCATCCTTTGTTTGTTTGTTTGTTTTTCAATTTTATTAACAAAATATTTTTTAGTCTTCCAGAAATAAATCATCTATAGTTAGTTAAGAAAACTAATTTTCATCAATGTTAAAAATCAGAAAATGTAGCATTATTGATAAAATTATCAAGGAAGTAAAGTTGAGCTGAGAGTATTACACACGCCAATTTTTGCTTATTTTTAAAGGTGGTGAGCATACATTATAAAACATAAGAATTAAAAATAAAAGCACTTGAGCACTTGTTATGACAATCTTCTTAGGCATTCCACAATGTTATCCCTTGGACATTTTATCATCTGGTTACTGTCACTCTCTAAAATTACCTTTGGGCGCCTGGGTGGCTCAGTTGGTTAAGCGACTGCCTTCGGCTCAGGTCATGACCCTGGAGTCCCAGGATCGAGCCCCGCGTCGGGCTCCCTGCTCGGCAGGGAGTCTGCTTCTCCCTCTGACCCTCTTCCCTCTTGTGCTCTCTATCTCTCATTCTCTGTCTCTAATAAATAAATAAAATCTTTAAAAAAAATAAAATAAAATAAAATTACCTTTCCCAATTCTCTGTGAATTAAATAGCCTGTGAAAGATTCTTCTAATTCCCTGACTTCTCAATTCCTTGACCTCCTTTACTCTGGAGAGCCTGTCCTTCCTAAACACAGTCTTTTACTCTCACTGATGTTTCTTGGGCTTAGTTACATGTAGTAACTTCATTCCCTTGATAATATCACCACATCACTCATCAATTAACACCAATCTTTTTACCTTTTTATTTTTCCAGTTTTATTGAGATATAATTGACGTACAACACTGCATAAGTTTAAGGTATATGATGTGTTGGTTTGATACATTTATATATTGCAAAATGATGACCACCATGGGGATAGCTAGCACCTCCCTCATATCACAAAATCACCATTTCTTTTTTCGGGTGAGAACATTTCCTGTCTTAAAATTTACTCCTGATTTATGCCTAGTTCAACATTTCTGCAACTACAACCAAATCCTTTGAGCCTATCAACTTTTTATTCTCTCTCAGTGTCCTCCTGTCTTTTCTTCTTCTCTAATAAACCTAATTAGATTCCACTATTAATTATTATAATAGCTTCTTTCATTCCATTTGTTACTCTTACCTTGCAAAATCTCTGCCTTGGTTAAGCTATATTTTCCATTTAACTCAGCACAGAAAAATCGGTTGAAGAGAAACAGACAACGTATTAAATGGCCTTACTTTTTCATAACTACTGGTCTTAGATGGTCCACTCATGTGTCTCAAAGCAAGCACACTGTGGCCTCAACAGCCAAATTCAGCCCAATATCTGGTTTTACAAATAAAGATTTATTGGAACACAGTGACATTCACTTGTCTGTATTATTGTTATTTATATTATCGTTATATTTTGTTATTGTCCATGGCTGCTTTCACTCTAAGACAGAGTTGAGAAGATGTGACAGAGTCCAGATGGCCTAGAGCCTAAAATATTTACTGTCTGATCCTTCATAGAAAAAATTTGCTGACCTCTGTTTTAGAAGACAAGTTTAAATCTACTCCTTCTTCTCAACTTTTCAACAATACCTCCCTGATCCTCACTTGTACTTGAAGCCCTTGTGTCCTCTTTTATTTAGAAAAAAGAAACAGTAAACATAAAAAATCACCATGTTACAACCACTGCTCTTTCTATTGCTCTGTCTATGCCAATATAAATCATAATTTCAATACTGACTGATAATTTCCCTTTTCTTACTACGGATAAACATGCATGCTCATATTTGCCTTTCAGCTGTTGATCACTTTTCAGTTCTCCTCGACAGAAAAGCTTCTCAAAATTGTTGTCACCATTTCTACATTCTCTCCTGAACTCACACTCCAGTTGGACTTTGATTCCTACCATTCAACTGAAATTTCTCTTGTTGGACCACCACGAAACTCCATCCCACTACATTCAAGGATCAATTTTCAGTTTTTGTTTATTTGTTTATGTCTGATCTACTAGTAGCACTGAATCCCCGCATTCTCCAAACCCTTTCTTTAGTGGGCTTCTAGGACATCACACTCTGCTGATTTTGTCCCTATTTTATTGGCTACCCCACTTCCTTGAACTTTATTGAGCCCCGGGCTCATGGAGCTCTGTATTCTCCCTCTCGGTCATCTTATCCAGCTTCATGGCTCTCAGTGCCATCTCTAGCCCATGATTCTCAGACCTCTCTTCTGAGTTCCAGACTCATACAACCATTTACAGTCTTCCCAAAAAATTATATTTCCAGAATCAGACCCCTGATCCTCATCCTTCACCAAAACAAGATCCTTCAAACCATAGTCCCCATTCCAGAAAATGGCCACTTCTCCTATTTGATTGTTTTGGCCAAAAATGTTGGGTTCAGTGTGATCCTCTTTCTTTCACAGCTTCTTATCTCAGAGGCTGGGTCTTTCCCGTGGCCTGTCATGCTCTCTATGATGTGGCCTCCAGTGCTGCTGTGACTCACCTCCTCTCCTTGCTCAATCTGCTCCTGGTTTGAACTTCTGGGAATGTTTCAACCTCAGGGTCATTGCACTTATTCCTCTTTCCTCTCCCCTGTTGACAACTTATAACCCCCATCTCTGCTTTATTTTTCTCCCTAGTATTTAGCACTACCTGATATACATCATTTTTAAAATTTTACATTTGTCTCTATCCACCCACTAGAATGTATACTCCATTAGCAGGAATTTATATACATATTTTTTGTCTGGTGCAGTATTCCCAGCAACTGGAGTAGTTCTGGCTTATAGCAGGTTTTCAATATACATTTCTTGAATCAAAAATTAATTAACATTTTTTAAAGAATACAAAACTAAGCATACATATAAAAATTGCTGGAGGAGAGAGAAAAATCAGGATGTTTTCTCATAGTGACATTCTCTCTTGTCTGGCCCTGAAATGTTAGTAAATAAAATTAGTCACAAGATTGTTTGTGTGCATATTTATTAATTTATATTCTGTTTAATAAAGTATAAGCTGTCAGTTCTGAAAGTTTTCGTTATGGGACCTGAAGTGGAAAATTGGCTGCCTTGCATATTTTCCTCTTTGTGAATTGAGTTTGTGAAAAATCCCTTATGATCACACTAAATATGGTCCATTGGACTGGCTTAGTTTATGGACTAGTCCATGGCCTTTTATTTCCAATTCACTAGTTTTAACCCATCAGCTTTATAAGCTATGAAATGTTCCATTTTCCCCAGGTAAAATGGTTTACCAATCATGTCTGCATGGGATGGTCAGTGTCTCCTTCAAAAAATCATTACAGTTAAGCCTTCGCTACCACAGAAAGGGAAGTCAAATGATACAAGACAATATCCTTTGTCTCTCAGTGGTATGAAGGTGTCCATTGAAATAAAGTAATCATTTTTGGCTACAGATTTGGGTTTGGATAAGAAATATAGCCCAAAAAGTAACTAGATTACCATTTTAGCTCAATTAATTCATTCACTCATTGAATTCATTTTGACTCAATTCTTCAACAAATATTTATTATGCATCTACTACATATCATGCACTCTCATGTGCATTGGGGATGTGACAATAAATAAAACAGCATATGGTCAATATTATTGTGAAACTTAAATTCAATTAGACAAAAATCTAATACAGAAACAGAAAGATAAACATCAGGTAATGATTATAATTATGACATACATAATATGTTGTAATGTGATAGAAACTGGAGAGATGCTATAGAGTGGTAGTGAGTCTCCTGAAGATGATTCCTAATGCCAAGACAAGATGTACATTATGAGTAGTCCCCCAGGAGAGGATATTGGGAATGATCATTCCTAGCAAAAGGAGATTGTTCTGAGACAAAGACCTCTGGGCAAGAATAAGTAACTATTGTATGTGTCTTACAGTTACATACTTTTTATGGCTAAGTAAAAATGTAGCCAGTTCAGAGGTGCTTATTCCATAAAAATTAAGTTCAATGAATATTTAATAATAAAGCAAATAAATAGGCAGCTATATAGAAACTGCGGACACTACAGGAGAATAGAAAGGAGTTAAATAAAACCCATATTTATTCCTACCATCAAAAGCTGAGTTAGCATTTTCTCTGCACATATATAATGTTTTTTTTATTCTTACTTCTTTAACATAGCAGTGAGAATACTTCATTTTATATATTCTCAAGAGGAAAACTCCCATAAACTAGGCATCAAGTTTGGTATTCATGATTATGACACGTTTATCTACTAATTTTGGAATTTTGGCAGGTTTATTAACTCTCATCCTACAATCATAGCAGTTTTTTTCTATTCTGATTTAATTTTATTTTTGTACATATTAAACACTTAGCAAGAACTAGTTTTTGTTTTTAATAATTAGGCAGAAATACACATACCATAAAGAGCTGTTATCTTAGGCCTATATCTGCCTAATTAGGAAATTAGAATTTCTTTTTTTTTTAAGATTTTATTGATTTATTTGACAGAGAGCACAAGCAGAGGGAGCGGCAGAGGGAGGGGGAAAAGCAGGCTCCCCGCTGAGCGGAGAGTTGGATGTGGGACTCGATCCCAGGACCCCAGGATCATGACCTGAGCTAAAAAATGCTTAACCGCTGAGCCATCCAGGTGCCCCAGAAATTTGAATTTCTATTGGTGAGCCTAAGGCTGCAAAATTACAAAGATCGGGTAAAGAAAATATTAAAGGATTACTGCATGATTCAAATGTTATACTAAGATTGATATTAGCTATTGAGCTACATAAGGAACATACTATCTATAAATGAACTTTGTGAAAGTAAAGAATATTTTCGATAAGTAGTCCTGTCTCTAATTATGGTCCTAAATCATCAACGTGTTATTCTGAGTCTACTGTTATCTATCTGACAAGTGGAAAGAATTACTGGCTAAGATCTGAGACATCTGGGCTTAGTACCAGCTTTATCAGGCTAGATGACATTGAGCAAGTCATTCAATTTCTGTGCCAGAAATCTGTCATTTGCAACAAAGGGTTAATAATTCCTGTCTTTCAGCACCCAGAGGTGTCAAGAGGATTAAATAATTTAGCTGAATGAATCAAATAAAGCATTTTAGTTATTATAGTGTATTGATTGAATTGGGGTATTATATATGATCACATATAAAATAAGTAAAACATTCCATATAAGTTTAAGTATAGTATCCCTATTTTTTCATATCTGTAGTGCACAAGGCAATAATGTGCACACAAAGTCATTACCAAAGTTTTCTGAATACTATGGTCCATCCAGTTGAAACTTTCATTTTTAATCAAAATTTTAGTTATTCTGGTATAGTGTTTTAGGTCATCTAGAGACTAAACAAGGATGAGGGGTGGGCATACATCTGTGGTTTCCCCTCACAACTTCATGATTTCAAGAAGAAGAAAGCAAAGTAAACTTGCTTGAACTATTTTGTTGTTGTTTGTTTGTTTAATGGAAATTCTTTAGCAAAAGATTTAATCAGTTGTTTGCACTGATTGGCTAATTAGAATGCATTTAACCAAGTGCAAAGCATCTGGTCAATTTGATTGAGTCCATTACTCAAGCTGCCAATTTTATTTTAAAGAACACCAATAACCACACTTGGATCATTATAGCTAGCCCCAACTATATAAATGGCTTGAATTACTCCCTTCCCCCTCTTACTGAGAATGTTTGGTAAATCCAGCACCAGCATAAATATTTGAGTCCAAACTATCTAGATAGTACCCCAAATCTGTGTATTTTGAGCTAAAACAAAGCACTGGCTCAAGCAAATATGTTGCTAAAAATCACTGACTCTTGGTCACTCTTGTGGATGGGCTGGACCATGGCAAGGAAAAGAGGAACAAGCCAAGCAATAGGATTTCATGATTGCTTTAATTCCAGGCCAGCTCACACATGACACCAGGAAAATGAGCCTCTTGCTTGGCTAGTCTCTGATTTATCTAACACAGTGATTCTGACTAGTGAACAGTGAACAATGTTTGTCTGCAACTACATGAAGTATTAACAATATGAATACGATCAGTATTGGTGGGAGAAGTGCCCTGGATATTCCCAAATGCATGCTTGAATTTATATATCAAAAATCTCTTTCCTTTAGTATTGTCTTTTAAAATAAACTTTACTTGAGAGATGCCTGGGTGGCTCAGTTGGTTAACCATCTGATTCTTGATTTTGGCTTAGGTTGTGATCTCGGGGTTGTGAGATTGAGCCCCATGTTGGGTTCCATGCTCGGTGTGGAGCATGCTTAGGATTCTCTCTCTCCCTCTGCCCCTCCCCGCCTCCCTCTCTAAAAAAAATAAAATAAAATAAAAACTTCTAAAAAATAAAAATAAAAACAAATAAACTGTACTTGAATGTACAAATATGTTGTCAACCTCATACCTCATCATTTTACCCTCAACAACAATAATAGTAATAGTTGCAGGTAACATGCTTTGAATGTCTACATGCTTTATCTCATCTATTTTCCCATTTTTATGGGTGATGGTACCAAAGCTCAGAGGGGAATGAGTAACTTGCCCAACGTCAGAGAGTTATTACTTGTAGGAGTGGTTTCAAACTCATGCTACCCAACTCCAGAGCAGCTATGATTAACTAAGTTCATAACAATAGAGACCTGAAAACACCAATGATAAAATCAAGAATGAGTATGACTGTGCTTAAGAATGAACTTCTTACAATTAGACCCAGCATTGTAGATTATTACCAGTTAAAATAAAAATATTCCTATAAAATTGTGAAACCCACTCTATTATACTTTGAACTACTTTTTAAAAGATTTTATTTAATTATTTGAGAGGGAGAATGAGCATGAGCAGGGGGAGGGGTAGAGGGAGAAGCAGACTCCCTGATGCCTTGGGAGCTGGACACGGGGCTTGATCTCAGGACACTGAAATCATGACCTGAGCTGAAGGCAGACGCTTAACTGACTGAGCCACTCAGGCACCCCTGAGCTATTTTGATATACCTGTCTTCTTCTATGTTGATGGGCTTCTCACACATGCTTCTACTAGCAAGGCAAGGTCATGATTTGTCTACCTATCTGTTCCTCCTTCTAGATCTTGAGTTTTCCAAGGACAGGAATATTTCTTCATTCTTCTTTGTCTCCAGTAGCTAGCCTAGTTATTGAAGCATAGTATTAGAGGCATTGTCTTAGAAGCACTGAGTAGATGACTGTTGAATAAATTTTGCTGTTAATACTCAGGAGAATAAACAAAATGACCTTTTGTGTATCTCCCAAATTCATTATTCCTTGACACAGTTTTCACAGGGAATTTTCTGCTCCTGATAGCTATTTACAACACTGAAGAGCCTCACTGGAATAATGCAGTTCAAGCTTTTAGGAAAGTTCATTATTCAGCTATAATATAGCTGAAAAATGATCATTTCTTAGCATGATGCATAGTAGTTTCTGTATTTTGGTACAGAATAGGCTATACCTATTAAAGAATAGGCTGGGATTACCCTTCTAAGCAAATAGCAGGGCCTGTCCACGTTCATAGGCCATGAGGTCCTTGAAAACAATGAGTTAGTAAACCATGGCAAATAAGCCCTCCACATGATGTATGCATCTAGAAAAAAAAAAAAAAAAAGAACATAGCTGCTGGAAAAATACCATTTAAGTTTGAAAACTAGTACTGCCAATTTCTAGATATGGAAACTTGCCCAGGTATAGAAACTATTTGCCTTGGTTTCTTCACCTTTTTTTAAGATTTATTTATTTATTTGAGGGGGGAGGGGCAGAGGGAAAGGGAGAGAGAGAGAATCCTCAAGCAGATTCCCCACTGAACATGGAGTCTGACATGGGGCTTGATCCCAAGACCCTGAGATCATGACCTGAGCCAAAATCAAAAGTCAGATGCTTAACTGATGAACCACCCAGGTGCCCCACTTCACTTCCTCATTTTTTAAAATTTGGGATAATAAAGGGATCTGATAAGACTTTTTTGAGAATCAAATGCTTTAAGCCACATAAAGCACTTACAATAATATTTGGCACAAAGTACTCGATGTAATTTATTTAATTTATTTAAATCATCAGTATTTATGAGAATTATCTCCTACATTTGCTTTGGAACTACAAAAAGTAAAGACAACTAGCACAACAGCAACACGTTTTGCCCCCAAAATGCTTTCTAACCTACAGTTTTGTTTTATGTCTGTTTTCAGTGAAAGAGAAGGCTAAGAGATCTATCAACTATCAGGCAGTATGTCTGCTTATGTTAACGTATCTGATCTTTAAATCATGGTAATAAATGAGGCTGAGAGAAATTACTTAGGGTCGTATTGCTTTTCAGCGGCTGAGTTCAGATTCAAGCTCAGTTCTCTCTGATTCAGAAAACTTTAGAGCAATGTTTTCCCTTCTATGTGTTGGAAAATAGAGATGCTGGAGTTATTTTTAAAGATTCTTTAGTTTATAGGGGCCACTGATAACTGTCTGTAAACCCAAGTGTTACTGTGTCTCATAATGATATGAAATAGAATTTCAGCATGCTATTAAAAATAAACATGGGGGGCGCCTGGGTGGCTCAGTTGGTTAAGCGACTGCCTTCGGCTCAGGTCACGATCCTGGAGTCCCGGGATCGAGTCCCGCATCGGGCTCCCTGCTCAGCGGGGAGTCTGCTTCTCCCTCTGACCTTCTTCCCTCTCATGCTCTCTCTCTACCATTCTCTCTCTCTCTCAATAAATAAATAAAAATCTTTAAAAAAAAAAAGACTCCCAAGGTCCTAAAAAAAAAAAAAAAAAAAGTAATAATAAACATGGGGCGCCTGGGTGGCTCAGTAGGTTGAGCAACAGACTCTTGATTTCAGCTCAGGTCATGAACTCAGGGTCGTGAGATCCAGCCTGCATTGGGCTCTGCACTCAGTGTGGAGTCTGCTTGTCCCTCTTCCTCTGCTCCTCCCCCTACTTGCTCTCTCTCTCTAAAATGAATAAATAAAAAATTTAAAAAACCCTACAAGTTTAATATTGTAAGAAATTCACAACATCCTGTTATTATATAGTTTCTCCACCAACAGATCATAAAAACACAAATGAAATATTGTCATTTAAGGGGATCATATAACTCTACCATAGATATTTCTCTATGACATGGAAGACAACACAACCAGAGGGAAAAACTATATAGAGGACTTAAAACAAGCCCAGTGGAAAAGTGAAGCCCCATATAATGAGTGCCTGCCACCTGGATTTGTACTGAATGAATGAGTAAATGAATGACTGAGTATGTATTCAGATACATATACACAAACCGAAAGAGACTGAATGTTTACAGCCCATGAAGACAACTAAGAACACTTAAGAGCACTTCATTAGCAAGGGGACTATAATTCTCCTTCTCTTCCCCAGTACATGAGAACATCTAGAATGGCTTTTCCTATAAATTTATTCTAGGAGGTGAAAATTGGTCTTTCTTTATGAGAAGGTTTGTGTCATCAAGTAAATTGGGCAAATATTGTACTCTATAACCACATTTTAGAGAGTCCTCAAGTACATAGGCAAATTATAGGCTCAGAAAAATCTTATGGTAGGGCACCTGGGTGGCTCAGTCGTTAAGCGTCTGCCTTCAGCTCAGGTCATGATCCCAGGGTCCTGGGATCGAGTCCCACTTCGGGCTCCCTGCTCAGCGGGAAGCCTGCTTCTCCCTCTCCCACTCCCCCGTTTGTGTTCCTGCTCTCACTCTCTCTCTCTGTCAAATAAATAAATAAGATCTTTAAAAAAAAAAAAGAAAAAAAAATCTTATGGTAAGAAACCCCAGAATTTCCCTAATCTATTTGATTACAGAAGCCCTTTGTTCTTAGAACAAGCATTAGCCTCTGACAAAACGAGTTATCCAAGGCAAATAATTTGGTAAACAAATTTCTACATGATTCTTATCCATCAAGTTGTCAGAGAGATCCCTTTTGATACTTCATGTAATTAAGTTGTTAAATGTTCTTTTTATTGCTCAAAATATAACGTCTTTCACAAAAGAAAAGAAAAACCATAATTCCTGAAATGGGTCTCTAAAACCCAGAAGCCACAAAAGCAGGACCCTTGTCCTCTGTCATGACAGCTCACAGGTGTCTGGGCAGCAACACTTCATCTCCCTAACTGCCCTTTTCCTGTGTGTTCAGTTGTGTGCTGAAAAGTGACCCCTGGGGATGAAAATGGCCCTGGGGATTGTTAGTAGGTCACACAGCTGAGTTGACTGCAAGGTTACAGGGAGGCAAGTAATGCTTTTGCAGGTTGGGGAAAAAAACAAAACAAAACAAAACAACCACTCCTGGGAAACTCTGGCTCAGTACAGTCACTAGCATGCAGCCTATAAGCTTCCCACCATGGGACCTCTCTCCATAGCTGCTGATCTCTGAAAGCCCTACAGCTGATGCCATTGAACAGGGACAGGGAGCCTTTGAGGCCTTGCCAAGATACACTGGGATGGTGAGAACAAGGAAGCCTGTCTCGGGAGGGTGATCAGGAGGATACCTTCCAAATCCCTTTTAAGAAGATATGACATGCAGGCATATCCTGGGATTCCCGTGGAACACAAAAAGCTGAAGGAAAGCTACATGCTGATATTCTCTGATCTTATCCACAAACCATCACACTTTGTTCATTGGACACTACGTTCTGGGGACTATACTAGGCCCTGTAGGAGGTGGAAAATGAGGAACATCATGTTCTCTCCTTTACCCTTCAATGAATTTACAAACTAATTTGGTAACATAACATGAGTGCATTTTAAAAAGATAAATTACCATGCAGAGCAATTTATAATTAGCATCAGGTGAATGGAATGGGTTGTGTTTGTGGAAAGATGACAATCCAGGCAAGGAGAATAGCTTTGAGCAAAAACCAGAGGGAATCAATACAACAGCTTGGTGAAGGAAGGAGAGGAAGCATTTGGGTAAAGAAAAGTTTCAGGGGTAGGATTAATATGAAAATGGATCTTGGATGCCAGGTTAAAGAGTACAATTTAGGTATTGGGGCTCCTGGGTGGTATAGTCAGTTAGGCATCTGACTCTTGATTTCGGCTCAGGTCATGATCTCAGGGTCACGAGATCAAGCCCCACGTGGGCTCCATGCTCAGCATAGAGTCTGCTTGAGATTCTTTCTCCCTCTCCTTCTGCCCCTCCTGCTCATGCTCTTTTTCTCTCTAAAATAAATAAATGACTCTAAAAAAATAAAAATAAACTAAAAAATAAAAAAGGAAGCAAGCTAGCTTACATATTTCTAATGCTACACCCTCTTCCTCTAAAAACATAATCCCATTGTTTCAGTCATACCCAACTATTTGTTGTTACTCACATGTACTCTGTTCCCCTTCTCTGTTATACTATTCTCACTCTTTGGAATGCCTTTTCCAATTTTATGGCCTGCTGACCTCACCCTACAGTTTATGTAAAACAAATATTCCAGTGGACCTGTCATCGAATACAAATGTAACACAATGTAATATGTCACATCAATGCTCAAACTACCAGAGTACTTAGCCCCATGGATGTGAGTATTAGATGTCAGCTCCCTCTCAATATCTTTTCAGGTATTTCTGAGGGGTTCTTATGAGAAATGTTTACATTCAAGTTCTTTGATTCATTGCTCACAGGACAAATACTCTTGGGGGGTGGGGGAGAGAGGTGAATCATCTCTTCCACTGCTGCACTAACCTAGCATTTGCAATCACTTAGTAGGTGATGTAAGCTCTCAATGGGCCAGAGCTCTGTAATGTATCACGATCCAGGAAGAGTGGGGCAGAGGAAGGTGTGATATGGGATGACAGGTCCTTTTGCTGATTCTGTATTGAACTTTCTCACCTAAGTCTTCTTTGAAAAACCTAACTTAAAATTATTAAGCCATGCACATAATTCCCTGGCTTTCATATCTGAAAAGGTCATTTAGGCTCGGCTGGGTCCTAGAGCTTGCATCACATAATCAGGACGTGACTTGCTCATTCGTTCCATGTCTTGGCTTTGCTTTTCTTTTGTCTGCTTTAGGCTCAAGCATACACACAGCTGGAACTTGTATTTCTAAACAAGGTAGATTTTGACAAAACTCAAAAAGCCTAATTCACCCCACACTGTGGCTTTCTTTAAGGAAAGTGAAATGATATGCGCAAATTGTTTTTTAAACATTTACCACAGATACTGAAGAAAAGCAATCAAAAGAAAGCAGAGGCTTTCTAAATCCACTCCTCTCTCCCTTGAGAAACAGTGTGATTCAAGTAAGAGAGCAGTTTCTTTGTCTGTCTCAGGTTCATCTGAAAATTGGAACGTCTCTTCAATTCACAAATAGCAAACTGAAAGAGAGGAATAGTCTGCAAGTTTATAAAACCAACTAAAAAGCCTGAATGGGAGAAATTATCCAAGGTGGAAATACTGGGAGATCCAAATGCATAGAGTATCAGTGGCTGGAATGATATCAGGTCTATAAGGAGTTTCAAGGTGGGCTGGCAGAGAACAAGAATCACATTATGTCTTCCACACCATTCTTTCCTTTCAAGTGAGACATTTTTATACAAATACATATCCATTTGCTCAATACAAATATTTGTCAGTGATCTAAAAATCACAATGTTACTTGCCAGCACTGGAGATTTGAAGATAAAGCTTAGCTCCTACTAATGACAGTGTATGTTATGTTAGAATAATCATACTATAGCTAACAATAATAAATTCTGTACAAAATATAAAATATGATTATTTAAAGTGACTGAATAGAGAATAAAAGGAGGTAAAAACTGGAGGGTATTCAACCCCTGAAAGAAGTGAAGTCCACTTGGAGAGATATACCTTTATTAGGTTTTCCCCCTAAAAGAACTCCCACATTCGCAGTGAAGAGCAAATCAGTTTTAAGCAAAAATACAGTCATTATTTGCTTGGATCTCAGAAGATGGAGTTTATGCCACCAAAGCAACTGAACAATGTTAGAAAGAAAACCTGAAAGAAAAGAAATACACTTGAGGGGAGCCCCAAAATCCAAGTATAATCTTTCCTCAAATTCTTGATTGACCCCAGAACTGTTCATACTCCATAATGCTCAATGGGATTAGCAAATGGAAGGCTGAATAAACAGAACAGAGATTTCAACTGCTACCAACCACTGCAGGAAGAAAGTATAGAATTGTAATTTTACTAAAGTATTATTGTTGTTGTTGTTGTTGTTATTATTTGGCAAACACCTTGAATTTTATTCCCTAACAAAAAATAAAACTAGTTTTAGTTGCAGGTGACTAGTAAATTCAATTCTTGAAAGGAAAAAAAAAACAAAGACACACACATACCACCATTCAGAGAAAGATAATATAATCCAGTCTTCTCAACATTTTATTTATCCAGTAGACAGTAAAAATGTAGAGAAGCAAAGTGTGACACATAGAAGGGAACAAAAGTCAATACAAATGGACCCAAAGATTACCCAGATTTTAGCATGCAACATTTATTTAGATGACAAATGTCATAAATTTAATTTGTTTGGCTGCTGATTTTATTTTATTTCCTTAAAGAGTATTGGATTTTGTTTTGGCTTTGAACAAGGTAATTTGCAAATCACTTTATCATTCGAGATTGGCTTTTATGCTTGTTGTGGATGGTCTAAAGAGGCCTTCATGGGGTGCCTGGGTGGCTCAGTCATTAAGCCTCTGCCTTCAGCTTAGGTCATGATCCGAGGGTCCTGGGATTGAGCCTCAGATCAGGCTCCCTGCTCCGCGGGAAGCCTGTTCTCTCTCTCCCACTCCCCCTGCTTGTGTTCTCTCTCTCGCTGTCTCTCTCTCTGTCAAAAATAAATAAATAAAATCTTTTTTAAAAATTAAATTAAAAAAATAAATAAAGAGGCCTTCATTCTTGGACTAATTTAGCCTCACTATTAAGGAATAACAATTCTCAGGAAGCTGGTAAGGATTAAAACATGTCCCCCTCAAAAAAATATTATATGCTGAAGTCCTAATGCCCAGTACCTTGGAATTTGATCTTATTTAGAAATAGAATCATTGCAGATATGGGTAGTTAAGATGATGTCAAACTGGAGTGGAGTAGAACCTTAAACCAGTATGACTGGTATACTGAAGAGGAGAAGAGAAGAGATACACAGGGAGATGGCCATGTGACAACAGAGGGAGAGATTGGAGTGATGCATCCACAACCCAAGAAACACCAAGGATTATCAGCAAACACCAGAAGCTAGAAGATGTAAGTAAAGATCTTTCCTAGAGGTTTCAGAATGAGTGAGCCCCTGCTGACATCTTAATTTTTGCTTTCTATCCAGAACTCTAGAGAAATAAATTCCTGCTGTTTTAAGCCACCTAGTTTGTGGTACTTTATTTATGGCAGCCTGAGGAAACTAATGTGTAACTCAATGCCTCAGGCATGACAAAGTTTCTTCATTCTGGCCTTTGGGAATGCAAACTCTTCCCATTCCCCATGCTGTGTGAGGGGCAGAAGTCGTTTCACCTACTGCTTTCTTGGTGGAGTTCCCTCTCAAACCAATGGCTCAAGAGGACTCCTTGAATGTATGTCTAGAACCTTCCTTCTTATGAATATTCTGGCTTTCAAATTCTAGCCCCCTCAGTTACCTGACACTCCGGTTTCTGTCTCCTTAGTTAAATGAGACTATTGACTGTTTTGGTTCCTCTCCCTGTATTACAGCCTGGAAATTGCCTCCAGGTAGTAGGCCTGGTGAGTCATAAGGGGCTCACCTCATGTTTCCCTTCTCTCAGGGGTCATATTGTTGCCCTTCCTCTTTTCTAATTTCTGAAAACCACTGCTTCATATAATTGGTCCTATGTTTTAGTCGTTTATGGTAAACAGATAATTCTCATATCACGTTCTTTTTCATAGGTGGGATGGAAGTCTAACACATATAATCCTCAAGAGAACATGGGAAATTTATCAGACAGACAAAATACCAGGCCATAAAGTAAGTGTAGGTTAATTTAAAAGATTGAAATCTTATGTAGCACTTTTTTCTTCAGATACAATGTACTAAATTAGCAATCAATAGAATAAGAATTTTAGAAAAGCTCCAAATATTTGGAATTTAAACAAGACATTCCTAAATAACAAAGGGTTAATAAAGAATAAACAAAGAAAGTTGCAAAATATTTAGCTAAATGATAATGAAAATTCAGTGTATGTGCTGCCGAAGCGAGCACAATAATGAAAATTCAACATATGAAAATTTTGAGGCTATAGATAAAGCAGTGCTTAGTGAGAAAATAATAGATATATATGTATATAATTGAAAGGAAGAAAAATTTAACATCAATTATCTGTTTTCTATCTACTTATCTAGAGAAAACAAGAGCACATTAAAAGAAAAGTAAATAGATACATGAACATAATAGTAAGATATGATAAAGATAGGAGCAGAACTCAATGAAATATAAAACACAAATATTAGAGAAAATTACCAAGCCAAAAGTTAGGTTTTTGAAAAAAAAATTTCTGGAAATACCGATAAAGAATAAAAAGACAGAAACAAATTTCCCAATATCAGAAATATGAAAGATTAGGTAACTACAGATATAATGGTAAAAAGACAATAACGAATATTTTGAACAACTTTATGGTGATGAATTCACAACTTAGGTAAAACTTATTAAACTGACACAAAATGAAATAAAAAACCTGAATAGCCCTATATTCATTAAGGAAATTGAATTAATTATCAATCTTACCATGACAAATGACATGTTTGTTTACATATGTTTGTATGTGAGTTGCTTTCAGTTTATTTCCTCCCCATACAAAATTGTAGGCTAATGATCTCTTTTAACGAACTGTTTCTGTTCATTTGTTGTTGTTGTTTTAAGTCTGAATTGATGTAATCTATTTAAAATTGTTTTTTATGTATTATACTACAGTATATTCCATTAGAGAAAAGCCACACACACAATTTCATTGATGACAGTCCCCCTTCTACTTCAGGCTCTGAGTCAGAATGCTGTGGGAAAATGTTCTGAAGACTGTGAGAAATGCTCTTTTCAGAGTATGTCTACAAAGTACACCTCTGAGATTCTTAAAAGCTCTTTTATCTAGCTAGAAGAAGCTTTAAAACTTTCTGAGCTTTCAACAGAAACTTCTAACTGTAACACTGATGTGATCTTTACTCTAAGGACACATTTTTTTTATAGGCAACACTCTATTTGGTATTTGCATTGAATCCATTTTAATTTTAGAGTCTTTTGCTGGACAAGACTGAGGATTTTCGAGCCCATCAACTCCTGGTTCATCCTTATTTCCTCTAAATTATGCTTGAAATTTAGCTCATCCCTCTCCTGTCATGTTAGTCATGCATTACCATAGGCAGCTAGCTAATAAAAGGTGTTGATACTTTCGACTGATTCTGATTAATGAATTGTTCTTCCAGCATATCACCTAGATCCTGTTTCTCAGAATTCCTATAGCAGAAACCATACTACCTTTCCATTTCCACTAGTAGTCTCCTTGGGGCCCTCCAGGCCTCTATCTGCTACATGGTCATACACTAACACCATGTTTTAGGTTGCTGTTACTGCAGTACCCTACTACAAGGTTCCAATTTCTTCTTCAGTTGTTTGTTTTTGTATAACTAATTATCCCCAAGACAAGTTGGCTTAATTTTATTTGCTAGTGATTTTGTGGGTCAGGAATTCAGACAGGGCATGGCTTGTCTCAGATCCATGTGGTATGGATATACATGCAGGAAGAATAATTCCACCAATTACTCCATTGCTTAGTGCCCAGACTAAAGGAGCTATCACTCCATTACTCCAGTGGGGCTACAACTGGACTCAGATTTCTGGATTTACAAAGATAAATGTCCCCTTTTTTATACCTGCACATGGCAGGTATTGGTAATAAATTCTGATAATCCTTTCTCCTGATCCCCAGGACCCATCTCAAACAGCACTACATCTAGTTCCTATTAATCTGGCATTGCTCAGGAGGTGAAATAATTATTAAATAAACATTCTTGTTGATAGAAATGTTAAAAAGATTGAGATAGAAAGTGATGTCTATTTTTGATACTACTATGTTTGTTTCAGAAGTAAGTTCACATGCTCACCGTCCTATCTGGTTGAATTTTTAAACACATACGATAATCCAGGAATAGGGCACCTGGGTGGCTCAGTCATGAAGCATCTGCCTTTGGCTCAGGCCGTGATCCCAGGGTCCTGGGATCGAGCCCCGCATCGGGCTCCCTGCTCCACGGGAAGCCTGCTTCTCCCTCTCCCACTCCCCCTGCTTGTGTTCCCTCTCTCGCTGTGTCTCTCTCTGTCAAATAAATAAATAAAATCTTAAAAAAAACAATAATCCAAGAATATAAAATATTCCAGAAAAAAAAGTGTTCAAGATCTTGTACCACCTCTTATAGTATTCCTCAAGTTACAAAGGAGTGATTTATATGCCTCCATCTATTAGTTTTGTTTTGCACAAACAATCCTATGTGATTTATCCCAGTTATCTGATACAATTACAGCCATCCTCAAGATCCAACTCACATGCTACTTCTTTCAACAAAAGTTTCTTGATCACCTCTGTAGAACTAATCCTGCCTCTATTGTCTCAGAGCATTAAGACTACCAACTTCCTTTTATCACCTCTTTGGGTACATTAATCTCAGTACTTTTACATTTCTTAAGTGTTAAGGATCATGTAAATACAAGAATAAATGTGTGAATAATGAAATGCAGTGGTTTTCTGTCAAATGAGCTAAGCCTTTAGTAACTGGCTGACATTGGTTGTTATAAGAAAATAAACTCAGGATTTTAGTGTTAAAATAATATAATATTATCACATAATTACTGAGCACCTATTCCGTGTCAGGTTTTGCATGTAGTATTCACATGCTTCTGAATGAATCCTTGAAGGAGACCACGAGGTAATGTTAACATTTATATTTGAAAAGTAACAATATTGAGAATTGCAGGTAAAATCATATACCCATGTTCCATTTAATGCCAAGCCACTCAGGGGCAGAAGCAAGACAGAACAGAATTTTCTAGTTATGAAATTCTTGCTATAGAACTTGCCTCTATAATGTACCAGTGGAATATTACTATTTTCTTTATCAAAGACAAAGTACAAAAGCAACTAAACAGATATCAATCATGTTTGCAGCAAAGGCCAAATAAAATGCCACGCACAGGTCAGTAAAACACGGATGAGTAGCTGAAAAAATATGGGTAAAATACACAAAATAAAAGCATGCCTTCCCTTTATTTATCATTGAGAAAATACAAAAGCTCTCATTGGGGGAATCGATAAGTGAAGAGAGATTTGAAAGGATTGGATACTTAGGCAGATGGATAAATTGGAATTTCCTCTTCCTGGGATGATTACTAATCACTACCTATGTCAGATCATTTCATGTCACATGCACAGCTCAGTTGTGTATATAATTATACAATTCTTATTCTAAATAATGATTCTGCAAATAATGATGCTGAAAATAAATAGACAGTGTTATAAATAATATTGCATAAATTGAACAATTGTTACATTCTAATGAAACCTAACAATTATATTCTACTTTGGTAGTGGAACTTGTACCAGGTACTCATTAGTCAGAAGTCATTTGGTAGGTATTACTTATTGCTAATAATACAATCATGTCACTTTGTCTTGGGATTAATTTGCTCTTCAGTATACCTTCTATATCACTGAACACAGAAGACACAGGCATCTTGAAACAGACAGGGAGTTTCTACCATTGCTGGGCACTTTCTTCCAGTGATCAAACAGGGAACAAAACAAATATCCTGCTTCCATATATATTCAATAACTATTGAATAAAATGACACTCGATACCGCTAATTTCTCCTTTTTTCTAAAATGGTTTCCTTATAGACAACATTCTCCTTGTCCCCTCCATCCTTTTAGTGATGTCTCCACGCTCCCTTGCTGGCTCCTACTTCCACCTCTGTCCCTAGAAATAAGGGTTTCCCAAATTTTGGTTGTCATTTCTCTGCTCTTTTCTTGCTTTGCTCTCACACACTGAGATCTCATCAGTTTTTTTTTTTGTTTTGTTTTGTTTTCCTGTTCTGTCCCTTTATTCAATTGTATTTTTTTTGTTTAAAATTTGTTTTTATTTGAATATAGTAGGCACACAATGTTATATGTTTTAGGGGTACAGCATAGTGATTCACCTTCTTCAGATATATTCTTTATGCTATCTATACCCACTGTAGCTACCCTCTGTCACCATACGATGTGATTACGGTATCATTGACTGTATTCTATATGCTGTACCTTTCATTCCCATGACGTATTCATGCCATAACTGGAGGCCTGTATCTTACTCTCCCTTCCCCCATCATCCCCTGACCCTCTGGCCGCCATCAGTTTGTTCTCTGTATTTGTAAGTCTGATTTGAGATTTCATCAATTCTTATAGGTTGGATTGTAACCCAAACTAACCCAATTCAAATCCTTCATCAATTGCCTGCTAGAAATTTCCATTTGGATATCCCTCCATAACTTCAAACTCAACTTATATAATAAAAGCTCATCCTCCTCTTCCTTTGAGACCTCTCATACATAGCAAGAGTAAATTTTTTTGTAAAACCATTTCAGTTTATATACATGTGTATGTCTTTATATAAGCATATGTGTATAGTTATATATGGACAAGTGGACATATATACATGTAAAATGGGTCATGGTACAAAACATATTTTCTACTATGAGTTTGGGTCAAAAATATTTGAAAGTGAATGGAGGGGCACCTTGGTGGCTGAGTTGGTTAAGCATCTGACTCTTGATTACAGCTCAGGTCATGATCACAGGGTTGTGAGATCGAGCCCCTGCTTTGGGCTATGTGCTGGATGTGGAACCTGCTTAAGATTCTCTTTCCCCTCTCCCTCTCTTTCTCTCTCTCACACATAATTTATATATATATATATATATATATATATATATGATAATATATAATCATCTCTCTCTATATATATATGAAGCCAATGGAATATATGGCCACAAAAACAGTGGCTTATAGGGAAAATAAAAATCAGACCAAATCACTCAAAACCTATGCAGTGTTGTAACGAGAGCAATAACCAAAACAACAATATATATACTGATTGATAACTTAGCCTAGAAAAGAAACATCGGAGAACTTTAAAGATTCACAGAAAGCAATTGTCTTAGAATGCTGGCTTGCAGGTACGGAACAAAAGCAAATAAAAGTGGAGCTTTGTGTTGCCAGGGCTGCTGTTAGGATGAAGATCGGAAGAAGTGGAACCTGCTTTTATCAGACAGCCATGCAAGTGTTAAGGGTTGCACCTCTGTGAGAAAGGGGACTGGATGTGGGCATCTATTTTTAAACATTCTTATCTTCTCTAAACCCCTTCAGCCCAAAAGTCTTCGACCCTAAAAGAGAGTTCAAACATTTCTGTGCAGCAGGTTGACTTAGGGGATTTCTCTCTCTCTCTTTTTTTTTTTTTCCCCTTCCTGGTGAAGTATTAAACTCTGCTGCAGTTATCCTGGCTCTCCTTGCCTAGGAAAAATCACAATGAACAAACACTGCTTCCACATTAGCAGAACATTGTGACTCTCCTGGCCACATGTCCCCGTTTGTTCTGGTTTAAGCCTGCTGCCTTGGCATGATTATTAATAGCACCCCTCCACTCTCAAAAGTATTTGGGTTTGAACAATAAATTATATGATCATTCTAATTATTTTGCTATTTACCCTCTATGGTCACAGAACAGATGGGAACATATGGGTAGTAAGTTATAATAAATGCAATGATAAATGGTAAGCATGCATTGACAACAGGGAAGGCACACTTTTTAAGATGTTTTAGTTCTAGCCTCCTTGAAGAAGTAACATTTAAGCTGAAGTGGAAGCAGGAACCAGCAGAGAAAGTATGACCAGCAGAAAAGGAGGCAGAGGGAACAGCTTATGCAAAGGCCCTGCAGTGAGAAATTGTTTGACAGGTTTGAAGAAATGAAAAGCGGCTCTGAGTGGGGAGGAGACAGGGATGGTGGCTTGAACTTGGGCGGTCTCAGCACAGACGGTGGGAGCCACAGGTAAGTTTGGAAATCCAAGTGGTAGGACTTCTAGATAAACTAAAGAGTCGTGAGGGAGAGAAGGCAGGCAAGGATGATTCTGAGTTTCTAGAAGAAACCCAGGAGATGAGGATTCAATTTGTACTACTTTCTCTAAATTCTTAGATACTTTAGTGAAATCACAACTTATATCGAATCAAACTCAACTTATATAATAAAAGCTTATATAATAAAAACGATCACAACCTGTGATCGTTTTGGGACCCAGTTATCTTATCTATTGAAAATGATGGGCCCAGGGGGCGGAGCAAGATGGCGGAGGAGTAGGAGACCTCGATTTCGTCTGGTCTCAGGAATTCAGCAGAACAGGGATCAAACCATTCTGAACACCAACGAACTCAACAGGAGATCGAAGAGAAGAATAGCAACAACTCTCTGAACAGAAAAGAGACCACTTTCTGGAAGGTAGGACGTGTGGAGAAGTGAATCCGAGGCGATATTCGGGAGGATAGACGGCGGGGGAGGGGGCCTCCATCGGCAGCTTCTGGCAAGTGATAGAGCCATGGAGCACAAAATCGGAACTTTTAAAAGTTGGCTCCGCTGAGGGACGTCGCTCCAGTGGCTAAGCGGGGGGTGGAACCCTCGCAGGACAGTGTGGTCTCAGGATCCTCGGGGCCATAGAAAGACCGGGGGTGCCTGAGTGCAGCAGAGCTCCCAGGTATTGGAGCGGGGAAGCCGGCTGCAGAGACGGAGCCGAGGCGTGGGCTCTCAGCTCGGGGTTGCCATAAACTGTGATCCGCGGCCCAGTCGGGCCACTGCTCCTTCAGCAGGGACCCAACAAGTGGCAGAGCCGGGGAGACTCCCCTTCCTCACCGGGGACGAGTGACACGGGAGTGCACCGCAGGGAACTGCTGGGTTTGGAGACTCCGCACGGGGTTGGGTGCCAGAGAGAGAAATGCTCGGTCACAGGCCGGGTGAGCACAGAGTACGGCCAGAGACCAGGGAGATGGGAGTGACTGCTTTACTCTGGGGGCGCACTGAGGAGCAGGGCCCCGAGTTCTCAGCTCCTCCGGATGGAGACTGGGAGGCTACCATTTTCAACCTGGTCCTCCAAAGCTGTACCAAGAGCTTGCAGGGAACAAAAGCTCCTGAGAGCAAACCCAAGCAGCTTGCTTAGCCGGGACCAACAGGGGTGGGGCAACTCCGCCTCCGGCAAAGACATTTGGGAACCATGGCAAAGGCCCCTCCCCCAGAAGATCAGCACGAACAGCCAGCAAGCCAAGACCAAGTTTACCGATCAATAAGAATGGGAGAACTCCGGCGCTAGGGGAATACTGCACATAGAATTCATGGCTTTTTTTTACCATGATTCATTATTTTCAAAGTTAATTTTTTTAACTTTTTTTTTTAATTTTTCTTTATCCCTTTTTCAACCAAATTCTTATCAATCCCTTTTTTAAAAAATTTTTTTTATTTTTAATTTTTAGACTCATATTTTATCCTTTCATAGTAGTTACCCTTATTTTTGGCATTTATATATAAGATGTTCTTTTTTTAAATTTTTGAGATATAGTTCCTTCTAACAGATCAAAATATACCCTAAATCATTAGTGTATGGCTTTGTTATAGTCTCCTGCTTGATCACATTCTCTCCTTTTTTTTTCTTTTTTTTTAAATCTTCTTTCCTTTTTCAAACAACCACTTATCTTATCAATTCCTTTTATAAAATCTTTTATAATTTTCATCTTTACATTCATCTTCCATCCCTTCATTGTATCAACCCTTATTTTGTATATATGTCTTTCTTCCTTTAAAATTTTAGGAGGCACTTTTTTGTAACAGACCAAAATATGCCCAAAATCTAGTGTGTGGCAATGATCTATGCACTAGCCTGATCATATTTGATCATATTCTGCTTTTCTTGTATTGTTCTGTTTTTGATTTTATCTTTTTCTTTTTTTTTCTCTTTCGTTTTTCTTTCTTTCCTTTTCTTTTACCCTGGTTTCAGGTCTTTTCTGATTTGTATAGAGGATATTTGCTGGGGACGTTGTTAACCAGTTAGCATTTTGTTCTCGCATTCATCTATTCTCCTCTGGACAAGACGACAAAACAAAACAAATCACCTCAGCAAAAAGAACAAGAGATAGTACCGTCAGCCAGGGACCTATTCAATACGGACATTAGTACGATGTCGGACCTAGAGTTCAGAATCATGACTTTAAAGATACTAGCTGGGCTTGAAAAACCGTGGAAGTTATTAGAGAAACCCTTTCTGGGGAAATAAAAGAACTAAAATCTAACCAAGTCGAAATCAAAAAGGCAATTAATGAGGTGCAAAAAAAATGGAGGCACTAACTGCTAGGATAAATGAGGAAGAAGAGAGAATCAGCGATATAGAAGACCAAATGATGGAAAATAAAGAGGCTGAGAAAAAGAGACATAAACAACTACAAGATCACGAGGGCAGAATTCAAGAGATAAGCGATACGATAAGATGAAACAACATTAGAATAATTGGGATCCCAGAAGAAGAAGAAAGAGAGAGAGGGGCAGAAGATATATTGGAGCAAAAAATAGCAGAGAAGATTCCTAATGTGAGGAAGAAAACAGGCATCAAAATCCAGGAGGCACAGAGAACCCCTCTCAAAATCAATAAAAATAGGTCAACAACCCGACATCTAATAGTAAAACTTACGAGTCTCAGAGACAAAGAGAAAATCCTGAAAGCAGCTCGGGAGAAGAGATATGTAACCTAAAATGGTAGAAATATTAGATTGGCAACAGACCTATCCACAGAGACCTGGCAGGCCAGAAATCACTGCCATGATATCTTCAGAGCATTAAATGAGAAAAATATGCAGCCAAGAATACTATATCTAGCTAGGCTGTCATTGAAAATAGAAGGAGAGATAAAAAGCTTCCAGGAAAACAAAAACTAAAGGAATTTGGAAACACAAACCCAGCCCTCCAAGAAATATTGAAAGGGGTCCTCTAAGGAAAGAGAGAGCCTAAAAGCAGCAAAGATCAGAAAGGAACACAGACAATATACAGGAACAGTCACCTTACAGGCAATAAAATGGCACTAAATTCATACCTTTCAATAGTTACCCTGAATGTAAAAGGGCTAAATGCCCCAAACAAAAGACACAGGCTATCAGATTGGATTAAAAAAAAAGACCCATCAATATACTGTCTGCAAGAGGAGCGCCTGGGTGGCTCAGTTGTTTAAGCGACTGCCTTTGGCTCAGGTCATGATCCTGGAGTCCCGGGATCAAGTCCCACATCGGGCTCCCTGCTCGGTGGGTAGTCGGCTTCTCCCTCTGATCATCTTCCCTCTCATGCTCTCTATCTCTCATTCTCTCTCTCTCAAATAAATAAATAAATAAATAAATAAATAAATAAATCTTTAAAAAAATATATACTGTCTGCAAGAGACTAATTTTCAACCCAAAGACACGCCCACATTGAAAGTGAGGGGGTGGAAAACCATTTACCATGCTAATGGACACCAAAAGAAAGATGGGGTGGCAATCCTTATATCAGACAAATTAGATTTTAAAACAAAGACTGTAATAAGAGATGAAGAAGGACACTATATCCTACTTAAAGGGTCTATCCAACAAGAAGATCTAACAATTGTAAATATCTATGCCCAAAACATGGGAGCAACCAATTAAATAAGGCAATTAATAAGAAAACCAAAGAAACACATTGACAACAATAAAATAATAGTGGGGGACTTTAAAACCCCCCTGACTGAAATGGACAGATCATCTAAGCAAAAGATCAACAAAGAAATAAAGAGTTTAAATGACACACTGGACCAAATGGACTTCACAGACATATTCAGAACATTCCATCCCCAAACAACGGAATACACATTCTTCTCTAGGTCCCATGGAACATTCTCCAAAATAAATCACATCCTAGGTCACATTCAGGTCTCAACCAGTACTAAAAGATTGGGATCATTCCCTGCATATTTTCAGACCACAATGCTTTGAAACTAGAACTCAACCACAAGAGGAAAGTCGGAAAGACTCAAATACATGGAGACTAAAGAGTATCCTATTAAAGAATGAATGGGTCAACCAAGAAATTAAAGAAGAATTAAAAAAATTCATGGAAACCAATGAAAATGAAAGCACAATGGCTCAAAATCTTTGGGATACAGCAAAGGCAGTCCTGAGAGGAAAGTATATAGCAATACAAGCCTTTCTCAAGAAACAAGAAAGGCCTCAAATACACAACCTGACCCTACACCTAAAGGAGCTGGAGAAAGAACAGCAAATATAGCCTAAACCCAGCAGGAGAAGAGAAATCATAAAGATCAGAGAAGAAATCAATGAAATAGAAACCAAAAGAACAGTAGAACAGATCAACGGAACTAGGAGCTGATTCTTCGAAAGAATTAAAAAGATGGATAAACCCCTGGCCAGACTTATCAAAAAGAAAAGAGAAATGACCCAAATCAAAATCATGAATGAAAGAGGAGAGATCACAACCAACACCAAAGAAATACAAACAATTCTAAGAACATATTATGAGCAACTCTATGCCAGCAAATTAGATAACCTGGAAGAAATGGGTGCATTCCTAGGGATGTATGAACTACCAAAACTGAACCAGGAAGAAATAGAAAACCTGAACAGACCTATAACCTCTAAGGAAATTGAAGCAGTCATCAAAAATATACCAACAAACAAAAGCCCAGGTCCAGATGGCTTCCCAGGGGAATTCTACCAAACATTTCAAGAAGAATTAATACCTATTCTTCTGAAATTGTTCTAAAAATAGAAATGGAAGGGAAACGACCAAACTCGTTTTATGAGGCCACCATTACATTGATCCCCAAACCAGACAAAGACCCCATCAAAAAGGAGAATTACAGACCAATATCCGTGATGAAAATGGATGCCAAAATTCTCACCAAAATACTAGCCAATAGGATCCAACAGTACATTAAAAGGAAATTCACCATGACCAAGTGGGATTTATCCCTGGGCTGCAAGGTTGGTTCAACATCTGCAAATCAATCAACGTGATACAATACATTAACAAAAGAAAGAACAAGAATCATATGATGCTCTCAATAGATGCAGAAAAAGCATTTGACAAAGTACAGCATCCTTTCTTGATCAAAACTCTTCAGAGTATAGGGATAAAGGGTACATACCTCAAGATCATGAAAGCCATCTATGAAAAACCTACAGCGAATATCATTCTCAATGGGGAAAAGCTGAGAGCCTTTCCCCTAAGGTCAGGAATGCGGCAGGGATGTCCACTCTCACCACTGCTATTCAACATAGTATTAGAAGTTCTAGCCACAGCAATCAGACAACAAAAAGAAATCAAAGGCATCCAAATTGGCAAAGAGGAAGTCAAACTCTCACTCTCTGCAGATGATACGATACTGTATGTGGAAAACCCAAAAGTCTCCACCCCAAAACAGCTAGAACTCATACAGGAATTCAGTCAAGTGGCAGGATATAAAATCAATGCACAGAAATCAGTGGCATTCCTATACACCAACAACAAGACAGAAGAGAGACAAATCAAGGATTTGATCCCATTTACAATTGCACCCAAAACCATAAGATACCTAGGAATAAATTTAACCAAAGAGGCAAAGGATCTGTCCTCAGCAAACTATAAAATACTCAGGAAGGAAATTGAAGAAGACACAAAGAAATGGAAAAACATGCCATGCTCATGGATGGGAAGAACAAATATGGTGAAGATGTCAATGCTACCTAGAGCAATCTACACATTCAATGCAATCCCCATCCAAATACCATCCACTTTTTTCAAAGAAATGGAACAAATAATCCTAAAATTTGTATGGAACCAGAAGAGACCGAGAATAGCCAGAGGAATGTTGAAAAAGAAAAGCAAAGCTGGCGAAATCACATTCCGGACTTCCAGCTCTATTACAAAGTTGTCATCATCAAAACAGTATGGTACTGGCCCAAGAACAGACACATAGATCAATGGAACAGAATCGAGAGCCCAGAAATGGACCCTCAACTCTATGGTCAACTTATTTTTGACAAAGCAGGAAAGAATGTCCAATGGCAAAAAGACAGTCTCTTCAACAAATGGTGTTGGGAAAATTGGACAGCCACATGCAGAAGAATGAAACTGGACCATTTCCTTACATCACACACAAAAATAGACTCCAAATGGTTGAAAGACCTAAACGTGAGACAGGAGTCCATCCAAATCCTAAAGGAGAACACAGGTAGCAACCTTTTCGACCTTAGCAGCAGCAATTTCTTCCTGGAAACATCGCCAAAGGCACGGGAAGCCAGGGCAAAAATGAACTATTGGGATTTCATCAAGATAAAAAGCTTTTGCACAGCAAAAGAAACAGTCCACAAAACCAAAAGACAACCGACAGAATGGGAGAAAATATTTGCAAATGACATATCAGATAAAGGGCTAGTATCCGAAATCTATAAAGAACTTATCACACTCAACACCCAAAGAACAAATAATCCAATCAAGAAATGGGCAGAAGACATGAAGAGACATTTTTCCAAAGAAGACATCCAAATGGCCAACAGACAGATGAAAAAGTGCTCAACATCGCTCGGCATCAGGGAAATCCAAATCAAAGCCTCAATGAGATACCACCTCACACCCGTCAGAATGGCTAAAACTAATAAGTCAGGAAACGACAGATATTGGCGGGGATGTGGAGGAAGGGGAACCCTCCTACACTGTTGCTGGGAATGCAGCTGGTGCAACCACTCTGGAAAACAGTATGGAGGTTCCTCAAACAGTTGAAATTAGAGCTACCATACGATCCAACAATTGCACTAGTGGGTGTTTACCACAAAGACACAAATGTAGGGATCTGAAGGGGTACGTGCACCCTGATGTTTATATCAGCAATGTCCACAATAGCCAAACTGTGGAAAGAGCCAAGATGTCCATCGACAGATGAATGGATAAAGAAGAGGTGGTATATATACACAATGGAATATTATGCAGCCATCAAAAGGAATGGCATCTTGCCATTTGCGATGATGTGGATGGAACTAGAGGGTGTTATGCTTAGTGAAATAAGTCCATCAGAGAAAGACATGTATCATATGACCTCACTGATATGAGGAATTCTTAATCTCAGGAAACAAACTGAGGGTCGCTGGAGTGGTGGGCGGTGGGAGGGATGGGGTGGTTGGGTGATAGACATTGGGGAGGGTATGTGCTATGATGAGCACTGTGAATTGTGCAAGACTGTCGAATCACAGATCTGTACTTCTGAAACTAATAATGCAACATATGTTAAGAAAAAAGTAAAAGAAAATGATAGCAGGAGG
Organism: Eumetopias jubatus; assembly: GCF_037043125.1. NCBI lineage: Eukaryota > Metazoa > Chordata > Mammalia > Carnivora > Otariidae > Eumetopias > Eumetopias jubatus. Next base: position 170,371,202 of record NW_028274807.1, read on the forward strand.
GGAAGAATGAAGGGGAGTAAGTCGGTGGGGGAGACAAACCATGAGAGACGATGGCATCTGAAAAACAAACTGATAGTTCTAGAGGGGAGGAGCGTAGGGCGATGGGTTACCCTGGTAATGGGTATTAAAGAGGGCACATTCTGCATGGAGCACTGGGTGTTATGCACAAAGAATGAATCATGGAACCCTACATCAAAAACTAATGATGTAATGTATGGTGATTAACATAACAATAAAAAATTTAAAAAAATATTGTAACAAATGGAAAAAAAAGATTTGCATTAGCTGTTAATACAGGCTTTGTGGATGCAGTGGGGTGGTGATGGGATAATTAACTTTCTCTGCCCACCTCCCAAATGTTCGATAATATCAAATAAAATAAATCAAATTGCAAAAAAAAAAAAAGAAAAGAAAAATGATGGGCTCAATGCTGTCTAAACACCCTGCCTCCTTGACAGTCTATAATTCTAAATCGCATTTCTGTGGCTTCATATGCATATGGGGCTATAGGGCACAGGTGTCCTTTTCAAAGATTCAATACAACATCTCTTTCAACAGGTAAACTTACCCTTCTGCACATTTTCTCTGTGTACTTCCTCTAGGTTTCTCTCTGTGGTAATGCATTTCTTCTCTATCTCCTTTAATTCTGATTCTGCTCCTTTTTCCCTTTCAGACTTGGCAGGGCTCTCCATAGTTGGGAATGAAGATTGGCATAGATTTTCCAAAATCAATTTTTTTTTTTACTACTCCTCCTAAACAAACACACATACAGAAAAGCAAGCATTAGCAAGCAAATGGGAACCCTGACATAAGGTCACTTCCCACTAAATTCTGGTTGGTGAATCTCCCTGGAGTAATTTGATTAAACACATTTGATTTACTTTGCAGAGACAAGCATGGCTCCTACTGGCATATACAGACTCTGAGGGAGTCTCCAACATTTAACAAAATGTGTTCATTTATTTAGCAGAGCTTTATTTTCTCCAAAAAATCATGTCTGTTACTATAGTGGATTCTTTCCAGGTACCTAGAGAATTTACAAAATAAAACCAAAGTGAATGTATGTGCATTTGTGTGCACATACACATAAACAGGTATATATACTCCCATTACTTTCAAGGTTAGATATTAAGGTACATTTGTCAACCGTGCACACAGTGGTGCCATTGGGCTGCCCAGTAAATATAGACACCTTAAGTTTCCAATCTTCCAAATTTTCCCAGAGGAAATGCCCACCCTATAAAGGTAGAGGGAGAGCACTGTGAACAGACTCTCTCAAAGTGTGATCTGAAGATAACCTGCATTGTAAAAAATGCAGATTCCTGAGTCCTATGCCAGAATCATCATATTAAAATTGTGTGTGTGTGTGTGTGTGTGTGTGTGTGCACGCACACGCATGCACTCATGTATCTAGTAGAGCTTCTTAGGCTTTCACATGCATAAGATTCATCTGAGGATCTTGCAAAAATGCCAATTCTGATCCAGGAGGTCTGGGATGGGCCATGAGATGACACTTTTCTCAAAGCTCCCAGGTGATGGCCATGGGCTGGTCCACAGACCACACTTGGAGGAACAAGGCACAAAAGTTCGTACATGGCTGTATGATGTAGTATTGATGTACTGCCATTGGAAGATTTCTCCTGCCAGTTCCATTTTAAATGTAATCGGTTCACTGCTGAAGGCTTGAGAAACAATACACAGTGGAGAATGTTTCCACTAATAGGGCTCATTAGAAAGCGTTCAGAAAACAATACGATCATTTTTACAATTTAAAAATGCCTATTCAATCTACCATCTTAATACATCAGAGGCTCAGCAAGGCATCATCTACCTGTGGGCTGTTTGATGCCCAATTTATTTCCTTAGCAATCTTCATTGAGCATTGCCCGTACCACCTTTCTTCCTATGACAACAAAGTGGAACAAGCTGTCAATATTTCTTTCTAGATACTGATCAAGGAAAATACGGCTTCTCAACACTGATGCTCAGCTTCCCAGCATTGATTACCCCTCAACAAAATAAATTCACTCTTTAAACAGACAGCCTCCTACATCAGCATGGCAGGGGATGGCAAGAGGTGCCTGAAATTTTCACATAATTCTTAATCTAAGTCATATGCTGCTCTGATATGAGGAATTCTTAATCTCAGGAAACAAACTGAGGGTTGCTGGAATGGTGGGAGGGATGGGGTGGCTGGGTGATAGACATTGGGGAGGGTATGTGCTATGGTGAGCGCTGTGAAGTGTGCAAGACTATTGAATCATAGATCTGTACCTCTGAAGGAAATAATACATTATATGTTAAAAAAAAAAAGAAGATAGCAGGAGGCGAAGAATGAAGATGGGGGTAATTGGAGGGTCTGACGAACCATGAGGGACTATGGACTCTGAAAAACAAACTGAGGGTTCTAGAGGGGAGGGAGGTGGGAGAATGGGTTAGCCTGGTGATGGGTATTAACGAGTGCACATTCTGCATGGAGCACTGGCTGTTCCAATCATGGAACACTACATCCAAAATTAATGATGTAATCTATGGTGATTAACATAACATAAAAAAAAGAATTCCTCATATCAGTGAGGTAATATGATACATGTCTTTCTCTGATTGAATTATTTCGTTCAGCATAACACCCTCCAGTTCCATCCACATCATTGCAAATGGCAGGATTTCATTCCTTTTGATTACTGCATAATATTCCATTGTGTATATATACCACTTCTTCTTTATCCATTCATCTGTCAATGAACATCTTGGGTCTTTCTACGGTTTGGCTATTGTGGACATTGCTGATAAAAACATCGGGGTGCACGTACCCCCTTCGGATCCCTACATTTGTATCTTTAGGGTAAATTCCCTGTAGTGCAATTGCTGGATCCTAAGATAGCTCTATTTTCAACTGTTGGAGGAACCTCCATACTGTTTCCCAGAGTGGCTGCACCAGCTTGCATTCCCACCACCAGTGTAGGAGGGTTGCCCTTTCTCTGAATCCTTGCCAACATCTGTCGTTTCCTGACTTGTTCATTTTAGCCATTCTGACTAGTGTGAGATCGTATCTCATTGAGGTTTTGATTTGGATTTCCCTGATGCCGAGATATGTTGAGCACTTTTCCATCTCTCTGTTGGCCATTTGGATGTCTTCTTTGGAAAAATGTCTGTTCATGTCTTCTGCCCATTTCTTGATTGGATTATTTGTTCTTTGGGTGTTGAGTTTAAGAAGTTCTTTATACATTTTGGATACAAGCCCTTTATCTGATCTGTCATTTGCAAATATTTTCTCCCATTCTGTCAGTTGTTTTTTGGTTTTGTGGACTGTTTCTTTTGCTGTGCAAAAGTTTTTATCTTTTTTCCTTTTGGATTTTGTTAAACAGCTTTATTCAGATATAATTCACATACCACACTATTCAACAATTTAATGTGTATAATTCAGTGGTTTTTAGTATATTCACAAAATGGTGCAAATATTTCCACCATCTAACTTTAGAAACATTTTCTTTTTTTAATAATTTTTTTATTGTTATGTTAATCCCCATATATTACATCATTAGTTTTTGATGCAGTGTTCCATGATTCATTGTTTGTTCATAACACCCAGTGCTCCATGCAGAACGTGCCCTCCTCAATACCCATCGCCAGGCTAACCCATCCCCCTACCCCCCTCCCCTCTAGAACCCTCCGTTTGTTTTACAGAGTCCATCATCTCTCATGGTTCGTCTCCCCCTCTCACATACTCCCCTTTTCTTCCTCTCCTGTTATCTTCTTCTTTTTCTTTTTTCTTAAAATATGTTGTGTTATTTGTTTCAGAAGTACAGATCTGTGATTCTACAGTCTTGCACAATTCACAGCGCTCACCGTAGCACATACCCTCCCCAATGTCTATCACCCAACCACCCCATCCCTCCCACCCCCAACCATTCGAGTAACACTCAGTTTGTTTCCTGAGATTAAGAATTCCTCATATCAGTGAGGTCATGTGATACATGTCTTTCTCTGATTGACTTATTTCACTCAGCATAACACCCTCCAGTTCCATCCACGTCATTGCAAATGGCAAGATCTCATTCCTTTTGATGGCTGCATAATATTCCATTGTGTATATATACCACCTCTTCTTTATCCATTCATCTGTCGATGGGCATCTTGGCTCTTTCCACAGTTTGGCTATTGTGGACATTGCTGCTATAAACATTGGGGTACACGTACCCCTTCGGGTCCCTACATTTGTATCTTTGTGGTAAATACCCAGTAGTGCAATTGCTGGATCGAACGGTAGCTCTAATTTCAACTGTTTGAGGAACCTCCATACTGTTTTCCAGAGTGGTTGCACCAGCTTGCATTCCCACCAACAGTGTAGGAGGGTTCCCCTTTCTCCACATCCCCGCCAACATCTGTCGTTCCCTGACTTGTTAATTTTAGCCATTCTGACGGGTGTGAGGTGGTATCTCATTGAGGTTTTGATTTGGATTTCCCTGATGCCGAGCGATGTTGAGCACTTTTTCATGTGCCTGTTGGCCATTTGGATGTGTTCTTTGGAGAAATGTCTGTTCATGTCTTCTGCCCATTTCTTGATTGGATTATTTGTTCTTTGGGTGTTGAGTTTGATAAGTTCTTTATAGATTTCAGATACTAGCCCTTTATCTGATATGTCATTTGCAAATATTTTCTCTCATTCTGTCGGTTGTCTTTTGGTTTTGTGGACTGTTTCTTTTGCTGTGCAAAAGCTTTTTATCTTGATGAAATCCCAATAGTTCATTTTTGCCCTGGCTTCCCGTGCCTTTGGCGATGTTTCTAGGAAGAAATTGCTGCTGCTAAGGTCGAAAAGGTTGCTACCTGTGTTCTCCTTTAGGATTTGGATGGACTCCTGTCTCACGTTTAGGTCTTTCAACCATTTGGAGTCTATTTTTGTGTGTGGTGTAAGGAAATGGTCCAGTTTCATTCTTCTGCATGTGGCTGTCCAATTTTCCCAACACCATTTGTTGAAGAGACTGTCTTTTTGCCATTGGACATTCTTTCCTGCTTTGTCAAAAATAAGTTGACCATAGAGTTGAGGGTCCATTTCTGGGCTCTTGATTCTGTTCCATTGATCTCTGTGTCTGTTTTTGTGCCAGTACCATACAGTCTTCATGATGACAGCTTTGTAATAGAGCTGGAAGTCTGGAATTGTGATGCCGCCACCTTTGCTTTTCTTTTTCAGTATTCCTCTGGCTATTCTGGGTCTCTTCTGGTTCCATACAAATTTTAGGATTATTTGTTCCATTTCTTTGAAAAAAGTGGATGGTATTTTGATGGGGATTGCATTGAATGTGTACATTGCTCTAGGTAGCATTGACATTTTCACAATGTTGATTCTCCCAATCCATGAGCATGGAACGTTTTTCCATTTCTTTGTGTCTTCTTCAATTTCTTGCATGAGTATTTTATAGTTTTCTGAGTACAGATCCTTTGCCTCTTTGGTTAGATTTATTCCTAGGTATCTAATGGTTTTGGGTGCAATTGTAAATGGGATAGACTCCTTGATTTTTCTCTCTTCTGTCTTGTTGCTGTATTGGAATGCCACTGATTTCTGTGCATTGATTTTATATCCTGCTAATTTACTGAATTCCTGTATGAGTTCTAGCAGTTTTGGGGTGGAGACTTTTGGGTTTTCCACATACAGTATCATATCATCTGCAAAGAGTGAGAGTTTGACTTCCTCTTTGCCGATTTGGATGCCTTTGATTTCTTTTTGTTGTCTGATTGCTGTGGCTAGGACTTCTAATACTATGTTGAATAGCAGTGGTGAGAGTGGACATCCCTGCCACGTTCCTGACCTTAGGGGAAAGACTCTCAGCCTTTCCCCATTGAGAATGATATTGGCTGTAGGTTTTTCATAGATGGCTTTTATGATATTGAGGTATGTACCCTCTATACCTATACTCTGAAGAGTTTTGATCAAGAAAGGATGTTCTACCTTGTCAAATGCTTTTTCTGCATCTATTGAGAGGATCATATGATTCTTGTTCTTTCTTTTGTTAATGTATTGTATCACGTTGATTGATTTGCGGATGTTGAACCAGCCTTGCAGCCCAGGAATAAATCCCACTTGGTCATGGTGAATAATCCTTTTAATGTATTGTTGGATCCTATTGGCTAGTATTTGGTGAGAATTTTTGCATCCATGTTCATCAAGGATATTGGTCTATAATTCTCCTTTTTGATGGGGTCTTTGTCTGGTTTTGGGATCAAGGTAATGCTGGCCTCATAAAATGAGTTTGGAAGTTTCCCTTCCATTTCTATTTTTTGGAACAGTTTCAGAAGAATAGGTATTAATTCTTCTTGAAATGTCTGATAGAATTCCCCTGGGAAGCCATCTGGCCCTGGGCTTTTGTTTCTTGGGAGGTTTTTGATGACTGTTTCAATTTCCTTAGTGGTTATAGGTCTGTTCAGGTTTTCTATTTCTTCCTGGTTCAATTTTGGTAGTTGATACATCTCTAGGAATGCACCCATTTCTTCCAGGTTATCTAATTTGCTGGCATAGAGTTGCTCATAATATGTTCTTATAATTGTTTGTATTTCTTTGGTGTTGGTTGTGATCTCTCCTCTTTCATTCATGATTTTGTTGATTTGGGTCATTTCTCTTTTCTTTTTGATCAGTCTGGCCAGGGGTTTATCAATCTTGTTAATTCTTTCAAAGAACCAGCTCCTAGTTTCGTGGATCTGTTCTACTGTTCTTTTGGTTTCTAGTTCATTGATTTCTGCTCTGATCTTTATGATTTCTCTTCTCCTGCTGGGTTTAGGCTTTATTTGCTGTTCTTTCTCCAGCTCCTTTAGGTGTAGGGTTAGGTTGTGTATTTGAGACCTTTCTTGTTTCTTGAGAAAGGCTTGTATTGCTATATACTTTCCTCTCAGGACTGCCTTTGCTGTATCCCAAAGATTTTGAACAGTTGTGTTTTCATTTTCATTGGTTTCCATGAGTTTTCTTAATTCTTCTTTAATTTCTTGGTTGACCCATTCATTCTTTAGTAGGATGCTCTTTAGCCTCCATGTATTTGAGTTCTTTCCGACTTTCCTCTTGTGGTTGAATTCTAGTTTCAAAGCATTGTGGTCTGAAAATATGCAGGGAATGATCCTAATCTTTTGGTACCGATTGAGACCTGATTTATGACCTAGGATGTGATCCATTCTGGAGAATGTTCCATGGGCACTAGAGAAGAATGTGTATTCCGTTGCTTTGGGATGGAATGTTCTGAATATGTCTGTGAAGTCCATTTGGTCCAGTGTGTCATTTAAAGTCTTTATTTCCTTGTTGATCTTTGGCTTAGATGATCTGTCCATTTCAGTCAGGGGGGTGTTAAAGTCCCCCACTATTTTTGTATTGTTGTCAATGTGTTTCTTTGCTTTTGTTATTAATTGCCTTATATAATTGGCTGCTCCCATGTTAGGGGCATAGATATTTACAATTGTTAGCTCTTCTTGTTGGATAGACCCTTTCAGTAGGATATAGTGTCCTTCCTCATCTCTTATTACAGTCTTTGTTTTAAAATCTAGTTTGTCTGATATAAGGATTGCCACCCCAGCTTTCTTTTGGTGTCCATTAGCATGGTAAATTGTTTTCCACCCCCTCACTTTCAATCTGGGGGTGTCTTTGCATCTAAAATGAGTCTCTTGTAGACAGCATATTAATGGGTCTTGTTTTTTAATCCAATCTGATAGCCTGTGTTTTGATTGGGGCATTGAGCCCATTTACATTCAGGGTAACTATTGAAAGGTATGAATTTAGTGCCATTGTATTACCTGTAAGGTGACTGTTAACTGTCTGTTGTCTGTGTTCGTTTCTGCTCTTTGCTGCTTTTAGGTTCTCTCTTTGCTTAGAGGACCCCTCTCAATATTTCTTGGAGGGCTGGTTTCGTTTTTGCAAATTCCTTTAATTTTTGTTTGTTCTGGAAGTTTTTTATCTCTCCTTCTATTTTCAATAATAGCCTAGCTGGATATAGTATTCTTGGCTGCATATTTTTCTCTTTTAGTGCTCTGAAGATATCTTGCCAGTCCTTTCTGGCCTGCCAGGTCTCTGTGGATAGGTCTGTTGCCAGTCTAATGTTTCTACCATTATAGGTTACATATCTCTTCTCCCGAGCTGCTTTCAGGATTTTCTCTTTGTCTCTGAGACTCGTACGTTTTACTATTAGATGTCGGGGTGTTGACCTATTTTTATTGATTTTGAGAGGGGTTCTCTGTGCCTCCTCGATTTTGATGCCTGTTTCCTTCCTCACATTAGGGAAGTTCTCTGCTATAATTTGCTCCAATATACCTTCTGCCCCCCTCTCTCTTTCTTCTTCTTCTGGGATCCCAATTATTCTAATATTGTTTCATCTTATCGTATCACTTATCTCTCGAATTCTGCCCTCGTGATTCTGTAGTTGTTTCTCTCTCTTTTTCTCAGCCTCTTTATTTTCCATCATTTCATCTTCTATATCACTGATTCTCTCTTCTGCCTCATTTATCCTACCATTTAGTGCCCCCATTTTTTATTGCACCTCATCAATAGCCTTTTTGATTTCGATTTGGTTATATTTTAGTTCTTTTATTTCTCCAGAAAGGGTTTCTCTAATAACTTCCACGCTTTTTTCAAGCCCAGCTAGTATCTTTAAAGTCATGATTCTGAACTCTAGGTCCGACATCGTACTAATGTCCGTATTGAGTAGGTCCCTGGCTGACGGTACTACCTCTTGTTCTTTTTGCTGAGGTGATTTCTTTCGTCTTGTCATTTTGTCCAGTGGAGAATAGATGAATGAGAGAACAAAATGCTAACAGGTTTACAACATCCCCAGCAAATATACGGTATACAAATCAGAAAAGACCTGAAACCAGGGGAAAAGAAAGGGAAAGAAAGAAAAAAGAAAGAGAAAAAAAAAGATAACAACAAAAATAAAACAATGCAAAAAAAGCAGAATATGATCAAATATGATCAGGCTAGTGCATAGATCAGTGCCACACACTAGATTTTGGGCGTATTTTGGTCTGTTAGAAAAAAGTGCCTCCTAAAATTTTAAAGGAAGCAAGACATATATGTACAAAATAAGGGTTAATACAATGAAGGGATGGAAGATGACTGTAAAGATGAAAATTATAAAAGATTTTATAAGAGGACTTGGTAAGATAAGATGTTTGAAAAAAGAAAGAAGATTTAAGAAAAAAAAAAAGGAAAAAGGGAGAGAATGTGATCAGGCAGGAGACTAGAACAAAGCCATACACTAGTGATTTAGGGTATCTTTTGATCTGTTAGAAGAAACTGTACCTCAAAATTTTAAAGAGAGAACAACTTATATATATATGCCAAAAATAAGGGTAACTACTATGAAGGGATAAAATATGACTCTAAAAATGAAAAATAAAAAAAAATTTTTTTTTTTTTAAAAAGGGATTTGATAAGATGTTGGTTGAAAAAGGGAAAAAGAAAAATAAAAAAAAAGTCAACAAAAATTAACTTTGATGAAATAATGAATCATGGTAAAAAAAAGCCATGAATCTATGTGCAGTATTCCCCTAGCGCTGGAGTTCTCCCATTCTCCTTGATTGATCAACTTGGTCTTGGCTTGCTGGCTGTTTGTGCTGATCTTCTGGGGGAGGGGCCTGTTGCTGTGGTTTCCAAACGTCTTTCCCGGAGGCGGAATTGCCCCGCCCTTGTCGGTCCGGGCTAAGGAAGCTGCTCTGTTTTGCTCTCAGGAGCTTTTTTTCCCTGCAACCTCTCGGTACAGCCTTGGAGGACCAGGGCAGAAATGGTGGCCTCCCAATCTCCACCCGGAGGAGCTGAGAACTTGGGGCCCCGCTCCTCAGTGTGCCCCCAGAGAAAAGCAGTCAATTCCGTGTCCCCGGTCTCCGGCCGCACTCCGTGCTCACCCGGCCTGTGATCGAGCGTTGCTATCTCTGGCACCCAACCCCGCGCGGAGTCTCCAAACCCAGCAGATCCCTGCAGTGCGTTCCCGCACCGCTCCTCCCCGGGAAGGAAGGGGAGTCTCCCCGGATCTGCTGCTTGTTGGGTCCCTGCTGGAGGAGCCATGCCCCGACTGGGCCGCGGATCACAGTTTATGGCAACCCCGAGCTGAGAGCCCGCGCCTCGGCTCCGTCTCTGCAGCCGGCTTCCCCGCTCTGATACCTAGGAGCTCTGCCACACTCAGGCACCCCTGGTCTCTCTGTGACCCCAAGGGTCCTGAGACCAACTGTCCCGGGAGGATTCCATCCCCCTCTTAGCCAATGCAGCGACGTCCCTCTGCTGAGCCAACTTCTAAAAGGTCCGATTTTGTGCTCCGCGGCTCTATCACTTGCCAGAAGCGGCCGGCAGAGGCCCCTCCCCCGCCGTCTATCCTCCGGAATATCGCTTCGGATTCACTTCTCCGCACGCCCTACCTTCCAGTAAGTGGTTGCTTCTCTGTTCAGAGAGTTGTTCCTACTCTCCTGTTCGATCTCCTGTTGAGTTCGTAGGTGTTCAGAATGGTTTGATCCCTATTCAGCTGAATCCCTGAGACCAGACAAAATCTAGGTCTCCTACTCCTCCGCCATCTTGCCCAAAAGTTTTTATCTTGATGAAGTCCCAAGAGTCCATTTTTGCCCTTGCTTCCCTTGCCTTTGGTGATGTTTCTAGGAAGAAGTTGCTGTGGCTGAGGTATAAGCGGTTGCTGCCTCTGTTCTCCTTTAGGATTTTGATGGAGTCCTGTCTCACATTTAGGTCTTTCAACCATTTTGAATTCATTTTTGTGTGTGGTGCAAGGAAATGGTCCAGTTTCATTCTTCTGTATGTGGCTGTCCAATTTTCCCTACACCATTTGTTGAAGAGACTGTCTTTTTGCCATTGGACATTCTTTCCTACTTTGTCGAAGATTAGTTGACCATAGAGTTGAGGGTCCATTTCTGGGCTCTCGATTCTGTTCCATTGATCTATGTGTCTGTTTTTGTGCCAGTACCATACTCTCTTGATGATGACAGCTTTGTAATAGAGCTGGAAGTTCAGAATTGTGATGTCACCAGCTTTTCTTTTCTTTTTCAATGTTCCTCTGGCTATTTGGGATCTTTTCTGGTTCCATAAAAATTTTAAGATTATTCCATTTTTTTTTTTTTAAAAATGGATGGTATTTTGATGGGGATTTCATTGAATGTGTAGATTGCTCTAGGTAGCATTGACATCTTCACCATATTTGTTCTTCCAATCCATGAGCATGGAACGATTTTCCATTTCTTTGTGTCTTCCTCAATTTCTCTTTCATGAGTACTTTATAGTTTTCTGAGTACAAATTCTTTGCCTCTTTGATTAGATTTATTCCTAGGTATCTTATTGTTTTGGGTGCAATTGTAATTGGGATTGACTCCTTAATTTCTCTTTCTTCTGTCTTGTTGTTGGTGTATAGGAATGCCACTGATTTCTGTGCATTGATTTTACATCCTGCCACTTTACTGAATTCCTGTATGAGTTCTAGCAGTTTCTGGGTGGAGTCGTTTGGGTTTTCCACATAAAGTATCATGTCGCCTGCAAACAGTGAAAGTTTGACTTCTTCTTTCCCAATTTGAATGCCTTTTATTTATTTTTGTTGTCTGATTGCTGTGGCTAAGGACTTCTAATACAATGTTGAATAGCGGTGGTGAGAGTGGCCTTCCCTGCCGTGTTCCTGAACTTAGGGGAAAAGCTCTCAGTTTTTCCCCTTTGAGAATGATATTCGCTGTAGGCTTTTCATAGATGGCTTTCAGGATATTGAGGTATGTACCCTCTATGCCTATACTCTGAAGAGTTTTGATCAAGAAAGGATGCTGTACTTTGTCAAATGCTTTATCTGCATCTATTGAGAGGATCATATGGTTCTTGTCCTTTCTTTTATATTCATGTATTGTATCACAATGATTTATTTGCGGATATTGAACCAACCTTGCAGCCCAGGGATAAATCCCACTTGGTCGTGGTGAATAATCTGTTTAATGTACTCTTGGATCCTAATGGCTAGTATTTTGGTAAGAATTTTTGCATCCATGTTCATCAAGGATACAGGTCTGTTAATTCTCCTTTTTGATGGGGTCTTTTGTTTGGGGATCAAGGTAATGGTGACCTCATAAAACGAGTTTGGACGTCTTCCTTCCATTTGTATTTTTTGGAACAGTTTCAGGAGAATAGGTATTAATTCTTCTTGAAATGTTTGATAGAATTCCCCTGGGAAGCCATCTGGCCCTGTCTTTTTTTTGTTGGGAGATTCTTGATAACTGCTTCAATTTCCTTGGTGGTTATAGGTCTGTTCAGGTTTTCCATTTCTTCCTGATTCAGTTTTGGTAGTTGATACATCTCTAGGAAAGCATCTATTTCTCCCAGATTATCTAATTTGCTGGCATAGAGATGCTCATAATATGTTCTTATAATTGTTTGTATTTCTTTGGTGTTGGTTGTGATCTCTCCTCTTTCATTCATGATTTTGTTGATTTGGGTCATTTCTCTTTTCTTTTTGATACGTCTGGCCAGGGGTTTATCTATCTTGTTAATTCTTTCAAAGAACCAACTCCTTCTTTCATTGATCTGTTCTACTGTTCTTTTGGTTTCTGTTTCATTGATTTCTGCTCTGATCTTTATGATTTCTCTTCTCCTGCTGGGTTTAGGCTTTATTTGCTGTTCTTTCTCTAGCTCCTTTAGGTATAGGGTTAGGTTGTGTCTTTGAGACCTTTCTTGCTTCTTGAGAAAGGCTTGTATTGCTGTATGCTTTCCTCTTGGGACTGCCTTTGCTGCATCCCAAAGATTTTGAACAGTTGTGTTTTCATTTTCACTTGTTTCCATCATTTTTTAAATTCTTCTTTAATTTCCTGGTTGACCCATTCATTCTTTAGGAGGATGCTCTTTAGCCTCCATGTATTTGAGTTCTTTCCGACTTTCCTCTTTGATTGAGTTCTACTTTCAAAGCATTGTGGTCTGAAAATATGCAGGGAATGATCCCGATCTTTTGGTACTGTTTGAGACCTGATTTGTGACCTAGGATGTGATTTATTTTGGAGAATATTCCATGGGCACTAGAGAAGAATGTGTATTCTGTTGCTTTGGTATGGAATGTTCTGAATATATCTGTGAAGTCCATTTGGTCCAGTGTGTCATTTAAAGTCTTTATTTCCTTGTTGATCTTTGGCTTAGATGATCTGTCCATTTCAGTCAGGGGGGTGTTAAAGTCCCCCCACTATTATTGTATTGTTGTTGATGTGTTTCTTTGCTTTTGTTATTAATTGCCTTATATAATTGGCTGCTCCCATGTTAGGAACATAGATATTTACAATTGTTAGATCTTCTTGTTGTATTGACCCTTTAAGTAGGATATAGTGTCCTTCCTCATCTCTTATTACACTTTTTGTTTTAAAATCTAATTTGTCTGATCTAAGGATTGCCACCCCAGCTTTCTTTTGGTGTCCATTATCATGGTAAATGGGTTTCCACCCCCTCACTTTCAGTCTGGGGGTGTCTTTGGGTCTAAAATGAGTCTCTTGCAGACAGCATATCACTGGGTCTTGTCTTTTTATCCAATCTGATAGCCTGTGTCTTTTGATTGAGGCATTTAGCCCATTTACATTCAGGGTAACTATTGAAAGATATGAATTTAGTGCCACTGTATTGCCTGTAAGGTGACTGTTACTGTATATTGTCTGTGTTCCTTTCTGGTCTATGTTGCTTTTAGCCTCTCTCTTTGCTTAGAGTACACCCTTTCAATATTTCTTGTAGGGCTGCTTTCGTGTTTGCAAATTCCTTTAACTTTTGTTTGTCCTGGAAGTTTTTTCTCTCCTTCTATTTTCAATGACAGCCTAGCTGGATATAGTATTCTTGGCTGCATATTTTTCTCTTTTAGTGCTCCCAATATATCGTGCAGTCCTTTCTGACCTGCCAGGTCTCTGCCTATAGGTCTGCTGCCAGTCTAATGTTTCTACCATTGTAGGTTACAGATCTCTTCTCCCGAGCTGCTTTCAGGATTTTCTCTTTGTCTCTAAGACTCATAAGTTTCACTCTGATGTTGGGGTGTTGACCTATTTTCATTGATTTTGAGGGGGGTTCTCTGTGCCTCCTAGATTTTGACGCTGGTTTCCTTCCCCACAGTACAGAAGTTCTCTGCTATTATTTGCCCCAGTATACCTTCTGCCCCTCTCTCTCTTTCTTCTTCTTCTGGGATCCCAATTAGTCTAATGTTGTTTCATCTTATGATATCACTTATCTCTCGAATTCTGCCCTCGTGATCCAGTCATTGTTTATCTCTCTTTTTCTCAGCTTCTTTTTTTTCCATCATTTGATCTTGTATATTGCTAATTCTCTCTTCTGCCTCATTTATCTTAGCAGTTAGAACCCCCATTTTTGATTGCACCTCATTAAGAGCCTTTTTGATTTCGACTTGGTTAGATTTTAGTTCTTTTATTTCTCCAGAATGGGTTTCTCTAATAACTTCCATGTTTTTTTCAAACCCAGCTAGTATCTTTAAAATCATCATTCTGAACCTTATTTCTGACATCGTCCTGATGTCCGTATTGATTAGGTCCCTGGCACTTGGTACTGCCTCTTGTTCTTTTGGTTGAGGTGATTTTTTCCGTCTTGTCATTTTGTCCAGAGGAGAGTAGATGAATGAGAGAACAAAATGCTAACAGGGTACCAACGTCCCCAGAAAATATACTCTAAACAAATCAGAAAAGACCTGAAACCAGAGGGAAAGAAAGAAAAAAGAAAAAGAAAAAGAAAAAGAAAGAAACAAACAAAAACAGAACAAAACAAAAACCCAGAATATGATCAAATATGATCAGGCTGGTGCATACTAGATTTGGGGTGTATTTTGGTCTTTTAGAGAAAGTGCCTCCAAAAATTTAAAAGAAAGAAAAACTTATATGTGTACAAAAATAAGGGTTAATATGATGAAGGGATGGAATATGACTGTAAAGATGAAAATTATAAAATATTTTATAAAAGGAATTGATAAGATAAGAAGTTTGATAAAATGATCAGGCAGGAGACTAGAACAAAGCCATACACTAGAGATTTAGGGTATATTTTGATCTGTTAGAAGAAACTGTATCTCGAAATTTTAAAGAGAGAACAACTTATATATCTATTCCAAAAATAAGGGTAACTACTATGAAGGGATAGAATATGACTCTAAAAGTGAAAAATAAAAATGTTTTTTAAAAAAGGGATTGATAAGATTTTGGTTGAAAAAGGATAAAAGAAAAATTCAAAGAAAAAAGTTAAAAAAATTAACTTTGAAAGACTAAGGAATCATGGTAAAAAGCCATGAATTCTATATGCAGTATTCCCCTAGCGCTGGAGTTCTGCTGTTCTCATTGATCCATAAACTTGGTCATGGCTGGCTGTTCTTGCTGATCTTCTTGGGGAGGGGCCTGTTGCTGTGGTTCCCAAATGTCCTTGCCGGAGGTGGAATTGCCCCGCCCTTGCCAGTCCCGGCTAAGTAATCTGCTCGGGTTTGCTCTCAGGAGGTTTTGTTCCCTGCAAGCTTTCTGTACAGCTTTGGAGGATGAGAGTGAAAATGGCAGCCTCCCAATCTCCTCCCTGGAGGAGGAGGTTAAATAAAATGAAGGGATAGAATATGACTGCAAAAATGAAAATTAAAAATATTTTAAAAAAGGAATTGATAAGATGTTGGTTGAAAAATGAAAGAAGAAAACTTCAAATAAAAAATAGAAAAAGGAAAAATGAAGAAAATTTAAAAAATTAACTTTGAAAGACTAAATCATCATGGGAAAAAAGCCATGAATTCTATGTTCTGTATTCCCCTAGTGCTGAGATTTTGCTGTTCTCATTGATCGGTAAACTTGGTCTTGGCTGGATGTTCTTGCTGATCTTCTGGGGGAGGGGCCTGTTGCAGTGATTCTCAAAATTTGCCCAAGGCAGAATTGCTTCGCCCTTGCCAGGGGCCAAGCTAAGTAATCTGCTCGGGTTTGCTCTTGGTAGCTATTGTTCCCTGAAAGCTTTCCGTTCAGCTTTGGAGGATGAGAGTGAAAATGGTGGCCTCCAAACTCTAGTCCCAGAGGAGCCAAAAGCTTGGGGCCCCACTCCTCAGTGAGCCTCCAGAGAAAAGCTGTCAATCACTCCTGTCTCCCCGGTCTCCGGCTGCACTCTATGCTCACATGGCCTGCAACCGAGCGTTTCTATCTCTGGCACACGATCCTGTTTGGAGTCTCCAAACCAAGCAGTTTCCTGTGGCACTCCTGTGCCACTCCTCCTGAGGGAGGAAGGAGAGTCTCCCCAGATCTGCCGCTTGTTGGGTCCCTGCTCCAAGAGCAGTGGCCCAACTGTGCCATGGATCACAGTTTATGGCAACTCCGAGCTGAGAGCTCTCTCCTTGGCTCCCTCTTTGCAGCCAGCTTCCCCGCTCCAATACCTGGGAGCTCTGCCACGCTCAGGCACCCCGGTCTTTCCGTGACCCCAAGGGTCTGGAGACCACACTGTCCCAATGAGGGTTCCACCCCCCACTTAGCCACTGGAATGATGTCGCTCAGTGAAGCCGACTTCTAAAAGTTCTGATTTTGTGCTCCACTGCTCTAGCACTTGCCAGTAGCCAGTTGAGGGACGCTCTCTCCTCCAACGGTCTATCTTCCCAAATACTGTCTTGGATTCATTTCTCCACATGTCCTACCTTCCAGAAAATGGTTGCTTTTCTGTTCAGAGAGTTGCTGTTATTCTTTTCTTCAGTCTCCTGTTGAGTTTGTAGGTGTTCTGAATGGTTTGATACCTATCTAGCTGAATTCCTGGGACCAGATGAAATTTAGGTCTCCTACTCCTCCACCACCTTGTTCCTCCCTGAAAAGCCCATGCATGCATCTTTGGGTTTACAGAGGGGCTGCTGCTTCTCAGTGCTCTCCAGAGTATTTCTCTTTGTTCTCAGATGTAGGTTAGTCAAGGACAAAACCAGAGCAACCCAATGAACAACAACAAAGACTTTTACTTTATCCATTATTTCAAACAGAGATTAGCATATAATTTAAAAACTACCTTTATTAAGGATTAAGAGAAAACAAACCATCCTCAAAGAGAAATAACCAAGGAACATGGAAAGCCACTCTGATGTCTGCATGAGACAAAAACTAGCCCATTTGGAAGGCTAGTGTTGGCAGGTTCTGGGATTTCTCTCCCACACTACATCCTATTCCTGTGACTGGCACAAGAAAGCTCTTAATTCAGATCATGAGGTGATGCCCTTCTGGTTCTGGCTTTCACACCCACTTCTTGAGAGAGGCTGACCAGACAGGACAAAATAGCAAGTGGTTAACAGGGCAAGCTTCAGCCCCAGATACAATTTGGTTTGATGACTGGCTTTGGCTACTTTAGACATTATTATGGAAGAGTTTTATACGTGCTTCTGCTTCTTAACCAATAAAACAGAAAGTGAAGATAATGAACACCTACATCATAAGACTGCTATGAAGATGGGGTGCTGGGTGGCTAGTCAGTTAAACGTCTGCCTTCAGCTCAGGTCATGATCCCAGGATCCTGGGATCTGGGATTGAGCCCCACATTGAGCTCCGCATCAAGCCCTTCATGGCTTCTCCCTCTCCCTCTGCCCTTCCCCCTGCTCATTCTCTCTCTCTCAAATAAATAAATAAAATCTTTAAAAAAAAAAAAAAGACCACTATGAAGAAAGAGGAAGGTTGTATGAAAAGTGCTCTTCTTAGTGACAAAAATAAAGTAGTCAATTACTAGTTCTATTACTATTAATAATAGGAGCTATGTCCATATCCATCTCTCAGGGTCATTGTCAGAATGAGAATAATCTAAACCTACCTTCACATGAAACTAAATAAAATATAAATTTTTGGCAATTGAAGGTTTTGTGACACATTCAGTAAAGGCAACATTTAAGCCAACACGGAAAAGCCATGTTCTAGAATTTTACCAACTGTTCTTATTGAACAGTGAATAGACATTGTAAGCAGCTCCAGAAGTCAGAACAGGAATCAATGGGTAAACTTTACAGGGTGAAAGATTTTGAGTCCAAAAAAAAAATGCCATTCTCAAATACTAGAACTCCAAAACAAACCAATGGATTAATATGCAAAGGAGTATTTGTATGTACTCCATTATATATATATGCAGCACATGCGCATGTGCACACACACACACCACATACAAACATTTATCCAATGAGAAAAATAGAGAACATTAATATGTCAGGCTATATGGAATGCTTTTCATGTAGTATATAATCTCATTTGGCTTATCAAAAGCATGTCGTACTAGTGATGTGTCATAACCCTCACATATATATGTATAAGGATACTACATCTCAGCACTTTTAAAAAATTTTTATTGTTATGTTAATCACCATAGATTACATCATTAGTTTTTGATGCAGTGTTTTATGATTCATTGTTTGTGTATAACACCCAGTGCTCCATGCAGAGCGTGCCCTCTTTAATACCCATCACCAGGCTAACCCATCCTCCCACGCCCCTCCCCTCTAGAACCCTCAGTTTGTTTTTTGGAGTCCATCGTCTCTCATGGTTCGTCTCATCTCAGCACTTTTAAATAACTTGGGGTGCCTGGGTAGCTCAGTTAGTTAAGCATCTGCATTCAGCTCAGGTCATGACCTTGGGGTCCTGGGATCAAACCCCGAGCCCTGTGGCAGCTCCCTGCTCAGCAGGGAGCCTGCTTCTCCCTCTCCTCTCTGCTTGTGCTCTCTCTCACTAACTCTGTCACTCTCTTGGTCTCTCTCTCTCAAATAAAGGAAATCTTTAAAAAAATTTAAAAAAAGAACTTTTGAGTAATTTAACCACAGAATCTGAGTTTGAATAAAGGCCATGCTAGGCCTTGAACCTAAGTAAATCCCAAGTTATTTGATGCTATGTTGTTTGCTTTGACAGTAGGCCTTCTTTTATTATTTTTAGATTTTTTTTTTATCATTATGAGGATGCTTTTGTTCTCCTCCCCCACCAATGGAATATGACAATGGCTGGAGACATTTTTGGTTGTCATATGTGAGGTGGAGTGTTGCTAGTGCACCTAGTCTATAGGGACCTGGAATGCTGCTGAAGGTCCTACATTACACAGGGAAGCTTTCAGCAACACGCAGTTATCTGATGCAAAAGGTTGGGAGTGCTGAGGTTGAAAAATCCTGCTAATTTGTGAAACTTCTTCGAATCTTTAACACTGGCTTCTTCTACCAAGTTTACTTGTATGCCATTGTCAAATTTAAGAATATACCCATTGTGTTTATATCTATACTGTTTCTAGTTTCCTTTTTTCTCTTAATGTTCCATTTAGCTTCTCCTTTTCAAAGCCTCTTTTAAATTTTGCCTTCCTGCAACAACCAGTCAAAACTAATGTTCAACCTGTTAAAACATTGACCAACTTTCTTGTCATTAAAGTGCAATAGTTGCCAATTCTGAGGGATTTATTTTATATGTTGACATTTTCTACTCAAAAGATAAACTTGGATTCTAGTTCCTTTGGGGGATTTTTTTTTTTTTTTTTGAGAGAGAGAGAGAGTGCTCAATTGGGGGGGGAGGGGCAGAAGGAGAGGGAGAGAATCCCAAGCAGGCTTCCCACCCAGTACACAGCCTGATGTGGGGCTTGATCCCAGGACCCTGATATAATGCCCTGAGCTGAAAAATAAAGAGTCAGACACTAAACCGACTGAGCCACCCAGGCATCCCTTTGGGGGAATTATTTGCTCCCATTTGCCTCGTTGCTCTGCGAAAAGCAATTCCCCATGTGAATATATATGACACAAGCCACTGGAAAACTCTAGGCACCCTGTTTTTATGCAGCATCACATCTTAGAAAATGCTCACCACTGTAATTATGTCATTTTGAGAGCAGGAGTGGGAAGCCATCTCCCTGCATTTCCATTCCTTTAGGCTTCATCAGTGCAAGACATTTCCCCATGGATTTCCACCTCATCCATTGAGACTCAAGATCCAAGTTGCATAAGACTATTAAAGCAAAATGAGAGAGACTTGAAGGCATCACCAGAGCTCCCTCATTGGCAGAAACATGCCTTTAAGACAAGGCTGTGACTTGGCACAATCTGACTTTGGCAACTGTATCATAGTCTGTATTATCATAACTGAAACATTACATTATAGGGAAATGACATTATTACCTTCAATTGATACTTCTCTCAACCATTAAAAATAAGACATTCTTCATTTTTGAGGAAAATAGAACAATTTAAAAATCATGACCTTTTCATAACCCAATAGAAATGCAAAGGTGGAGGTTCGAGAAACTTGAAAAAACAAAAATAAGGGCTACTTTTAAAGAACTTAACTTAGTCTTTTATATGTGTACAGTCTCTGAATATAACAAATGTTAAATAGGTATGTGTTCAATAAATCTACTCATCAATCAATGAACTACAAAATTCTAACAAATTACAACTAGTCACAATAATGCCCATCCATGCCTCAGCAAAGATCCATCTTTTTAAATTGTTAAGAGCTAAAATGAGATATTAATGATAATCATAAATAATGTGTGCCTTACAAGCTTATTTTGTACCAGCCACAGTATTAAATACTCTATGTGAAGAATCATATTCAATTTACAAAAAAATCCTATTAAGACTGCAATAATAATAAATTAATTTTACAGAGGAGGAAACATGTTTGCTCAAAAATGTCAAATACATTGTGAGTTCATTCACAACTGGAATGTGACCCCAGGTCCACCTGAATATAAAGCTCATCCTCCAAATCACTATGTAATAGTGTAAATGGGCAAGTTGTACTATCTCAATTTGAACTTGCACTTACTGAGTAAACTAGTATAGAGGTACCTGTCAGAATTCATCCTCAAGGAGTCACTTCAGTTAAGTACCAACTCAGAAAGTCTAGATTGGCCCTAGAGGAGCCTAGAACCATGTACAACAGCAAGGAGGATTCCATCTGCGGCATCCAATCTCCCACCTTCTTCAGTGTCTTATTTCTATTCTGTTTCAATCGTATATTCAAGAAGCCCACGGTTATGTTCCTGGGAATTTTGAAAACTGTTTTTGTATTTTACCTATGACTGGGCTGGGCTATCCCTGGGACTCTCAGGGTATACTTCCTTGTGGACCTTATACTTTATCTTGGACCATCGTCAGCTTTGTAGAGGCTGAACTGAATCCCACCTAACAGGCCAAAGGAGAGCTATTAGCTTGGCCCTCACACTCATGAAGAGTTTTGAAAGAGTTTTGACATTGTCTCTAAAATTGGAGATACACTTGCAAGACTGAAACACTTGTAGGAATAAAGGATAATATGCTCATCATATACAGTTAAGCATATATTCCATTACCTAGCCCCACCATTATACTAGTCATAATTTTTATGAATTATGTAATTATCATATGAATTGTATAGTCATCATCACATATTATATTTTATGTTAAAATTTATATGTTAAATATAGCTGCTTTAAATTGTATCAGCTTTGATAACAATATTTTGGCATTTATTTTTTTTTAGTATTATCTCTCTCCATAAAAGGAAGTGGTATGAGCTTCTTTTGAATTGTGAAGACACTTGTGTGTGTTTCCTTGAGTTACACTAGCACATAAGGTCTGGGGCAAACTCCAAGTGAAACACATCAATGTGGAGAAACAAGGGAAAGAGGAAAATGAGTGGCAGTTCATACTGCCCTTATTAAATTAGAATCTCATTAAAAGTAGGAAATCTAATTTTTATACAATCATATTTCACAGAATGGAAGGTTCTTAGTTTCTTCCTTTCTTTTTCAATTGTTGGCTGCAAGAGATGATAGCAAAGATTTTTTTTAATCTCATGAACTTTTTACAGGACATATTTTATTTCATTTCAGTTGGAATTATTACAATGTGATAATTTGTACATTTTTCCACAAAAAAAATTGTCATTATTCTAATTCTAACCCCACTGCCCACAGCAAAGTAGAAACAGCATGTTGGAGGAGCAAGTAGAAGTGGTCATGGTAAAACTATTGAAATCAGTTCTAAGATCGCAACATTCCATCATTCTGAGAACCGTTGGTGGAGAGATGGATATCTTGTTTATACTTCTGTGGCTATAGAGAAAGTTACTCTGTTTAGCATCTGGAACAATATCTGATGTTGTAATAACACAAGAATGTTTCCTGGATTTCAAGGGAAGGTTAGATTTCATGCAGCATCTTCTGTTGAAGAAGACAGGGAAGAGTCACATTCTTGTAGGAAAGATTTTCGTGTCAATGTTTAAAGTGAAGGAAAGTTGTGGTGCTTACAACCCTGGGAATCTGGAAAACTCCCTCTTAAAAGTCCACTTTCCTGGCATAAATAAAATACTTCATAATAAGACTGTGACCTTCATAACATTGGTCATTAAATTGTTGATCTGGAATATCTTTTGGAGGGTTATAGCTGAAATGGGAAAGAGTTCGTTAATAAGGTTCACTCAAAAGGGGTCATATCCATGTTTTTATTTAAGGCTATCCATTTTACCGAGAAGTTGTAACGTCTTTCCTTCAGTGCAATGCAGTAAGGGGATCTGAATGCAAGATGTCAGAATACTCAGATTAGACGATGACTCAGAATACTCAGATTATTCATCCTGGATAAATGAATGAAGCAGACCAACTGCATGTTTTAGAGCATCATGCACTCAGTTGAATATTTAGTGATAAAGAACCAGAGGTCAAAGTGAACTTTAAACACAAACAAGTATAGACATTAAAAAAAAAAAAGTGTTTGCAAAGCTTGAAAAATCCTGGTACAATAAAAACAATTTCCTGCACAATATAAAAGAAAAATGTCTGTGGAGCCCTCAGAAGAAGTTCAACTGAATCAGAACAATGTTGGTACAGAAATATAGAATAGATAAGGTCAGGCACCATTCTATTGTTTTTTGTTTTGTTTTTTAAAGATTTTATTTATTTATTTGAGAGAGAGTGAGCAAGAGAGAGAGAGAGCATGAGTGGGGGATAGAGGGGAGGCCAGGGGGAGAGGGAGAAGCTAACTCCCCACTGAGCAGGGAGCCCTATGCGGGGCTCAATTCTAAGACCCCAAGATCATGACCTGTGTGGAAGCCTGATGCTTAACCCACTGAGTCACCCAGGCGCCCTATCTTATTGGTTTTAATGTCTCTTTTTGCTCATTTATTAGTGAGAAAGGAACAATTGTTTTTATGAAAACTTCATAATATATCTTTGTAAAGTTTGTTGATATAATTATGCTGAAATTGATATACAGTAAATTAGACTGGATTCTCTTTTTATAGTACACTTTCTAAAAAATGTTTCTTAATATCCTGAATTAGGGGGTCAGCAAACTTTTTCCTGTTAAACATCAGGTAGTCCTTTTCAACAAATGGTTCTAGAGAAATTATAATCCATAGACATTAAAAAAAAAGAACCTTGACAAAATTCTCACCTTATAGCAATATTAACTAGAAATGGATTAAGACTTAAAGGTAAAATGTAAAATATAAAACTTAAGAAATATAATCTTAAGAAAAATCTTTAGGATCTAGACAAAGAGTTCTTAAACTTGACATCAAAACTGTGATTCATAGGGGAAATATTGATAAGATGAACTTCATCAAAATTATAAACTTTAGCTCCTTGAAACACCTGTTAAGAGGATGAAAAGGTAAGTTATAGAGGGGGAGAAACTATTTTCAAACAACACATTCCGAAATGCATTAGTATCTGGAATATAAAGAACTGTCAAAAGTCAACACTAAAAAAAATAAGGCGATCAAATCAGAAAATATGCAAAGGACTTGAATGACCATTTTGCCAAAAAGAATATAATGATTGCAAAAAAGCACAAAAAAGAACTGCAAGGTAAAACCACAATGAAGTATCGCAGTCACCCACCAGAATGGCTAAAATAAAAAATAGTGAGAACATCAAATGCTGTCAAGGATTCAGAGAAATGGGATCATTCATACATTGTTTACGGGACTACACAATTGTTCAGAAACTCTGGAAGACCGTTTAGGAGTTTCTTACAAACACTAAACATTCAACTACCATATGGCCCAGAAATTGCACTCCTGGGTATTTATCAGAGGTAAATGAAAACTTTATCTGTGATCAATCTTATAAAAAACCTATACACAAATGTCCAAGGTGGCTTTATTTGTAATAACTGAAAGCTGGGAACTACCCAGATGTACTTCAATGAGTCAATGGTTAAACAAAGTATAGTGTATGCATAAATGGGATATTACTCAACAATAAAAATGAATGTGATTTTGATGGGTCCACTTTTCAGATTTTAACTGCATGATATAGTCCAGGCCTTCAGAGGGCCAATTTATGTAAAGAGAAATTGGATGAATCTCCAGGGACTTATACTAGGTAAAAAAGTCCCAAAGGTAAAATACTGTATGATTCCATATATACGATATTCTTAAAATGACAAAATTATAGAAATGAAGAAGAGAGTCGTGGTTTCCAGGATTGAAGGAGAGGGTCTGGACTAGCCAAAAAGCAGATGTGGCTATAATAGGACAACATAAGGAATCCTATTGGTATTGGAACTGTTCTTTATATTGACTTTATAATGCCAATATCCTGACTGTGATACTGAAAGCTGCTACTTGTGGAGGAAATGAGGCACACACTGCCTGGGTATCTCTGTATTGTTCTTTACAACTGCTTGTGAATTTAAAATTGCCTCAGATTAAAGAGTTTAATTTAAGGAAAAAGGCTGTGAATATTTTTGGCTTTGCACACCACAAGGTCTCTGTTGCAACCACTCATCTCTGTTGATGTAGTACGAAAGCAGCAACACCCAAAAGTAAACCGATGAACACAGATGTATTTAAAAAACAAAGTTTGTTCACCTAAACAGGTGGCGGACTGGATATGGCCCATGACCTGTACTTTGCAGACCTCTGCTCTCAGTTAAACACCCCCTAGAAAAATGGTTATATGTAACTCTTAAGAAACATCCCATACTTGGCCCAATCCTTGGGGCTTGTTATAGTTAATGAGACAGTTTAGAAACCAAATGGTACATTTAAAATAATAAATACTTAACTTACTTAACTTGAATCTTTAATACTATAACAGAAAGACAAATTCTTGGTGTCTCTCCCTTTTACTTGATATTCACATTGCAGGTGCTTTAACACTGCTCTGTTGTCAAATTCTTGAAAAATCCTTTCTCTCTTACCTGCCCTCATGTTTCCAACTCCTCCTTATCTCTTTTGCCGACTTTTAATGATTTCTCCTTGTCCCTACTCTTAATAAATAGATTGAAAAATTATTTTGTTAAGTCCTGTCTTTTCTCTATTACCTATTTGATCCTATTTTATACCCATAATCCTCAATTTTCCATTAACCCCAAAGAACAAATCTGTCCAGGAAGGGCAATTTATAAAGAATGGGTGAGGATAAGAGAATGCACTAGCAAAGTAAGAAGTCTTGTTAATGATTGGGAAAGAGGTTAAAATGGCAAAAATCCATACAATAATCATTTTTGTCATATTCCCTATGATCATACCCATCTATTTAAAGGTGCCTCAAATAGAGGTAAGCAGGTCAGAGATTGTTGTTGCTGTTTGAAGATTTTATTTATTTATTTGTCAGAGAGAGAGAGAGAGAGGACAACCAGGGCGGGGTCAGGCAGAGGGAGAAGCAGGCTCCCTGCTGAGCAAGGAGCCCGAACCAGGACTCGATCCCAGGACCCTGGGATCATGACTTGAGCCAAAGGCACACGCTTAACCGACTGAGCCACCCAGGCATCCCAAGATTGTTGTTTTAAAAGTTCTTTGCTACATTATGCCATACACTAGATACATCAAGACAAATTCTTCTAAAGCACTTGGGCTGAGAAAATAACTAATTACACGTTCAGTTTTTTCCGAAGAGGATTACAAGTTTTTGTTTTGTTTTTGTATAAAGCTTTCCTTCTGTGAATCCAACAAATCTAGCCATGAAGGGTATTTTGTGTTTATTATGAATGATGACCTCTTAAATTCCTTCCTACATATTACAAGTCCAACTCTCACCCTGGACCCTTTGGCAGAGCACATTTTCATTCATCTTGGAACAGAATGCCCTAAACCAATGAAAGAGAAATGAGGCAATCAAATAGTGCCTGTCAGAAAGCGAAATATGCACAACATATTTCTTCTCATTACTGCATATTATGAGGGCTAGTGGCAGAGATGAATATCTCTAGTCAGAGCCACTTACATAGGAATTTACATTTAAAAGTAATTGCTATAGATCATAATTGGTTGATTAGGTGTTCTCAACTCCTTTAGGCCCTTTTCAGATTTTAACTACATGATACATGCCAGGCTTTCAGAGGGCCAATTTGTGTAAAAAGAAATGTAATTTGTCCCTTATCAGGGTAGAAAATGTTACCCCCTACTTCACACCCTCCCAGACCTCCCAGTTATTGTCTTCCATGGTAGGAGTCACCTACCAAACTCTCCACCACGATTAGAGTTTTTGACATGGAAATATAAGTAATGGAGTTGACCCCAATCTGTGTAACTTGTTTGAACTATTCCACAAATTATTTTTTTTAAGCCGGTCATATTATTTTAACAATCTTAGTAATCACAATTCTCCATGCCATATTAGTGGCGAGTTCATTACATCCTTCTTGGGTTTTCTTCTTAAATTACAGAATCTCCATTAGGTTTTATATGGCAGGGGGAGGGTTATCAATTATGCCTCTATACCCCATCAGGCAAAAAAAAAAAAAAAAAAGGCATCTCTTCAATCCTCTATTGCTTTCCTTTTTGCTGCCACAAAGTTTCTCCATCAACTATGGGCTCTGCCTAGCCTCAGATCAGAGGAGGACCCAGGAGTGAGGTAACACTTCAGTGATGTGAAACTGAATCACTGATTCCCCAAGGGAAGGCAATCTCACTGCCTCAATGCCAAACTCAGACCAAGGTGTCCTGCAATGGGACTCTTGGAGTCCCAACTCAAATTGCTGAGTTCCGATTCCCATTCACATCAGCAGGTCAGGGAAGCATATAGGACAAGAACAGGATTGGTGTTTGTATTCTGTACTTTATTGATGCAGAATCCCTAACTCCCTTTCCTCCCCAGATGTTCATTCATAGAAGCCAATCACATTTTTTCTCAACAGTGAAAACTCAATAGGGTTGATCATACCCATTTCCCTGGACAATGGGTCCACTTTTCTGAGAAATGATGTCTTGAGTAATTCCTAGATGAGCTATTCTAAGAAAAATTTCCCCAAGTGATCCCATGGTAATTTTTCTGGCACTGCTCTTGCTTAGAAAAGAAAGAGAGAGGAAAATAAATCTACAAATTTTGTCTCTATGAGGGCATGTTGCTTCAATGCACATGGCATTATGTCAAGGAAAAAAAAATTCCCCTACAGCAAAAATATGTCCCATAAGTTTTTTGTGCCTTTCTTGGTGCTTTATTAATTCATACTATTTATATACTTATTTATATGCCACTTAATTTCACACATTTGAAAATCTGATTCAATTCATTATCTTTGATTTTTGCATCACTGCCTCTCAAAGAAGGTTAACAAAGGGCTCCCTGAACAGAACACTTATGTATTATGGTTGTCAACATGTCTGCCCTCCCCAGGGAATTTCTAGGCAGGGACAGTGTCATTTTGTCATGACTCTTTTGTTTCATAGCTGTTGGCATATTGCCTGGCACATTTCAGTCATTGTTAGCAAAATGTCTCCATTTATGAATAGATAGGAGGAAAGAATGGAGAGAGGAAATGAAGGAGGGGGGAGAAATGGAAGGAAGATGGCAAGAACGGAAGAAGAAAGGAAGGAAGGAAAAGTGGAACAAAAGAAAGAAATGGAGGGAGAGAGGAAGGAAAGAAGTCATAATGATTTATGCCTTTGGATGAAATCATTATAGGCTGTAGGCATCTTCTGATCAAAACTAAAATTCTGAGAAGTAATAGTGATTATATGATTAGTTACAAAAACTTTGCTGGAAAATAATTTATCTGATTTCTTAGTAGTGACAACAAACTGAGTAAGATGGATACCAGTAAGTGTGGCATTCAGTGAGAGACTTGAGCATGGTGGAGGGAAGGGATGACCAGCAGGCTTCAGTCCATGGAATTTTGTACAACTAAGACCAGTATGAGATTCCAGTAGAGATGAATGTGAAAGAGGGAGGAGGAGAGATCAGAGATTACAAAAGACAGATCAAAAAGACAAGTCAGGGGGCACCTGGGTGGCTCAGTCAGTTAAGCATCCGACTAGTGACTTCTGCTCAGGTCATGATCCCAGGGTCGTGAGATCGAGCCCCGTGTTGGGCTCTGCACTCAGCGGAATCTGCTTCTCTCCCTCTCCCTCTGCCCCTCCCCATGTTCTCTAATAAATAAATTAATCTTTAAACAAAACAAAACAAAATAAACAACAACAACAAAAAAGCCCCAAAAGACAAGTCAAGGTTCTCTAGAGAAATAGAACCAATAGGATATATGGAGAAATACATGTAGGAGATTTATGATAGGAGTTGGCTCACATGGCAATAGAGACCAAGAAGTCTCACAATCTGCCATCTACAAGCTGGAGAACCAGGAAAGTCAGTAGTATAACTCAGTCCGAGGCTGACGGACTGAGAACCAAAGGTTGCTGGTATAAGTCCTGGAGTCTGAAGGCCCAGGAACAAGGAGCTTCAGTGTCCAAAACCAGGGAGAGAGGGAAGCCTCAAGAGGGGAGAGAGGAAATTCATTCCTCCTTTGCCTTCTTGCCGTGTTCAGGCCAAGGGACTTGATGAGATACACAAAGCTGTGTCTCTTTACTCAGTCTGAGTCTGAATCAAATGCTAATGTCTTTCAGAACACATTCAAAGACACAACCAGAAATAACGTTTTACCAGCTGAATATCCCTAAGCCCAGCCAAGTTGACACATTAAAATCAACCATCACACTCTCATATCTGCTCATTTATGACTGTTAGGCTTTGAAATAGCCTGTTCATCACAGTGTTCATCACACAATGCACCCTGTCCACTTCTGTTAGGCAGAAAGAAGTGATGGAAGACAGGAATGATTTAGGAGGAAGATCAGACTTGGAATCAGAAGAGCTGGATTTAGGACTGCCTCCTCCACATCCCGGCTGTGTGCTAACTTATCTGAATGCATAAAACATGCATAATCACAACATACCTCCGGGAGCTGTTGTGAGCACTGCATGATACCCGAAACCTCCTAATGAATGATGAAGCACTAGGCAGACCCAAAGAGGTGTTTCTGTTGCCCAGAGATAATTGAGAATAAAACCATTTTTACTGCAAGTTTTGCAAGAGACAATTGCAAGTTTTCACACCTTGATCTCATATGTATAATTTGGAAAATTATAGTGTGTGGTTAGTTCAGAAACAGAGGAGCTAACTACTTGTCTTTGACTTTCAAGGATTTTGGATGAAATTTGAAACTAGAGGGGCACAAAGAATTAGCTTGGGGAAAATGCAGAAATAATACCTCTCTGCTGATAAGAGCAAATACATTTTACCTATGAAATTCCGCACTGTAAGAAATACCATCACATTCTGTTTGCACAGGTAATTCACTGATTACAAACCAGAAACTATTGCACATCCCAGTTTCTGAAGAAAAAAAAAAAGACCATACCCTTTGGAGCCACCACTATTTGTCTTTCCTTTACAAGAACAGACAGTTGATATAAGTGAAATAGGCTATAGGCCACTTCTCTGTAATTCTCCTAATAATCCTATTACAGCCTAAACAAGAAATGTATCTGTTGAGGTTTTGAAAATTAAAAGATCAGTTCCACACAGGCTTACCAGAAATGAAACTTCTTGCAGAGCTAGCTACTCCTTCATGTTTACTGAAGTCACTGGTTGTTAAACATGTCCACTGAGTCTCCTTAACAAGTGTGGGGTAACAGACAATATCAACATTCATGGTAACTCAACAGTTCCAAGCACAGACTTCACCAACCTCAGGTCAAGGTTTGATTTTTACTATGCAACTGTGAGAAAGTTCTTTTAGCTTGTAAGCCGTTTTTCTCATCTGTAAAATAATTGTAGTAATAATACGTACTTCAAGGAGATGTAAGATGAGGCAGGCAGAACATCTGCCACAATGAGGGGTACAGAGTAGGAGCTTTGCAAGCCTTAGCTGTCAAAATAAACAAACCAAGCTCTAAGCATCTAAGGGCATGCTCCCATGCCAGCCTGATGTACTACTACAGTTCAGGTAAATTTTATATTCAACTCCATAATATGTCTCTGTTTGTTTGATTCTAAAGAGAAATTTCTTCCAAATCTTCAAGCAAAATTAACATTCCAGAAAGACATGTTTTGAGGGTCCCATGGACCAATCTATGCTGTCAGTCCTGAAAGTTGAGACAGGAAAATAGACATTTTGGCTAAAATCAATTTTCTCCTGATAATGAAATGATATCATTTCAGAAATTAACTCATTTAGTGACTTGAATCACATAACGTGCCTGGAAAAGGAAATGCTTGCCATTATTTAAAGGAAATTTGGAAATCAACCAGTTGTGGATTGAAGCAGACTCTGCTACTGATGAGACAGGAGATGTTGAGCAAGTTTTGTAACTTCTCTGGCTTATGTCCCTCACACAGGGATAATGATGCTGTGATGATGACATGAGGTAACTATTCTAGAGTGTCCAGCACAATGCCTAGAATTTGACGATGGGCCCAATAACCAAGAATGTTCTTTCTCTTTCTTTCCCATACCAGTTCACAACCCAGCACCCCTAGAGATTTAGTCAGGGTGCACTCTGGAGAGGTAGATCTTCACAAATTGAAGATCAGTGTTTCTGTTTTATACAAATGTCTGTGTCCAGAAATAATAGTGTATTTTTAGTGGTATTGTGTTTATTTGTTTCACTCCTTTTAATCATCTCAGAAGACTGTGAGGCAGATATGAGTATCATTTGTTTGATGGAGCTATTGAAGCTGAGGCTCAGAAGCTAATAATTCACCTACTAGCGAATTGGTGCAGCCTCTATGGAAAACAGTATGGAGGTTCCTCAAAATATTAAAAATATAATTGCTACATGCTCCAGTAATTCCTCTACTGGGCTTTTTTATCCAAAGAAATGAAAACACTAATTCAAAAAGATATACACACCCCTATGTTTATTGTGGCATTATTTACAATAGCCAAATTATGGAAGCAGCCCAGGTGTCCATCAACAGATAAATGGATAAAGAAGATGTGGTGTGTATATATGCAAAGGAATATTACTCAGACACAAAAAAAGAATGAAATCTTACCATTTATAACAAGATGGTTAAATCTAGAGAATATAATGCTTAGTGAAATAAGTCAGTCAGAGAAAGACAAATACCATATAATTTCATCCATATGTGGAATTCAAAAAAGAAATAAAAGAAATGAAAGAAGAAAAGAAAGAGAAAAATCAACCGCCCCCCCCCAAATAAAAACCCGATTCTTTACTGTAGAGAGGGGAGGTGGGTGGGTGGGGTGGATGGATGAGACAGGTGAAGGAGACTAAGAGTACACTTATTGGGATAAGTACTGAGTAATGGATAGGATTGTTGAAGCACTATATTGTACACCTGAAACTAATGTAACACTGTACATTAACTGTATTGGAAATAAAATAAAAAATAATAATAATTCACCCACTGTGTCCCAGCAAAAAAAAGTTAGAATGCAGACTTAAATCTCTCTGCCTCTGATTCCTGCCTGAGGTTTATGTGAATTCTTATGTTACTACTAAGTTTGAACTGGACTCTGAGCAGTATTCCTCAAAGTAGAGCCCTTCAAATCACCTACATCAAAAAATAACTGCTACTTGTTAAGAATTCAGATTCAGGGTCTGTCTCCAGAAGCAAACTGAAGCAAAATCTATGGGTTTTGAGGCCTGAAATTTTACCAAATTGTCCAGATGATTTTTCTGTTAAGTATCAAAGCCTTTGTTATAGGTTATTGCACATGTCTATCCTTAATCTCTGTCCCATGGAGTCAAGTACAGGACCAGCCAGTTGAATTCTGGTTAAGTGACAAATGTCCATAGAGTTTTCTTAAATAGACAGATGATAGATGATAGATAGATAGAGATATAGATACATAAGAAACTATGCAGCCCTCAAACTCTTTTGGTGCCTCAAGCAGAATAGCAGATGAGGATCTTCACCTATCCTTACCTCCACATTCCTGTCCATTGGAGGACTTGACTGAGGGTGGGGTCCCAGAATATACACAAAAATACATAGTCCATTGAAAATATTGGAGCATAATTATGTTCTCCTTTATATTACATTAGGAGACTATTTTTCAAATACAAGGGAAAATGTCCCTGTTAAAAAGGGGATGGCAGACCTAGGCTTCCTTCCCTCCCTCCTTCCTTCCTTCCTTCCTTCCTTCCTTCCTTCCTTCCCAAAGCTTTTCTCTAAGTAAAAGTATATTGTCAGTAAGTTGTTTATATTTAGTAAAGTTAAAGCTTTCAAATGTGGAACAAATATATCATGCAGACTCTAAAATATTGCTGTGAACTGGCAAAAGGCAGTTTGGGGTTTCAGGTGCTGGAAATGTTACTGAGGCATATAATTTAGAGTCTGTGCTACCAAAAGGACATCTCGAGGAAACAAATAGATCTATTTATCTTGAAGCCTGCCTGGTCCAGCCAGCAAGATGCGATTTGCTGAATGACAGGGCTTATTTCTATGAACTAACAAAAGCCAGGAAGGAGTCATTAGGGAGTCAGAGATTGCTGAGTTTCCATTCCAGACCTCAAAACTACATACAACAAATGCTGAAAAGGAAAGATGCAAAGATCAAGAATCATTGACTGGTACATTTGTGAAGGCACTCTCAGAACTCAGGGAAAAATAGAAAAGGCTTCCTTCTCTACCCCCCAGAGGCTGCCCGACTCAGTGAGTTGAAAGGCAAGATGGAGAACAAGTAGCTTTAGAGGACTGATTCTGTTCATTGGATGATCCTCCCTAAAGACCTATGGGTCCTGCAGCTTACTAATGGAAATTACCAAGCTCACCATCCTTCTGTCTCCTCAGTTTGGAGGTGAGTGTGAGTTACTGCTAAAGGCAGGCAAAATACACTACAAACAAAGAGTGAAAAATGTTTTCAGAAATAAAATGGTCTGCAGTGGGTATTGGCAGAATATCACTCTCAGTTTGTGAAGTGGATATCAGTTGACCTAGGCCAATCAATGCTAGTCATTCCCTTTGTAAATAGTAACTTGGTCCAATCCTTAAACAATCAGCACATAGCATTCATCTGGTCAGAATGCTAGGTATTTTTTATCTAGCTATCATTTATTTTTCTAAACATTGCATTATGAAAATTATCAAGCATCAAAAACCATTGAAAGAATTTTATAATAAACTTGTATAGCTACCACCTACATTCTACCACTATTATCTTATTATATTTACTTTACCATTTATCCATTCTTCTATCTATCCATCAATTCCTCTTACTTTTGAAGCATTTCAAAGTAAACTTCAGAGGTCAACGGAGTTTGATAGAAACAGTGCATTTATATAATTGAGTTATGTGTTCAATTATAGTTTTCTTCTTCTTCTATAAAATTTACGTACAATAAAATGCACAAATCTTAAGTATAGATTTACAGCATTTTGGCAAATGCATATATCTCTGTAACACAAAACCCTATCAAGATATTGAATATGCCAAGCATCCAAAAAAG
Organism: Eumetopias jubatus; assembly: GCF_037043125.1. NCBI lineage: Eukaryota > Metazoa > Chordata > Mammalia > Carnivora > Otariidae > Eumetopias > Eumetopias jubatus. Next base: position 170,404,791 of record NW_028274807.1, read on the forward strand.
ACTTTTCATATCTCTTTACAGTCAAATTCTACCTATGTTACTCCAGAGGCAACCATTGTTCTAATCATTCTCCACCTGAGACTAGCTTTCATAATGTTGATTTTTATATAAATGTAATCATAAAACAGGTACTCCTGTGTAAGGTTTCCTCCAGTTAATATTATTTTGGGGGTTCCTCCATATTGTTGCATGTGACAGAAATTTGTTCTTTTTATTGCTGAGTAGTATTTCGTTGTTTACCTTTTCACCTGTTGCTTGACACCTGGGCTGTTTTCGTTTTTTGAATAAAGTTATCAACATTCTTTTACAATAAGAGGAACAAGTGTGCGTAGAAAAGTCTGCCCCAACTGCCCTAAAATTCTATCATTAGGATTGCTAGCATATAATGGTAAAAAGCAGACCAACTTTATTACATTTTATTATTGTTTTTGAAGTCTCACTTACTATCGGTACCTGGGTGAGCTATCCTCACGGTGCCATCAGCCTGTCTTAAAACACTGCTGACTGAAACCATGTCTGCTTGGTTCATCTTTATTAGTCCATTTTGTGGCATAGTGTGTGGCATACCTACAGCTCAATAAATATTTATCGATTGGCTAAATGAATGATCTATCACTGACAATGATAGAGAAAAGCAGTAGAGTTCAAGTGACCTTTCTTCTTTTTAAAGCCTCTTTTATAACCTGGTATACTTTAGTGTAAGATAAATATGTTTAAGTAGCAATGAACACTTTACTTTTAAAAATATTTCTCAAAAACTATCTTGGAGGTTTTGATTTTAATCTGTTAGAAAAACCATATCTTATGTCATGATATTTGGATATTAGTTTGAGGTAAATGACATATGGCCACAGTTCATTGAAATTTAAAATATATTCACATCAAATGAGACCTTTCCAACCATCAAACTCTAGCTCTATAAAATAGCCAATATTTATTTTCCTAAGGTCTTCAAAGGAGTTTGCACCTGTATAAGTAAATGGCTTAAGTTTGAGAAATTTATTTTGGAATATTGTGTTTGCCTATTTTCAGAGCTGTTTTTACAAGTGAGAAAGTCAATTTAAAATGTCACCACATCTATGAACAAACCAAAAATTGTGTTCTTGAAATTATACCGAATCTTAAATGTGTATAGATAAACAACCGGCAATTTATCTGTAATTAGTATTCTGCTATATTTGGAATCTTCATTTGTCACATTATTCTGGCCTCCCCCTTGTGGTTTTTCAACAAATAAATTATTTTATGGTCATATTTTATTGAGGGAAATGACTAGCAAATGCCCATGAAATGCAGAACTATTCCTTTGGAATGAACACAAAATTACTTCTGAAGATTTAAAGACAAAATTTAGCATTTAATTTTTGTAATAAGAAAGGCACAATTACAGGCTCTGCAATTGAACAATCTGTCCTTCGGTCCCAATCTCACCATTGCCTGTTTGTGTGAACTTGGGGAATTCACTAAACTTCTCTGTACTTCGGTTTCCTTTTAAAATGGAGGCAATACACACAAACTTATCAGATGGCTTTGAAGATCAAATATGTTTCTCCCACATACCATGCTTAGTCCTTGAGGACAACTGAGTGCTGGGCACAGGGAATGTGAGGATGCTCTCTCTCTTACTATTGTTGCATCTTTGGCCTCATTTTCCCCCTTGAGGGCAGAGACTTATTCTCCACATCTTCCACACCTTCAAAGGGCTCACAGTTAGTAGGTGCTTAATGAACACCTATTGATGCTTACCTATTAATTCACACTCAACAATATGTTACCTACCCCTTGCATATGCTAGAGCCTCTGTCTCTTTCAATGCTCGACATCCCACAATCTCTCTTCAAAGTTCACAACCAAGGTCTGAATTATTATGAACATTATAAAGACAAGGCCACTGAAACTCTGAAAGACTTGGTGCAGTCTAATGACTCTCTGGGTCTCAAAGGCTGTTTCTAACTTCACACCCTATTCTTTTGCCATTAAGCTGTAGCTAAAAAATATGTGTTTGGCAATAAACAGGGTCAAGCTCCTTTGACTATTCAACTACTGCAAATGCAACAAAGAATTTTAGTGCATCTAATAAATATTTCATATAAAAATTTTGATAGAAATTCCCCCACCTCAGGCTCACTTAAAAATTGAAAAAGTAAAGCTATTTAGAATACAGTAGTTTGTCATTTTCAGTAAGCTAAGAAAACTGGCTTCCCCTGAAGTGAAATATGCGAAAATTGCCTGAACGTTTGAAATTTAAGACTGAACCCATTATCCATCTAGGCACTAGTTTGATCTCACCGGCAAGATAAATTCTCCAAAATACACTGATATATCTTCAACAAATAGAAAATCCCCAAATTTATTGAACTGGTTGTGTTATGCCATTTGATTTTTGTATCGCCCCTTTGCCCTCTTAACGATCGTATGTAGCTGGAGAGCTAGACAAGTGTAGTACTAAGATTCATTGTCATACATGCTTCACTGAGTCAAATTCAATGGTCAAAGGTGGAAGGTGAAAATAAATATGCAATCCCCAGGTGGGAAAGAGAAGCAGTGAGGCAAAGAATTCCTGAGTCATAAATCTTTGCCCTGTCGGACAGGCAGGGAGAATGCAAGCTAATGAGGTGTAAAAGGTACAAATCCATTTCTGGATTACTATTTGTCTTCAGAATCATGGATCAGAGGTGCCCCAAATAAGCAGGCACAATCTGGCTAGACATTCACGGCTCTAAACATCTTCTCTGGTACCTCCCTCATTGAATGGGTGAACCTCCCTTAAGTAAAATATAATTTGTATGTAGGGTAGGAGGAGCTTTGTGTCAAGATTTTTTGGTCCATAATTTTAATTTTTTCAGGAACTGAGAATTTAACATAGAGGAGAGAAAAAATTTTAAAAAAACTAAACATTATCTGAGTTGGAGTATATGACGTAGAAACCATCTGATGTCCTTCTGTGATAATTTTTTTGTAAGCTTCTCACTTAGGTAACATCTATTTAGGCACCATGTATTTTTCAAGTAGGTCTTTTTATTCATTCTCCCCTGGGATAGGACAGATTTTTCACCCAAATTAGGTTGGGTTGAAAATTACATTATCTCCAATAGTGGGCTCATGTGTACACATTATTTTAAAAATCCTAACAGGAGACCTACGTAAGCACAAAGTCATGTTTCCTTTCTTCTCCCCACTGTCCACTCTTAGGTGAGAGCTGCCCCAGAAAACATGAGATGTACACAGAGGTGACTTCATGCATGTGCAAACTGAGCACTGTTGATTTAATGCTCTGTTGTTGTAATTTGAAATTAATAATAATTTGATATTTACACTGGTGTTTTGTCTGATGGGACAATGGAGCATGCAGATGAGCAGAGGAGATACACACAATACGCATGTCTGCTGTTGTTCCTGGTTATCTCATTTGGATGTAGTGGTGTTGATGTCCCATAAACACAAAATTCTGGTGGATCCACAATACGTGGGAGTTCAACAAGACTCAAAAGACTGAAGAAGGGAAACATGTTTCTTATATGCGTGTGTAAGCAAGGTACTGAAAGCTCTGAGAGACACTTTCTTTTCAGACCAGAACATGCTTTGAAGATAGAAAGAAATCATTCTAAGAAACACGAATAGTTAAAGAACCCTATCCCTTATTTTCTTTCTTTACTTCCCCGTATCAGCCAACCACTTACGCAAAAATGGTGACACAGAAGGAAAGGGAAACAGGACAACCCATAGTTTCTCTTTCTTTCACTCCCTCCGTATTGTTTTCAGGCCAAAAATAGTGCTTTTAGAATGTGCACCTATCAAGAAGAGGAGTAAAAACAGTTGAGTTAGTTTTCTGCAGTGTGTCTATTCTTCTGTTAAGAATGAAGTACACATGCATATATAAACTAGAAAATAGAAATTGTATAATTTTGATGATTCCATCTATGAATTAAATGCTCCTATGTTTTCATTTAAAACTAGCACTGCCCAACATAAGGATGAATGGTAAAAGTAATGCTAATAATTTAAAATTTTAATTTTTCCATAGATAGAAAGACAATAAAATATCAAATAACTATGACAAGATGATAAGAAATACCACAAAGAAAAGGGAAAAAGCTTTATGTTTTTGTGCCTTTAATGTTATGTTTTACATGCTTCCTAAAATGAGATCCGCATTCTCATTTTGCACTGGGACCCACAGGACAAAACATTCCCAGAAATAACTGAAAGTGTCTTGTGGGTCCAAGAGAAATATATTGACTATAAAGTGGATGATGTAGGTAGAAAATTTCATACAATCTTACCTCTCCTTCAAAACTGGATTCTGCACATGCAGGTTAGTAGGTTTCATTCTGCCCCTATCATATTCCAAGCTCACCATCATTACAAATTAAACCCCACTTTGAATATTAGTTCATCAAAATCAAGAACAATGAAGCATTGGTATTTTTGTTTTCAGGGGACTGGGGTAAAAGAGGTTCATATGGTGTCTGAACTCAGATCCTGACAAATACATTAGTATTTCTTCCTTCTACCAAGGAACTCAGTGTTCCAGAAAAAGTTGAGTGGATCACAGTGTTGGGTTAACTTGTGGCCACTGATATATCTTACAGTTGGGAATGTGGATTTTAGCATATTTCTATCAATATAAGTGTCATATTTGGACACAAGACTGCATCTCTCAGCCTGTCCTTTATGTATTTTGGGGATGCCCATTATGGACCCCGAGGCATACTTGCTTCTTATGCTTAAAAATACTTAGAAAACACAGGTGCCTGGGTGGCTCAGTCGGTTAAGCGTCTGCCTTCGGCTCAGGTCATGATCCCAGGGTCCTGGGATCGAGCCCTGCATTGGTCTCCTTGCTCAGTGGGGAGCCTGCTTCTCCCTCTCCCTCTGCTCCCTGCTCATGCTCTCTCTCTCTCACTCTATCTCAAATAAATAAATAAAATCTTAAAAAAATATTTAGAAAACAGGAACAATAGGGAAATATGATTGAACAATAGGGAAGGATTAGAAGTTGGCTAACAAGCAAATCCCATGGGCCCATGTCCTTTTATTAGAAAGCTAATGCTGTGTAGCATCTGTTCAAATATTTGCTGAGCAACTGCTCTGAAAAAGGTATAGTAGAAACTCCAAAAAGGGCAATGATGGAAGTGGTCCAATGAGTAAGAAGAGATCTGGGGATCATCACATCCTTCTGTAGAAATCAGCTTCATTCTCATCCCAGCTGACAACTAATTTCCCCTCTTTACCCTCAATAAGATATTAATCACAACAAAGCCAGAATAATTATAAATAAAACAAGCAAAGGACAATTTTGCTGAGCAATATAGACCTGATCAAACACAGAGACAGTAAATAGATGAGAAAAAAGAAAGCATCAGGAATTAGAGCTTAAATGTTTTAATTGCCTCTAATTGTATCTCAGTTTTGGCTATTACACGAACTAAAAGACATAGACAACATCACAAGAAAGACATGCATGGCTGAAACAAACATCGAAGCAAACTTACCCCCAACACCTACACAAACCTTTTTTTTTCTTTTTTAAGATTTATTTATTCTAGAGAGAGAGAGAGTGTGTGCAAGTAGGGGGAGGGGCAGAATGAGAGCGATAGAAAGAATCCTCAAGCAGACTACTTGCTGAGCACAGAGCCACCAACTCAGGATGGAATGCATGACTCTGAGATCATGACCTGAGTCGAAATCAAGAGTCATTCGCTTAACGGACTGAGCCACCCAGGTGCCCCACACCTATATCAACCTTCTAAGAAAGTCTTTGTTTGAAAGAAAGGGTCAGTTATTTGACATAAGAAATGACATGGAGCCACCTGGAGAAGAACATAATAGGTCCAGAACGCAAAAAGAGGGAATGAGGTATAACAGGAATTGGGGATTTGACAAAAAGATGAAGTCAGGTGATGAAACAAAGGAAGGTAAAGAAAGGAACAGAAAAGAAGCAATTGCTGTGAGAAATACAACTGGAGGAAGATATGGTTTTTACAAAGATAATTTTAGAAAGACCCTCTGTGTACTATATGATGCAATTTCTCCTTTGTTATCTCTTATAGAGTCCCTTTGCGAAGACTCGCATGATTTTTTTCAAGACCTTAGCAATTTCCATGTGAATTTATTTTTGGACATGGCATGTTACCTTCAGGTGGTGGCTGGTCGTATTTATGTTAAACAAAAAACACAGTAAAGAAGATTGAATTAGGCAATGTCTTTGGTAAGGGATGTTAGAAGTTAAGAAACTGTCAACAGAGGGGAAAAAACGAGCAAGAAACTAAGAATAGACCATCTCAGGAGGGTAAGAGCAGGGCAGGGAGTACCTGGATTCTATGACAGAATTCTTGGAATTTATAGAATTTAGAAAAACTCAAGAATGGGGAGGAGTTAAGTGCTACAGTCATCCTTTTGTCCTGCCCCAGGTAATTCAGTCCAGTCTGGAAGACCTCTGGTAATGGAATTCAGGCACATTAACGGACAAGATAAGCACAGAGGCGTGGGGTTCAGGTTGAACTGTAGTTCTTCTACTCGTTGGTTGTTATTTAATGTCATCTGAGAGACGGGTAACCACCTTTCCTTGTTTATTTAGGGGATAAAATTAACAAAACTATATATTAATGGCTTAGAACAGTGTTTAACACTGCCTTGATAAATGTTAATTGCTATGATTACTTCTTGAGAAAGCACTGAGAACAGATTTTTTTTCAGAATTCGGATTCCAGATTTTACAGAACGTAATTATAGAAAACTAATTAATACAGAAACATAAATCACCAGTGGGAGTCTCAGTCGACAATCCATAAGGAAATATTAATATTTCTGCAGCAGAAGATATGAATATACCCAATAGTGATATAAATAAAGATCATAGTCTCTTACCAGATTAGATCAGTCCTTATTGACAAATAAATCATAAAGGCAATTAAGTTTAAAAAAACATTGTTTTTCAGATTCTTTTTCAATATTAGAATTCTGGACCAAGAAGGCTAGACCTGGAGCATTCTCAGCACCATTTCTTTTTTTTTTTCTCTTTTTCTCAAAATTCTTTTTTTAAATTTTATTTTACTATGTTATGTTAATCACCATACATTACATCATTAGTTTTTGATGTAGTGTTCCATGATTCATTGTTTGCATATAACACCCAGTGCTCCATTCAGTACGTGCCCTCTTTAATACCCATCACCAGGCCAACTCATCCCCCCAACCCCCTCCCTTCTAAAACCTTCAGTTTGTTTCTCAGGGTCCATAGTCTCTCATGGTTCATCTCCCCCTCCAATTTCCCAGCTTTCATTTTTCCCTTCCTACTATCTTCTTTTTTTTTTTAACATATAATGTATTATTTACTTCAGAGGTGCAGGTCTGTGATTCAACAATCTTACACAATTCACAGTGCTCACTGTAGCACATACCCTCCCCAATGTCTATCACCCAGCCACCCCATGCTTCCCACCCCTCACCACTCCAGCAATCCTCAGTTTGTTTCCTCAGATTAAGAATTCCTCATATCAGTGAGATTATATGATACATGTCTTTCTCTGATTGACTTATTTCACTCAGCATTATACCCTCCAGTTCCATCCACGTCATTGCAAATGGCAAGATTTCATTCCTTTTGATGGCTGCATAATATTCCATTGTGTATATATACCACATCTTCTTTATCCATTCATCTGTCAATGGACATCTTGGCTCTTTCCATAGTTTGGCTATTGTGGACATTTTCAGCACTATTTCTTGACAAGTTGATTTATTTAACCATGTTTCCTACCACATTTGTCTGCATTCCTACCATGTCAAAGTCAATGTCCTAACAATAATAGATGTGAAACTTAAGGAAAGTCAGGCTAAAATTCTACTTTGTATCCTGTTTAAGAAATTAGCAAGACAATGAAAGATTATTAAAAAGTAATGTAAATATTCAAAATATGTAAATAATGTAAAACAATTTGTTATGAAATGTTTAGCTCTATTAAATTAAAAAAGCAATCTGACAAAATTATATAAAGTGTGTATACTACAAATGCAAAATATGGATATCACTAGATGATTGGATTAGAAGCAGTGTGTATTCTCTATCGACATTTTTCTGTGTTTTGGGATTTTCTACTACAAGTATTATTGTTTATATTCTAGAAAAGAGTATATTTATGTTAAGGTATGTAAAATGGGCTGTGCAATTACAAAGGATGTGGGTATAGGAAAGATTTTTGACATTGCAATAACAAGATGTGGATGGTACATTGATAATTATTTAGCTACACTGATAATTACCATATGTCCAGGTTGCCATTGAGGGATCACCATATGTAGCACATCATAGATGGTTTTGAATTCTTTCACATTCCTCCCATCGAGAGATGAGGACAATCTCTCCTTACCCTGAATGTGAACACCATACTTTGTGAACTTTAAAAGAGCAGCTACAAAGTCCTGGCTAAAGTACAACCCCTACAGTTCCTACCTTCTTCTTTTTTTTTTTTTAAAGATTTTATTTATTTATTTGACAGACAAAATGAGACAGTGAGAGAGGGAACACAAGCGGGGGGAGTGGGAGAGGGAGAAGCAGGCTTCCAGCGGAGCCAGGAGCCTGATGCGGGGCTCCATCCCAGGACCCTGGGATCATGACCTGAGCCGAAGGCAGATGCTTAACCGACTGAGCCACTCAGGCACTCCCCCACCCTACAGTTCCTACTTTCAATGCAAACAGGCAAAAGAGCATGGTGGGGTAATCAGGAGGAGTTTCCCTGAAAAGATTTCATGTGATTCCAAAAGACAGAATCTTACCAATTAAATTTTAAAAAGAGAAGACATAAACATACATAATTAAAAGCACGTTGGAATCATTAAGGAAGTTTTTCCTCAATCATTGTGTTTGATGTTTCATAATTCACCAGAGATACATGTCACTCTATCATTGTGAGTTATTGTATGGTTAATTCGAGAAGAATAATATAAATGCAACACAGTTCCCCCAAGGGCTGTTTATTAATTACTATCCACCTTTATAACTGTAGTCATAGTGGAATATTGAATAATTTTTTTTCTTTCAGTGGGCTTCTGTGCTCTCCTTGTTAAAATCAAAAAAGGGCATGCTTGATTACAATCCATTCTGTAAGAATCCATAAAATACTGATATGAACAACCATCATGTTTTTTTATAAAGTCTATCACAATTTAATTTTTGAGAACAGAATAGAGAGTGGATAAGCAGAGCAAACTGCATGTTTGTATGTGGATGTATTCAATTCCTCCACTGGTAGGGTGCTTAGATACCACAGAGATAGGCATGTCATCTCTTTATCTACTTCTAAAAAGCAGAACTTCCTACCTTACTTGTAGGGCTAATGCTTTCAGGCTCCATAGGAAAAGGCAAGAACAAAAACTTGAAGAGCAACTGCAACAAATCTAATCGAGAATGTAGCTACAAAGGCTTCTCTTACTGGTAAGTTTGTTCCACAAATTCAAAATCACAGTATCTAGCTGTTCATTCACCTTACAGTTAAGATTATTTTCAGTTTCTTTTGCTTTTTGGAATGGATCAATTCTGTCAAACTTGTCTGTCATATAAACACATGTTGAGAAGACCTACTTTCCCCTGTGTATCTGGTGTCTCAGAATCCTATAACGTGAGATTTGGAAATAACGGAGTTTCTCCATCTCAGTGGTTTTCAGACTGTTCCATGGAACCCTATAATTTTTCACAGGTTCCAAAACTTTTGGGTTAGCACTGGCTTGTAAAATAATTTTACCTATTTTAAAAATTTAAATCTAAATAACCTACAAATGAAAGATACATAAAGACTACATTAAAAACCTAGAGAGCCCGGAGAGGTGGGGGTCTCTCTACAGACCACTCTTCCACCTGGGGTGTCTTGAAAGGCATTCTGGGGTCTGACTGATGACTTTGAAAGTTCTCCACAGTTCAAATTCTATAAGAAGACATGACAACTAAATGTAATGAGATATCCTGGATTGAATCCTGCATGAAAATACAGAAAAGAGGGACAGGCTGGGCTCTTCCCGGAGGGGGGAGTGGCGGCCCCAAGAGCTATGTGCAGAGACTACAACCCTGAGGCTCTGCCTTGTAGTTTTTTTGTTGCTGGTCAGACAGATTGTGTCAATGAGTACAAACTGAGGAAGTGGTTTTTATGCTTGGAAAGGGTCATGCCTTTCCTTCTGCAAGGCCTTTAGTGTTGTTTTGTTGTTGTTGTTGTTAACTCCTGGTCAGGAGTTAGGTTGGTTTAAGGTTTGTTATTGCTATGTTATATTCAGCAAAACAAAGGTCTAAAGACACCTAGAGGTATCTTCTGTTTAGGGCAGGGGCTGGTTTTACAGAAAATGTTAATTAATGTCTCTTTGAATTTCAGTATGGGGATTTCCCTTTGTGCTGTGCCTAGTGACAGTCTCTCTCTTCCAGCTGTCCTGGCAGTATCCCACAGCTGCTTGCTACTGATGCTCCTTAGCCTAGTGGTGGGAAGCAGCTGGGGCCATCCTGAGGATCTGGTTAATCTTGGGAAGGCACCATGTTCCTGGTATCGTGGTGGGGCCTGTTCAGGGCTCTAGTCCTTCCTACCATTATAATTTCTTCCCACATAGTCCTGCCACTCCCCTGGGAATAAAAGTGTTAAAAATAATTTTTTTCCAAATTCCCATTCCTCAACACCCTGAGAGTGACAGTTTCTGTTATTCTTCTTCCTCAGATTATTATTTTTTAAAGAACTTAACATAGATTTTTTAATGAAGTACAATTAACATAGTGTTGTACTAGCTTCAGTTGTTCAAGATAATGATTCAACAATTTTATACATTACTCAGTGCTCATCACAGTAAATGTACTCTTAATCCGCATCACCTGTTTGACTTCTCTCCCTCCCCACACCACCTCGCCTTTAGCCACCATCAGTTTGTTCTCTGTATTTAAGGGTCTGGTTTTTTTTTTTTTTTTTTTTTTTGGTTTTTTGGTCTGTCTCTTTTTTTTGTTTGTTCACTTGTTTTGTTTCTTAAATTCCACATGAGTGAAATCATACGGTATTTGTTTTTCTCTGTCTGACTTATTTCACTTAGGATAATGCCCTCTAGTTGGTGGGAATGCAAAATGGTGCAGCCACTGTGAAAAATAGTATGGAGATTCCTCAAAATTAAAAATAAAATTACCTCAGATTATTTTTTCCATCTAAAAGATGGGGAGATGGGCCCAGGGGAGCTCTGAGCTCCAACAGCAGTGAGCCCATGGGGAAAGCTTTCTCAGGATCCACCATGATCTTCTCTGTGAGCAACTGGTAAGAGTTCCAGGTAAAATTGCCTGCAAGATGGTGTGAGGCTAGAATTCTAAGATACTGCATTATCTACTTCCCAACCTGGCTGAAGATCAGCAGTCATTTCTTCTCTTCCCTGTGTTAGGCATACATTTTTTACTTTATCTTGAAGAAGAGTGATATGTTGAGGAATACTAGTACATATGAAAAAGAGCCAAGAAAAGATGAGTCCTCACCAAGAAGACATCTTTATCTTAACTTGTTTGACCAGGTAACAGTTTCTGCCCCTGGGCATAATTTTTGCTGAGACCAGTGCTTCATGGACCATGTGTTATGGGGAAGACAGTGAAATTAAGGAAATTCTCTTCATAATTATTAATAAAAAAATAAAATTTAGTCAGCAAGACTACAAAAACCCAAGGGTGATCATCTCAAAAGATAAATTACCCCTGAAGTTTTAAAAATATTGATAGACTGTTGTTAAGAAGTAGAGGTAATGAACCCTGCAAAATGTAGAGACAATAAGCCTCAGGTAAGCTAATGATCCCGTCCCATGATTCCTTACAGGTGTTTTTCTCTCTCCAGATTTCCCTGAAACTGCAGTTCAATGATGATTTTAAGAAAAGTCATGAACTTGCAGTCTGTCTTTTTCTTGTTATAATGGCTAGAGAAGCATCACTACCAACTTTCTGCTGTGGTATGCATTATAGGAAATAAAGAGATAAAGAACACATGATCCTAACAAAGATGTATGCACTAAGAGGGGAAATAAGATATAGACAAGGTATAATTAGCACCAATTTGGACCTGAGAATTTCTTAAAGAGACCACTAGAAAGCTTTAAGAAAGAGATGACCTTGAGCTGGTCCTCAAAAATCATAAAATGGATAAGCAACATGAAGACACTCTAGGGGAAGGTAATGGAATGAATGAAGTCTGAATTGAGAGGATTTAGAAGAATCCAACTTAGCTGAAGTGTAGGGTCAAAGAAAGAATGGAGTGGAAATAAGGCTGAAGGAGAGACTTGGGGTTATATTACGAACAACTTCAAACACCAGACTATACCATTTCCATTCTTGCTGTCTATCCTATCACTACACACCAGACCATCCCAGAAGATCCCTTTTATAGTATGCAGAAGATCTATTTTCAGAAACCAGTAAGCAAGTAGAGGAAAAGAGCAGTGTTTCCCATCTATTCAAATACTGTGAGTGTTCTACTTACAACCAAATATGTGAGCTCTGGAATGGAAATCCTTATCTGGCCAGACGGTGACTGCTACCAAGTATATATTTAGCCTCCTTCCCTCCCTCCCCAGCAGACCCTCTGGGCTGAACCTCTCACACCTTGCATATGTCCAGTAAGTATGCTAATAAGACAATAATACTTTATGCAGAGGCTATTGCTGATACTTGTTCTTCTCAGTGTGATCATGCACAACTCTCTGAATAAAGTAGAGTAGTGTTGTTCCAGGGCTCATTCAAGCATATAATAGAGTTCCAGTGAATTATAGCAGGCTCCTGCTTAAAGAACCACTTGGTGAGTTGTTGTTTTCAAAGAATTGGACTAATCTGTTTGCCCACTTCGTAGACAGATTTATGCAGCCTGGGATGTATGGAGTTGGATTTAAGTTTTCCTTGAGGTGTCAGCAGGGTGTGTAAGTTCCTATGCCCCACAGCATCCTCCGAAGGTGATTCAAGGGGAAACTTAGCCCCCATGAGCCTGCTGAAGAGCAAGATATTCTTCCCTAGAGAATCACTGGGATCATGACTTAGCAAATGAGATGCTCATCTCTTCCATCTGCCTTTGTATTAAGTTTTACCATCTTCTAAATCCTCTCTTAAATAAAAATGTCTGGAGTGGTAACATTTCACCACTAAAATCTCTCCTTTATTGGGGGCTTAATTTATTGTAATGGTTTACAAGCTTCTCTTCTTCAATTCACCTGAGGACTGATGATAACTCCCATTAATACAGGTAGCTCAATAACTACATCATGTTGATAATGAAATAGCAGACAGGGGGGTGAGGACAAAGAGGGGGAGAATTTAAAAAAATTGTACCTAATATATTGATGGTTTATTAAGTGCTACATCCTGTTCCTAATTAATTTTAAATATTGTCATTGAAGCCTCTCAATAACTTTATATGTTAAGGAATGTTGTTATTATCACTTTAAGGAGCATTGAGGAGTGAAGAATTAAGTTCTTTTCTTAAAATCACACATTATGGAGTGACAAAACGAGTGTATACCTGTACCTCTACCTGTCTGGTTCCACAGTGCATAGTTTTATCCCCTGTGTTATTTTGCCTCCCTCTGGAAGAAGAAGCGTGCTGTGATGAAGCTTCTCAGGCTTCCGATAACATCAAAATGAGATTAAGAATCGTTAGTTATGAGAATACTCCATTCATTGCAGACAAGAAGAGGAATGCAATGGTCCTCAGAACTGTCTGAGTGCTGGGACTGGAATTAAAAAAACAAAAACAAAAACAAAAACAAAAAAAAAAGAGGGACTGGAATTAAAAAAACAAAAACAAAAACAACTGCATTGTCCACTTCCCAACCTGGCTAAAGATCAGCAGCCATTTCTTTCCTTCTGTGTGGTATGCATATATTATTTTTTCACTCTATCTTGAAAAAGAGTGAAATGTTAAGGAGTGTTAAGGGAGTAAAGAGAAGACAAGGATGCTCCAAAAACATGCCTTCATCTTAACTTGTTTGACCATACTTCCTTCCCAAGGTATAACTTTTGCTGAGATTTCATACTTGATTCCAGAGAAATGAAGCTTTTGTGGATCAGGTAGTATGGAGAAGACAGTGAAATTAAGGAAACACTCTTCACATACATTAAAATAAAAAAATTTTTAGTCACAAGACTACAAATATGATTCCAGGGTGGTTGCCTCAAAAGATAAATTACCCTTGAAATTTGAGAAGTAGTTATTGACTATCATAAGGAGGGATAGTAAACTGCAAAAACGTATGTACTCCCTAAACATAAAGAAAATAGTTATCTATTCATTTTATTGGCCAAAGTCATCTGTTTGACTGTTTGGCTCTTCAGATATTGTCCAAATATTTTGTGCCAATGACTTCACATTTCTGGATTAGCAAAACTGAAATATTATTCCAGGGCAAAAAAGGGTAGCATTTGAAGGAATACCACTTTTGTCATTATTGTCATGAAAGGTAAAATTTTCTCAGCTATAAGCTATTATCCATTTTAAAAACAGAACATCTAAACTTACTTCAGATTTTTCCTATAGTTAAGTATTTCACCATCACCAAGTCTTATTTGTTTGCAGGGTCAGAAATACAGCCACATTTAGTAAAGAACTGAGAGAGAAAGAGAGATGGAAGGAGGGAGCGAAAGAAGATGACAAAGAAGGAGGAACAAGAGGAGTGGGGGGGAGGGAGGAGCAGAAGAAGGGGGAGGGAGAAAAAGAGACAGAATAGAAAGAAATTATTTGTAATGTAATTAAACAAACAACACTGTTGATTGTTGGCGTGTCCGAATACCGGCAAGGCTGTGTTCAGGTCCGCACACCAAGTCCTGAGAAGCTCTCAATCCTCCCTGTCTCTTTTCTTTGCCTTTTTGGCAGTCCTTCTCACCATACTTCTACCTCCTTCCCCTTCTTCCCTGCTTACCTTTCTTTCACTTGATTTATTGTCATGCCCTCTACACATAGTAGAAAACTTCCCAGAAGCCCCAGGATCATACGGTTTTCCACAGCTTGGACCTCAGAAGGAAAGACCTTTTCAATTTTGGAAAAATGGATGCTGATTAGTCCTTGTTGAAAAGGAGCCTATGCTGTATTCAGTCAAGACAGAGTCTCTGAAGATTTGTTCTTGGTCATGTGACCAATTTGGATATATAGACCATTCAGAGAAGCACATCTAGAATCATCTGGGAGAAGCAGACCCCAAGGCAGGAGAAAACAATCTCAGCTACCTATTAATATACTATAATTAATTGAGGTAGTCCCTTCCAATTCATTGATTTCTTCTTTGGGTTGTTAGACATCTAAAGATGTTGCATAAATGTTTACATTTAGTTAACAATTCCATAAGCTACTTATTGTGAATTTGTTAACAACTAGGAATTATAATAGATGCTAAGAATACACACATTTGGAATAATCAGTCCTTGCCCTCAAGAGGCTCATATTCTCTATAAATAGATCAACAACAATTATGTTGTATACTTTGGACTAATACAATGTTATATGTCAGCTATATCTCAATAAACCTGGAATAAAATTTTAAAGGAGGCTCATATTCTCTAAAGGAAGACAAATATTATGAATACTGTATGCCCTATAGTGTAAGGATCATCATGCTGATAAAAGTTTGGGGATAATAAAAAACACCACCAGGGGAAATGAACAAGCAATTATAAGATGCTTCCATATCGATATATGGAGATGCACAGTTTCCCACATTTTAATATAACAAATCAAAAATAATAATGTAAGCAATGTGAAATAAAGGAAATTAGTAAAAAAAAAAATACTATGGGAGTATAGTACAGCTAGCAAATTATTCTTCTAGTGTAATCCAGAAAACCGTATAGTGAAGAGATAGTGGTCCTGCATGGGCAATTTTTGGAAATTAGAGGAAGTATATCATTGATCACCAGAAAGCTTTATACAGGTATGCTTTTTAAAGTGCTTTAAAAAATAACAAAATTCGTGTACAGAATTATTAATAAATAATAAAAAACAAAAACAATATTATCAGGAAGCTCTAATCATGAGGAAATGAAGGACAAGACAAGAGGGGGGCTCTTTAATTATGGAAATGAACAGCAAAGGAAGCTAGATCTCCACATTTCTAAATTTGCCCCAGTGTCTTCATCCATGAGATACTTTTTTTTTCCAGTTAAAATGCTTTTTCTTTCCAAGTTAAATTGAGCAATGAGCATAATTTATATTGGATTTGTGAGTCAGGTATTTTTACCTTCTGTCTTAAAAGACAAATGGTTCTATTGATAGAGATTCCATATTTTAACTGCTAAGGATTTGGTGAGGAAACAACCAACCTATTTCTATGAATACTCAGTATTTGGGGACTTGCTTCAAATGAGAGTGAGCAGGGGGATGAGATGAGAGCCATTTGGCATCCGCATACACATAGCAGCATGAATCTGTAAGGTTGGTGGATTTCAGAAAAACTGAGAATAAGAAATAGTCTCTGATAATAAAGCTTTGTGCTTTTTAGCTAATGTCAAGGAAAAGTTCATCAAATAAACAAATATAAAAGCAACTTACTGAAAACAAAATAAGACAAGACATTTAGCAAGATCTGAAAGCCAGTGGATATTTGCAGAGAAAACAGAACTGACAGTCATCCACTCAACATAATGGAAGTGTGTTTACTAAATACAATGACAAAGAGACGACGCCATATCTGAAATAAATGCAGTGCATTATGCTATCTGACAGTGTTCTCCATGTACATGATACTTTATGTATGAATATTATGCAGGGAACAATTGCACATCTGCCTCTGTGTTCTTATAAATAATAAAGGGAAACTATTTCTTGATGATGTAGCCTCTCCTGAATTTACTCAGGTCAAACCAATTGTGACCCAATTTTCAAAGTTTCAAAGGCCACCCTTCAGCTCCAGTTGTGATATAAAATATTTATGGGCTAGGGAAAAGGGACTGAGGATCCTTCAGTTAGACATAATCTGTCCTACTATTGTGAAGTAGAACATCGGAGCAATTCTATCATAGCATTTCTGTTGCCTGGTGAGAAGGAAACAACTTTATTCATCAGTAAAACTGATTTCAGGTCAACTCTCCCTTTTTATTGGAAATAAAAATAGACCTTGCTTATGGCTTGGGTCACATGAGATCAGGTGAAAGCAAACCTCCTAAAAAGTATTCAGCTTTATCCAATCAAGTAATAATTATGAACAAAATAGAATGTTAGAGATCATAATGCCATCTGGGTTCCTTAGAGCATGGAAACTTCTAAAAATGTGTCTCAGCAGCATTTGGTAGTAACCAGAAAGAATGTTGAGCCTCCTGGTCTCTTTACCTATTGAACCAAAGCAATTCTGCTTTAACATGTGTGATGTATCAGGCTCCCACAAAATTTTCACTTAAAAGTTTCCATGGCTTTAAAAAGTTTGGAACCAACTGGCCAATATCTCATGAGGTACAGACTGAAGCATTTGTTAGAAGTCATAGATCAATCATTGATAGAGCTGAAATCAAACCCATGTCTCCTGACCTCAATGTCAATGTGCATAACCTGTGTGGGGTGTGTGTGTGTGCGGTTTCTCATCAGAACTTTTGTTTTAAGAAAGAATGCCATTATTTCTTAAGGGTTTAAAATTGCAGGGTTCGATAACTTCTAAGATATTTTTCAAAATTTACCTTTCAGGGATTGTAGCATTTCTTGGTAATATTCCTCAGCCTCTCAGGCTAGGCCAATGGTTTTCAACCATGGCTTGAATTAGAATAACTTCGGAGAACTTAAACATGTCTATGCCTAGGGTACAACCCACGGTATGATTCAAAATCTCTTGGGATAAGTTCCAAGAATCTATAATCTTTTAAAGTATCCTAGATGATCCCAATAGTTAACCAAGGTGGGGAACCAGTGGTCTTGGCAAAATTTTGAATTCTATGTTATATAAGTCCTGAGCTTGATTTCCTGCTCTGATGTGTGTTTGCTGACAAAACAAGCATGGAGTGGTATCTTGAGGTCTATTGTCCCACTTGTAACATGACGGGATTGGAGTAGATCAGTGGTTTTCCAACTGTGCTCTCGGGAATTCCTTTACTTTTTGAAGACACATTCTGAAGGGTATGAAAAGGACAAGAGAAGCAAGAATAGATAAGGTTCAGGGACCTTTAACTCATTTTTATCTTTTTCTATAAAATATTCTCACCAGAGCTTTTGTTTTAAGAAAGAATGCCATTATTTCTTAAGGGTTTAAAATTGCAGGGTTTGATAACTTCTAAGATATTTCTCAAAATTTACCTTTCAGGGATTGTAGCATTTATACAAAATGAATCAACTTACTCATTCTAAGGTCAGGATTCTTTAACTGGTGTGTGCAGCTGCCTAATTCTCCCCAATACCTTGACCATAGATTGGGAGGAAAGTGGTAGACTCAGAAGCATCATTAATGCTAATTGCCCTGATTTATCAAGTCCTAAGCGAAGCATTCTTCCTTCTAGAAACCTGACAGCTACTAGTGAGAACATTCAACCCTGTTTGCCCAGAAGTGTCCCGGTTTTAGCACAAAAATCCTTGTGTCCCAAGAAACCCCTCAGTCCTGAGCAAACTGGGATGGTTGTTCACCCTCTGACTAGCAGGCAAAGAGAGGGGGCTCCATTCCATTGTATAATTTCACCATACAATCTCTGGGGATGTCCAGTTCATGCAGCAGAGGGGACTGGATGGATGACTCATAATCCAGAAATCAGCAACCTCATTTCATCTGATGATCTCCAGAGGTGCAAGTGCCCAGGGCAGCCTAAGTCTAGGGAAACTGTAATAATCTATTATGTTTGGATAGCACTTAATACATGAAGGCATTTCCAGGAAATTTGTGTCATTTAACTGACCCCTCTCATTTTATCCCTTCCTCATGAAGTTGGTACAATGTCCATTAGCCTCCAATCATATATCCATTTCCTCCAATCAGTGTGCACTTAAAATTCTATTTTCTTCCCTCCTTGTTTTTCTCTATGTTTCTAGCATATCTTTCTTCCTTACCTTTACTTTTTGAAACGTGCTTCTACATTTGGATATTTCCACTGTGGCAGGAAGTCTAATGTGATTTTTTTTTAATTTTTTTATTGTTATGTTAATCACCATACATTACATCATTACTTCTTGATATAGTGTTACATGATTAATTGTTTGTGTATAACACCGAGTGCTCCACGCAGAACATGCCCTCCTTAATACCCATCACCAGGCAAACCATCACCCCACCCCCCCCCTTTAGAACCCTCAGTTTGTTTTTCAGAGTCCATCGTCTCTCATGGTTCGGCTCCCCCCCGACTTACTCCCCTTCATTCTTCCCCTCCTGCTATCTTCTTCTTTTTCTTTTTTCTTAACATATCTTGCATTATTTGTTTCAGAAGTACAGATCTGTGATTCAACAGTCTTGCACAATTCACAGCGCTCACCATTGCACATACACTACCCAATGTCTATCACCCAGCCAGCCCATCCCTCCCACCCAGCACCACTCAGCAACACTCAGTTTGTTTCCTGAGACTGAGAATTCCTCATATCAGTGAGGTCATATGATACATGTCTTTCTCTGATTGACTTATTTCCCTCAGCATAACACCCTCCAGTTCCATCCACATAGTTGCAAATGGCAAGATCTCATTCCTTTAGATGGCTGCATAATATTCCATTGTGTATATATACAACAGCTTCTTTATCCATTCATCTGTCGATGGACATCTTGGCTCTTTCCACAGTTTGGCTATTGTGGAGGACGTTGCTGCTATAAACATTGGGGTGCACGTACCCCTTCGGATCCCTACATTTGTATCTTTGTGGTAAATACCCAGTAGTGCAATTGCTGGATCGTATGGTAGCTCTATTTTCAACTGTTTGAGGAACCTCCATACTGTTTTCCAGATGGCTGCACCAGCTTGCATTCCCAACAGTGTGTAGGAGGGTTCCTTTTCTCCACATCCCCACCAACATCTGTCATTTCCTGACTTGTTAATTCTAGCCATTCTGACGGGTGTGAGGTGGTATCTCATTGATGTTTTGATTTGGATTTCCCTGATGCCAAGCGATGTTTAGCACTTTTTCATGTGTCTGTTGGCCGTTTGGATGTCTTCTTTGGAAAAATGTCTGTTCCTGTCATCTGCCCATTTCTTGATTGGATTATTTGTTCTTTGGGTGTTGAGTTGGATAAGTTCTTTATAGATTTTGGATACTAGCCCTTTATCTGATCTGTCATATTCAAATATTTTCTCCCATTCTGTAGGTTGTCTTTTGGTTTTGTGGACTATTTCTTTTGCTGTGCAAAAGCTTTTTATCTTGATGAAATCCCAATAGTTCATTTTTGCCCTTGCTTCCCTTGCCTTCGGCCATGTTTCTAGGAAGAAGTTGCTGCAGCTGAGGTCGAAGAGGTTACTACCTGTGTTCTCCTTAAGGATTTTGATGGAGTCCTGTCTCACGTTTAGGTCTTTCAACCATTTGGAGACTATTTTTGTGTGTGGTGTCAGTAAATGGTCGTTTCATTCTTCTGCACGTGGCTGTCCAATTTTCCCAACACCATTTGTTGAAGAGACTGTCTTTTTTCCATTGGACATTGTTTCCTGCTTTGTCGAAGATAAGTTGACCATAGAGTTGAGGGTCCATTTCTAGGCTCTCGATTCTGTTCCATTGATCTATGTGTCTGTTTTTGTGCCAGTACCCTAATGTCTTGATGATGACAGCTTTGTAATAGAGCTGGAAGTCCGGAATTGTGATGTCGCCAGCTTTGCTTTCCTTTTTCAATATTCGTCTGGCTATTCAGGGTCTCTTCTGGTTCCATACAAATTTTAGGATTATTTGTTCCATTTCTTTGAAAAAAGTGGATGCTATTTTGATGGGGATTGCATTGAATGTGTAGATTGCTCTAGGTAGCATTGATATCTTCACAATGCTGGTTCTCCCAATCCATGAGCACGGAACGTTTTTCCATTTCTTTGTGCCTTCTTCAATTTCTTTCATGAGAATTTTATAGTTTTCTGAGTACAGATCCTTTTCCTCTTTGGTTAAATCTATTCCTAGGTATCTTATGGTTTTGGGTGCAATTGTAAATGGGATCGACTCCTTAATTTCTCTCTCTTCTGTCTTGTTGTTGGTGTATAGGAATGCCACTGATTTCTGTGCATTGATTTTATATCCTGCTACCTTACTGAATTCCTTTATGAGTTCTAGCAGTTTTGGGGTGGAGTCTTTTGGGTTTTCCACATACAGTATCATATCATCTGCCAAGCCTGAGAGTTTGACTTCCTCTTTGCCGATTTGGATGCCTTTGATTTCTTTTTGTTGTCTGATTGCTGTGGCTAGGACGTCTAATACTCTGTTGAATAGCAGTGGTGAGAGTGGACATCCCTGCTGTGTTCCTGACCTTAGGGGAAAAACTCTCAGCTTTTCCCCACTGAGAATGATATTGGCTGTAGGTTTTTCATAGACGGCTTTTATGATCTTGAGGTATATACCCTCTATCCCTATACTCTGAAGAGTTTTGATCAAGAAAGGATGCTGTACTTTGTCAAATGCTTTTTCTGCATCTATTGAGAGGATCACATGATTGTTGTTCTTTCTTTTGTTAATGTATTGTATCACGTTGATTGATTTGCGGATGTTGAACCAGCCTTGCAGCCCAGGGATAAATCCCACTTGGTCATGGTAAATAATCCTTTTAGTGTACTGTTGGACCCTATTGGCTAGTATTTTGGTGAGAATTTTTGCATCCATGTTAATCAAGGATATTTGTCTGTAATTCTCCTTTTTGATGGGGTCTTTGTGTGGTTTTGGGATCAAGGTAATGGTGGCCTCATAAAACGAGTTTGGAAGTTTTCCTTCCTTTCTATTTTTTGGAACAGTTTCAGGAGAATAGGTATTAATTCTTTTTTAAATGTCTGATAGAATTCCCCTGGGAAGCCATCTGGCCCTGGGCTTTGTTTGTGGGGAGATTTTTGATGACTGCTTCAATTTCCTTAGTGGTTATAGGTCTGTTCAGGATTTCTATTTCTTCCTGGTTCAATTTCGGTAGTGGATACATCTCTAGGAATGCACCCATTTCTTCCAGGTTCTCTAATTTGCTGGCATAGAGTTGCTCATAATATGTTCTTATAATTGTTTGTATTTCTTTGGTGTTGGTTGTGATCTCTCCTCTTTCATTCATGATTTTGTTGATTTGGGTCATTTCTCTTTTCTTTTTGATCAGTCTGGCCAGGGGTTTATCCATCTTGTTAATTCTTTCAAAGAACCAGCTCCTAGTTTTGTTGATCTGTTCTATTGTTCTTTTGTTTTCTAGTTCATTGATTTCTGCTCTGATCCATATGATTTATCTTCTCTTGCTGGGTTTAGGCTTTATTTGCTGTTCTTTCTCCAGCTCCTTTAGGTGTAGGGTTAGGTTGTGTATTTGAGACCTTTCTTGTTTCTTGAGAAAGGCTTGTATTGCTATATACTTTCCTCTCAGGACTGCCTTTGCTGTATCCCAAAGATTTTGAACAGTTGTGTTTTCATTTTCATTGGTTTCCATGAATTTTTTTAATTCTTCTTTAATTTCCTGGTTGACCCATTCATTCTTTAGGAGGATGCTCTTTAGCCTCCATGTATTTGAGTTCTTTCCGCCTTTCCTCTTGTGATTGAGTTCTAGGTTCAAAGCATTGTGGTCTGAAAATATGCAGGGAATAATCCCAATCTTTTGGTACCGGTGAAACCTGACTTGTGACCAAGGATGTGATCAATTCTGGAGAATGTTCCATGGGCACTAGAGAAGAATGTGTATTCTGTTGATTTGGGATGGAATGTTCTGAATATGTCTGTGTAGTCCATTTGGTCCACTGTGTCATTTAAAGTCTTTATTTCCTTGTTGATCTTTTGCTTAGATGATCTGTCCATTTCAGTCAGGGGGATGTTAAAGTCCCCCACTATTATTGTATTGTTGTCAATGTTTTTCTTCGCCTTTGTTATTAATTGCCTTATATAATAGCAGCTCCCATGTTAGGGGCATAGATATTTACAATTGTTAGATCTTCTTGTTGGATAGACCCTTTAAGTAGGATATAGTGTCCTTCCTCATCTCTTATTACAGTCTTTTGTTTAAAATCTAATTTGTCTGATATATGGATTGCCACCCAGCTTTCTTTTGGTGTCCATTAGCATGGTAAATGGTTTTCCACCCCCTCACTTTCAATCTGGGGGTGTTTTTGGGTCTAAAATGAGTCTCTTGCAGACAGCATATTGATGGGTCTTGTTTTTTAATCCAATCTGATAGCCTGTGTCTTTTGATTGGGGCATTTAGCCCATTCACATTCAGGGTAACTATTGAAAGGTATGAATTTAGTGCCATTGTATTGCCTGTAAGGTGACTGTTACTGTATATTGTCTCTGTTCCTTTCTGATCTATGCTGCTTTTTGTGTCTCTCTTTGCTTAGAGGACCCCTTTCAATATTTCTTGGAGGTCTGGTTTCATGTTTGCAAATTCCTTTAGTTTTTGTTTGTCCTGGAATCTTTTTATCTCTCCTTCAATTTTCAAGGAAAGCCTAGCTGGATATAGTATTCTTGGCTGCATATTTTTCTCGTTTAGTGCTCTGAAGATATCATGCCAGTGCTTTCTGGCCTGCCAGGTCTCTGTGGATAGGTCTGTTGCCAATCTAATATTTCTACCATTGTAGGTTACATATCTCTTCTCCCGAGCTGCTTTCAGGATTTTCTCTTTGTCTCTGAGACTCGTAAGTTTTACTATTAGATGTCCGGGTGTTGACCTATTATTATTGATTTTGAGACGGGTTCTCTGTGCCTCCTCGATTTTGATGCCTATTTCCTTCCTCACATTAGGGAAGTTCTCTGCTATTATTTGCTCCAGTATACCTTCTGCCCCTCTCTCTCTTTCTTCTTCTTCTGGGATCCCAATGATTCTAAAGTTGTTTCGTCTTATCGTATCGCTTATCTCTCGAATTCTGCCCTCATGATCCTGTAGTTGTTTATGTCTCTTTTTCTCAGCCTCTTTATTTTCCATCATTTGGTCTTCTATATCGCCGATTCTCTCTTCTGCCTCATTTATCCTAGCAGTTAGTGCCCCCATTTTTGATTGCACCTCATTAATAGCCTTTTTGATTTCGACTTGGTTAGATTTTAGTTCTTTTATTTCTCCAGAAAGGGTTTCTCTAATAACTTCCATGCTCTTTTCAAGCCCAGCTAGTATCTTTAAAGTCATGATTCTGAACTCTAGGTCCGACATCGTACTAATGTCCGTATTGAGTAGGTCCCTGGCTGATTGTACTATCTCTTGTTCTTTTTGCTGAGGTGATTTTTTTCGTCTTGTCATTTTGTCCAGAAGAGAGTAGATGAATGAGAGAACAAAATGCTAACAGGTTAACAACGTCCCCAGCAAATATACTGTATACAAATCGGAAAAGACCTGAAACCAGGGGAAAAGAAAGGGAGAGAAAGAAAAAAGAAAGAGAAAAGGAAGAAAGAAAAAAAAATTAAAAGATTAAAAACAAAAACCGAAAAATAAAAAAAAAACGAATATGATCAAATATGATCAGGCTAGTGCACAGATCAGTGCCACAAACTAGAATTTGGGTGTATTTTGGTCTGTTAGAAAAAAGTGCCTCCTAAAATTTTAAAGGAAGAAAGACTTATATATGTACAAAATAAGGGTTGATACAATGAAGGGATCAAAGATGCCTGTAAAGATGAAAATTATAAAAGATTTTATAAAAGGAATTGATAAGATAAGAAGTTGTTTGAAAAAAGAAAGAAGAAGATTTAAAAAAAAAAGGGGGGAGAGGATGTGATCAGTCAGGAGACTAGAAGAAAGCCATACACTAGTGATTTAGGGTATATTTTGATCCGTTAGAAGAAACTATCTCAAAAATTTAAAGAGAGAACAACTTATATATATATGCCAAAAATAAGGGTAACTACTATGAAGGGATAAAATATGCCTCTAAAAAAATTAACTTTGAAAAACTAATGAATCATGGTTAAAAAAAAGCCATGAATTCTATGTGCAGTATTCCCCTAGCGCTGGAGTTCTCCCGTTCTCCTTGATCAGTAAACTTGGTCTTGGCTTGCTGGCTGTTCTTGTTGATCTTTTGGGGGAGGGGCCTGTTGCCGTGATTCCCAAATGTCTTTGCCGGAGGCAGAATTGCCCTGCCCTTGTCGGTCCCAGCTAAACAAGCTGCTCGGGTTTGCTCTCAGGAGCTTTTGTTCCCTGCAAGCTCTTGGTGCAGCTTTGGAGAACGACAGTGAAAATGGCGGCCTCCCAATCTCTGCCCAGAGGAGCTGAGAACTCAGGACCCCACTCCTCAGTGCGCCCCCAGAGAAAAGCAGCCAGTCACTCCCATTTCCCCGGTCTCCGGCTGCCCTCCGTGCTCACCTGGCCTGTGACCGAGCGTTTGTATCTCTGGCACCTGACCCCTTGTGGAGTCTCCAAACCCAGCAGATCCCTGCGGTGCGTTCCCGCGCCGCTCCTCTCAGGGGAGGAAGGGGAGTCCCCGGCCTGCCACTTGTTGGGTCCCTGCTGGAGGAGCAGTGGCCCGACTGGGCCGCAGATCACAGTTTATGGCAACCCCAAGCTGAGAGCCCGTGCCTCGGCTGCGTCTCTGCAGCTGGCTTCCCTGCTCCGATACCTGGGAGCTCGGCTGCACTCAGGCACCCCCGGTCTTTCTGTGACTCCAAGGGTCCTGAGGCCACACTGTCCACAAGGGTTCCACCCCCCGCTTAGCCACTGCAGCGACGTCCCTCAGCAGAGCCGACTTCTAAAAGTTCCGATTTTGTGCTCCGCGGCTCTATCACTTGCCAGATGCGGCCGACGGAGGCCCCCTCCCCCGCCGTCTATCCTCCCAAATATCGCCTCGGATTCACTTCTCTGCACGTCCTACCTTCCAGTAAGTGGTCGCTTTTCTGTTCAGAGAGTTGTTGCTACTCTCCTCTTCGATCTCCTGTTGAGTTCGTAGGTGTTCAGAATGGTTTGATCCCTATTCAGCTGAATTCCTGAGACCAGACGAAATCCAGGTCTCCTACTCCTCTGCCATCTTGCTCTGCCCCTCTAATGTCATGATGTTTTCTCCTCCCTTCTTCAGCAGGCAGTAGTAAGTAATAGCTATCATTTACTGAGAACTTACTATGAACCAGGTACTGTGTTAAATTGCCTTAAGTACATTATCTTATTTGATCTTCACAACAACCTTGGGGTATTAATGATGAGCAAATATTGGCTGTGAGAGACCAAGGATCTGGCTGAAGTTCACATGGAAAATGGCAAAACCAGGATCTGAATTCCCAACTCTCTCTTTCCATAGTCTTAGTAATCACAATAATTTGTTTCCCAAATGTATTCTTATTGCTGTGTGCTCCTACTTGTCCTAAAATACTTGCCTGTAGCCTCCAAGTGTTAAGTCCTTCTTCAAAGCCACATGATGGTAAACTGGACAGGTATTGTATTTCCCATAGAAGAGGTAAGATGACAGAGACACAGACTTCCCTATGATCAAAAATGTATTATCAGAGTCAAGACAATTCATTTTACTATCTAAATGTTTCTAAAATCAGTTAGTTTGCCTCTCTGAGGTTTGGGAATGTGTTTCGGGAGTTCATGAATTCTGTCAGACATATATTCTTATATTTTATGTGATCAGTTCAATGATAACTAGAGACATCCATATAAGCATGTGTGAGCCAATAGAAATTTCTGCAAAAGTAGAAATATCATATATGGAAATATTCTTTATCTGCATGTTCTTTATCCACAAGCCATATGTGGTTCTTAAGCATTTGAAATGTAGTGAAAACACAGAGAAACAGCAGTGTCTGGGTGGCACAGTCTCGTAGGCATCTGACTTGGTTTCAGCTCAGGTCCCGATCTTAGGGTCATGACTTCAAGCCCACCTTGGGCTCTGTGCTCAGCATGGAGTCTGCCTAAGATTCTCTCTCCCCCTCCCTCTGCTCCTACCTGCCGTGCTCATGCGCTCTCTCACTCTCTCTCTCTAAAATAAATAATCTTTAAAAAAAAGCACAGAGAAATAAAAATAATTATATTTAATTTTAATTAAATGAAATGCAATGTCAAGATATGTGTTTAATTGGTATCATATTGGACAACATGATATATAGATTAGAGGTCTGCAACCCAAAGCCACAGGTCAATACGTTTAGGTAGAACACAGCCATAACCATTTTTTTAAATATATTGTCTGTGGTAGCTTTGGGGCCACCACGGCAAAACTGAGTAAGTTACAAGAGAGGTGTATGAACCTCAAAGCCTAAAATATTTATTATCTGGTCCTTCACAAAAATGAACTAATCCCTGGTCTAGAATGCCACTTAAGACCTATCTTTGCATTTACGCTTACAGTGGACTTTATGCCATCATAATTTGAAACAAGAAAAATTTATGGGAAAATGAGTCAAAGCACAATAGTATAGGTGTGCTGAGAATCTAATAACTTACCACTAGCAGTCAGCACCATATTCACATAGCCGTACATATACTGAATTGGTCTTAGCTTTGTACCAATGTACTACAGATTAGTAATAAAAACGTGGTATTTAATACACAAAGAAAAATTTTCTGTCTCTAATTCACTCATTAATTACACTGGGCATTAATTTAATTTGAATTTTAATAGACCTGTAACATTAACCATATCTTTAATTAAGTTAGAGCACTGTACAGAATGATCACCTATCAGTATCAAGTGGTATTTGAGCACTGGTCAGTGGCAGAGTTTGGGTTAAAGATGAGTATGAATATCCTGAACTTAGCTAACAAAACCTTAAAGTTATTCATAATGTTCTATTCAACCCACTATGTAGACAAGCGATACCACTGTTTAAAACACAGAAATAAATTAAGTACCAAAGCAGACCTGAGTTTCTATATTTCTTCTTTTTAAAGATTTTATTTATTTATTTGAGAGAGAGAGAATGAGAGATAGAGAGCATGAGAGGGAAGAGGGTCAGAGGGAGAAGCAGACTCCCCACTGAGCAGGGAGCCCGATGTGGGGCTCGATCCCAGGACTCCAGGATCATGACCTGAGCTGAAGGCAGTCGCTTAACCAACTGAGCCACCCAGGCAACCCAAGTTTCTATATTTCTATTATTATCCCCAACATGAGCAATTTTGTTTCAGCAAAACAAGATCATCTGTCACATTTAATTATTGGTGGTAATTTGAATTTCATATGATTTTTATCTTTCTTAAAATTTTATTTATTTTTTTGAGGGAGAGAGAGAGAGGTAGCAAGAGAGTAATCTGGGTGAGGGGCAGAAAGAGAGGGAAAAGCAGGCTCCATCCCAGGACTTAAGCCAAAGGTAGACACACCTCTTGAGCCACCCAGGTACCCCATGATTTTTATCTTTGTTTGCATTTATTTGGTATACATATTTCAAATCTGTAAGTAAAGGAAAAGATAAAGGAAGACAGGGGGAAATAAGATGCAAGAATGGAAAGTAACAAAGGTGACTGACAGAGACTTCAAGGATCCCTGAGAGTTTGAGGATTCCCTGATGGGGTCACATCACAAAGACCCCTTCCCTGAACTCTCCTCCTCATCCCCTCCAGTAGTAGCTGACTGCAGAATGAATATGGAATCATAAGTTTTACAATAAAGTATTTTGTGTAAAATTCAAAAACTCCTGTTTGTAAAATCTTCTGAGACATTTAGATGAAAGAAACAGTATCAGAAAAAGTGTCATTATGGTTAATAAAATTGCATGAATAGCTGCAGAGCTGCAGTGACCCATAAAAATGAGACAGCTTTAGTTTTCAGATCAAAGCAAAGAGCACCAGACATTGAGCCTTTTCTTCAACATTCATTTTGTTGAAAAGATTAAAAGTATCTTCAGACCTTTGCCTCAGCCATAATAAGCAAAGGTAGGAAAGAATCCCAACGTACTGCCACAATCTATTAAAAGCCTTCAAGAGGCAATGGGTTTTCAACGATCTCTACTTTGTTTCATTGATATAAATAAGAAATAAGCAACACTGTCAAAAGATAATCAGCATCTGAAGTTATAGAATTATTTTAGGAAAAGAAAATACCAAAACTCATCTGCTTCCTGACTTTATCTTGTGCCAACGTAATTTAGGTTGACATTTGATCATTGGAATAATGATGTTCATTGGAACATTATTCTGCATTTCATACCATAACATTTTATAGCAAGTGTGATCATAACAACCTGTTATAAGAAGTGAGTTAAGAAATTAAGATCTAAAAAGAAGGTAGTTTAGTTATATATTTTCTAAGGCTTTGGAAGATAAGAGAGGGGGGGAAATACAAAGGATATTATAAACCTATTTCTTGAGCCCACAGTTCAACACGAATCTTCTGTTTAGGTCTCACCAAATAAATCTCTGCCCACCTCCCACAGAGAAAGTAAGAACAATGTCACAAATCATTTGGCTCATCTGTAATGTTAGACATCATTTGGTCCTGCAGCCTCAACCTTTTAAGAGCCAGTAGGCAAAGTCAACACCTTGGAACAAAATCCATGACTAACTTTTGCTGAAAAATCTCTTTCCCACACTAATGAGGAAGAACATCTCCTAAAGTTACATACATACTTACCACTCTACTTTGGAGATGTTTCCTTTATACTTTGCTAATTAAAGGGAAGAGACTGGGTTATTCAACTGCATATATTAAGCCTGATTGATGTTAATCTTTTTTCTACTTAATAAATCTCCAATCATTGCTATTTAAGATTTCATCATTTCAAGAGTAGGGAATGTTTACAGCTCTCAAAAAATGCCCAAGGGAAAAACAAATCCCCACACACATAGAAAAACATGCATACTCATATAGAAATAGAAAGAGAATTTTAATGCATTAAATCTACAAATCTACATTGTCAGATCTGACTTCTTGCCATTGGGTTACTTGAACCCATGTTACCCACTTTATTCTTTATTGACATATTCATTCCAAATGAAATACTTTGCACTTGACTTTAGTTTCTTGAATCTCAAACATTTTTTTTAACTTCTGTTAAGTGCCACTTTCTCCAGGAAGCCTTACCTGACAACTCTTAATCCACTATTCCCAACCCCACCAAAAGTTTTTTCTCTATTTAGTATTTCCAGAACATATTTACTGAAATGTGATTTTCATGACTGAATAGGCCTTTGTTTAATTAAAAAATTTGGCAAATGATTTTATATTTAACAGCTGCTTAATAAATGCACATCAAGGGGAAGGGGTCTCATGTAATCACCTTGTGTTATCCTTGTCTCTAGAGATGAGAAAACTGTTCCTGAAATATACATTTATTGTGGTGATGCATTTGATTTTCTGCTCATTAAGAATTGGGGCCTATATCCTCTTTTCTTGGCTCTGGGAGATCTGTGTGACCCCTGTGCCTAATGAATTGAATGGCAGTCACGCCCTGTCAGCTTCTGCATCCTAGTCTTAAGACAATGGCAGCATTCATTTTTCTGTCCTTTGGAATACTCATTCTTGGAAGCCACTGGCAATGCTGTGGGGAAGTCCATGTGTGGAGAGGTCCATGGGAAGAGATACTGTGATTGGTAGCAGTGAACCAATATACACTTGTAAGCCATGCACATGAGCTACATTGGGGAGTAGATTTTCCAGTTTGGGGTCACACTGCATGGACAGGAGAGGGGTCATCCCTTCAAGTCCTGCTCAAATTGAAGATGGTGAGAAAAACAAGTGGGTGCTGTGTATTAGTCACTAGGATTTGTGTGGACAGTGAATTATAAGCAGAAGAGATACTTGTCACTTACAGGCCACAGCAAGTAAAGGCTGGTACAAGAAGGCTTTTCCGATCTCTCTACCCTCCTGTCAACAGGGTTTGGAGGAGATTTGTGTTGAGATGGAGGAAACACAGTATGGAAAAACCTAGATCCTCAAGTAACCACACAAAAGGAAATTGTCCTGGAATTTCCTGGGGCTGCAGGCTTTTTATCAGAGAGTTATTTATTAGAGAATTGTTAATACTATCGTGTTAAGCCACACAATTTGAGGTTATTTGTCACCTTAGTATTATGATATCTCTCTCCTGATTGATATATCAATTCTGTTCTTCACAGAGAATCTTGAGAGGGTTGCAACTTAAAATAGGTTTTCAAATCAAGTTAAAAGGAAATATCATTTTGGAGAACAGTGAGGACTTTGCAGTCAATATGCATGTGTACGGTGTGGGGAAGAGCTGAATTTGTGTTTCTGTGAATGCTCCTAATTGCTTTTGGACTATCAAACTAAACGAAAAAATAACTTATCTGAGGGTGCAGATGCAATATTTCTGATAAGTCATCCAAAAAAAAAAAAAAAAACAGAGCAAACAAATGAAAAAACTAGTGCTTTCATTCTGTTTTTTTTTTTTAATAGGACAAGAATTTTCCAAAAATAAAAGCCTGCCCTGAATGTCTTATTGAAATGTTTTAAAGAAGTTTCACTGTTACTTTTAAAACTTGCTAGAGGAATTGTGAGAAGTTGAAAAGGCTGTCAGGCACTGGTAGAATGAGCTAATTAACAACTTTTAAAAATCATGTAGCATTGAGAAGGCCGTATATTTTCAAAATGTTACATAATTACAATAAAAGGGTTATATTGTCACAGTACTTTCAGAACAAAACCAAACCAAAACAAAACACCTCATTGGCGTTTTTTCCTGCAGAATGATACTCCGTACAAATAAACAATGTGAGTACTGTTATCCTTGATTCCTTCATTCTTGCTTCTCCTGCGCTTTCCCCACAACTCCCCATCGCAATAAAAGAAATCTGCGTTTACCCAGCTATCTTACCTCCTGCAAAATAAATAAATAGCTAGATACGTAGATAAATAAATCAATAATTTGAACAATGGTTTCCTTTTGATCCTTCTTTTCTCACACTGCTCTTCAGATACATCAGCTCCATCTGCAAAGCGCAATCGTCTGACACCTTGACTTTGACCACGGCCTCCCATTTGGAGCCAGCATCACGTCCCCTGCAGAAATTGCAGTAGCCTCCAGTCTGGGGCACTGCTTACACCCATGGGCACTGTGGATTCTTCTCTACTCAGAAGCTAGAGGGATCTTTTCATAACTTAAGTCAGTTCATGTCCCTTTCCTGCTCAAAAGCCTCCAATGGAGGATTCCAATCACATTTAGAATAAAATGCAAATGCTTACACTGGCCCACAAGGCCCTAAGTGATCTAATCCATGGCCATCTTTCCACCCTCATCTTTTTCCACTTCACCCTTTGCTTATTCCCTTCCAACCTCAAAAGCCCCCACACTGAACTCTAAACACACCCAGCAGGCATCGGTCCAGAAATACCCTTCACCCTGTTACACCCCTGGCTCATTTGGTCCAGGGGTCCACTTCAATGCCACAACATCAGAGAGCTTTCTTCCACCCCAATATCTAAAATCTCAGCCCACTCCTCCCTGCTTCATTTTTCCTTCATTGTCCCTCCAACAACTAAACTAATAAGTTATCTATTTATAATTACCACCCCTTACCCCATCAAAATGCAAACCTTATGGTCCCTCGCCTTTCTTTCATGGAAAGTATCGTACTGCGAACATATTTCACTGTTGGTTTTTTGAAATTTAACAAATGTATTGTAGAATTCATGCCACAAGGGTGTAAGGAGATAGTCAGGATTTCTTTTCATTAATTTTGATGTCATCTTCTTCCTCTCTTGACTTGCAACCATTCTCCCGTCCTTAGTCAGCTTAAGGGAACAAAGCGGAAGTGCCTTTGGCTGGTGGCTCCTTGTGACCATCGAGATACTCTGACCCAACTATCACGGTCTACCTGGAACAGAGCGGCTCTGCAGGTGGCATGCACTTCCTCACTGTTCGGTGCAGGACCTCTTGGGAAGAGGGACAGCATGAAGTCAAGACAACTCCCAAGACAACAGTTCCCTCTGTACTCCCAGGCTTAAAGGATTTACCTTGAGAGCCGCTTCAGTCTCTTCCAGTAATAGCTCTGTCACCTCTCTTTCTTGTACAAAACATCTACATTGCCTCCATGGGCCCAACTCATACCACAGCGGTTGATTCACTCTCCTTTCAGAGCTGAAGGACACAAAAGCCTGCCTCTTCCTCCTCACTTCTCTCCTCCCTCTTCTGGACTTCTCTCCTATTTTGTAACAAATGTGACAGAATTTAATCTAGTAATTGGTTTGATAACTAACTATTGAAAGTCATGTATATGTCAGACATTGTCACTGACATCTATGTAATTTTCAGAAGTTTGTTCCTGTTGTGCCAGCATAGATTTCAGTATGCTTTTCTTTACATTTATCTTTGCTGGGGATTCACAGATTATCTTGAAAATAATTTGATGTCTTTCATGTGTTTTGGAAAATTCTTAACTAGTATCTCTTCAAATACTACATCTGCTCCGTTTTCTGCAATCTTTTTAGATTTAAACGATAGATTCAAATATGTGTGTGTAAACAATGAATCATGGAACACTACATCAAAAACTAATGATGTAATGTATGGTGATTAACATAACAATAAAAAATTATTTAAAAAATGTGTGTGTGCATATGTATTTTTTCCCATTATTTTCCTCTTTTTCTTTCAGTTTGTATATCTTCTGCCGACCTCTCTTTCAGTTCAATGAACCTATACTCTGTAAGAATCAGTCTGTGGTTATCTAAGCTCATCCAATGACAGCTCATTCCTGATACTGTACTTTCTTAGTTCTAAAATGCTCTTTTTTGGAAATAAAAAGAGCTCTTTTGTTTAGTTGTTGATATATTTCCTTGCTTATATCAATCATAGACATTTTTAAAAAAATGTTGGTCTATTAACACCAACATCTGACCCATCTGTGGTTCTAGTTCTGTTACCTATTTCTTCTTTCAGTTTTCAGCCATTTTATTCTTTTCTTATCATGCCTCACATATTTATATTGGATGCCAGACAATGGAAAATAAAATTAAAGAAGCTCTAGCTGACAACATCTTCATCCTAAGTTGTTATGTTTTCTTCTGGAAACATAGAGAGCATCATTGGACTATTTTGGTCATATTTAAAGCTTGGGGTTACGCTAATTAAATCTGTTCTATAACTGCTTTGCCCTTACTTTTAGGTTATGAGTCTTCCTCTGAGATTGTGGTCTTTACTTCTGGGGTGTGGCCTTTCTTGGGTCTAAGTTGAATGCCTGAGCTATTACTATTCCTTTTATGCTTTGGTGGAGCTTGGATTCCAACCTCATTCCCCAGCACTGCACACCAGGTGCAGGTCTCTGCTCAGCTCTTTAGCTTCATGAGCTGTTGGGTTTTGTTAATTTTGTCACTGGATTTTTTTAGATGCTTACTCTGGAACATACATAATTTAAGAATAAAATACTGACTTAATGGTAATGAGTAGGTATAAGTATCAGTCCTCCTTCTCTGTTATTTCACTCTCCAAGATTTCCCCTCTTCTTGGCAACTCTAACAGCCTTGAGCTTCAAACTCATTATGACTGCTGCTTCTGCTTGGGTTCTATTCTACTATACTGTGGTTTGCAATGTACCCTCAGAAGAATGTCTAGGATAAATATTCTTTCCTTTCATGCTAATTGCTCTTCAATGATTTTAAACAGTTATTTTATACATTGTGTTCAGATTTTGTAGTTGTTGCTCACAAAATATTCTTGTGTGGTCGGAACTGGAAATATTCAGAGCAAATTTAAAAAATAGTCCTTAACTTTAGAGAGTAACTAAAATGTTTACAAATGGTAGAAGATGATATTTGGAGTTTCATCAAAATAATTTGGAAGGGGATGGTATTTAGGGAAGACTGGCCTTGAGAGAAGGTATTTCCTTCCCATGGAGCAAAGATTGACCCATGTGAGAAAGGAAATATGAGGGGCATGGCCAGATAAATGTATTCTCCCCTCCTTCCTCCAATAAACTGCACCTAGGCATGGTCAATTCCTACCAGTTCTGCTAAGACGTACTATGAAGCTGTGCCTGTGACCTCCGCTTTTATTTTGTATGGTTTGTTATAATATAGTGGCCAGAAGATAACACATCACCTGGTACTGCCCCCCATCCTTCTCTGTCTCCCTTCTCCTTTACCTAACTCTCACTGCCCTGGGTTAACACCTTCCAAATAAAGCACTAGCACGAGGGAACTTGCTGTTCTGTTACTATTTGTCTGAAAAGAGGTAAGAAAAATGAATTTGTGTTCTTTGGAATTCTTAAATAATAGTAGATGAAAATAGATCTGTTGGAATTTTTAATGAAATATCAGACAGAGATCAAAATTGAAATGATATCTAATATGTTGTAAGAAATTACTATGTACCAACAAATATCTGTGTTTTATATTATCTATACAGAAAGGAAGCACAGTACCACGAATGTTAAAAATCTTTCTGGCATCACAAAGCCAGTAAGTGTACTAAGGTTAAGATTATAAATCATACTAAATTCTGAGCTCTTAATCACTATGGATTTTTTATTAAAATTATAACTATGATGCTTTCTTATTATAAATAAGGCTATATTTCTTTTTCATTGCTAATAATTTTCTTGAATAAAATAAGTATTTTGGTATTATGGAACAATATCGCAATGTTCTAAATAAATTTCAGCTGAATGACATTATTTAAAAAAGAAAAAGCAAACCAAACTGGTTAAACTTTGTGCCATCTCTGGGAATTAGGGACCAGAGCTAAATTGGATTTGATTTAGAAAGAACAGATATTTGGGATGCTTTCCTCTTCAAGTGTTCCATAGTGAATTGTTAGACTTGATTTCACATGGCCTATTGGCTGGTTTCCTTTTATTCTTTTCTCAAGATTGAATGTCAAGATCTGTACCTAGAATGTCATCATAATTCATACACTTGGCTTTTCTCCTCTTCAGCCAAATAGCAACCATCATACACATGAAAGCAGTCGAATGCATATCCTCAGAAAGAATTAACCAAATTGGCTTTACTAAAGAAAGCAGTTAGCTGTTTACTCAGTAAGATTTAATTTAAAGCTCACAGGCTCCTTCACCAGCTCTTGGGTTATTTGATTTTTTGAAGCACCTTTTATAAGAGAAAATTAAAAAATAAACAAAGGATACAGATTATATCCTTGAAATTTTAGGGAGGCTGTAACAGCTAAATTAATATACACTGAAATAAGATTAACCATAGACACATAGACACTTCTCCTTAAGTTTAACCAATTATTCTGCTTAGATGTGAGCTTTCATAAAACTGAGTTAAGTATTAATGACTGATTGCTTTCATTACAGATAATAACTACAATGATTTAACTTTTTAATTTTTTTACTTATTTTTCTAATATCTACATTCCTTTTTTTTTCTTCCTTTTTTTTTAATTTCAGTTCTCTTATACTTTGGTACCTAATAATTATGTGAAGTCATTAGATTTTTTTTTTTTTTACAGAGAGGATTTGTTTTGTTGAACACTATCTCCTGAAAGATCTGCTGCTCTCAAGGATAGAGCCATTATAGGGGTATGATCAGAATGAGGTTCTTTCTCTCTCTTTTCCCTTGGACATAAAGGAAAATCAGGGTGATTTTGTGTCATGTTTCCATATCCCATAAGACCACTACCATAGCTGCCATGGCTACCAAGGAAATCTAGATTTATATAGCACTTTGCCATTTATAATTTGCGTTTTCATTTGCACTGTCCATCTGATCTCTGCAATAATTTTGGAGCAGGAAAGATTATTACAATTTTTTAAATAAAGAAAACTGAGGCTCAGAGAAGTTGTCTCTTGCTCCATGATACACATTTACTAGACTGATGACCCAGGACATGAAGTCTTGCTAAGTCTTTCTTATTTATTTATTTATTTATTTATTTATTTATTTATTTATTTATTATGTTATGTTAGTAACCATACAGTACTTCATTAGTTCCCTATGTAGTGCTAGATGATTTATCATTTGCGCACAACACCCAGTGCTCCTTGAGTCTTTCAATTTTAAATTCACCTCTCCTCTTCTAGAAGGAGGCTTCTATGTCTGAAAAAAAATACTAAGTTAGCTGTCAAGAGCACACAGGTTCATAATAAGGGTCAACTGTCAAATCATGCTGGCTGCCTGTTTTTGTGAATGAAATTTTATTAAAACACTGCCATATGCATTCTCTGTAGCTGGTTTCACCCTACAATGGCAGAGTTGAGTACTTGAGACATTATGCCTCACAAAGCCATATTTATTATATGACTCTTTATATAAAGTTTCCCTTCCTCTGTTTTATAGATAGTCTTATTTATGTACCTTGTGTAATGAGATACTGAGTTATTAAGAACTTAAGTGTGGTTGGAGACTATATTCAAACTTGTTATTATTTAGAATTATAATGTCTGACATGAACAGACATTTTGCCAAAGAAGACATCCAAATGGCCAACAGACATATTTTGAAAAAGTGCTCAACATCACTCGGCATCAGGGAAATCCAAACCAAAACCTCAATGAGATACCACCTCACACCAGTCAGAATGGCTAAAATTAACAAGTCAGGAAATGAGAGATGTTGGCAGGATGCGGAGAAAGGGGAAGCCTCCTACACTGTTGGTGGGAATGCAAGTTGGTGCAACCCCTCTGGAAAATAGTATGGAGGTTCCTCAAACAGTTGAAAATAGAGCTACCATACAATCCAGCAATTGCACTACTGGATATTTACCACAGAGATACAAATGTAGGGATCCGAAGGGGTACATGCACCCCAATGTTTAGAGCAACGATGTCCACAATAGCCAAACTGTGGAAAGAGCCAAGATGTCCATCGACAGATGAATGGATAAAGAAGAGGTGGTATATATACACAATGGAATATTATGCAGCTATCAGAAGGAATGAGATCTTGCCATTTGCAACTATGTGGATGGAACTGGAGGGTGTTATGCTGAGTGAAATAAGTCAATCAGAGAAAGACATGTGTCATATGACCTCACTGATATGAGGAATTCTTAATCTCAGGAAACAAACTGAGGGTTGCTGAGTGGTGGAGGGGTGGGAGGGAATGGGTGGCTGGGTGATAGACATTGGGGAGGGTATGTGCTATGGTGAGTGCTGTGAATTGTGCAAGACTGTTGAATCACAGATCTTTACTTCTGAAACAAATAATGCAATATATGTTAAGAAAAAAAAAGAAGAAGAAGATAGCAGGAGGGGAAGAATGAAAGGGAGTAAATCGGAGGGGGAGACGAACCATGAGAGACATAGACACTGAAAAACAAACCGAGGGTTTTAGAGGGGAGGGAGGTGGGGGGATGGGTTAGTCTGGTGATGGGTATTTAAGAGGGTACGTTCTGCGTGGAGCACTGGGTGTTATGCACAAACAATGACTCATGGAACACTACATCAAAAACTAATGATGTAATGTATAGTGATTAACATAAC
Organism: Eumetopias jubatus; assembly: GCF_037043125.1. Lineage (NCBI taxonomy): Eukaryota > Metazoa > Chordata > Mammalia > Carnivora > Otariidae > Eumetopias > Eumetopias jubatus. The sequence goes on from NW_028274807.1 coordinate 170,443,104, forward strand.
AATAAAAATTTTTAAAAAAAGGAATGAAATCTTGCCGTTTGCAATGACGTGGATGGAACTGGAGGGTATTATGCTGAGCGAAATGAGTTAATCAGAGAAAGACATGTATCATATGACCTCACTGATATGAGGAATCCTTAATCTCAGGAAACAAACTGAGGGTTGCTGGAGTGGGGGTGGGGTGGGAGGGATCGGGTGTCTGGGTGATAGACATTGGGGAGAGTCTATGCTATGGTGGGCGCTGTGAATTGTGTAAGACTGTTGAATCATAGACCTGTACCTCTGAAACAAATAATACATTATATGTTAAAAAAAAAAAAGAAGATAGTAGGAAGGGAAAAATGAAGGGGGGAAAATCGGAGGGAGAGATGAACCATGAAAGACTTTGGACTCTAAGAAACAAACTGAGGGTTCTGGAGGGGAGGGAGTGGGGGGATGGTTTAGCCTGGTGATGAGTATTAAAGAGGGCATGTTATGCATGGGGCACTGGGTGTCATATGCAAACAATGAATCACGGAACACTGCATCAAAAACTAATGATGTAATGTATGGTGATTAACATAACATAATAAAATTTAAAAAATGAAATAAACAAATAAAATCCCTAGGTGAAAAAAAAGAAGAATTACAATGTCTGAGAAGGGATTTCATAATTCACTTAAAATGATCCCTCTACTCCACTTGCCATGTAATAAAGTATGGAAAATATCTCTTGGTCTATAAATCACTACTACAAATTGTATTACTAATATTATAAGGCTTATCATTAGTGATATAAGAATACTTTTTACTGCAAATTTCCTTGGATACTTGCACTGTTAGAAGCATGAGGTTAATACAACTCAAGTAGCTCTTTAAGTTTTGAACAGCTTTGATCCTTGAAAAAATTTATCTTCTTATGAAAAAAACATTAAATACTTGCAAATCTTGCAATAACTGAGAAAAATTACAACTAAAAGTTTTTATGCACTGAGAATATTTAAGGCACTGAAATAAACATTTTAACATATCATGATGATTACATATGACAATATGTATCAATGTTTGTTTCCCATTTTAAAAATTAGGAATCAAATGTACTATCACTCTAAGAAAGTGTTAGGGTTAGAATTTAAACCAACTTTTTCTAGGAATTCAAATCTGAGAATTTTATTATTATAATAAATTATTAAATGATAAAATATTAAAATAATAATTGTTATAAATTATATTATTATTGTTTATTGTAATTTTATTATTTCCTAGTGATTTACTACAGTTTCTTTCTATGCCATTTTCTGTATCTATCAGTTATCCACATTGGTGAGTCAAAACTCTGTTTTCCTTTTATTTCAAGATTTTATTTATTTATTTGACAGAGAGAGCGAGACAGCGAGAGAGGGAACACAAGCAGGGGGAGTGGGAGAGGGAGAATCAGGCTTCCGGCTGAGCAGCGAGCACGATGCAGGGTTCAATCCCAGGACCCTGGGATCATGACCTGAGCTGAAGGCAGATGCTTAACGACTGAGCCACTCAGGTGCCCCTCTGTTTTCCTATTTTAAGTAGGTCAAATAAGTTCTTTGTTTTTGTGTAACTAGGCCTTTGTCTATCTGACCTATTTGCTTCCCCAAAATTATGAAAGCATAGAGTCTGAAAATTTTTTCAGTCCTTTCTGGCAGTATAGGCATTTCTACATTTCAAATATTAGCTCTCTCATTCCTAACATTTTTTTAACCTGTATGTATGTATGTATGTATGTATGTATGTAGTAGTAAAATATCTATTGGCCAGCTTTGGATTTTTCTTTCATTTAATTCCAGAGTAGACCATCCTTTTTTGGGGGTTTATTTATTCCAACAGACACTTGTACCCCCACCATCTCATCCATTCTTGCAATGCTACAGCAATGCCTTTTTCTTTCCAAGGTCATGAAATGCAGAATAGTTCTTATCTTTGAGCATGTCTCCAACAAGGTGCTGGAATGCAGCTTTAATTATATCTTAGTTTCGATTTTCTCTATTAGGTTCATTTCTTTCTAGCCAAAATGATAGCTTTATCCAGGTTCTATTCTGATACTATTTAAAATAACTGTGCGGTGATAGATATGTCTTGGTTTGTTGGCTTATCCATTTTTCTGATGCATATTTACTGAGCATCTCCCAATTTCTACACTGGACTAGGCACTGGAGATATAGTGATGAGTAAGCCAATGTCCCTGCTCTCAAAAACCTTAATGTTCACTCTGAATGATGAAACCAAATTCAAACTGAATTATGTACTAAACCTACAATGCCAACCCCCTCTCTAATGGATTATTTCAACAAGTGGAAAAGTGGAAAACATATTAATAATAATATGAATAACAATGTCTAACATTTATAGAATGTTTTGTCTGTTTCAAGCACTATTCTAAGATTTTATGTGGATTACTTTATTTCTTACAGCTACCCAATAAGATATATTGTTACAATCACTATTCTATAAACAAGGAAACTAGGGCACAAAAAGGTTATATAATCTACATGACATATTGAGTACACACAATATTCGTGATATATACCATACTTTTGGCCAAATAAGTCAATCTTTGGTAATGTGGACCAGGGCATTGATATTTTTATAACCTCCAGAATAATTCTAATGTGCAACCCAAATTAAGGTCTGTTGCACTTCTCAAATCTCTTTCCCTCCCATCCTAAAGGATGATGAGTTCTTGTTCTTTAAACATCAACTTGAGTCTCTCTAATGGGAAGAAAACCTGCCCTGTTCATTAACACTTCTGTTCTCCAATGTCAGATGTGGGTGTAAACAATGAGCTCATAATTAGAACTGACTTTTCCTTCCCTCTCTGCCATGATAAGGTAGGTATTTGTCTGTGGAAAAGCCACTTCTGCCTCTCAGGAATCTAGTTGTCTCTTCTTTACACCTGCTATAAGCTTTTAAAAGTCAGATTTATGGATCTCTCACCCTTTGAGGTTCTGCTGTATCAGTCAGCCCAGGCAAGAATAAATGGGAAAGAGTGTTTCCAGTAAAAACAAATAAACAAACAAACAAAAATTACACAAAATCTCAAAGGATTAATAAAAAAAATAGTGAAATCTTCTCCTACCTGTAAAAACTGTAGGATTTTTGGTGTGAGTGGTGGGCACAGCAAGTTAAATTAACACTGAGATTGGTGGATATGCCTTCATTGGAAGTAAAAAAAAAAAAAAACAAGAAATGCAATTATCAGCATCCACCCTTCATGTCTCTTTTGTTAAAGATCAGTTGCTCAACCTGGGAAGCAGGTTGTTATGGGGATGGAAGGCAAATGGGCATGACATAGGAATAATGGGCAAAGAGATTATTTATAACCTCTTTATTAATGTCTTCCTTGAGTCAGGCATGGGACATTGTATCACCTGTCCATCCTCTCATGAGGCAAGGATGTTTCTAAACATTAATAAAGGCACCCAAGATGGCTCAGTTGGTTAAGCGACTGCCTTCAGCTCGGGTCATGATCTTGGAGTCCCGGGATCGAGTCCCACATCGGGCTCCCTGCTTGGCGGGGGGTCTGCTTCTCCCTCTGACCCTCTTCCCTCTCGTGCTCTCTGTCTCTCATTCTCTCTCTCAAATAAATAAATAAAATCTTTAAAAATATAAAATAAAATAAAAAAATAAAGGCACCCAAGAGACCAGCCTCTATCTTTTCTAAATTAATCTGCAATCTTCAAAGGTTACAACTGCAGGTTGAGGACTATAGCACTAAAAGAAGTGGTGATATCTAAGTTACCTTTAAAGACAACCAGATAATGAGGCAGATCAAAAAGAGTGTTTCAGGTAAAACAAAACAACATAAAAATAAGAAAAAAAAAGCCCACATTTCATGTTCAAAGAACATGGCAGCACAGGAAAGAGTGGTATATTCTGGAAACCACATGTAATTCTATATGGCTGGGTGGGTCAGACAATATAAACCTCATACACCATGTTAAAAAATGTGGACTGTGTCTAGAAAAGCAATATTGAGTTGATCTGCTCAAGATCACTCATCAAATTGAGAGCAGAATATTGACAGGATTCCTTAGAACTCCTGATTCTGAGGTTAGGAATGCGTGTTTGTATGTACATATGATATATGCATATCTTATACTGATCTGAAATGGAAAAACATCTATATGTAACACAAATATCTCAATCTCTGTTTGATTCATTAACTGTAGCATGCATTTTCTAAGGAGTAAACATCACTCATATAGATTCTTAACTTTCAGTCATTATCACATATTAATCCCTTTGAAACTTAAAAATACATGTAAATTCCCTAATGATTTTTCTTTTTCTTTTCTTTTCTCATTGCAAATACTGTGGCCTCTCCCCTGTTGTTCTAGAGGCAATTAGGCAGCTACTATCCCTTTCATTTGCTTCCTTGCTGAGTCTTCACAACTTCAACAATATTGCCAACAATTGTCATAACTCTAGGATACTATGTTGTAGAAATTCCCATTAAGTCACTGTAAAACATGACTCTTTAAAAACCAGCAACGTATGTATGGCATTTTGAAAGCCCCTGGCATAGGTGAAGCAAGAATTACCCCAAATCTAACATTACCCTAACAATAACTTTAGAAAGCATAACACCCAAGTTTTCACACTCAGATAAATTTGCTGTTAAAGATTTACCAACACTGCCCCAAATGGGACTATATCAAACTAATAAGCTTCTGCACAGCAAGGGAAATCATCAACAAAATGAAAAGGCAACCTACTGAATGGAGGAAAATATTTACAAATCATATAACTGATAAGGGGTTATCTGTATATCTAAAATATATAAAGAACTCACATGACTCAATAGCAGAAAAAAAAACTGACTAAAAAACGGGCAGAAGACCTGAACAGACATTTTTCAAAAAAAAAAAAAAAAAAAAGATATGCAGATGTCCAACAGGTACATGAAAAGATGCTCAACATCACTCATCATCAGGGAAATGCAAATTAAAACCACAATGAGACATCACCTCACACTTGTTAGAATGGCTATTATTAAAAGGACGAGAAATAACAAGTGTTAATGAAGATGTGGAAGAAAGGTGGGGGGTAGGCAAAATGGATAAAGGGGCTCAAAAGGTACAAACTTCCATTAAAAAATAAATAACTCATGGAGATGTAATGCACAGCATAATAGTAACTATAGTTAATAATACTGTATTGCATATTTGAAAGTTACTAAGAGAATAAATCTTAAAAGTTATCGCAAGAAAAAGAGATTGTAACAACATGTGGTGATAGATGTTAGCTAGACTTACTGTGGTGATCACTTTCAATTATATACGAATATTGAATCATTATTTTGTACACCTGAAACTAATATAATGTTCTGTCAATTATACATCAAAAAAAGTCTCAAACTTTGGTGTCTATGAGAATCTCCTGGAGGATCAGTTAAAAAAAAATCACTCAAAATCTAACTTTAGCCAAACAATAACATTAGAAAATGTAACTCCCAGTTTTCACACCTGCATGAATTTACTATTAAAGATTTATCAGTACTGTCACTTTTTTACTCTGGGATTTTTTTTATGGCATTTTCTTGTTTGTTTTTTTTTCTTTTCTCTTTTTCTAGCAATTTTGATTTGTTCCTTATTGTTGATTTTATTTCAGTTCTTTGCTACTAGTTTCTTACATTCATCCATACATTTTTCAATCCTTCACTCATTAAATAAACTTCCTTAAACATCCACTATATGTGACAAAGTTATAACAAACTGCCACATTATTTTCACTTGGAATCATTCCTAGGCAGTCAAGATCTGATAAGGGATAAAATATTTCAAAGGAGGATGGTACACTGAGTTGTAGGGACATAAGCTATAAAGAACAGTTGTGTCAAAACAAACAAGAGGTCAAGTGTGGTAACAGCATGGATGGTAGCATGCTTATTGTCATTCTAAACAGATTTAGAAATTCAGGCTGCAAGAGTCAGAGATCTTATTTGAGAAAATGAATAATCAAGTGTCAGGGATCTTGGTAGTAGGAAGATAAGATCTAAGTTGGAGGTCTGAACAATATACATAAGGCATCAGCAGCAAGACCTGTCATTTATAATGAGCCACAAACCATATATATATACATCCTGTCTGGAGATGAGTTTCTCTAATGACAGTCACATGAACCAAGAGGTGACAGTAAGTGTAGGATGAGAAGCAGGCAACTGGGAAGCTGCTGACTTAAAGGCTCCAGCTCCACAAATCAGTTATCCGTCGAGCCTTTCTTAGGAGCAGGAATGAATTTATAAACACCTAGACAAAAGAACTTTGCAGAGTTCTGGAGAATATCAGGGTACTGGGGACAGGGGAAAATAAAGAAAAAGAAGACATAATGGCCAATCAGTTCTCTGGCTGTATTTACCATATCCAGAGGCCCTTGTCACGACGGGAGACAAAAGAAGAGGGTGGCTAGCTATAAATATCATCATTTGACAGACAGATCAAGGAACCCCTCAACTGATGTATTTTCTTCCCTGAACCTAACATTCAAATGCCCTGTGCTCACCTTAGGCTTTTTATAACATTTTCTATGATCCAAGGAATGAAGGCTCAAAAGACAATTTATTCTCTTCAGGTCAAAACCATTAGCAGCGGGGGGTGGAGCAAGATGGCGGAGGAGTAGGAGACCTAGATTTTGTCTGGTCTCAGGAATTCAGCTGAATAGGGATCAAACCATTCAGAACACCTACGAACTCAACAGGAGATGAAGAGGAGAGCAACAACAACTCTGAACAGAGAAGCGACCACTTTCTGGAAGGTAGGATGTGCGGAGACATGAATCCGAGGTGATATTCGGGAGGATAGACGGCGGGGGAGGGGGCCTCCGTCGGCCGTTTCTTGCAAGTGATAGAGCTGCGGAGACAAAATCGGACCTTTGAGAAGTCGGCTCCGCTGAGGGACGTCGCTGCAGTGGCTAAGCGGGGGGTGGAATCCTCATGGGACAGTGTGCTCTCAGGACCCTCGGGGTCACAGAAAGACCAGGGGTGCCTGAGTGCGGCAGAGCTCCCAGGTATCGAAGCGGGGAAGCCGGCAGCAGAGACGGAGCCGAGGAGCGGGCTCTCAGCTCGGGGTTGCCATAAACTGTGATCCGTGGCCCAATCGGGCCACTGGTCCTCCAGCAGGGACCCAACAAGCAGCAGAGCTGGGGAGACTCCCCTCCCTCCCCCGGGAGGAACGGCGCGGGAGCGCACCGCAGGGATCTGCTGGGTTTGGAGACTCCACACGGGGTCCGGTGCCAGAGATACAAACGCTCGGTCACAGACTGGGTGAGCACGGAGTGCGGCCGGAGACCGGGGAGACGGGAGTGACTGCTTTTCTCTGGGGGCACACTGAGGAGAGGGGCCCCGAGTTCTCAGCTCCTCCGGGTGGAGATTGGGAGGCCACCATTTTTGCCCTGGTCCTCCAAAGCTGTACCGAGAGCTTGCAGGGAACAAAAGCTCCTGAGAGCAAACCCGAGCAGCTTGCTTAGCCCGGACCAACAAGGGCGGGGCAATTCCGCCTCCGGCAAAGACATTTGGGAACCATGGCAACAGGCCCCTCTCCCAGAAGATCAGCACAAACAGCCAGCAAGCCAAGACCAAGTTTACCGATCAAGGAGAACGGGAGAACTCCAGCGCTAGGTGAATACTACACATAGAATTCATGGGTTTTTTTTTTACCATGATTCATTAGTTCATCATAGTTCATTTTTTTAACTGTTTTTTTTAATTTTTCTTCTTCCCTTTTTCAACCAACATCTTATCAATCCCTTTTTAAAAAAAAAAAAACATTTTTTATTTTTCATTTTTAGAGTCATATTTTATCCCTTCATAGAAGTTACCCTTATTTTTGGCATATATTTATAAGTTATTCTCTCTTTAAAATTTTAAGATACAGTTTCTTCTAAAAGATCAAAATATACCCTAAATCACTAGTGTATGGCTTTCTTCTACTCTCCTGCCTGACCACATTCTCTCCCCATTTCCATTTTTTTTTTGAAATCTTCTGTTTTCAAACAATGTATCTTATCAATTCCTTTTATGAAATCTTTTATAATTTTCATCTTTACAGTCATCTACCATCCCTTCATTGTATCGAACCTTATTTTGTACATATATGTCTTTCTTCCTTTAAAATTTTAGGAGGCACTTTTTTCTAACAGACCAAAATACGCCCAAAATCTAGTGTGTGGCACTGATCTATGCACTAGCCTGATCATATTTGATCACATTCTGCTTTTTTTGTATTGTTCTGTTTTTGTTTTTATCCTTTTTTTTCTTTTTTCTTTCTTTTTCTCTTTCTTTTTTCTTTCTTTCCCTTTCTTTTCCCCTGGTTTCAGGTCTTTTCTGATTTGTATACAGTTTATTTGCTGGGGACATTGTTAACCAGTTAGCATTTTGTTCTCTCATTCATCTATTCTCCTCTGGATGAAATGACATGATGAAAAAAATCACCTCAGCAAAAAGAACAAGAGGTAGTACCGTCAGCCAGGGACCTACTCAATACGGACATTAGTACGATGTCGGACCTAGAGTTCAGAATCATGACTTTAAAGATACTAGTTGGGCTTGAAAAAAGCGTGGAAGTTATTAGAGAAACCTTTCTGGAGAAATAAAAGAACTAAAATCTAACCAAGTCAAAATCAAAAAGGCTATTGATGAGGTGCAATCAAAAATGGGGGCACTAACTGCTAGGATAAATGAGGCAGAAGAGAGAATCAGCGATATAGAAGACCAAATGATGGAAAATAAAGAGGCTGAGAAAAAGAGACATAAACAACTAGAGGATCACGAGGGCAGAATTCGAGAGATAAGTGATACGATAAGACGAAACAACATTAGAATAATTGGGATCCCAGAAGAAGAAGAAAGAGAGAGAGGGGCAGAAGGTATATTGGAGCAAATAATAGCAGAGAACTTCCCTAATGTGAGGAAGGAAACAGGCATCAAAATCCAGGAGGCACAGAAAACCCCTCTCAAAATCAATAAAAATAGGTCAACACCCCGACATCTAATAGTAAAACTTACGAGTCTCAGAGACAAAGAGAAAATCCTGAAAGCAGCTCGGGAGAAGAGATATGTAACCTACAATGGTAGAAATATTAGATTGGCAACAGACCTATCCACAGAGACCTGGCAGGCCAGAGAGGACTGGCAAGATATCTTCAGAGCACTAAATGAGAAAAATATGCAGCCAAGAATACTATATTCAGCTAGGCTGTCATTGAAAATAGAAAGAGAAATCAAAACATTTCAGGACAAACAAAAACTAAAGGAATTTGCAAACATGAAACCAGCCCTCCAAGAAATATTGAAAGGGGTCCCATGAGCAAAGAGAGAGCCTAAAAGCAGCATAGATCAGAAAGGAACAGAGACAATATACAGTAACAGTCACCTTACAGGCAATACAATGGCACTAAATTCATACCTTTCAACAGTTACCCTGAATGTAAATGGGCTAAATGCCCCAATCAAAAGACACAGGCTATCAGATTGGATTAAAAAACAAGACGCATCAATATGCAGTCGGCAAGAGACTCATTTTAGACCCAAAAACACCCCCAGATTGAAAGTGAGGGGGTGGAAAACCATTTACCATGCTAATGGACACCAAAAGAAAGCTGGGGTGGCAATCCTTATATCAGACAAATTAGATTTTAAAACAAAGACTGTAATAAGAGATGAGGAAGGACACTAATGCTACTTAAAGGGTGTATCCAACAAGAAGATCTAACAATTGTAAATATCTATGCCCCGAACATGGGAGAAGCCAATTATATAAGGCAATTAATAACAAAAGCGAAGAAACACATTGACAACAATACAATAATAGTGGGGGACTTTAACACCCCCCTGACTGAAATGGACAGATCATCTAAGCAAAAGATCTACAAGGAAATAAAGACTTTAAATGACACCCTGGACCAAATGGACTTCACAGATATATTCAGAACATTCCATCCCAAAGCAACGGAACACACATTCTTCTCAGGAGCCCATGGAACATTATCCAGAATTGTTCACATCCTAGGTCACAAATCAGGTCTCAACCGGTACCAAAATTGGGATCATTCCCTGCATGTTTTCAGACCACAATGCTTTGAAACTAGAACTCAATCACAAGAGGAAAGTCGGAAAGAACTCAAATACATGGAGGCTAAAGAGCATCCTCCTAAAGAATGAATGGGTCAACCAGGAAATTAAAGAAGAATTAAAAAAATTCATGGAAACCAATGAAAATGAAAACACAACTGTTCAAAATCTTTGGGATGGAGCAAAGGCACTCCTGAGAAGAAAATATATAGCAATACAAGGCTTTCTCAAGAAACAAGAAAGGTCTCAAATACACAACCTAACCCTACACCTAAAGGAGCTGGAGAAAGAACAGCACATAAAGCCTAAACCCAGCAGGAGAAGAGAAATCATAAAGATCAGAGCAGAAATCAATGAACTAGAAAACAAAAGAACAGTAGAACAGATCAACGAAACTAGGAGCTGGTTCTTTGAAAGAATTAACAAGACTGATAAACCCCTGGCCAGACTGATCAAAAAGAAAAGAGAAATGACCCAAAAAAACAAAATCATGAATGAAAGAGGAGAGATCACAACCAACACCAAAGAAATATAAACAATTATAAGAACATATTATGAGCAACTCTATACCAGCAAATTAGATAACCTGGAAGAAATGGGTGTATTCCTAGAGATGTATCAACTACCAAAATTGAACCAGGAAGAAATAGAAAACCTGAACAGACCTATAGCCACTAAGGAAATTGAAGTAGTCATCAAAAATCTCCCAGGAAACAAAACCCCAGGGCCAGATGGCTTGCCAGGGGAGTTCTATCAGACATTTAAAGAAGAATTAATACCTATTCTCCTGAAACTGTTCCAAAAAATAAAAAAGGAAGGAAAACTTCCAAACTCGTTTTATGAGGCCACCATTACCTTGATCCCAAAACCACACAAAGACCCCATCAAAAAGGAGAATTACAGACCAATATCCTTGATGAACATGGATGCAAACACCAAAATACTAGCCAATAGGATCCAACAGTACATTAAAAGGAAATTCACCATGACCAAGTGGGATTTATCCCTGGGCTGCAAGGTTGGTTCAACATCCACAAATCAATCAACGTGATACAATATATTAACAAAAGAAAGAACAAGAATCATATGATCCTCTCAATAGATGCAGAAAAAGCATTTGACAAAGTACAGCATCCTTTCTTGATCAAAACTCTTCAGAGTATAGGGATAGAGGGTACATACCTCAATATCATAAAAGCCATCTATGAAAAACCTACAGCCAATATCATTCTCAATGGGGAAAAGCTGAGAGCTTTTCCCCTAAGGTCAGGAACGCGGAAGGGATGTCCACTCTCACCACTGCTATTCAACATAGTATTAGAAGTCCTATCCACAGCAATCAGACAACAAAAAGACATCAAAGGCATCCAAATCGGCAAAGAGGAAGTCAAACTCTCACTCTTTGCAGATGATAGGATACTGTATATGGAAAACCCAAAAGACTCCACCCCAAAACTGCTAGAACTCATATAGGAATTCAGTAAGGTAGCAGGATATAAAATCAATACACAGAAATCAGTGGCATTCCTATACACCAACAACCAGACAGAAGACAGACAAATCAAGGAGTCAATCCCATTTACAATTGCACCCAAAACCATAAGATACCTAGGAATAAATTTAACCAAAGAGGCAAAGGATCTGGACTCAGAAAACTATAAAATACTCATGAAAGAAATTGAAGAAGACACAAAGAAATGGAAAAACGTTCCGTGCTCATGGATTGGAAGAACCAACATTGTGAAGATGTCAAAGCTACCTAGAGCAATCTACACATTCAATGCAATCCCCATCAAAATACCATCCACCTTTTTCAAAGAAATGGAACAAATACTCCTAAAATTTGTATGGAACCAGAAGAGACCCCGAATAGCCAGAGGAATATTGAAAAAGGAAAGCAAAGCTGGCGGCATCACAATTCCGGACTTCCAGCTCTATTACAAAGCTGTCATCATCAAGACAGTAGGGTACTGGCACAAAAACAGACACATAGATCAATGGAACAGAATCAAGAGCCCAGAAATGGACCCTCAACTCTATGGTCAACTTATCTTTGACAAAGCAGGAAAGAATGTCCAGTGGAAAAAAGACAGTCTCTTCAACAAATGGTGTTGGGAAAATTGGACAGCCACATGCAGAAGAATGAAACTGGACCATTTCCTGACACCACACACCAAAATAGACTCCAAATGGTAGAAAAACCTAAACGTGATACAGGAGTCCATCAAAATCCTAAAGGAGAACAGAGGCCGCAACCTCTTCAACCTCAGCCGCAGCAACTTCTTCCTAGAAACATCGCCAAAGGCAAGGGAAGCAAGGGCAAAAATGAACTATTGGGATTTCATCAAGATAAAAAGCTTTTGCACAGCAAAAGAAACAGTCCACAAAACCAAAAGACAACCGACAGAATGGGAGAAAATATTTGCAAATGACACATCAGATAAAGGGCTAGTATCCAAAATCTATAAAGAACTTATCAAACTCACCACCCAAAGAACAAATAATCCAATCAAGAAATGGGCAGAAGACAGGAACAGACATTTTTCCAAAGAAGACATCCAAATGGCCAACAGACACATGAAAAAGTGCTCAACATCGCTCTGCATCAGGGAAATCCAAATCAAAACCTCAATGAGATACCACCTCACACCAGTCAGAATGGCTAAAATTAACAAGTCAGGAAACGACAGATGTTGGCGGGGATGTGGAGAAAGGGGAACCCTCCTACACTGTTGATGGGAATGCAAGCTGGTGCAACCACTCCGGAAAACAAGCATGGAGGTTCCTCAAACACTTGAAAATAGAGGTACCATACGATCCAGCAACTGCACTACTGGGTGTTTACCACAAAGATACAAATGTAGGGATCCAAAAGGGTACGTGCACCTAAATGTTTATAGCAGCAATGTCCACAATAGCCAAACTGTGGATAGAGCCAAGATGTCCATCGACAGGTGAATTGATAAAGAAGATGTGGTATATATTCACAATGGAATATTATGCAACCATCAAAAGGAATGAGATCTTGCCATTTTCAAGGACCTGGATGGAACTGGAGTGTGTTATGCTGAGTGAAATAAGTCAATCAGAGAAAGACATGTATCATGTGACCTCACTGATATGAGGAATTCTTAATCTCAGTAAACAAACTGAGTGGTGCTGGAGTGGTGGGGGGTGGGAGGGATGGGGTGGCTGGGTGATAGACATTGGGGAGGGTATGTGCTATGTTGAGCGCTGTGAATTGTGCAAGACTGTTTAGTTGCAGATTTGTACTTCTGCGACAAATAATTGAACATATGTTAAGAAAAAAGAAAAAGAAGAAAATAGCAGGAGGGGAAGAATGAGGGGGAGTAAGTCAGAGGGGGAAATGAACCATGAGAGATGATGGACTCTGAAAAACAAACTGAGGGTTCTAGAGGGGAGGAGGGAGGGGGGATGGGTTAGCCTGGTGATGGGTATTCAAGGGGGCACGTTCTGCATGGAGCACTGGGTGTTATGCACAAACAATGAATCATGGAACACTTCATCAAAAACTAATGATGTAATATATGGTGATTAACAAAACAATAAAAAAATAAAAATTAAAAAAAGCATTAGCAGCATACAACAAACACATTTATATTTAGTGAGGGAAAGAATAAGATAACAGTACTTTCTATTGGTTAAACATGCCTTTATTTTCACTATTCTTTGTCACGGGTGGGAATTAATTTTCTCCAACCAAAGCTTTCTAGAATGGGCTATTAATAGACACCACGAACTCCTAGCCTCAATTTTACTCCTGTCTCTAGCTCTGTGTTGTCTGGTTTTAGGATACTGGAGAAAAAAAAAAAAAAAGACCATAAACCTCAGGGTCACCGCATAGCCAAGTAATGTTATTACCATCTTATCAAAACAAAAACAAAAACATTGACACCTTCACACCTCTGTATTAGCTTCTCTCACCTCAGCAATGATTTTTCCTTGTAGAATAACCAGTTCAGTTTTCAAGGTAAGGCAAATATGACCCCTCGGCTACACCCAGGGAGATTGCACACTTGGTCCACTGGGTATTTGTGGATATCTTTATGAGGTAGGTACAGACAAGCCCTCGTCACTTTCTCATTGACTTTGAGCTTCTTAAGGACTTATGAATCTTTGTGTTCCCAGTCATGACCATGATTTATACATAATATAGTAGAAGCCCTCCAAATAGTTGCTGAATAAATAATGAGATGATTGAGCAGGTTGCTGAAGTCACCCAACTTCCTAAATTAAACCTAGACCAAAGCTTCTCAGAATCCTCTAGTATAGCCCACAAAAGACACATTAAGATGAATATCACTGTGGCCAAATGTGTTTCTTTTAAATTCTATTTAAAGAAACTAACACCCTACCTTTTACCTCCTTTGTTAATGTGAAACATTTGAACACATCATAAGAAAGCTTAAAATACTGCATGTAACTAAGGCTGCAGAAACTGACACCACAGTAGAAACATCCCATTTCTTCAGGCAGAGGGGCAAGTTGTGGGATGGTTTATGAGCTCAGGCTCTAGACATAAACTTCCCGAATTTGATCCCCAGCTCTGCCATATAATTAGTAAATGAGACCATGAATAAATGATGCAGCCTTTGTGTGCACTAATTTCCTCATCTGCAAAGTGGCATGAAGCTCATAGGATGAGTATAGTATCTAGTGCATAGGATTCCTGTGGGGATAAATAAACTACGACATGGAAAACAGCACAGAGCCAGGCATGTCACTTTGGGAATTATTAATATTCCAAGCATGGGTTAGCATGAGAACATTGACCTTATTAATTATTTCCCACATGAGGTATAGGAGAAAGTCCCAGCAATCCTTTTATAGCATGTGCTATTTTTGCAGACACATTTTAAATAACTGATGGCGCTCTTTAGAACAGCTGGTGTCAGAAACAAGGGCTTCTAGCTGCTCTCTTTCCTACATGATTTCTATTGAATATACTACCTGATACGTTCTCCACCTAGCAATAAGAGAATTGATAGCTCAACAACACTTTTGTTGACTAATTTTCTGTATTAGTTTCCTGATGAAAGAAACAAACACAGAAATCAACTGAAACCAGTTTTTTAAGGATATTAAGGTAGAAACTGTGCCTATGGGAAACTGTCAGAAAGTGCTATAAACAGAGTTAACCTCCCTAGGGAGGAATAGAGTGATTCTTATTAACATGTAATAGTCTCTAAATTTTGTTCTTCATGGCAGTGTGATCTGGGAAAAGGAGCAGATTTCTGGGTGTCAGGATACCCACATATTTATCTTGAGTGTTCTATGGATTAGCAGGCAGGCGTGTACAGGGAAAACACCAGTTAGTAGTCCTGGTTTCCTGCTTGCCATTTAGGACAAGTTCAATACATGGTAGCTGAGTGAGTGAACCAAGGCAACACGTTTTTGAGGTTTCCTCATCTGAAAAGAGGAGAAGTAAGAATACCAAATTTGTAATGCAATGGTGGTGACTTTAGAAAATAAGCATTTCAGAAACATGGGTGCTGTCTATGTTCTCTGTTCTCTTTTTCTCCATCATCTTGGCATACACATAATACTTTTCATGTACCAGAGTTCATATTATAGAAAATATTTTTAAAAACTTCTTCGTGGGTTGGAAGGAGGTAGAGAACCCAGATGTCATAAATTCAAGCCAACCTTCAGCCCTGTCTAGACAGACTAGGTTTTAAAGGCAAATCTGACTTCAAATCTAACGATAATTTGTCCAGCTGGGGACAGACCTTATTACAGCAGTCCAAGTACAGCTATCATTCACAAACCAACACCCAAACCTTAACCTTTCCATCCTTTCATTAAAATGACTTATTTCTAGGCGCCTGGGTGGCTCAGTTGGTTAAGCGACTGCCTTCAGCTCAGGTCATGATCCTGGAGTCCTGGGATCGAGTCCCACTCGGGCTCCCTGCTCAGCAGGGAGTCTGCTTCTCCCTCTGACCCTTCCCCCTCTCATGTGCTCTCTCTCTCAAATAAATAAATAAAATCTTTAAAAAAATAAAAATAAAATGACTTACTTCTGTAAGAAAGATAGAAGCAGAACTCTAAAAATAATAGTTGTAGTAGCATTAGTTACTGTGGTTTTAGTATAATCATGATGATAATATTAAAGATAGCAAGTTAAGGGACGCCTGGGTGGCTCAGTTGTTAAGCGTCTGCCTTCGGCTCAAGTCATGATCCCAGGGTCCTGGGATTGAGCCCCGCATGGGGCTCCCTGCTCCGTGGGAAGCCTGCTTCTCCCTCTCCCACTCCCCCTGCTTGTGTTCCCACTCTTGCTGTATCTCTGTCAAATAAATAAAATCTTAAAAAAAAAAAAAAGATATCAGGCGCCTGGGTGGCTCAGTCGTTAAGCGTCTGCCTTCGGCTCGGGTCATGATCCCAGGGTCCTGGGATCGAGTCCCACATCGGGCGGAGCCTGCTTCTCCCTCTCCCACTCCCCCTGCTTCTGTTCCTGCTCTCGCTATCTCTCTCTCTGTCAAATAAATAAATAAAATCTTTAAAAAAAATTAAAAAAAAAGATATCAAGTTAATATTGAACAATCACTGACTCTATGTCAGATGCTCTTGTTCCCCGCCATGGTCATCTGGGATGTCTGCCTTTCTGACATAAACCACCCCTTCTTCTTCCTCTCTCAGTGAGGGTAGTCTAGGTTGTTCCTGCTTTCTGACCACAGGAGTGGATGTTTGATCTAGACCTGGTTAATCTGCATATTTCCATCCTCCTGGCAAGTTAGGGCTAGGGATTTTCCTAGAAATAATGAGAATGAGAATTTTCTCTTTTCTTTCAATTTGACAAGCGGGAGAGTATCAGACTGACTTGCTGACATGCCTTTCCTTATATCACAGGGAGAAACGACCTGGAGATGAAGCAAAGGAAACTAGAAACAAGGGAAAGATTTCTGATTCCGTCCTGGGAGCTCCTTGGAACCAGCCATGTCTAAGGCCAATTAAGTGATGTGAGCCAATAAATCTCCATTTTTACTTAAGTCTCTTTAAACTCAGTTTCTATCACTTACAACCTAAAGCTCAAAATGCCTACCCTCATTTTTTCAATCAAGAATGAGCACAGAAGGGGTGCCTGGCTGGCTCAGTTCGTATGGGACTCTTGATCTCGGGGTTAGGAGTTTGAGCCCCACGTTGGGAAAAGAGATTACTTAAAAAATAAAATCTTTTAAAAAAAAGAATGAGCACAGAAGTCATAGAGTTTATTAGTCTATAGATTTAACATTTCTACCATATTCTTATAAAGACAACTTCCAGATAATCATACACATGTGTACCAAGCATATAATTCAGATTTCCTTCTTAATACTGTACTATGGATATTTGGTTCTCAAGTTCATCCTTCTTCCCTCTCAACATAGGTTCTCAAGATCATCCTTCTTCCCTCTCAACATAGATCCAGCTGCAATAATCTGAAAACCTAGAACTCAAGTTTGGGAGGTGGATGTCTATAAAGAAAACGAACTTAAAATTCTGCAGTAAAATAAAATTTGAATATGTGATGCCCGCCTAACATAAGCCTTATATTTAATCCCCAAATGTGGTTGAATTCTACAAAATGAGATCTGGAACCAAAGAACAATGGTTTGGTTTATGCTCTGGAACTAAAGCCACAAATTTTAGCAAGTCACTTTACTTCTGTCATCCTCTGTTCTCTCCCTTATGAAACTGGAGTAAGAGTAACAGAACTTCACATCAGAGGAGTAAGAGTCTTGGTGAAGAACAGCTAAAACACTCTGGAAATGCCTGATATCCACTGAGGCAGCATGTAAGAGGCAAAAAACACTGCATAGCTCTAGACCTTGCTGCCCATTTTACAGAGGAGGGTGAGGGGATTTAGCTAGGCTCATTGCAGTGGCCACAGAGATGGCCAGAATTTCTCCAGGTTTTCCTCTTTATTGTGCTTTAATGTAGATTTGCTAACTCCATCCACCATAATCTTTTTTTCTTATTTCTTCTCTCACCAACATCACTATTCTGTGAGCTACTTGGGAGTTGTTTAAAATGATATTTTCTAGTCTCTTTTCTCAAATATTTTGATTTTGAATCTGGGATAAGGGCCAGAAATCTGAATTTTTAACAATCATGCCTGGTATTTCTGATGCTGGAGGTGCACAGATCATGCTTGGAGAAACATTGAATCTAGCCTGTGTTATGAAATCGAAGAAATGTAATCTCTCTTCTCTTGGGTTATAGTTATCCCGTTTTGTGAAGTGTTTAGGTTTAAAACTGAAATGTTCTGGCCACTTGTGCTGCAAAGGCCCCTGGGAAGGTGTTCAGGTGTTAATCTCCCCATAGTACACATTATTAGTGGAAATTCCATAAATAGAAACTGTCGATACTTTGGGAAACATATGAGGTAGCAATATAATTCCCTTTATTTGGCTAATGTTAGAGTCAAGAGAAGGTAAAGTTAAAAATGTGTATCATTTGCCTGACTAATGCTATGATTTAAAACAACCAATTCTTGCACCTTGTTTTGTACTGCACGGAACTGGGTACGTGGACAATAAATTAATATCTTACAAAGCAAGAAGGTTCCTGAGTGAAAGACTGCCTGTGTTGTTTAAGGAAAAAGCCTCAAATGTTGATCATAAATATTCATATTTCCCTTCATATGCTTAGTGAACACTGTTTCTTTATCAAATTTCTAGGAAACAAAGCAACTTTTTAACCTGTAAGTTAAATGAAACTATCATTATGTTTATGCAGAATTGAAGGGGACCTCCATCAAAATGTTCTAGCAGAATTTTCCTGGTATTTTATTCAAATATTTTTGGAAGACTGGAGAGACAAGATGAGTGGAATGTTTCATGTTGCCATGCAAGTTTTTCCCCTGAAAGCATTCTGGTTTAAATCCAACCTGTGAAGCAGAAAGGAACCTTGGAGGTAATCTACCCTGACACTTTGGCTTTATGTTTAAAAATTCAAAGTGTCCTGTAAACTCAAAGATGGATGCACAGATACCAAATAAATTAAAAACAGCATTAGATGAAATCCAGAACTTCCTTCCTCCTCAGTTAGCTAGTTTTTCTTCCTATATAAACAGTACCTCTCAAAGAGGAGAGAGAAGAAAGGGGGTACCCATTTTTTAGAGGCCAAGCACTTGCATTTAATACTTGGTCTTTTCAATTCATAGATGGCTTTCTTGGATCAGCTGACTAGGTTAATATTGCTCTCTCTTGTGACAGTGCTGACTGATATTTTTCATAGACAAATTATCACCTTGTGAAGTTCATTAGTTATCAATGAAAATAAAATACTAAGGTTGTAAAGCATTTTTCTTCTTTGCTCTTTTGTAAGGTAATCTGCTGAAAGTAGATTGTGAGGAGTCCACTCAGCTCCAGTGACTAAAGCTCAGATAGGTAAAGTGTCTTGGCTGGGTTCCCCTACCTTATGACCCCTAGTATGATGCTCTTTGTACTCTCATA
Source organism: Eumetopias jubatus (assembly GCF_037043125.1). NCBI lineage: Eukaryota > Metazoa > Chordata > Mammalia > Carnivora > Otariidae > Eumetopias > Eumetopias jubatus. Next base: position 170,462,637 of record NW_028274807.1, read on the forward strand.
CAACTGCTTCAGAAAATAACCAAACTTTCATTTCACATGCCTAACTACCTCCCAGGATATGAGTCCTTTCTATGAAGGTTCAGATGGCAATGCATCTTAAATTAGTGTTGTTTTCATTATTATTCAAGGAGTTTTGCAAAGCCACAAATGCATAGATCTGAACAAAAGATCCTGTACTATGTAAACTGAGGCAATATTTGCTTTTCTGGAAGAGTTTGGACAAAGGTTAGCTGATCAGGAATAACAACACTTTGTTGGCTTCCTGTGATTTCCTCCATTCCTATCAATGACTAAGGACCTGGCTGACCTCATCTTTCACATATAAATCAGGTGCATCTCTCTGATTTATCATCTCTGGCCTCTTTGGCCTAAGTTGGATGGTCATAACCTGTATCTTACCCAACCAAAAGAAAGACTCTGAAATCCGGGCCTTCAGCCTCATAACGGGATTTTCCTTGAAGCTTTATCATACTCACTCTTCAGGCCCCTGCCAGAATGACTAACCCCTCTGTTCTAGTATTACACAAAGACCACAGATAGAAAGGGAAAATCTTATTTTCTTCTGTCCAGAGTCACTGGACATTAAAAAGATAAACTCAATTTTGTCCCAACATCATAAAAGTGGTCGAATATCTTTTGTAGTGTCATTTGTAAATGATACTATAGATAAAGGGCTGCTATCCAAGATCTATAAAGACCTTCTCAAATTCAACACCCAAAAAACAAATACCAAAGTCAAAAAATGGGCAGAAGACATGAACAGACACTTCTCCAAAGAGGACATACGAATGGCTAGCAGACACATGAAAAAATGTTCAACATTATTAGCCATCAGGGAAATTCAAATCAAAACCTCATTGAGATACCACCTTACACCAGTTAGAATGGCAAAAATTAACAAGGCAGGAAACAACAAACGTTGGAGAGGTTGTGGAGAAAGGGGAACCCTCTTACACTGTTGGTGGGAATGCAAGTTGGTACAGCCACTTTGGAAAACAGTGTGGAGTTTCCTCAAAAAGTTAAAAATAGAGCTACCCTATGACCTGGCAATTGCACTACTTGGTATTTACCCCAAAGATACAGATGTAGTGAAAAGAAGGGGGACCTGTACCCCAATGTTCATAGCAGCAATGTCCACAATAGCCAAACTGTGGAAGGAGCCGAGATGCCCTTCAACAGATGAATGGATAAAGAAGACGTGGTCCATATATACAATGGAATATTATTCAGCCATCAGAAAGGATGAATACCCACCATTTGCATAGACATGGATGGAACTGGAGGGGATTATGCTTAGTGAAATAATTCCAGCAGAGAAAGTCAATTATCATATGATTTCACTTATTTGTGGAACATAAGGAACAGCGTGGAGGACATTAGAAGGAAGGGAAAAATGAAGGGGGGGAATCAGAGAGGGATATGAACCATGAGAGACTGTGGACTCTGGGAAACAAACTGAGGGTTTCAGAGGGGAGGGGGTGGGGGATGGGTTAGCCCAGTGATGGGTATTAAGGAGGGCACGTACTGCAAGGAGCACTGGGTGTTGTGCGCAAACAATGAATCACGGAGCACTACATCGGGAACTAATGCAATACTATATGGTGACTAATATAACATAATAAAAAATAATAAATTTTAAAAAATAAATAAAAGTGGCCAAAGATTACAATACAGTCTTCAGAATGAAAAATTAACCTTGAGTCCAAGTTTCTACGCACTGTTAGCTAATGAGGATAGAAACACCTCCCACTTCCTCCTTTGGATTAAGCCTCAGAAATAGAGAGGTGAAAGAATTTAAGATGCTGCCTTCGGGGGCTCCTGGGTGGCTCAGTTGGTTAAGTGACTGCCTTTGGCTCAGGTCATGATCCTGGAGTCCCGGGATCGAGTCCCACATCGGGCTCCCTGCTCAGCGGGGGGTCTGCTTCTCCCTCTCACCCTCTTCCCTCTCATGCTGTCTCTCATTCTCTCTCTCTCAAATAAATAAATAAAATCTTAAAAAAAAAAAATAAGATGCTGCCTTCGGCTCAGGTCATGATCCCAGAGTCCTGGGATCGAGTCCCACATCGGGCTCCCTGCTCAGTGGGGAGCGTGCTTCTCCCTCTGCTTCTCTCTCTCTCTCTCTCTCTGTCTCTCATGAATAAATAAATAAAATCTTTAAAAAAAAAGAGTTTAAGATGCAACTGTAGCAAAAGTTGAACTTTCAGGAAAGTCACCCTAAGTAGGAGAAGCAGAGACAACAGACAGCAAAAGAACAGGGCAGTGAAATGAACACAGATATGGATAAACTGTATCTATTCTCACTTGTCTGAAACCTGTCCTACCAAATGGGAATGACATTATTTTTCACATCATCAGGCAAGATATAATGCATATCTACTTAGCTGTTTCATTAAGACAAGGACATACTGGTTGCATTGTCCCCTCCCTTTCTGAAATCTAAGTACTTAGAAAACTGGTAACAAAGTCTCTTAGGAGGCATTATGGAAGGCACTGATTAATATTTGCTGCCTTGTAGTCAATGCTGATTATTTATCATGCTCACCTTCTAAACCAGCACTCAAGTAGATACACATGCCTCAGTGAGCCTTCTGGGTATTAGATGATGGGTAAAAGGAATTGTTCAAGCACAGGATTTCTCATGAGAGACAAGTTTGTTTTTAGAAAGACAAGGGTCCTGTTTCTACCCACCTATAATTCCAGCCATTTGTTGGGCCCTGTCTAATATTTGGCTTGCACACAATTTTAGACCAGATAGTATTTTCTAACTTCAATTTAAGATGAAACAAAGATTTCTGGGTTCAAAGCCAAGTTCCACCATTTATTAGCTGGGTGACCCTACAGAAGTCACTTAATCTCTCTGAGCCCCACATATTTTTTTTTAAAATCTGTAACATGCAGATAATCACCACCTCATAGGGTGTCTGAGAGGATGACTTAAGAAAGCACAAGTAAAGCCCATAGCACTGTGCCTGACACATTAGAAGCCTCAATAAATTTTAAATATTGTTATACTTTTTTTATATGTTATTATTGTAAGGCTAACATTCTGCTTCAACAGAGGTTTTAGTAAAAATAGAAACAATGGCATGTGGGATGGCCTCATCGAAACTGATCATTACAAACCTTTAAATAGTGGTTACTGGCCTTCTCTGCACATTGAAATCAACCAGAGGTTTTTTTTTTTTTAAGATGTATTTATTTATTTGAGAGAGAGGGAGAGAGTGAGAGAGAGAGAGAACACAAGCAGGGAGGAGGGGCAGAGAGAGAGGGAGAAGCAGACCCCCTGCTGAGCAGGGAGCCCCATGTTGGACTGGATCCCAGGACCCTGGGATCATGACCTGAGCCAAAGGCAGATGCTTAACCAACTGAGCCACCCAGGCACCCCACCAGAGTTTTGGTTTTTTTTTTTAAAGTCCCAGTGGTTTAGTCTGTTCACCAAGTGAAATAAATGAGATTCTCTGGGGTTGAGACCTAGATATCAATATTTTTTAAAGCTATTATTCCCAGGAAATCATTCCAGTTGGCAGTTCGGGGTGAAAAGGATTTGTTAAAAATATTATAGACCATGTAGCCTAGGCCAGAGGTAGGCCTTATGGAATATTCTTTCTCCACAGCTTCTGGTATATCCCTTTCTATGAATTGGTTTCCCTAAAGGGTAGTTAGGGTCAATGGGAATCTCCTTACTCCATCCACAGATCCCAATGATCTTTAAATATTTGTGGCAAGATTTTTTTTCTCATTGAAATCTTAATATGAGGAAACAGTATTCTAATAGGATAAAAGTATTTTATGAATTATACCATTTGATTCTTATTATATTGTTAGCAACATTGAGAATCTCTTGATAAACACAAAATTTGAATGTTGTTATTCAGATAAAAACTGTGTCTCTTTTGGGCTCAGTGTCCCAATTTTTGCAATGTTTTATTTTTGTAGTATAAGACCAAGCAAATTATGATTTACAAAGTTCTCCTTGGAAATGGTACATTTTTCTTATATCTTTAAAGAACTCATTTGCAATCATGGTATATTTTTTCAATTACCTGAATTAGTTGCCAAAAAGGGTAGCAATACTTTTGAATTATTCTTTCAAATGTGTCTACTGAAACATCTCCCTCATTTCATAAATATGTTATATAAGAAGTATTAAAACGTAAGTAGTTAAAGTCTACAGAATACAATCTGACATGTACTGACAAGAGCACTTTTGACTCATAGATAATATGCCTGAGTTTTGCATAACATTTTAAGGAAATGTAATGCCCATGAACTGTAAAATTTTGTGTGAGTGGATATGCAATTTTGAAGTAAGTAGATATGCAGAAACCCGAGATTGCAAAGATAAGTCTCTATAACTTCTCCAATCAATGTATAAACTTAAAAAATAAATAAAACCTGAAAAATATGCTTTAAGATGAGAGAAGCAGCTTTATTCTAAAGCTTGCACAGCCTTACACAAATTAAAGCACTGGTGGTCTCCAGTATCTTAAAAGTTGTGATATTATTACATTTTAATCACTAAGAATAAATGCAATCTAATGAAATGTTTAATAATGCCAGGAATATTTCAGCAGAATTTCAGAGATATTTATTGTGAAATTTACTGAAATAATTACTAGCTTATCCCAAACAATATTTGCAAGCTAGTGCTCTCTGCTAAGGTTCTCATGTCCTCATAACCACACTTTCAGGCTGGTATAAATTTTATGCCTGAGAAGTCTGGATTAATTTGTATAAGACTGACACCCTGCAAGCTGGCCATCACCAGAAAGAACCTATCTTATTTATGGTCAAACAGGAAAACACTAGAAAGTCAATAGAAATCCTCACTGGCACTGTTTACATTCTGCCCCATTTGAGGATTACCTTTTAATCACAGCCAAGTTGGTCTCACTCAAGTCCCCTCTGTTTTGGACCCCCATTTGCTCTTCCCCTCCCACTGACCTACTTTCCCCTGGGGATCCAGCCCAGTTTCATCCCTTTGCTGCCTTTTTCTGAGATAGTAAATTCTGTTTCCCAGGATTACAACATCCTCAGGTTTACTTAAAACTAAGTCCTGTTTCGTCTCCCCCTCCGACAAACCATGAGAGACTTCAAGAGCCTCAACAGCCATTATGTCATAAAGTCAGCCCAGTTCTGAGCAGTTCCTCATCTAGCATGACCTGCATTAAAATTGCCCAGGGCAGATCCTAAGACCCCATAACCTCTGAAATCCTTCTTTTGAGACTCAACCAATTCTCTGTCAGCATGTTTTCTTCCCTTTGACAGATCTAATACACTTAGCTTTGCTTGATCAACAGGTTTTTCTGGCGGTCTTTTAGGGAACAGGAATTGATAGCCAGATTCTACAAGCAAAAAATAAGCAAAGTAAAGTAAACAAAATGGTATAAAGGGCATGCAGGCAGTTCATAGAAGAGGAAGCCCTCAGGACCTATAAAGTCATGAAATGTATTCAAAGGAAGAAGAGTTATTTCTAAATAAAACAGAATGTAGATGAAAATTCCTTACAAAGAAGGAGGTCCAACTTAGACTCTTTTGAAGGGCAAGATTCACAATGTGAATCAGAGGTGGACAACACAATGTAAGGAAAGATTTCAAGGCCAGAATGGTCAGGATAACCTTAGGAAATAAAACTATGTAATGTGGTTGGCAGATTAGTCTTGTGGGTCAAGTACAAGGCAAGAAACGGCTGGACAAGTCGCTGAAGACCAGATCCTGAAGGATCTGGAGCACTCTGCAGATGTGACCTAAAGGATGTTGTAGTGCTAGATGGGCACTTCATCCCCACGTTGCTGATGAACTCAGATTAACAGGGAGCACTACTCTAGCAGGTTACGACCTCCTTGAGGGCAGGCAATTCACTGTGAAGTGTACCCTCCACATTCCAAGCTAGTGCCCTAGATATAGAGATTTGAAAGCATTGACAGAAAACAATACAACAAACACCTTTATTAGTGTCTTGTATTTGTGTAAGAAATTTATCACATGTAGCTTTTTGAGGGAGGGAGGCAAGGCAAGTATTATTCTTTGATAAATGAACAGTTGTAATTCACAGAAAGGGGAAGAAAATTACTGACCACTGGCAAGGCAGCTGAATGTTTGTATGTGTGTGTCTGTAAGCTCATGTGTGTATATGTATGCTTACATGTATATGTTTGTATATTTATGCACACACACACACATATATATACATTTTTCTTTTTAGTGCTTACAACAACCATGTAAGTCAGATAATGTTACTACCTTTTCAAAAACAAAGAATTTGACACTCTGACTGGTTATCTTCCCAATGTAGTTGGTGGACCCGGCACTTGAACTCAGCTCCCCTGACTGCCAGTCTGGTGTTCACGTCATTATATATGTTTCTTCCCTTCACTCATCATTTTGCACAACTCTTTGCTGAGACTGCATTCCCAAACCTTCCTGCAATGCAGAAACAACCCTAACTGCTTAGCTGATCTACCTTGACATAACCCAGGCAGACATTGCCAGCCTTGCTGACTTGTTTATAAGCTTCAAACAGAAGAGTTCTTCCTACCAGCTATTGAGTTAAGACCCACAAGTCCTTGGGCTCCCAAACACAGATGTGTGTAACATTGAGCTCACAAAACTGAAACTTGGGATGCGTCTATACTTTTCCTAGTGAATTTAGACAAGACTGTGACTTTTGTTCAAGTCTTCTGCCAACAACTTCTTAAAAAACATCTAATATCAGTTTCTCAAGAAGTCAGCCAACTGTTAAATATATTCCATTTCTCATAAAGCTGGAAATAATTTACCTTCAGTCCCATTGCAACATATTTTGAAAATTAGATCTCTTTCAGAAGGGACATGAGGGGCATTCTTGTAAGAATTTCTAACCATAGCAGCCTCAAACAATCATGCTTTTGAAAAATGTTTAAGAGCTGAATCAGTAAGTCCCATGGATTCTACCACCTCCGGCTTTGTCTTGCTCTCATTAACTATCAACTCTCTTCTCTGCTTCTTAAACTCTCCTCATAAATGCATAGTGCTTGGCATATAGTAGGTGAGTCAGTGCTCGAGATCATGGGCATTCCTCTATTTCAGTGATCTCAGGCCCATAACAGGCAAAATATGTCAATTAATTAAAAGGCTTTATTCAGAAATGATATTTTGAACTGGATTTTAAAAGTACTACTATCTACTATCTAAAAATATAAGCCAACTCATCAACTCAAGGTCAAGAATTATTTTGAGACACCTGCTGAATATAGTCATCTGTAAAACTTCAGTGCAATTTATTTTTCTTAAAAATTTTATTCTTTTTTTGGTAAAACTTTTTTATTGTTATGTTAATCACCATACATTGCATCATAGTTTTTGATATAGTGTTCCATTATTCATTGATTGTGCATAACACCCAGTGCCCAATGCAGAACGTGCCCTCTTTAATACTCATCACCAGGCTAACCCATCCCCCACCCCCCTCACCTCTAGAACCCTCAGTTAGTTTTTCAGAGTCCATCGTCTCTCAGGGTTCATCTCCCCTTCCAATTTGCTCCCCTTCATTATTCCCCTCCTATCTTTTTTTTTTTTTACATATATTGCATTCTTTGTTTCAGAGGTACAGATCTGTGATTCAACAGTCTTGCACAATTCACAGCGCTCACCATAGCACATACCCTCCCCAATGTCTATCACCCAGTCACCCCATCCCTCCCACCCTCCCACCACTCCAGCAACCCTCAGTATGTTTCCTAAGATTAAGAATTCCTCATATCAGTGAGGTCATATGACAAATGTCTTTCTCTGATTGACTTATTTCACTCAGCATAACACCCCCAGTTCCATCCACATCACTGCAAATGGCAAGATTTCATTCCTTTTGATGGCTGCATAATATTCCATTGTGTATATATACAACTTCTTCTTTATCCATTCATCTGTCGATGGACATCGTGGCTCTTTCCAAGTTTGGCTATTGTGGACATTGCCACTATAAATATTGGGGTGCATGTACCCCTTAGGATCCCCACATTTGTATCTTTGTGGTAAATACCCACCAGTGCAATTGCTGGATCGTATGGTAGCTCTATTTTCAACTGAGGAACCTCCATACTGTTTTCCAGAGTGGCTGCACCAGCTTGCATTCCCACCAACAGTGCAGGAGGGTTCCCCTTTCTCTGCATCCCGCCAACATCTGTCATTTCCTGACTTGTTAATTGTAGCCATTCTGACTGGTGTGAGGTGGTATCTCATTGAGGTTTTGATTTGGATTTCCCTGATGCTGAGTGATGTTGAGCACTTTTTCATGTGTCTGTTGGCCATTTGGATGTCTTCTTTGGAAAAAGGTCTGTTCATGTCTTCTGCCCATTTCTTCATTGGATAAATTGTTCTTTGGGTGTTGAGTTGGATAAGTTCTTTAGAGATTTTGGATACTAGCCCTTTATCTGATATGTCATTTGCAAATATTTTCTTCCATTCTGTCGGTTGTCTTTTGGTTTTGTGGACTGTTTCTTTTGCTGTGCAAAAGCTTTTTATCTTGATGAATCCCAATAGTTCATTTTTGCCCTTGCTTCCCTTGCCTTTGGCGATGTTTCTAGGAAGACGTTGCTGCAGCTGAGGTGGAAGAGGTTGCTGCCTGCGTTCTCATTTAGGAGTTTGATGGACTCCTGTATCACATTGAGGTCTTTCAACCATTTGGAGTCTATTTGTGTGTGTGGTGTCAGGAAATGGTCCAGTTTCATTCTTCTGCATGTGGCTGTCCAATTTTCCCAACACCATTTGTTGAAGAGAATGTCTTTTTTCCATTGAACATTCTTTTCAGCTTTGTCAAAGATTAGTAGACCATAGAGTTGAGGGTCCATTTCTGGGCTCTCAATTCTGTTCCATTGATCTATGTGTCTGTTTTTGTGCCATTACCATACTGTCTTGAAGATGACAGCTTTGTAATGGAGCTGGAAGTCTGGAGCTGTGATGCCGCCAGCTTTGCTTTTCTTTTTCAACATTCCTCTGGCTATTCGGGGTCTCTTCTGGTTCCATACAAAATTTAGGATTATTTGTTCCATTTCTTTGAAAAAAGTGGCTACTATTTTGATGGGGATTCCATTGAATGTGTAGATTGCTCTAGGTAGCATTGACATCTTCACAATGTTGGTTCTTCCAATCCATGAGCATGGAACGTTTTTCCATTTTCCTTCCTTTTCTATTTTTTGGAACAGTTTCAGGAGAATAGGTAATAACTCTTCTTTAATGGCTGATAGAATTCCCCTGGGAAGTCATCTGGCCCTGGGCTTTTGTTTCTTGGGAGATTTGTGATGACTGCTGCAATTTTCTTAGTGGTTATAGGTCTGTTCAGGTCTCCTATTTCTTCCTGGTTCAATTTTGGTAGTTCATACATCTCTAAGAATGCACCCATTTCTTCCAGGTTATCTAATTTGCTGGCATAGAGTTGCTCATAATATATTCTTATAATTCTTTGTATTTCTTTGGTGTTCTTTGTGATCGCTCCTCTTTCATTCATGATTTTGTTGATTTGGGACATTTCCCTTTTCTTTTTGATAAGTCTGGCCAGGGGTTTATCCATCTTGTTAATTCTATCAAAGAACCAGCTCCTAGTTTCATTGATCTGTTCTACTGTTCTTTTGGTTTCTATTTCATTTATTTCTTCTCTGATCTTTATAATTTCTCTTCTCCTGCAGCGTTTAGGCTTTATTTGCTGTTCTTTCTCTAGCTCCTTTAGGTGTAGGGTTAGGTTGTGTATTGGAGACCTTTCTTGTTTCTTGAGAAAGGCTTGTATTGGTATATACTTTCCCCTCAGGACTGCCTTTGCTGCATCCCAAGGATTTTGAACAGTTGTGTTTTCATTTTCATTGGTTTCCATGAACTTTTTTAAATTTTTCTTTAATTTCCTGGTTGACCCATTCATTCTTTAGTAGGATGCTCTTTAGCCTTCATGTATTTGAGTTCTCTCTGACTTTCCTCTTGTTACTGAGTTCTAGTTTCAAAGCATTATGGTCTGAAAATATGCAGGGAATGATCCCAATCTTTTGGTACCGGTTGAGACCTTATTTGTGACCTAGGATGTGATCCATTCTGAAGAATGTTCCATGGGCACTAGAGAAGAATGTGTATTCCGTTGCTTTGGGATGGAATGTTCTGAATATGTCTGTGAAGTCCACTTGGTCCAGTGTGTCGTTTAAAGTCTTTATTTCCTTGTTGATATTTGCTTAGATGCTCTGTCCATTTCAGTCAGGGGGGGTGTTAAGCCCCCACTATTGTTGTATTGTTGTCGATGTGTTTCTTCGCTTTTGTTATTAATTGCCTTTTATAATTGGCTACTCCCATGTTAGGGGAATAGATATTTACAATTGTTAGATCTTCTTGTTGGATAGACGCTTTAAATAGGATAGAGTGTCCTTCCTCATCTCTTATTACAGTCTTTGTTTTAAAATCTAATTTGTCTGATATAAGGATTGCCAGCCCAGCTTTCTTTTGGTGTCCATTAGCATGGTAAATGGTTTTCCACCCCCTCACTTTCAATCTGGGGGTGTCTTTGGGTCTAAAATGAGTCTCTTGCAGACAGCATATCGATGGGTCTTGTATTTTAATCCAATCTGATAGCCTGTGTCTTTTGATTGGGGCATTGAGCCCATTTACATTCAGGGTAACTATTGAAAGGTATGAATTTAGTGCCATTGTATTGCCTGTAAGGTGACTGTGACTGTATATTGTCTGTGTTCCTTTCTGATCTATGCTGCTTTTATGCTCTCTCTTTGCTTAGAGGACCCCTTTCAATATTTCCTGGAGGGCTGGTTTCGTGTTTGCAAATTCCTTTAGTTTTTGTTTGTCCTGGAAGGTTTTCATCTCTCCTTCTATTTTCAATGACAGCCTAGCTGGATATAGTATTCTTGGCTGCATATTTTCTCGTTTAGTTCTCTGAAGATAGCACTGGCATGCCAGTGCTTTCTGGCCTGCTACGTCTCTGTGGACAGGTCTGTTGCCACTCTAATGTTTCTACCATTATAGGTTACATATCTCTTCTCCCGAGCTGCTTTCAAGATTTTCTCTTTGTCTCTGGGACTCGTAAGTTTTACTATTAGACGTTGGGGTGTTGACCTATTTTTATTGATTTTGAGAGGGGTTCTCTGTGCCTCCTGGATTTTGATGCCTGTTTCCTTCCTCACATTAGGGAAGTTCTCTGCTATAATTGGCTCCAATATACCTTCTGCCCCTCTCTCTCTTTCTTCTTCTTCTGGGATCCCAATTATTCTAATGTTGTTTCATCTTATCGTATCACTTATCTCTCAAATTCTGCCCTCATGATCCAGTAGTTGTTTATCTCTCTTTTTCTCAGCTTCTTTATTTTCCATCATTTGGTCTTCTATATCGCTGTTTCTCTCTTCTGCCTCATTTATCCTAGCAGTTAGTGCCCCCATTTTTTATTGCACCTCATTAATAGCCTTTTTGATTTAGACATGGTTAGATTTTAGTTCTTTTATTTCTCCTGGAAGGGTGTCTCTAATAACGTCCCTGCTTTTTTCAGGCCCAGCTAGTACCTTTAAAATCATGATACTGAACTCTAGGTCCTACATTGTACTAATGTCCATATTGAGTAGGTCCCTGGCAGATGGTACTGCCTCTTGTTCTTTTTGCTGAGGTGATTTTTTTCGTCTTGTCATTTTGTCCAGAGGAGATTAGATGAATGAGAGAACAAAATGCCTTAGGTTAACAACATCCCCAGAAAATATACTCAAAACAAACAAATCAGAAAAGACCGGAAACCAGGGGAAAGGAAAGGGAAAGAAAGAAAAAAGAAAGAGGAAAGAAAAGAAAAAGATTAAGATAAAAACAAAGAAAAAGAGAACAAAACAAAAAAACAGAATATGAACAAATATGATCAGGCTAGTGCATAGATCAATGCCACACACTAGATTTTGGGTGAATTTTGGTCTGTTAGAAGAAAGTGCCTCCTAAAATTTTAAAGAAAAAAGACTTATATATGTACTAAATAAGGGTTTATACAATGAAAGTATGGAATATGACTGTAAAGATGAAAATTATTAAAAAATTTTAAAAAAGGAATTGATAAGGTGCTTGAAAAAGTAAAGAAGAGGAATAAAAAAAAAGAGAAAGAATAAAAAAGGGGAGAGAATGTGATCAGGCAGGAGACTAGAGCAAAGCCATACATTGGAGATTTAGGGTATATTTTGAGATGTTAGAAGAAACTGTATCTCAAAATTTTAAAGAAATATATATATGCCAAAAATAAGGGTAACTACTATGAAGGGATAGAATATGACTCTAAAAATGAAAACAAAAATTATTTTTTTATTTTTTATTTTTTTTTAGATACTATATTTTCTTTATTCATTCATCCTTCAGTGGACCCTTAAGCTGTTTCCATGTCTTAGCTATTAAAAATTTAAATAATACTGAAATAAACATGGGAGTACAGGTGAGATACTTATTTCCTTTCTTTTAGATATATACCCAGAAGCGGGATGGCTGTAACATATTATACTTCTATTTTTAGTATTTGGAGTAACCTCCGTGCTATTTTCCATAGCAGCTGCACCAATTTAAATTCCCACTAACAGTGCATGAGGGTTCTCCTCCCTTCACATTTTTTTAAATTTTTTATTGTTATGTTAATCACCATATATTACATCATTAGTTTTTGATGTAGTGTTCCATGACTCATTCTTTGTGCATAACACCCAGTGCTTCATGCCGAATGTGCCCTCTTTAATAGCCATGACCAGGTAAACCCATCCACCTACCCTCCTCCCCTCTAGAACCCTCAGTTTGTTTTTCAGAGTTTATCATCTCTCATGGTTCGTCTCGCCATCTGACTTACTCCCCTTCATTCTCCCCTCCTGCTATCTTCTTCTTCTTTTTCTTTTTTCTTAACATATGTTGCATTATTTCTTTCAGAAGTACAGATCTGTGATTCAACAGTCTTGCACAATTCACAGCGCTCACCATAGCACATACCCTACCCAATGCCTATCACCCAGCCACCCCATCCCTCCCACACCCCACCACTCCAGCACCACTCAGTTTGTTTCCTGAGATGAAGAATTCCTCATGTCAGTGAGGTCATATGATACATGTCTTTCTCTGATTGACTTATTTCACTCAGCATAAGACCCTCCAGTTTCATCCACATAGTTGTAAATGGCAAGATCTCATTCCTTTTGATGGCTGCATAATATTCGATTGTGTATATATACCACTTCTTCTTTATCCACTCATCTGTCCATGGACATCTTGGTTCTTTTCACAGTTTGGCTATTGTGGACATTGCTGCTATAAACATTGGGTGCACGTACCCCTTCAGATCCCTACATTTGTATCTTTGTGGTAAATACCCAGTAGTGCAATTGCTGGATCGTATGGTAGCTCTCTTTTCAACTGCTTGAGGAACCTCCATACTGTTTTCAGAGGGGTTGCACCAACTACATTCCCACCAAGAGTGTAGGAGGGTTCCCCGTTCTCCACATCCCCGCCAACATCTGTCATTTCCTGAATTGTCAATTTTAGCCATTCTGACTGGTGTGAGGTGGAATCTCATTGAGGTTTTGATTTGGATTTCCCTGATGCCGAGCGATGTTGAGCACTTTTTCATGTGTCTGTTGGCCATTTGGATGTCTTCTTTGGAAAAATGTCTCTTCATGTCTTCTGCCCATTTCTTGATTGGATTATTTGTTCTTTGGGTGTTGAGTGTGATAAGTTCTTTATAGATTTCGGATACTAGCCCTTTATCTGATATGTCATTTGCCAATATTTTCTCCCATTCTGTCGGTTGTCTTTTGGTTTTGTGGACTGTTTCTTTTGCTGTGCAAAAGCTTTTAATCTTGATGAAATCCCAATAGTTCATTTTTGCCCTTGCTTCCCTTGCCTTTGGCGATGTTTCTAGGAAGACATTGCTGCAGCTGAGGTCGAAGACATTGCTACCTGTGTTCTCCTATACGATTTTGATGGACTCCTGTCTCACGTTTAGGTCTTTCAACCATTTGGAGTCTATTTTATTGTGTGGTGTAAGGAAAAGGTCCAAGCTCATTCTTCTGCATGTTGCTGTCCAATTTTACCAACACCATTTGTTGAAGAGACTGTCTTTTTGCCAATGGACATTCTTTCCTGCTTTGTCAAAGATAAGTTGACCATAGAGTTGAGGGTCCATTTCTGGGCTCTCGATTCTGTTCCATTGATCAATGTGTCTGTTTTTGTGCCAGTACCCTACTGTCTTGATGATGACAGCTTTGTAATAGAGCTGGAAGTCCGGAATTGTGATGCCGCCAGCTTTGCTTTTCTTTTTCAACATTCCTCTGGCTATTTGGGGTCTCTTCTGGTTCCATACAAATTTTAGGATTATTTGTTCCATTTCTTTGAAAAAAGTGGATGGTATTTTGATAGGGATTGCATTGAATGTGTAGATTGCTCTAGGTAGCATTGACATCTTCACAATGTTGGTTCTTCCAATCCATGAGCATGGAACGTTTTTCCATTTCTTTGTGTCTTCTTTAATTTCTTTCATGAGTATTTTATAGTTTTCTGAGTACAGATCCTTTGCGTCTTTGGTTAAATTTATTCCTAGGTATCTTATGATTTTGGGTGCAATTGTGAATGGGATCCACTCTTTGATTTGTCTCTCTTCTGCCTTGTTCTTGGTGTATAGGAATGCCACTGATTTCTGTGCATTGATTTTATATCCTGCCACTTTACTGAATTCCTGTATGAGTTCTAGCAGTTGTGGGGTGGAGTCTTTTGGGTTTTCCACATACAGTATCATATCATCTGCAAAGAGTAAGAGTTTGACTTCCTCTTTGCCGATTTGGATGCCTTTGATTTCTTTTTGTTGTCTGATTGCTTTGGTGAGGACATCTAATACTATGTTGAATAGCAGTGGTGATAGTGGACATCCTTGCCGCATTCCTGAACTTAGGGGAAAAGCTCTCAGCTTTTCCCCATTGAGAATGATATTCGCTGTAGGTTTCTCATAGATGGCTTTTATGATATTGAGTTATGTACCCTCTATCCCTATACTCTGAAGAGTTTTGATCAAGAAAGGATGCTGTACTTTGTCAAATGCTTTTTCTGCATCTTGAGAGGATCATATGATTCTTGTTCTTTCTTTTGTTAACGTATTGTATCACGTTGATTGATTTGCGGATGTTGAAGCATCCTTGCAGCACAGGGATAAATCCCACTTGGTCATGGTAAATAATCATTTTAATGTACTGTAGGATCCTATTGGCTAGAATTTTGGTGAGAATTTTTGCATCCATGTTCATCAAGGATATTGGTCTGTAATTCTCCTTTTTGATGGGGTCTTTGTCTGATTTGGGATCAAGGTAATGCTGGCCTCATAAAATGAGTTTGGAAGTTCACCTCCCATTTCTATTTTTTGGAACAGTTTCAGGAGAATAGGTATTAATTCTTCCTTAAGTGTCTGATAGAATTCCCCTGGGAAGCCATCTGGCCCTGGGCTTTTGTTTGTTGGGAGATTTCTGATGGCTGCTTCAATTTCCTTAGTGGCTATAGGTCTGTTCAGGTTTTCTCTTTCTTCCTGGTTCAATTTTGGTAGTTCATACATTTCTAGGAATTTACCCATTTCTTCCAGGTTATCTAATATGCTGGCATAGAGTTGCTCATAATATGTTCTTATAATTGTTTGTATTTCTTTGGTGTTGGTTATGATCTCTCCTCTTTCATTCATGATATTGTTTTTTGGGCCATTTCTCTTTTCTTTTTGATAAGTCTGGCCAGGGGTTTATCCATCTTGTTAATTCTATCAAAGAACCACCTCCTAGTTCCTTGATCTGTTCTACTGTTCTTTTGGTTTCTAGTTCATTGATTTCTGCTCTGATCTTTATGATTTCTCTTCTCCTGCTGGGTTTAGGCTTTATTTGCTGTTCTTTCTCCCGCTCCTTTAGGTGTGGGTTAGGTTATGTATTTGAGATCTTTCTTGTTTCTTGAGAAAGGCTTGTATTGCTATATACTTTCCTCTCAGGAGTGACTTTGCTCTATCCCAAAGATTTTGAACAGTTGTGTTTTCATTTTCATTGGTTTCCATGAATTTTTTTAATTCTTCTTTAATGTCCTGGTTGTCCAATTCATTCTTTAGTAGGATGCTCTTTAGCCTCCATGTATTTGAGTTCTTTCTGACTTTCCTCTTATGATTGAGTTCTAGTTTCAAAGCATTGTATTCTGAAAATATGCAGGGAATAATCCCAATCTTTGGTACCGGTTGAGAACTGATTTGTGACCTAGGATGTGATCAATTCTGGAGAATGTTCCATGGGCACTTGAGAAGAATGTGTATTCCGTTGCTTTGGGATGAAATGTTCTGAATATGTCTGTGAAGTCCATTTGGTCCAGTGTGTCATATAAAGTCTTTATTTCCTTGTTGATCTTTTGCTTAGATGATCTGTCCATTTCAGTCAGGGGGGTGCTAAAGTCCCCCACTATTACTGTATTGTTGTCGATGTGTTTCTTCGCTTTTGTTATTAATTGCCTTATATAACTGGCTGCTCCCATGTCCGGGGCATAGATATTTACAATTGTTAGATCTTCTTGTTGGATAGACCTTTTAAATAGGATAGAGTGTCCTTCCTCATCTCTTATTACACTCTTTGTTTTAAAATCTAATTTGTCTGATATAAGGATTGCCAGCCCAGCTTTCTTTTGGTGTCTCTTAGCATGGTAAATGGTTTTCCACCCCCTCACTTTCAATCTGGGGGTGTCTTTGGGTCTAAAATGAGTCTGTTTCAGACAGCATATTGATGCGTCTTGTTTTTTAATCCAATCTGATAGACTGTGTCTTTTGATTGGGAATTTAGCCCATTTACATTCAGGGTAACTATTGAAAGGTATGAATTTAGTGCCATTGTATTGCCTGTAAGGTGACTGTGACTGTATATTGTCTGTGTTCCTTTCTGATCTATGCTGCTTTTATGCTCTCTCTTTGCTTAGAGGACCCCTTTCAATATTTCCTGGAGGGCTGGTTTCGTGTTTGCAAATTCCTTTAGTGTTTTTTTGTCCTGGAAGCTTTTCATCTCTCCTTCTATTTTCAATGACAGCGTAGCTGGATATAGTATTCTTGGCCTCATATTTTTCTCGTTTAGTGCTCTGAAGATATCGTGCTAGTCCTTTCTGGCCTGTCAGGTCTCTGTAGATAGGTCTCTTGCCACTCTAATATTTCTACCATTGTAGGTTACATATCTCTTCTCCTGAGCTGCTTTGAGGATTTTCTCTTTGTCTCTGAGACTCGTAGATTTTACTATTAGATGTCGGGCTGTTGACCTATTATTTTGATTTTGAGAGAGGTTCTCTGTGCCTCCTGGATTTTGATGCCTGTTTCCTTCCTCACATTAGGGAAGTTCTCTGCTATTATTTGCTCCAATATACCTTCTGCCCCTCTCTCTCTTTCTTCTTCCTCTGGGATCCCAATTACTGTAATGTTGTTTCATCTTATCGTATCACTTATCTCTCGAATTCTGCCCTCGTGATCCTGTAGTTGTTTATCTCTCTTTTTCTCAGCCTCTTTATTTTCCATCATTAGGTCTTCTATATCGCAGATTCTCTCTTCTGCCTCATTTATCCCAGCAGTTAGTGCCCCCATTTTTAATTGCACCTCATCAATAGCCTTTTTGTTTTCGACTTGGTTAGATTTTAGTTCTTTTATTTCTCCAGAAAGGGTTTCTCTAATAACTTCCACGCTTTTTTCAAGCCCAGCTAGTATCTTTAAAGTCATGATTCTGAACTCTAGGTCCGACATCGTGCTAATGTCCGTATTGAGTAGGTCCCTGGCTGATGGTACTACCTCTTGTTCTTTTTGCTGAGGTGATTTTTTCGTCTTGTCATTTCGTCCAGAGGAGAATAAATGAATGAGAGAACAAAATGCTAACAGGTTACAACGTCCCCAGCAAATATACTGTATACAAATCAGAAAAGACCTGAAACCAGGGGAAAAGAAAGGGAAGGAAAGGAAAAAGAAAGAGAAAAAAAAAAGAAAAAAAAGATAAAAACAAAAACAGAAGAATACAAAAAAAGCAGAATATGATCAAATATGATCAGGCTAGTGCATAGATCGGTGGCACACACTAGATTTTGGGCATATCTTGGTCTGTTAGAAAAAAGTGCTTCCTAAAATTTTAAAGGAAGAAAGACATATATGTACAAAATAAGAGTTGATACAATGAAGGGATAGAAGATGCCTGTAAAGATGAAAATTATAAAAGATTTTATAAAAGGAATTGATAAGATATGTTGTTTGAAAAAAGAAAGAAAATTTAAAAAAAAACAAAAGAAAAAAGGGAGAGAATGTGATCAGGCAGGAAGCTAGAATAAAGCCATACACTAGTGATTTAGGGTATATTTTGATATGTTAGAAGAAACTGTATCTCAAAATTTAAAGAGAGAACAACTTATATATATATATATGCCAAAAATAAGGGTAACTACTATGAAGGGATAAAATATGACTCTGAAAATGAAACATAAAAAATGTTTATTTTTAAAAAGGGATTGATAAGATGTTGGTTGAAAAGGGAAAAAGAAAAATTAAAAAAAAAACAGTTAAAAAAATTAACTTTGATGAACTAATGAATCATGGTAAAAAAAAGCCATGAATTCTATGTGCAGTGTTCCCCCAGCCCTGGAGTTCTCCCATTCTCCTTGATCAGTAAACTTGGTCTTGGCTTGCTGGCTGTTTGTGCTGATCTTCTGGGGGAGGGGCCTGTTGCCGTGGTTTCCAAGTGTCTTTGCCGGAGTCTGAATTGCCCCGCCCTTGTCGGTCTGGGCTAAGCAAGCTGCTCGGGTTTGCTCTCAGGAGCTTTTGTTCCCTGCAAGCTCTCGTTACAGCTTTGGAGGACCAGGGCGAAAATGGTGGCCTCCCAATCTCCACCCGGAGGAGTTGAGAACTCAGGGCCCCGCTCCTCAGTGTGCTCCTAGAGAAAAGCAGTCACTCCCGTCTCCCTGGTCCCCGGCCGCACTCCGTGCTCACCTGGCCTGTGACCGAGCGTTTGTATCTCTGGCACCCGACCCTGTGTGGAGTCTCCAAACCCAGCAGATTCTGCGGTGCGTTCCCGCGCCGCTCCTCCCGGGGGAGGAAGGGGAGTCTCCCCAGCTCTGCCGTTTGTTGGGTCCCTGCTGGGGGAGCAGTGGCCCGACTGTGCTGCAGATCACGGTTTATGGAACCCCGAGCTGAGAGCCTGTGCCTCGGCTCCTGTCTCTGCAGCCGGCTTCCCCGCTCCGATACCTGGGAGCTCTGCCGTACTCAGGCACCCCCGGTCTTTCTGTGACCCCAAGGGTCCTGAGACCACACTGTCCCGGGAGGGTTCCACCCCCCGCTTAGTCAGTGGAGCGACGTCCCTCAGCGGAGCCGACTTCTAAAAGTTCCAATTTTGTGCTCCGCGGCTCTATCACTTGCCAGAAGCGGCCGACGGAGGCCCCCTCCCCCGCCGTCCATCCTCCCGAATATCGCCTCGGATTCACTTCTCCACACGTCCTATCTTCCAGAAAGTGGTCACTTTTTTGTTCAGAGAGTTGTTACTATTCTTCTCTTCGATCTCCTGTTGCGTTCATTGGTGTTCAGAATGGTTTGATCCCTATTCAGCTGAATTCCTGAGACCAGATGAAATCCAGGTCTCCTACTCCTCTGCCATCTTGCTCCGCCCCCCACTTCAGTGCAATTTCATGTAAAAGCTATAACTTGGAAGGTAGAGGAAGAGCAGTAAATCTGATTTTCATCGATTTTTAAAACCCCCACTGTAAACTTTTAGCGAAATAGTTTCTATATTCAAAAAAAAAAGAGAAATAGTTTCTATATTCAAGGCCATGTCTAGTCATTCAAGGCAAATTAAAAAATAGGGGGAAATTGCTGGATATTTTTGTTTCTTCCTAATCCTCATATCCCAGATACATAAATGATTGAGATAAAAGATGCAGGGCTGGATGCTGCTGGAAAATGAGTTTCTCCTATGTCCTTCACTGGAAGGGCAAGTTTTGACCCTACCTTCATTGAAAAATTGTAGACTATAGAAAGGACATTTTTGCTCCAACATGGCTACTGGGAGCTGAGTTAAGAATCACACATGGTTGGGGCGCCTGGGTGGCTCAGTTGGTTAAGTGACTGCCTTCAGCTCAGGTCATGATCCTGGAGTCCCGGGATCGAGTCCCGCATCGGGCTCCCTGCTCGGCGGGGAGTCTGCCTCTCCCTCTGACCCTCCTCCCTCTCGTGCTTTCTATCTCTCATTCTCTCTCTCTCTCAAATAAATAAATAAAATCTTTAAAAAAAAAAAAGAATCACACATGGTTGGGGTGCCTGGGTGGCTCAGTCAGTTAAGCGTCTGCCTTCGGCTCAGGTCATGATCCCAGGGTCCTGGGATGAAGCCCTGTATTGGGATTCCTGCTCAGTGGGGAGTCTGCTTCTCCCTCTCCCACTCCCCCTGCTTGTGTTCCTTCTCTCACTGTGTCTCTCTCTGTCAAACAAATAAATAACATCTTAAAAAAAAAAAAAAAAGAATCACACATGCTTCAGGCTCTGCAGTCATGCCCACATTCTGACAGACGAGGAGAAATAAAGAGGTAGCACTACTTGTCTTAGTTCAGGCTGGAGGCTAGAAGTCCAAGATCAAGGTGTCAGCACAGTTGGGTTCTAGTGAGTACCCCCGTCCAGGTTGCAGACTGCCTACTTCTTGTTGTGTCCTCACACAGCACAAGGAGCCCAGCTAGTTCCCTCCCTCTCATTAAACATGCCCTAATCCCATTCATGAAGGCTTTGCCCTCATGACCTAATCACCACCCAAAGTCCCCAACTCCAAATATTATTGCAGTGAAATTAGGGTTTCAACATAGGAATGAATGCAGGGGGGACACAAATATTTGGTCCATGGCAACCAAGGTAGCTAATCTTTTCTTGCAGACTATCACAGCATTCCTTTTTATTTCCTGGGAATATTGAAGTTATTAGAAGAGCAATTCTATTTCTGAAATGACTTGTTTGGTTCAAAACATTTGTGCCTGGAGTATGCATGTGTATCTATGTGTCAGTCATGTTTTTAGGCATTACCACCACAGTGACAAACAAGAGAGACTTGGTGTTTGTCTTCACAGAGTCAAACAAGAGCCCTGTAGCCTAGGATGTTCGAGTGGCTGCCTTTAAAAGGTCATCTTAGGCTGATAATCAAGGCTGATGGGCATTTATATACAGAAGACGTGCCAGTCCAAGAGCATTTAGAAGCAAAGCAAGGAGAAAACAATAAGTCATCCGCTAGCCTTTCTTAATTGGTTGAATGAAAAGGAGTAGAATACCAAGAATTTACTAATGTGTTTATTTTTTGGCCAATTTAAGCAAATGGTGCTCACGCACACACATGTATTTATCACGGATACACTGAATTGCAGGGAAATTTTCTGCTCTTATGTGAGGATGCTCTGCTGTAGCTATATATAGACACTGGTTAACATATCAACTTATCACTATAACATTTTAGAAGCCATATGTATTTCTCAGAACCATTCATGATCATGATTATATTATAGCTTATACACAAAAATGGGTTATTATACACTACCTGGAATTGCAAAGAAGAGGTGCAAAGTATGTGTGCGTGTATGTGTGTGTAAGAGGAAAATTGGGCAGAGGTGTGAGAGGAAGGCCAGAATATGTTTAGGCTAAGCCTGCCTTTTTCACGCCAATTACAGTGAAAAGAAAATGTCCAATAATGATATGAGTTGAGAAATACCAAGTCTATAATTTTTCATTTAAAAAGGAAACCATGGTAAGCGTCCTGTGAATTTCTTCTATGGAACATGGCAAGCTGAACTCAGAAGACAGGATATTCACAGCCCTATTTAGCTCCAGGATTTATTTCCGTTTCCATGGCAATCCTGCCACATAAAACTGTGTTACTCCTCCTGGTAAGAGGTCTTTCATTTGTCATGTAAACCTGTAACCCAAAAGCTGCCTTTACCAGCTGAGTCCAGGACTACATGCACAGCAAACTGGCTAATATATTTATTTTAAATCAATAGTGTCACTACATTTTAATAACAATGGCATTCTTATTTGGCATTTTATTAGCTACATCAATTCTAAAGTCCTATTTTATTAGCTAGTATGGACCTTCTGAGTACAACTGCACTGGAGCTGCAGAAGTCAATGAAAGTAATAAATTAAATGTACCAGTCAGTCATTTTTCCTTGGCTCAGCTCAACAAATCGTACTGCAACTCTTTCAGCACTGAAACACCTATGCTAATGTCCTCCACTTACGTCACTGTTAAAAATAATAATAGATTGAGACTCTATTAGACTTGAGTGTGGTTTCAAGGGCCAATTTGAATCTCCACTGCCAAAGGAATATTACCATCAGGTTATCAATATTCTCCTGGGCAATTCTTCCAGTGAATGCTCACACGTGCCCATTGCATTCTGAACCATTTTAGAGTGCCATTTGAGTGATATACGTCAGAATCATAGCCGTAGAGTTAAAGGGATCTAGGGGTCTATATACTCCAATCTCTTCCTTTTAAAGATGAAGAAAAAAATCCCTGTGAGGTTAAATGGTTTATGTAAGGTCACACAGTGAGAGGCAAAGCTTGGAGAAGCTAGGATGCTGTTCACAATGGGGCAATTCTAGACAATCTCCATAGGTAAATATTTTACTCCCAAGAAGAAAAATTGTAACACTTCTCCAGAGATATTTTTCAAGGATCATCTGTAAGCTCTGAAGTTGTAAACACACTGTTTTGATCAGTACAATGGAAGCATATGTTAGCAAGAATAGTTTGAATATTGCTCAAATATAATGAGTTTAAGGGACACCCTGGGTGGCTCAGTCAGTTAGGCATCCAACTCTTGATTTCAGCTCAGGTCATGATCTCAGGATTGTGAGATTGAGCCCCATGTCGGGTTCCACGCTGGGCGTGGAGTCTGCTTAAGATTTTCTTTTCCCGAGGGGGCAGAGCAAGATGGCGAAGGAGTAGGAGACCTGGATTTCCTCTGGTCTCAGGAATTCAGCTGAATAGGGATCAAACCATTCTGAACATCTACGAACTCAAAAGGAGATCTAGAAGAGAGTAGCAACAACTCTGAACAGAGAAGCGACCACTTACTGGAAGGTAGGATGTGCAGAGAAGTGAATCCGAGGCGATAATTGGGAGGATGGAGGGCAGGGGAGGGGGCCTCCGTCGGCCGCTTCTGGCAAGTGATAGAGCCGCGGAGCACAAAATCGGAACTTTTAGAAGTCGGCTCCGCTGAGGGACGTCGCTCCACTGACCAAGCGGGGGGTGGAACCCTCTCGGGACAGTGTGGTCTCAGGAACCTTGGGGTCACAGAAAGACCGGGGGTGCCTGAGTACGGCAGAGTTCCCAGGTATTGGAGCCGGGAAGCCGGCTGCGGAGACGGAGACGAGGCGCGGGCTCTCAGCTCGGGGTTGCCATAAACTGTGACCCGCGGCCCAGTCGGGCCACTGCTCCTCCAGCAGGGACCCAACAAGCGAGGAGGAGCTGGGGAGACTCCCCTTCCTCCCCTGGGAGGAGTGGCGCGGGAGTGCACCGCAGGGATCTGCTGGGTTTGGAGACTCCACAAGGGGTCGGGTGCCAGAGATACAAACGCTCGGTCACAGGCCAGGTGAGCACGGAGTGCGGCCGGAGACCAGGGAGATGGGAGTGACTGCTTTTCTCTGGGGGCACACTGAGGAGTGGGGCCCCGAGTTCTCAGCTCCTCCGGGTGGTGATTGGGAGGCCACCATTTTCGCCCTGGTCCTCCAAAGCTGTACCGAGAGCTTGCAGGGAACAAAAACTCCTGAGAGCAAACCCGAGCAGCTTGCTTAGTCCAGACCGACAGGAGCGGGGCAATTCAGCCTCCGGCAAAGACACTTGGAAACCACGGCAACAGGCCCCTCCCCCAGAAGATCAGCAGGAACAGCCAGCAAGCCAAGACCAAGTTTACCGATCAAGGAAAACGGGAGAACTCCAGGGCTAGGGGAATACTGCACACAGAATTCATGGCTTTTATTTACCATGATTCATTAGTTCATCAAAGTTAATTTTTTTAACTGTTTTTTTTAATTTTTCTTTTTCCCTATTTCAACCAACATCTTATCAATCCTTTTTAAAAAAAAAACATTTCTTATCATTCATTTTTAGAGTCATATTTTATCCCTTCATAGTAGTATATATATGTATATATATATATATATATATATATATATATATATATAAATACTATATATTTTTGGCATATATATATAAGTTGTTCTCTCTTTTAATTTTGATATACAGTTTCTTCTAACAGATCAAAATATACCCTAAATCACTAGTGTATGGCTGTGTTCTAGTCTCCTGCCTGATCACATTCTCTCCGTTTCTTTTTTCACACAAATTCTTATCTTCTCAATTCCTTTTATAAAATCTTTTATAATTTTCATCTTTAGAGTCATCTTCCATCCCTTCATTGTATCAACCCTGATTTGGTACATATATGTCTTTCTTCCTTTAAAATTTTAGGAGGCACTTTTTTCTACCAGACAAAAATACGCCCAAAATCTAGTGTGTGGCACTGATCTATGCACTAACTAGCCTGATCATATTTGATCATATTCTGCTTTTTTTGTATTGTTCTCTTTTTGTTATCTTTTTTTCTCTTTCTTTTTTTTATTTTTCTTTCTTTTCCCCTGGTTTCAGGTCTTTTCTGACTTGTATACAGTATATTTGCTGGGGACGTTGTTAACCTGTTAGCATTTTGTTCTCTCATTCATCTATTCTCTCTGGACAAAATGACAAGACGAAAAAATCACCTCAGCAAAAAAAACAAGAGGTAGTACCGTGAGCCAGGGACCTACTCAATACGGACATTAGTACGATGTCGGACCTAGAGTTCAGAATCATGACTTTAAAGATACTAGCTGGGCTTGAGAAAAGCGTGGAAGTTATTAGAGAAACCCTTTCTGGAGAAATAAAAGAACTAAAATCTAACCAAGTCGAAATCAAAAAGGCTATTGATGAGGTGCAATCAAAAATGGGGACACTAACTGCTAGGATAAATGAGGCAGAAAGGAGAATCAAAATATAGAAGACCAAATGATGGAAAATAAAGAGGCTGAGAAAAAGAGACAAAAACTATTACAGGATCACGAGGGCAGAATTCGAGAGATAAGTGATAGGATAAGATGAAACAACATTACAGTAATTGGGATCCCAGAGGAAGAAGAAAGAGAGAGAGGGGCAGAAGGTATATTGGAGCAAATAATAGCAGAGAACGTCCCTAATGTGAGGAGGGAAACAGGCATCAAAATCCAGGAGGCACAGAGAACCCCTCTCAAAATCAGTAAAAATAGGTCAACACCCCGACATCAAACAGTAAAACTTACGAGTCTCAGAGACAAAGAGAAAATCCTCAAAGCAGCTTGGGAGAAGAGATATGTAACCTACAATGGTAGAAATATTAGATTGGCAACAGACCTATCCATAGAGACCTGGCACGCCAGAAAGGACTGGCAAGATATCTTCAGAGCACTAAACGAGAAAATATGCAGCCAAGAATACTATATCCAGCTATGCTGTCATTGAAAATAGAAGGAGAGATAAAAATCTTCCAGGACAAACAAAAACTAAAGGAATTTGAAAACACGAAACCAGCCCTCCAGGAAATACTGAAGGTGTCCTCTAAGCAAAAAGAGAGCCTAAGAGCAGCATAGATCAGAAAGGAAAACAGACAATATACAGTCACAGTCACCTTACAGGCAATACAATGGCACTAAATTCATACCTTTCAATAGTTACCCTGAATGTAAATGGGCTCAATGCCCCAATCAAAAGACACAGGCTATCAGATTGGATTAAAAAACAAGACCCATCAATGTGCTGTCTGCAAGAGACTCATTTTAGACCCAAGGACACCCCCACATTGAAAGTGAGGGGGTGGAAAACCATTTACCATGCTAATGGACACCAAAAGAAAGCTGGGGGGGCAATCCTTATATCAGACAAATTAGATTTTAAAACAAAGACTGTAATAAGAGATGAAGAAGGACACTATATCCTACTTAAAGGGTCTATCCAACGAGAAGATTTAACAATTGTAAATATCTATGCCCTGAACATGGGAGCAACCAATTACATAAGGCAATTAATAACAAAAGCGAAGAAACACATTGAGAACAATACAATAACAGTGGGGGACTTTAACACCCCCCTGACTGAAATGGACAGATCATCTAAGCAAAAGATCTACAAGGAAATAAAGACTTTAAATGACACACTGGACCAAATGGACTTCACAGACATATTCAGAACATTCCATCCCAAAGCAATGGAATACACATTCTTCTCTAGTGCCCATGGAACATTCTCCAGAACTGATCACATCCTAGGTCACAAATCAGGTCTCAACTGGTACCAAAAGATTGGGATTATTCCCTGCATATTTTCAGACCACAGTGCTTTGAAACTAGAACTCAATCACAAGAGGAAATTCAGAAAGAACTCAAATACATGGAGTAAAGAGCATCCTACTAAAGAATGAATGGGTCAACCAGGAAATTAAAGAAGAATTAAAAAAATTCATGGAAACCAATGAAAATGAAAACACAACTGTTCAAAATCTTTGGGATACAGCAAAGGCAGTTCTGAGAGGAAAGTATATAGCAATACAAGCCTTTCTTGAGAAACAAGAAAGGTCTCAAATACACAACCTAACCCTACACCTAAAGGAGCTGGAGAAAGAACAGCAAATAAAGCCTAAACCCAGCAGGAGAAGAGAAATCATAAAGATCAGAGCAGAAATCAATGAACTAGAAACCAAAAGAACAGTAGAACATCAAGGAAACTGGGAGCTGGTTCTTTGATAGAATTAACAAGATGGATAAACCCCTGGCCAGACTTACCAAAAAGAAAAGAGAAAGACCCAAATCAACAAAATCATGAATGAAAGAGGAGAGATCACAACCAACATCAAAGAAATATAAACAATTATAAGAACATATTATGAGCAACTCTATGCCAGCAAATTAGATAACCTGGAAGAAATGGATGCATTCCTAGAGATGTATCAACTACCAAAACTGAACCAGGAAGAAATAGAAAACTTGAACAGACCTATAGCCACTAAGGAAATTGAAGCAGTCATCAAAAATCTGCCAACAAACATAAACCCAGGGCCTGATGGCTTCGCAGGGGAATACTATCAGAGATTTAAATAAGAATTAATACCTATTCTCCTGAAATTGTTCCAAAAAATAGAAAAGGAAGGAAAACTTCCAAACTCATTTTATGAGGCCACCATTACCTTGATCCCAAAACCAGACAAAGACCCAATCAAAAAGGAGAATTACAGACCAATATCCTTGATGAACATGGATGCAAAAATTCTCACCAAAATACTAGCCAATAGGATCCAACAGTACATTAAAAGGATTATTCACCATGACCAAGTGGGATTTATCCCTGGGCTGCAAGGTTGGTTCAACATCCACAAATCAATCAACGTGATACAATATATTAACAAAAGAAAGAACAAGAATCATATGATCCTCTCAATAGATGCAGAAAAAGCATTTGACAAAGTACAGCATCCTTTCTTGATCAAAACTCTTCAGAGTATAGGGATAGAGGGTACATACCTCAATTTCATAAAAGCCATCTCTGAAAAAC
Source organism: Eumetopias jubatus (assembly GCF_037043125.1). Classification (NCBI taxonomy): domain Eukaryota; kingdom Metazoa; phylum Chordata; class Mammalia; order Carnivora; family Otariidae; genus Eumetopias; species Eumetopias jubatus. The sequence continues at coordinate 170,490,260 of NW_028274807.1, forward strand.
CTACAGCGAATATCATTCTCAATGGGGAAAAGCTGAGAGCTTTTCCCCTAAGGTCAGGAACGTGGCAGGGATGTCCACTATCACCACTGCTATTCAACATAATATTAGAAGTCCTAGCCACAGCAATCAGACAACAAAAAGAAATCAAAAGCATCCAAATTGGCAAGGAGGAAGTCAAACTCTCACTCTTTGCAGATGATATGATACTGTATGTGGAAAACCCAAAAGACTCCACCCCAAAACTGCTAGAACTCATACAGGAATTGAGTAAAGTAGCAGGCTATAAAATCAATGCACAGAAATCAGTGGCATTCCTATACATAATCAACAAGACAGAAGAGAGACAAATCAAAGAGTGGATCCCATTTACAATTTCACCCAAAACCATAAGATACCTAGGAATGAATTTAACCAAAGAGGCAAAGCATCTGCACTCAGGAAAACTATAAAATACTCATGAAAGAAATTGAGGAAGATACAAAGAAATGGAAAACGTTCCATGCTCATCAATTGGAAGAACAAACTTTGTGAAGATGTCAATGCTACCTAGAGCAATCTACACATTCGATGGAATCCCCATCAAAATACTAGCCACTTTTTTCAAAGAAATGGAACAATAATCCTAAAATTTATATGGAACCAGAAGAGACCCCGAATAGCCAGAGGAATATTGAAAATGAAAAGCAAAGCTGGCGGCATCACAATTCCGGACTTCCAGCTCTATTACAAAGCTGTCATCATCAAGACAGTATGGTACTGGCAGAAAAACAGACACATAGATTATTGGAACAGAATCGAGAGCCCAGAAATGGACCCTCAACTCTATGGTCATCTTATCTTAGACAAAGCAGGAAAGAATGTCCAATGGCAAAAAGGCAGTCTCTTCAACAAATGATGTTGGGAAAATTGGACACCCACATGCAGAAGAATGAAACTGGACCATTTCCTGACACCACACACAAAAATAGACTCCAAATGGTTGAAAGACCTAAACGTGAGACAGGAGTCCATCCCAAATCCTAAAGGAGAACACAGGTAGCAACCTCTTCGACCTCAGCCACAGCAACTTCTTCCTAGAAACATCGCCAAAGGCAAGGGAAGCAAGGGCAAAAATGAACTATTGGGATTTCATCAAGGTAAAAAGCTTTTGCACAGCAAAAGAAACAGTCCACAAAATCAAAAGACAACCGACAGAATGGGAAAAAATATTTGCAAGTGACATATCAGATAAAGGGCTAGTATCCAAAATTTATAAAGAACTTATCACACTCAACACCCAAAGAACAAATAATCCAATCAAGAAATGGGCAGAAGACATGTACAGACATTTTTCCAAAGAAGACATCCAAATGGCCAACAGACACATGAAAAAGTGCTCAACATCTCTCAGCATCAAGGAAATCCAAATCAAAACCTCCATGAGATACCACCTCACACCAGTCAGAATGGTGAAAATTAACAAGTCAGGAAACGACAGATGTTGGTGGGGATGCGGAGAAAGGGGAACTCTCCTACACTGCTGGTGGGAATGCAAGCTGGTGCAACCACTCTGGAAAACAATATGGAGGTTCCTCAAACAGTTGAAAATAGAGCTACCATACGATCCAGCAATTGCACCACTGGGTATATACCACAAAGATACAAATGTAGGGATCCGAAGGGGTACGTGCACCCCAATGTTTATGGCAGCAATGTCCACAATAGCCAAACTTGTAAAGAACCAAGATGTCCATCAACAGATGAATGGATAAAGAAGAAGTGGTATATATACACAATGGAATATTATGCCCCCATCAAAAGGAATGAGATCTTGCCATTTTCAAGGACCTGGATGGAACTGGAGTGTGTTATGCTGAGTGAAATAAGTCAATCAGAAGAAGACATATGTCATATGTCCTCACTGATATGAGGAATTCTTCATCTCAGGAAACAGAGTGTTGCTGGAGTGGTGGGGGGTGGGAGGGATGGGGTGGCTGGGTGATAGACATTGGTGAGGGTATGTGCAATGGTGAGCGCTGTGAATTGTGCAAGACTGTTGAATCACAGATCTGTACCTCTGAAACAAATAATGCAACATATGTTAAGAAAAAAGAAAAAGAAGAAGATAGCTGGAGGGGAAGAATGTAAGGGAGTAAGTCAGAGGGGGAGATGAACCATGAGAGACGATGGACTCTGAAAAACAAACTGAGGGTTCCAGAGGGGAGGAGGGTAGGGGGATGGGTTATCCTGGTGATGGGTATTAAAGAGGGCACATTCTTTGTGCAGCACTGGGTATTATGCACAAACAATGAATCATGGAACAGTACATCGAAAACTAATGATGTAATATATGGTGATTAACATAACAATAAAAAAATTTAAGAAAAAAGATTTTCTTTTCCCTCTCTCTCGGCCCCCCACTCTTTCTCTCAAATATACATATATATATGTATACATATATGTGTGTATATATACATGCCAAATGTCAAATAAGAATGTCATTGTTATTAAAATGTAGTGACACCTTTGATTTAAAATAAATATATTAGCCAGTTTGCTGTGCATTTAATACTGGACTTTGCTTACACATATATATATATATATGTAATGAGTTAATTCCATACAGTAATAATATGTATTAAATCCTAAAGTAGGTTGAGTGTTCTATATGGGTTGACCCTTCTGACAATGATTTACAGGACTAAATATTTGAATTGTACTGGTGGTGACTGTGTACTATGTGCATGAATTTATTGGGTTATATCTGGGGGAGGGGCTGAAAGTAGAGGCAAGACCATCTGCCCATCTGGCTAATTTGGCACCTAGAATTACCCAATAAAGAGGGAATCTAGCACCAATTAAAGTCTGACAGCTGTCCTGACAAAACTTGTAAGCCCGGTTTGAGTATGACTTTATCTGGTGAAAAATGCCTTTCTCTAATTCCTCCGAAGCCAGTTGGTAGCCAATACAGTGTCCTCTGGTAGCCAAGAGGTACCTGAATTCTTTGTTCAAGGATCATGCTATCTAAGAAGCAGTCATATTACCCTGGCTTCCTGATCTGCCTTCCCACTTACCTGGAGCTCATTTGGGTATACAGGATGGTGCATGACCCCTACGCATCTGTTTGCTGTAATCAACACTATTTTATTTATTTATTTTTTAATCTTTATTCAACTTTTTAACCATCACCAATGGCACTAGCAAACTTTTTTTTTTTTTAAAGTAATCTCTATACCCAACATGGGGCTTGAACTCACAACCTCAAGATCAGGAGTCACATGCTCTACCAACTAAGCCAGCCAGGTGCCCCCTGCAATCAACACTATTATAAAGGGCACCATTTTTTTGGGGGGGTGGGACAAAAGCCTTTAGAATCTCCTGGTAATTTTTAAAAGCTGTGGTCTATTTAATATATTAACATTTATAGCCCCCAAACTAGCTTTTATTGGGCACCTACTAAGTTCTAGATTCTGTTTTAGCTGCCATATACAATATTGAGAGAGCAAACATGAGAGAATCTATCCTTCATGGAGCTCTCTTTGCAGTGGACATAGAGAGATTTCTATTACATAGCATTGTCAGAATCTGCTGAGAAATACTTAGAGTATTAATTTCTCATAATCGAGAGTTTATATAGCAGAAATACTATGTTTCCATATTCTGAGAAGAGGCTAAAGATGGAAAGTGTTTTCACCTGAATTTAATCAAGAAATGATATTTGGAAGGCAGCTCTTCAGAAGTGCTCAGCTCTTCAACTGTTTTCATATAATGCATAATTATCAATGGCATAATTATCAATGGCTGTCTCCGGAATTGCCAAATTTGAAGATCAACCTAATAGTATATGATGATCGGACTAGGATTTGGGGAATTCCAATGAAAGCTTCAATGCAGGTGAAATCATGAAAACAAAGTTTTTAAAATACTGTTAGATTTGCCTGAACTTATATATAGACAAAATGGAGATTTTTCAATTTATAATTTTTTTTCTCCTCATGTTTTAACTATGGTGAGTTATTTCTAACTAGGAATACATTTGGAGACCAACTGGTCTCATCCTCTGCCAACCCCCTTACAACATACCACGAAAGACCACCAGATGGTCATGCAGTTTTTACATGAGTATCTTGAATGTTGGTTAACTCACTAACTAGGTTAATTGTTCGAATTAAAATCATTATGAGGTGTATGTTCACATCAAACAATTTTTTACCTTATAGTTTCTGCAGAAAGGCCATACAGAAGAAATCTGACCTTTTCCTTGTGACATCTGATTGTATTTGTAAAGATAGGTATTGTGACTGCTTTGAGTATTCTGTTCTCCAGGCTAAAAATTCTGAGTGGCCCCTGATCCTGTAGAGAAAAAGAATATATGTACATGACAAAATCTACCAGGTGCCACAAGATCTGTTTTAAATTTTCTCCCTCTTAAATCTTACTTTTGGGTTAAGGCATTAAATTGCCTAATTAGCATGAACTTCTATCACCAGGGAGGATTACTATTTTAGCATTTGTTTATATCAACAAACATCTCCTTCCTGGGTGACATGGATATAGACATTGATAAAGGTCAAATCTTCCTTAGATGAGTTCATAGCCCTAGTGGGAAAGTCTTCCTTCCATCCATCCGTTCATGCATTACTTCATTCAATATTTAGTGAGTGCCAACTGTTGTGACCAGAAGTGAGAAGACACTAAGGATTTAGTAGCAAACAAGACTGACAAGATCCCTGCCCTGCTAGTAGACTTACATTTTTTATATAAAATGATCAAATGACTAGAGAATACTAGAAAAGGATAAGCTCATCATTATGACAAAGCAAAAGGAGGAAGAAAGGGAAGCTTCTTACATGCAAGTTGAATGAAGAATGGAAGATCCTCAGTATAGATAGGACAGCCTACTACACACTTAGTCTATAGCATTTATTGAGTATCTACTGTATGCAGAATGTCTGGTCAGGGAATAAAGTGTAATATTGGACTAATTCCCTGAAAAGACTAAGAAAATAATGCTACTTCACGTTGATACACAACTTTATAGAGTTTGCAAAAAAAAAAGAAATCATATAATAATACATAAAGAGACCCTACTTAGTGAGCAGGAAGTATTTCTACATATCTCATTATTTAAGTCATTAAAACCATCATGTCACTTGAATCTCATAGCAACTGGGTGATGTAGCAAGTGACAGTATCATTAGCACCATTCTACAGATGAGAGAAATAAAATCTCAAAGAAGTTAAGCAACATTGTCCAGACTCAGTAAAAGATGAGCCCAGGAATTAAGACACGCTTCTAACTCATGACTTTATGGGGTTTTAAAAAATATCTGTGAGTATTGATTTAAGTCAAATGAAGCTAACTTTTATCTCAGGATCCTGGGTCTTAACCAATTTACTACTAATAAGCCTCTCTACTGAAGGATGAATTGTGAAAGAAAGAAAGAAAGAAAGAAAGAGAGAGAGAGAGAGAGAGAGAGAAAGAAAGAAAGAAAGAAAGAAAGAAAGAAAGAAAGAAAGAAAAAGAAAGAAAGAAAGAAAGAAAGAAAGAAAGAAAGAAAGAAAGAAACCTTGTTAAGTAATGCTATTTTCATTGGAATTCTCCTAAAAGCTTATACTCTTCCTCATGAAGATGACATTGAAAGGTACCCACTGGATTACGAATGGAGAGTTCAGTAAACAAGTGTTTCTCTGCAGTTGGGCATGTCTGATAATAATTTGGGTACAGCACTAGGATGGCATCATGTTATCTCAGATGTTTTCAACTTCAGTCTTCCTAGTGGGAAACCAGTGCTTTTTAATGATATTTATCTTGTGCAATTATAAGTCTCAAATGTCAGGTTTTTTTTCAGAATATCAAAATATGCAAATAAATATGTGATGCCTAAAAGCATGTCTTCCTTGGGCTTACTTCCATAAAAATATTCAGCATCTGCTGATGATAATAACTCAGCAAGTCCTGAAAAATCCCCAAATCTGCAGTTTGTTAGCCATATAAATATTTGCTTTTTTTCTCAATTTAGAGGGCTTAAGTACAACTTCAATAAAAATTAAAAAGCATTTAATACTTACATGCTGAATCTACATTTTAATAGTATCACTTTGCCCATTCTTCCAGAACTTAATTTAATAAAAGATGTATATATCATGAGAAATATCCTAAGTCAACATCAATAAATAAAGTTTTTGTTTATTAGAGGAAAATAGTATCTCCTTGCTAAAACAAACAAACAAACAAAACAAAACAGAAAAAAACAAAAATAAAAACCTGAACATGTTGCTTCAAGTTAAAAGTCACCTGTAGGTTCTATTCAGTGACTGAAATGTGAATAGGTCTGAAATAAAGAGGACAACTCTCCAAAGGAGTGATAAGAATACATCTGGGAGAGGCATCCCAGGTGCCACTGAGAAACCTCTTCAATCCAATCCCATAAGCATTTGTTGAGCAGCTACTATAAGCCAAGCACTGTGCTTGAAGTTGGGGTACAAGGTCCCTGGCCACAAATGGTTTCCCAAGGACATAAAACAAATCCTGTTGTGATAATGGAACAATCTATTATCATTACCCAGAAGAGATTCAATGTGGCTTGTCTGAGACTTGATAAAAGAGGTGACATTTGAATTAGGATGCAGAAGACAAAATAAGAAACAAAATTGTAGACACAGTAAATAAAGGAAACAAAGGCTTAATGGCAGGGGAATGCACAGCATGGTGTTTTCACAGACCAGTCCATGGTACAAGGCAGTTGGAATGGGGGAAGATGGAGACAGAGACAGAAGAAGGGGAGCCTGGGTATGGAGGTGGGGGCTACACTGCATAGGACCTTAAATATTAGACTTAGGATACATGTAGTACTTTCATAATATTTCAAATTGTTTTAAAAAGGGAATAAAACCATTTATCCCATAACCAAAAGCAAGGCTTACAAATCATATTTATTTTAGAGAGACAACATATTCAATGGAGCTGAAGAAGGGTTCTTATTCATTGAGAGGTTTAGAGGTAGAAGAGAAGTAGAAGGTCATACATAAGACTATTGGAGGGTATGGTGATAAGGGTGTATGTCTGGGAGCTATAGAGACAGATGCAAGCTGAGCCAGCCACAGTTATATGTCACAAAGTTATACATATAAGCATAAGTATTTAGCAAATAAATCCTGAATACGTATCAGCTCTCTCTCTCTTTCACACACACACACACACACACACCCAAAAAACGTAACTCCTGACTTTCTTCCAGACCCTAGGGGAATATTTTTATGGTGCAAAATGCTCCACATTTCTGGAGTGTGATTTATCTTTCAGATGTAAGAGTGTCCTCATCCCTCAAAGGGTTAATAATGACACTTGCCACATAGCCTGTTAGGAAGACTGAAGATAATGTGTGTAGGTGGTGTGGTATTGCTCACTCAACATCTTGTCATCTGTTTCATTAGGCCTCTGTTGTACTTTTATGTGTTTCTGAAGCTGCACTGAATTAATTTGTATCATGCTTTGGCTTTATTGCTACATAAGCCCTATAACATTTGTAGTTTGTATCATGGTTTATGTTTATACATATTTAACTAATAGTGGAAAAAATCAATTAACCCAGAATCTTCAGTAGGGTCCATGCCTACCAATTTACCATAAGCTCTAGGAAAGTAAAGATGCATTTAATCCTTTCTGTAAACCTAGTACAGTGTAGAGTTCTGGTACATAATACATGTTTGCAGAAAGAGGGAAGATGGTGAGGAAGAGCGAAACTTGAGGAACATTTCAAAGTATTAAAAAATGACTAAAGCTGAATCAGTGCAAAGCAACTTAGATAAATAAAGGGGAGAGATTACAATTGTCCTATAACCTGTAAATATTTTTGTCAAAACAATGCAAACTCTCCTAGTACCATTTACAAATATATAAGGAAGTGAAAAAAAGAGAAAAAGTAATTTTTAGTTAGTACACTGTAATTTAAAACACTAAAAGAAATGAGAATTAAAAAGTTCTATTTTTTTGTAAAAACAAAACAAATGAAATCTTTAACAAGATAGGACTTCCCCTTTTGGGAAGATGGAATAGATGTAAATTTCTCTATTTTCCCACTAAGTACAACTAAAAATCTACCTGTAAAAAACATACAGAGCCTGTCAAAGGTGGAGAGAAGGCAGGGCACTTACAGTTCTTGTGACTCAAAGAACAGAGTGGCAAGCTCCTCAAGTTTTTGTTTTGCCTCAGCTATCCCAGACTATGAGGTGAAGAAGCCATCAACCTGGTTACCCAAAGGGATACAAACAGAAAAATCTGTAAGAAAAGCCTGTTCTCCTTAGCCAAAGGACCAGGAAAGGGGCACCTAGCAAGATAGCTTTTAGAAAAACATTCAACTGCAGCCAAACACCACAGAAAAACTGTCAACACTTCCCACCTACACCATCAAAAGAAAAACGGGTAGCTTAGAAACTTCTAGACTATGACAGTTTCACTGGAAAATTCTACCAAATATGTAAAGGAGAATTAACACCAATTTGAGAAAATAAGAGAGAAAAAAATACACCTCAATTTATTTTATTTCATTAGTATTATCCAGATGTCAAAACCAGGCAAGGATAGAATGAATGAATAATTAAATAAATAAAATAAAACCACAGACCCCTTCATGGATGTAGACACAAAAATCACAATCAGAATGTTAGTAAATACAATTTAGTAATATGTACAAATAAACAGTTATGTACTATGTGGATTTTATTTCAGGGATGTAAGGTGGTTTCAATAATTAAAACAACAACAACAACAACAACAAAAACAATCAGTGTAAATCCATCATCTTAAGAGAAGGACCACATGATCATAGAAATTAGCAAAAAAGCATTTGACAAAAGTCAATACCCATTCATGATTGATCTCTCAGGAAAATAGCAACAGAGGAAATCAAACTCAACTTGAAAAAGAACACATCCAAAACCTACAGCTAACTTGATACTTAATGGTGAAAGACTTAATGTTTTCCTCCTATGATTGGGAGCAAGGTTAGAATCTCTGCTCTCATATTTTTTTATTCAACATAGTGCTGGAAATTTTAGCTAGAATAGAAACAGAAACAAAAGGAACAGAAATAAAAGGCATACAGATCAGAAGGAAAGAAAGAAAACAGTCCCTGTTTGCAGATAATATGATCGTCTACACAGAAAGTCCCAAATAATCTCCAAAAATCCCTCCAAACACTTAAAACTAAGAAGCGGGTTCAGCAAGATCACAGTATACAAGATAAACATATCAAAATTAATTGTATTTTTATATACTAGAATGAACATGTGGACCCCCTAATTAAAAATGCACTATTTCCATTCACTCAAAAAAATGGGATATTAAGTAAATCTAATAAACCATGTATAAGCTTGTTTGCAGAAACTACAAAATGCTGACAAAAAAATGATGGAAGACCTACATAAGCAGAAATTCTATGTTCAGAGATTGGAAAAGTTCACCTAGACAAAAGGATGTGAAGAAATACATGAATCATCATATATTACTGGTGGGAATGTAAAATGTATAGCCACTTTGGAAAACAATTTGGAAGTATTTTTGTTAACAAATTCAACATACAACTATGACAAGACACGGCACTTGAACACTTTGGCATTCACCACAGAGAAATGAAGACTCATGTTCACATAAAACCTGTATACAAATAGATATAGCAGGTGCATTCATAATAGCCCCAAATGGAAACAACCCAGATGGCCTTCAGTGGATGGACTATGCAAAATAAGGATGGCCTGTATTTTTTTCTTACAAAACCACCAAACCTACCTCCATAGAAGGCTACCCCAACAAAGGATAGATGCCTGGAATCTTCAGACAAGCCATGTAGAAAATAATGAATCCTCGAAAACCAAAATTGAATATCCCGTTTGAAACCCTCTCCTGGCCCCCTACTGGACTCTTCTCGCATTTTCTCTTCTCTGTTCCACTCTCCTGTGGAAACTGCCTTGATGCTCTAGCTAGGGTTAACTCCCCTGAGACACCACTTCTGGCCTGTGGGAACCATTAGGGAGCTGGTCCACAATCTGGTGCCCTAAGACAAGGGCCGCTGCCTCTGCCACAGCCCTAAGTCCTCACTGGTGTCAATCACAGGCCTTATTAAAAACCTGCAGCCAGGGGCACCTGGGTGGCTCAGTTGGTTTAGTGGCCCACTCTTGATTTTGGCTCAGGTCATGATCTCAGGGTCGTGGGAAGGAGCCCAGAATAGGACTCCATGCTCAGCAGGAAGTCCACTTGTCCCTCTCCCTCTGCTCCTCCCTCCTGCTCTCTCTCTCTCTCTCTCAAATAAATAAAATCTTAAAAGAAGATAGAGAAGGAGGAGGAGGAAGGGGAGGAGAAGAAGACGAAGAAACCTGCAGTCAGGACTAATCTCCTAAAACTCAAGCCTAACCAGTCGTGCCTTAAAATTCTGGGCCTCAAAGGACAGTAGTGGAGACAAAGCCACACAGCAAAGCCACAGGGGCCTGATTTAGACAGCCTGAGGGTAGATCATCCTTCCCACAAGCTTACTGGGTATTTTTCTGCTCACTACTTTCTTTTCACCTCTTGGTAAGAACTTAGTCTACCTGCAAGGCACCAGGAGATTAATAGGAAAAAAATTGGCAGAGAATATAGTTTAAATAGTCCAAATGTTTAAGTGAAATCTGAGAGGTAACAAAAGGAAAAATAGTCATCGTTTGTGATTTTTTTTTCTTTTTTTAAAAAACATTCTTTCTGGGGTGGCTGGGTGGCTCAGTCACTTAAGCATCTGCATTCAGCTCAGGACTCTGGGATCAAGCCCCACATCAGGCTCTCTGTTCAGCGGGGAGTCCACTTCTCCCTCTGCCCCTCCCCTCTGCTCATGCTCTCTCTCATGCTCTCTCAAATAAATAAATAAAATCTTTAAAAGAAAAAAAGAAAACATTCTTTCTGTGGAGGGCTGCAGCACTTACAGAAGTAATAGAAGTCGGGACCTAACTTCCTGTTTTGGCACTGTCATTTAACACCCAAAGGAACTTGGTCCCAACACATCTTCTCTAATAGCTTTGATTTCTTTATTGGAGTATAGGAATAAAAATCCCCAATCACTCCAAAGTAGTGGTCCATTTCTAATACATATTACATATCATAGACCTCTACACAAGCACTTCAGACATGGGAGTGGAGGCTGATGTATGTAGCATGTATGCTCTGAATGCATATCAATATTATCCTAACGACCCTGATTTTAAATGTTAAATACCTCAGTTCCTCTAATTTGGAGTAGAGAAAATGTAGTCACTTCTACACATGTCACATGTTTCACAATGTCACACACATGTTAGGGATTCAATGAATTGGAGGGCATGAATGTGTGAACAAAGTCTGCTTGGCTTGGAGGAAGAGGAAGGTAACTCTATGTGGTCTTACAATCAGTGTCAATAAACATATTGGAGTGAGCAAAGGTTCATAAAGAATTTAACAGGGTATCTTGTACCTAGTAAGAACTGGACAAGTAAGTAGTGGTTATTATTTATGAGAGTTTCTGTGGTTTTTGAAGTGATTCTTCTCACTTTGTTCCTCACTGCCTCTGAACATCTGATGCCTTTTTCCACGCTCACTTTGTTAGAGCATTTTGACATATTAGTAACTCCTCATACCATAATTCAACCTTTTCTAATATTTTCAACATTAAATCATTCCCATGACATGGATATCTAATGGTAATGTTCCAGACCTGCTGACTGATCACAGAAATGATGGTACTGAAGGAATCCTTGGAAGTAACTGGTTTCAAGTAATTGATGTTTCTATAGGGAGGGAATGGAAAGAGAAAGTGACTAATATTTCAGACTCTGGGAAGTAGAATTGGATTGAACTATGCCAATCATGTAATGAATAAGATATGAAAATGACTTAACCCTGAATGAAAATTATGTCTCTCTAGTAATTTATAGTGTTGATGGCCTCCTTTGTATTATCCTAACAAACTTAGATATACATGATATAGCTTGAGGGGAGAAATATCTTATATATATATATATATATATTATATAATGACAGATTAATTTCCTTCTTTAATGCTTTCCAGAATACGTGATTGTGAAATAGCACACAAAGTGACAGGGAGTGCCCTTTCAAATATCACTGAAATAAATGGTACAACAATCAATCCTTGATTTTCATTCTTGGCAATAATAGTCAAGTGACTTCACATTAGGATTAGATTTTCTGATTTTTATCCTACTATAAAGATTGTACTCATAACCTGCACATAATACCACTTTACATAAACCAATTTACTTCACTCTTATCCCTGATATAATGAGAACTGAAGATTTTACTATATTTCAAATAAATTACTGTATCTCAAAGCAGGAACACTTCTATGTCATGTTGAAATTCTCAAGTCACCAACCTTGGCTATAATAATATGTTTTACCAATAAACAATTGAAGAATATTCATTTTGCTAGAAGCACCAATACCTCCAATCTCCCCCCATTTTGAAGTAATTGTTCTCTTTTCTAAATTCTGGTAACATTCTATCTCTCTCCTTATAGTAGCATTTTTATTATTTATACCTTGAATTATAATGATTAATGCTTAGATTTTATCTCTCTGTGTGGATTTTGCTCTCCTTAATGTACTAAAAAGTACATGGATTTATATCCCTCTTAGAGCCAAACTCAAACCATTAAAATAGTCAGGTGGTCAATAGAGATTGCACAGCATAAAGTTATTTTCTTTGATTTTTTTTTTCTAACTGTGCTGTAATTATAATTCACCACAGAAATAATGCTCACAAGATTTCAGGCAAGTTTTTCACTTGAACAATGGACAAAATTCTCCAGCTAATGAAAAATAACAACAATAAAAAATTTGATATATAAAGAACTCATGCAACTCAATAGCAACAACAAAACCCAATTAAAAATGTGCAGAAGAACTGAATAGATATTTTTCCAAAGAAAACATCCAAATGTCTATGAAAAGATGCTCAACATCATGAATCATCAGGGGAGGGAAAATCAAAACCACAATAAGATGTCATCTCATGCCTGTTACAGTGGCTATCACCAAGAAGACAAGAGATAACAAGTGTTGGTGAGAACGTGGAGAAAAGGGAACTTCTGTGCACTGTTGGTGGGAATGTAAATTGGTGCAGCCACTATGGAAACCAGTATGGAGATTCCTCAAAAAATTAAAAATAGGACTACATATGATCCAGCAATCACATAAATTGTGGGTATATATCCAAAGGAAATGAGAACAAGATATTAAAGAGTTATATGTACTTCCACATTTATTGCAGCATTATTCACAATTGCCAAGAGATGGAAACAACCTAAGTGTCCACCAACAGATGAATAAAGAATATGAGACACACACACACACACACACACACACACACACACACATGCACACAACGGTATTTTATTTAACCACAACAAAGAAGTAAGTCCTGCCATTTGTGACAACCTGGATGGATCTTGAGGGCATTATGCCCAGTGAGATAAGACAGAGAAAGACAAATATTGTATTATATCACTCAGATGTAGAATCTAAAAAAAGTCAAACTCATAGAAACAGAGAGTAGAATGGTAGTTACAGGGGCTGGGGTTGGGGGAACTGGGAAGATCTTGTTAAAGAGGATAAATTTGCAACCAGAAGAGGAATAAATCCTGAAGATCAAATGCACAGCACAGTGATTATAGTCAACAATGTATTATATACTTCAAAATTGCTAAGACACCAGATATTAAATGTTCTCAAAACAAACAAACAAAAAAGTGATAAGTATGTGAAACGATAGAAGTGTTAGCTAAAGCTATGGTCATAAATATTTTGCAATATGAATGTATCAGATCTACATGTTGAACACCTTCAACTTACACAATGTTATATGTCAATTCAGTCTGGGAAGAAAGAAAGAAAGAGAGAGAGAAAGAGAGAAAGAAACTGAAGAAGAAAGAAAGAAAAAGAAAGAAAGAGAAAGAAAGAAAGAAAGAAAGAAAGAAAGAAAGAAAGAAAGAAAGGAAGGAAGGAAGGAAGGAAGGAAGGAAGAAAGAAAGAAAGAAAGAAAGAAAGAAAGAAAGAAAGAAAGAAAGAAAGAAAGAAAGAAAGAAAGAAAGAAAGAAAGAAAGAAAGAAAGAAAGAAAGAAAGAAAAAGAAAGAAAGAAAAAGAAAGAAAGAAAGAAAGAAAGAAAAAGAAAGAAAGGAAGGAAGGAAGGAAGGAAGGAAGGAAAGAAAGAAAGAAAGAAAGAAAGAAAGAAAGAAAGAAAGAAAGAAAGGAAAGAAAGAAAGGAAAGAAAGAAAGAAAGAAAGAAAGAAAGAAAGAAAGAAAGAAAGAAAGAAAGAAAGAAAGAAAAGAAAGAGAAGAAAGGAAAGGAAGGAAGGAGGGAAAGAAGGAAGGAAGGAAGGAGGGACTAATTTTCAAAAGAATATTCTGGGAAAAACTGCCTCAACAATTTTTATTGACGTCAAAACCAAGTTGAGTTGATGGGTGGTAGATCGACATAATCAGTCATTGTAGGAGATAGGACCTGCCAACTTTTCAAAAAGAAAACCCTTATCACTTTAAGCAAGTAATGACTTGATCACTTTGGAAGAGAACTGTATGACAAAATGTACAGATTCAAGGGCAAGCTTCATGAACTGAGACAGAAAAGCCAATTTTGAAGCACTCTTCAGAAACCAGTTATATCCCAATTCAGGAGTTATCAATCACTCAACACTTGAATGACTCATTAGTTTATAGCTTTGTTGTCCCCTAATCAATTACTTATCTACATGTTACAAAGAGGAAGTTTGCCCACCTTGCCTTCAGCGATAAAATAAGGAAAAACTAGACTTGTAGCCATCACTTAAGACTTAAGTAGATGGCCTCTAAGAACAGACTCAACTAGATTTAATGGAACATTCAGTAGTTCATTATTTCTGAACCTCACTAAAATCTTCAGGTGGGCATTATCATCCTTATTTTACACATAAAGTAACTAAAGCTAAAAAAAGCAACTGAGTCATACAACTAGGAGTCTAGTAATAATTAAGCTTATGTTTGGAACCAGATCTGCAAGATTTCAAAGGTAGTGCTCATTCTTCCACATTATGCTGGCTATTGATACAATGAGTATAAAGTGATCCTTCTTAACATCATATTTTTTAAAACTATCTTTTATCTATACTGTTGTCTTTTTTCTATGACATTGAGTCAGAAACCCCTTAAAGCAATGGAATGATAGGCTTTTTGGAGAAGATCCTGAGAAAGCAAATCCCTATGAACAAGTGCCCTCTCTAAGCTAATCTTGAGTGAGAATGGTGACAGACCCAGATAAAACTGTTGTGGCAGCTTTAAAATGCTAATGCAGAGAAGGTTAATTTCTTAGGAATCTGCAATAGGGGCAAAAAAAAGGGGGGGAAAAAGGAAGAGAAAAAGAGCAACTAGCATTTGGAAGCTGAGAACTGGCCTGAGGCCTTAAATTGTAGAAGGTTTTCATTCTCCAACAAACCCAATTCTCTTTGGCAAGTTTCTTCCTCAAGGTAGGTGGCTGGGGCTTAATATTTTTTTTCAATTTATATAAGTTAATGGCAAAACTGGGTTAGCTATGTGTAATTCTGCTTTACCACCAACATTCTAAGAAATACATCTGTTCCAAAGGTAGCTGAGGGACAGCTGCTCAGTGGAAAGAAAGGACCTGTTGATTCTACCCTCATCAGAGACCATGACTTAGAGAAATGAAGTTGACAGCAGTCATCTTTAAGGTTAATTCAGTGTTGTGCTAAGACAAATAGCAAGAAAATGAAAAACACTTTGCATTCCTTCTGCTTCCAAATAATGTTAATAGACAGACTTAAATCCCAAGTGTGTCCAGGATGGGCTGGAAGGATTTACAGGCTACATGCACCTGATGATTAGAGATAAATCTGGGCATCATTTATATAATACCTATGGGGAGAGGTTCTATATTTCTACCTTTAATATTTGTTGTAATTCATGCTAATGGCTGTCAGTAGACTTGCTCAATAATTGGACTATATAACATTAATGAACTGGTGTTGATTTACTATGATACCTGAGACTGTAAAATTATAATTATGAATGGCTGTTGAGAGAGGTATGGAGTCACAAATCATATACTGATAGTAGCCCAAAGTGCATAAATAATTCAAAGATGCAATATGAATTTGAGAGATAAACTGAATGAAGAAACCAAGGAGATGCAGCCGGCTGGAGGCACTGAAACCCATCAAGTTAAAGGGGCCAACACAGCTTTGTTCAGATAGAGGTGACACTCCCTCTAAAAGCAAATTAATATTTTGTGGTTAGTTCAAACTGGCATTCCAGAACTAGAATGGCTCAGTGGGCAATGGAGGAAGTTAAATAATGTCATCAAGTGCCTGGCTCTCTTCAGTGCCATTCACAATATCAGCTTCATCCTGAGGATGGTGCCATTCATGAAAGTAAGATGATTTCCAGCAGCAACTGGGTTTGTATACTTGCTGCTTCACATACTGTAGGAGAGAAGAGGTTTTTTTCCCCATAATCTTTAAACAGAAGCCCCAAACTTCCTGCAGATTGCCTCAGCTATGATCCCATCCCTGGTGCCAGGGGAATAGCATGCTCTGAATAAAACATAGGCTTTAGCTATGGGATCCAAAAACTATGACAAGGGAGTGTTACTATTTTTTTTTAAAGATTTTTTTATTTATTTTTTAACAGAGAGAGAGACAGCGAGAGCGGGAACACAGGCAGGGAGCGTGGGAGAGGGAGAAGCAGGCCTCCCGCCAAGCAGGGAGCCTGATGCGGGACTCGATCCTAGGACCCCGGGGGCCAACGACTGAGCCACCCAGGCGCCCTGTTACTATTCTGATTAGCTTTGACCAATCAAGTTTCACCCCTGGGTCGGGGAGTGGCTCCAACCTCACCAAAAACATGTCTGGGGTGTTGATTTCAGAGAATAAATTTTATAATGTCAAAGATACCATTTTCTTTTATTCTCTAAGTACATATATTTGATAAAAATATAAAGAAGGGAGTGGTGAGGTGGGAGATACTAGCTACGCAGATGTAATTAACACCTAAATGATGGTTTCTCCTATGTAACCTATAAATGAGAACTTATTTTTCTCCCAACAATGTTATATTCATTCATTTATTTATACATACATACACATGTACATACTTGGAATTATAGGTCTAAACATATGCAGATATCTCAAATGTCTTAAGTGATGCTCTTGTGAATTTTTCAAGTGCCTACCAGTTGATTTTATAATTTAATAATGAAAGACCTCACCTCTAAAACACAAAATAAACTTAGATATCCGATACTTCTGGGGATAATCAGTTGAATCAAGGAGAGCTATCTTCTTAAATTAATTTACAAGTATAACCTAGTATTACCAATAGCCCACAGGAGATGTTTAAGGAAGATTTTATTTATAATTCACATCAGTGAATTATTACTATTTACCAGCGTGATTGAATCATGATTATCTTTTCTCTATATATTTTAATTTATGATATGGGAATTCAGAACTGATTAAAGATGGTTACTTTCTTTTTAAATTTTCTCAGACTCTCAATCCCAATGTGAAACTGTAATATGGTTAAATTGGTAAAATTAGAGTTTAAGGAGGCTATGATGGAGCTGGGTCTTACCCAACTGTGGAAACAATCACCTAAGGGCAATATTTCAGAATTGTTTAGCCTATCTTCTGGGAGTAACTTCCCACATATCAACCAATTCTAGTGAGAGTGAAATCAGCACTGACCATCAAGTACCTACATGTGGGAGAGAGAACATCTTGCTCTTTGGTTGAATATAAATTGTGGACAAAATAAAAACAAAAATAAAAAGCAAATCTTGGCAAAACAAATTAAGGCAATGTGCCTAGCAGAATTTACAGGGAGCTACAAAGAATCTTAAATAATTTTCTTTATTATGCAATTTATTTTGAACTCTGTTAGGCTTTACTGAAGAAACTTGGGCTTAGTCATTAGGATGAATAATGATTTCCACCTTCCTTTATTCAACATATATTTGAGTCACTATATCAGATACTGAGGAAGAAGTAATAAAAATAAATTACTCAATTAAGTGCATTTCAATTAAGTGCATTTAGAATTTAATGTAGGAGACAATCCCTAAACAGTATCACAAATGTATCATTAACCAATTTCAATAAATGGTGTTAAAGAAAAGCTGAAGGTATTATAAGAAAGTCTAACAATATAATTTAGATGGGGGGAGATAAGACTTAGAAAGTGTGAAATTTAAGCTGAATAAATAATAGTCATCCCGACTTAAGAGTTGGGATGAAAAGCAATCTATTAAAATAAAGTTGCATATCTAAAGGCCCTTAGATGGGAAACAGGCTTAGTCATTTAATCAAGGGCATGGCATCATTCAGACAAGATGAGTCTTCTCCTGATTTGTTATCTTCTGATAATCTCTCTTCATTTTACTCCAGAAGTTATATCAATTGGTATTTAAGCATCCCATCCATTCTAAATAACTGATCAAGATATTTTAAATTAAAAAAAAGGCTTCACTTGCAAAGTCCGGAGTATTACAATTAGATTAGATGAGGAAAGTAAATAGGTACTCTGATGAGTTTACCAATAGAAAGGTTACATTTATGATTAATTTCAGATCCATACAGTATGTAATCTTAAAAAAAAAAGTTTCTAACTCTGTCCACTGAAAAGGCCTAGAATCAATGGTCAAATCAGTAGCAAAACTCTTAACACTGGAGTATGGTCTCCATTATTTCCTGTAAGATGCTAGGGAACTTTAGAGAAATAGTTGGGGTAGAAAATGTATGAGATAGGCCTGGAGCACACTGCTAAACCAGAAACCAAGGAATTTATCAAAACTACTGAGGTCATGCCAAAGAACTCAGGATCAAACAAAAAGATTTGCTATGGTCAAAGATGGGAAATTCAAACATAAATAAGAATAACAGCAATGACTGACACACCTCAGGTATTTTATAGTCCTTGAGTTCAAAAGAATAAAACAAAGAGGAAAAAATATATTTTTTCTTTTCAGAGAATAATGTTGGTAAACCAACTCACTTTAAAAACTGGAAATAAATAAATAAATAAAAATAAAAGTGGGGAAATAAGGGCATGAATCAAACATTTACCCATCCCATCTATATGACCTATATCCTAGGGTAGCCAAATACTTAATTAAGAGATGAGTCTCTTTATAGATTAGAATAGGTTAGGCAGCCAGAGCTTTAGGAATTAACAGGAACTATATGTTGCAATAATAATTACACCCAAGAATTGGTGTAACTTAGTGACTACACTAAGTATTTTACATATACCATCTCATTCAAGCTTCATAAAACTTTATCACCATCACAGGTATTATTCTCATTATAAAAATGAGAAGATTCTCATTTAAAGAATGTGCCATGCATCTATGAAGTACGTGAATTATTAATTAAATCCTTAAACTCAAGCCATCTAACTCAATGGCTTGCCTTCTTAACCATCTTTAACAGTGATGATATAAACAAGTTCAGAAGGTATAAAATAATGAGAAGGAGCATCTAACATACTCTTGGGAGATAAAAGGAAATTTCCAAGAGGAAGTGATGTCTAAGGTGAAATATGATGGACAGCAGTATTTATTCATGAATGAGTGGAGTGAAGGAGATCATAGCAGTAACATTCCAGGCAAAAGGAGCACCTTGAATTAAGCCTGCAGGCTTGAAAAAGGATGATGTATCCATTAGTTATCAGTATGTGACAAACCATCCTAAAATTCAGTGGCATAAAGCACTAAATATTTATTTCTCATGCATATATAGAGTTCATTTCATTAAGGCTATGCAATGCTGATGTTGGGCAAGGGTTATTCCTGTGTCTGTGGGTTAACTGAGATCTCTGCTCTACATAGCTCTGGCCATCCACCTGGGACCAGGTCCTACTCTTGACAATGGCAGAAGACTAAGAATGTGAACAGAAGCAAGCATGTTCTCTTGAAAATGGAGATAGAAGTAGTGCACTGGCACCTGTGCTCATTCTGTTGCCCAAAGTTAGTCAGAAGACCAAACTCAGTGCTGGAGAGCCACAGTCAATCAACAGTGAGAGGATGTGGATAGAGAGAACAATGAATAATTGGGGCCACCACTGACGTCAATATAGCACACATAGCTAGGAGCTGCCGATAGCACATAATAACTGTCAGCAGAGATCTTTAAAGGCTTAGAAGAAAAACAACTTTAGAATTTATCCTGAAGTCTGTATTAGTTGTATTTTGTAGGGAAAGCTAAGAGAGTATTTGAATGCCACTGATTGAGGCTGCTTCCTCTTCATAATCTCCGGAATCCTTCTTTACCCCTTCATCCTTTAATTGTTGTTTTGAAGGGCAATTTCTTGTTTCTAAGTTTTCCAGAAACCACAGTGTCCCTGTGAGCACAACACCAACACACTTGATTGTGTACTGCTAATCAGCATCTTGGCCTCCATTTTTACTAACTCTCAGTGTGTACCACCTCAATGAGAAAATGGCATTACCTATTCCAATGGCGTACTTAGCATTGACTAAATCAGAAACTGTCTGACTCTTTCCATACAGCCAGCTCCCCTTACCTCACATCATGCTTTGAAAATGGCAATGCACCCACTCTTTTTAATGGCTTTGCTTCGGGAAGTTATTCCCATGTATCTCAATTACAGTGCTTATGAGCTGCTGTACCCAAAATGTGGTGAATTTGTTCTCTCTCCAGATGTCACAGAGGAAACCAGTTTACAGAGAACAGTAACAGTTTAAAACTTAGAATGAGAAAGAAAGATCCAGTTGAGCGTCATAGGTTTTTTTCCTAAGCCAGAGCCAGTCTTTAATACCTGGAATTTCTTTTTTTTTTTTTTTTTTTTTTAAGATTTTATTTATTTATTTGTCAGAGGGAGAGAGAGAGAGAGAGAGAGAGAGAACACAAGCAGGGGGAGCGGCACGCAGAGGGGGAAGCAGGCTTCCCGCCGAGCAGGGAGCCCGACGCGGGACTCGATCCCAGGACCCCGGGATCATGACCTGAGCCAAAGGCAGACGCCTAACGACTGAGCCACCCAGGCGCCCCAATATACCTGGAATTTCTAAAGCTATCTTTCCAAGCAGGACACATGGTTGAGATTGACTGACTGATTGGCTGACTTTTAAATTTACTTCCCTTAATGATTTTTGAATATTCAGATTTGAATAGAATTACTTTTCAAAAATCACAATACTCACCTAAAATCTTACCCTTTTCCTTCCACAGGGACCATTACACTCAGGCTGATTCTGTGACATATCATTATTTGTGGTTTTGGGATGAAGACAATGTTTCTGATACATGGAATTTTCCTCACCTAATCATACCAGAATTGATTTCATGTTGTTGTTTATGAGAGCAAAGCAAGCATAAACATATAGGATTGGGTTTTAAAACTGGTTACTTTGAAGTCACAGAAAACATAGATGAATACATATAAATAAAAGAAAATATAACAGTAGCTATCACACACTTCAAGTAAATAACCCAAAGACCAACATACATTTAAGTAGAGAAAAACTTGAATAAAACTGAAGTCTGCAACTTTTCATAGTCTCTTAGGAATTGATTTGGACTGACTTTCTTGACTAAGAATCACTGCATTGCACAGAATATCTCAATTGACTTAGACATGTTCTTTTCACTTCTTTATTATCTCTAGGCATGTTGGTTTACTCTGCACTCTTTTTTAAGACTGATGTGTCTTCTCAGTCTCTTGTTCTAGGTTCCTCCACCATCCCTTTCCTTTTGCCATAATTGATCTGTTGATAAACCCAAATCATTTAACTAGTCCACTTTCTCACAATCTGGATTTTGTCAACTGTACCAACGTGGTGCAGATTAACATGTTTCTCTGTCCTTTGCACTCCCTACAAATGGGCAACTGAATGAAGGGATTTGATCAGAATCAGGTTCAATACCTGTGGTCATTTTGGGAAATAGTTTTCAGTTCCTCAGTAAAGTTAAACACAGAGTTTCCATATGACCCAGTATTTTCACTCCTATTTATATACTCAAGATAATTAAAAACATAAGTCTACATAATAGATATACAAAAATGTTTATAACACTTATAGAAGGTTATTTATAATAGCCGAAAAAGTAGAAACAACCCAAATATCCATCAGCTGATGAGTGGATGAACAAAATGTGGTATATATCTATGTAATGGAATAGTGTTCAACCACAAAAAGGAGTGAAGTACTCATAGATACCACAACATGGATAAGCTTTGAAAATATTTATGCTGAGTGGAGAAAAGCCAGTCACTAAAAGTCACATATTGTATGATTCCATTTACATGAAATGTCCAAAATAGGCAAATCTCTAGAGACAGAACATAGACTAGTGGTTGTTAAGGGGTTGGAAAGGGGTGAGAATGACTGCTATTGGACAGCAGCTTTCCTCTTAGGGTGGTAAAAAATGTTATGGAATGAGAAAATGATAATGATTCACAATTTCATGAATATACTAAGCACCGCTAAATTTTAGATGTTATAAAGGGTAAAATTTTTTGTATATGGACTGTATCTCTATTTTAAAAGATTATATATGGTATATCAGGAGAGGCCTAATGTCCAGTTCTTTCTTTTGTTATGTTAGTGCCCTTTGATGCTCAAAACCTAGATCCAACAATCACTGGGGATTGCAAAGTGGCCATATTCTAATTCCATTACGTTCTTTCATTAATAGGGATATTTTATAAAGAGGTGCTTCTCCTCATCTTTTATTTGGTTAAACAGCAGTACATTTTCCACAAAAACAGGTGGAATAAATGCTTGATTCTTTCTATTTATCAGCTTTCAACATAAATAATTAATTAGCTATCATTCTCCAGAAAAAGTCAGTTAAGTGCAGGTGTACCTCAGAGATATTGCAATAAAGCGAGTAACATCAAATGAATGTTCTGGTTTCCCAGTGCATATAAAAGTTATGTTCACACAATATTGTAGTATTCTAAGTGTACCATATGTCTAAAAACAAGTACATACTTTAATTAAAAAAAGTAATTATTGCTAAAATTAATAATTGCTAAAAAAATGCTAAGTACCATCTAAGTGTTCATTAGCTGTAATTTTTTTGCTGGTGGAAGGTCTTGTCTCCATGTTGATGGCTATTGACTGATCAGCGTGGTGGTTGCTGAAGGTCGTGGTGACTGTGGCAATTTCTTAAAATAAGGCAACAGTGAAGTTTGCCACATGATTGACTCTTCCTTTTACAAGTGATTTCCCTGTAGCATGTGATGCTGTTTGATAGCATTTTACCCACAGAAGAACTTTCTTCAAAATTGAAGTCCAACCTCTCAATGCCTGCTGCTGCTTTATCAACTAAGTTTATGTAATACTCTAAATCCTTTGTTGTCATTTCAACAGTCTTCACAGTAACTTTAGCAGGACTAGATTCCATCTCAGGAAACCGCTTCCTTTCCTGATCCATAAGAAGCAACTCCTCACCTATTTAAGTTTGATCATGAGATTGCAGCAATTCAGACACATCTTCAGGCTCCAGTTCTGATTCTAGTTCTTTTGCTATTTCCACCACATCTGCAGTTACTTCCTCCACTGAAGTCTCAAACCCTCAAAGTCATCCATGAGGGTAGGAATCAACTTCTTCCAAACTCCTATTCATGTTGATATTTTGGTTTCTTCCCATGAATCATGAATGTTCTTAATGGCATCTACAATGGCAAATCCTTTCCAGAAGATTTTCAATTGACTTTACCCAGATCCATCAGAGAAATCACGATCCACAGCAGCTATATAGCCTTACAAAATGAATTTCTTGAATACTAAGACTTGAAAGTCAAAATGACTCTTTTTTGGTGGGGGGGGGTGCTGGAGGTGGGGGGGCTTGAACTCATGACCCTGAGATCAAGATCTGAGCTGAGATCAAGAGCCAGACACTTAACTCACTGAGCTACCCATGCACCCCTAAAATGACTCTTTGATCCATAGATTGCAGAATGGATGTTGTGGTAGCAGGCATAAAAACAATAGTTATCTTATTGTATATCTCCAGTAGAGCTCTTGGGTGACCAGGTGCATTGTCAATGAGCAGAAGTATTTGGAAAGGAATCTTTTTTTTTCCCTGAGCAATAAGTCTCAACAGTGGGCTTAAAATATTCAGTAAACCATGTTGTAAGCAGTTGTGCTATCAGTTGTGCTATCATCCAAGCTTTATTATTCCATTTATAGAGCACAGGCAGAGTAGACTCAGCATAATTCCTAAGAGCCCTAGGATTTTCAGAATAGTGAATGAGCACTGGCTTCAACTTCAAGTTACCAGATGTATTAGACCCAAAGAGAGTCAGCCTGTCCTTTGAAGCTTTGAAGCCAGGCATTGACTTTTCTTTAGGTATGAAAGTCCCAGACGGCATCTTCTCCCACTAGAAGGCTGTTTTGTCTACATTGAAAATCTGTTGTTTTGTGCAGCCACCTTCATTAATGATCTCGGCTAGATCTTCTGAATGACTTGCTGTAGCTTCGACATCAACATTTGCTGCTTCAGCTTGCACTTTTATGTTATGGAAACAGCTTCTTTCCTTAACCCTCATGAACCACCTCTTCTAGCTTCAGACTTCTCTTCTGCATCTTGCTCACCTCTCCCAGCCTTCACAGAATTGAAGAAAGTTAGGGCCTTGCTCTGGATTGGGCTTTGGCTTAAGGGAATGTTGTGGCTGGTTTGATCTTCTATCCAGACCACTTAGTTTTCTCCATATCAGCAATAAGAAGTCTCACTTTCTTATCATTCATGTGTTCACTGGACTCGCACTTTTAATTTCCTTTAAGAACTCTTCCTTTCCATTCACAACTTATCTGTTTCTTGCAAGAGATTTAGCTTTCTGCCTATGGCTTTTGACATGTCTTCCTCACTAAGCTAAGTCATTTCTAGTTATGTTTTAAAATGAGAGATGTGTGACTCTTCATTTCACCTGACCACTTACAGGCTATTGTAGGGCTATTAATTGGCTTAATTTCAACATTGTATCCCAGGGAATAGGGAGCCCAAGGAGAGGGAGAGAGATGGGGAATGGCTGGTTGGTGGAGCAATCAGAGCATACACAGTATTAATTGATTAAGTTCATCATCTTACATGGGCCTTGTTTGTGGTGCCCCAAAACAATTAATATAGTAACATCAAAGATCACTGATCCCAGATCACTGTAACATGTATAATAATAATGAAAAGTGGACATACTGGGAGGATTACTAAAATATGACACAAAGACATAAAGTGAGCAAATGCTGTTGGAAAAATGGTGCTGACAGATTTCTTTGATGCAGGGTTGCCATAAACCTTCAAGCTGTAAAAAACACAATCTCTGTGAAGCACAATAAAGCCAAGTATAGTAAAATGAAGAATGCCTGCATATGTATGTTTACACACAAACACACCATTGTCAATCTATGAATTTAAATATATTTAATAGGTTTTGATCAGTTGAATTATCCCTTTTAAAGTTCAAATGATCTCATCTTTGGCCTGTGGGAGCCTCTACACAGAGGTTCCTGCATTCATTTGATATGGCTCTGGCAATTTTCCATAGTTTCCTCTTTCATCCTTTATATTTTCTGCCTGAGACCTAGAATCAGTTTTATTTCCCCAAGAATTCTTGGTGTCTTATAGTAGGAAATGGTATTCTAAAAGCCACAATCTGGACTCTTCATATGCTCAGTGTTTCTGGTTTGATCAAAGTTTGAGATCTTTTTCAGGACCAGACAAGGACACACACACACACACACACACATTATATAAAATAAAGGTATGTGCTATTATAACATACCTAACTACAGTTGACCCTTGAACAACATGGATCTGAACTGCACAGGTCCCCTTATACACATATTTTTTTGACACAGTACTGTAAATATATTTTCTCTTCCCTATGATTTTCTTAACATTTTCTTTCCTCCAGCTTAATTATAAGAATACAGTATATAATACATATGACATACAAAATATGTGTTAACGGACTATTTATGTTCTTAGTAAAACTTCTGGTCAACAGTAGGCTATTAATAGTTAGGTTTTGGGAGTCAAAAATTATACACTGATTTTCAACTGTGCAGGGGGTCAGTGCCCTTAACCCCTTTGTTGTTTAGGGTTCAATTGTATATACATATAATTAATATATATTAATTATATTATAATTAAAATAACATATAAGATATATATCCTGTTATTAAATTTAAAATATATCTTGAGTTCATAAAATTCTTCTATTTAAAACACAAGGCTACAGGACTTTATTCCACCTTTATGTCTTACATCTGCATCTCCTTTCTTCTACATTGACGATGTGGATGATGGACACAGAGAATGGTAAAAGAATAAATGACTCATTTGTTTTTTTCTATATTACACATAGAACCATTTTAGAATATGATGCTAATATTATTGTCACCAATCACATTCCTAAGAAAAATTAAAAATATTTTGTGTATGTATACCCCAATTTCTACCTCATTTATTTGTGGTTTATCATATACATTGTCTGAGCACAAAGCTATTTCACTGGTGACTTGGGAAAAATGGAAACATTTATAAAAATTATGATTTTTGTTATTCTTTCACGTTTTGCATCATTTCCTTAATTTTCCCTATCAGAATTGCTTCAGTTCTCTTACAAACCAGCTAGGCTTGTCAGTGTCCAAATTCTTTATATCAAGGAGTGAAATGAAATTCTGTAAAATAAATGTTCCTTTATTTTCTTTTTGAAATCTGAAACACAGAACATGCATCATGTAGGAGCCAGAATGCTTTTCAACTGAGGTTAAAGCAAGCCACTATGGTAGCTCATCTACTGTTGGTCAGGATCAACCCACATACCTTGACACAACTGTGTACCAGGAACAAATTTCTTATCAACCTCTAGGAGCTGACCTTGCAAATTTTCCTTTTTTACAACCTCTGTGGCTTACATTATGAATCTGTCTCTAATAAAGATGTTGGTATACAAATGGAGCTGACTTACTTCGGCCAAGTATCAACTTATACTTCCATAAAATAGAGATTACAAAAACAGATATAATAGTCATGGGACTTCTGACCAGAAACAATTAAATAATGGACATGACACTTCTGTAAAATATTAAATACTCGATATAAATGCTAGTAATATCTGTGAGTAGTACTATCCTCCCTAATAATGAAATTTCATATCTCTTATGTTTACACTAAACTGTTTTTGAAAGACAGCTTTTCATATGTATAAGTTGTCATTTCTTCTGTGGTACCTACTGATTCAAAACAGGACATTTTTAATTCACCTGTTTCTAAAAATGTGTCTTTAGGGTTCTACGGAAACTTCTGTAAGGAATTCAGGAAGCTTTAGAAATGTCAAAGTTACCAGAGCATAGGGATATGAGGACATTTTGCATTTTGCCAATGTCATCATAAGAAGTCAACAGTCAGAGCTGTAACTGCAATTTAAGTAGAATTCTTTTACCATACTTTACTGTGAAATCTCAATCTGCCCACTATTTTCTATTTTCTGCTGGAGTGTAAACACAGGTCAAATGACTTCCTTTGACATATGTTCAGTTCTATTCCATCCCTCTTATATTCTGCGCCTGTTTGCCTTATCTAATCAGTGATCCACACACGCTCCGCCTCTTTGTACATCTCAGAAAAGACCTTTCTTCAAGCTGCTGTGCAAATTATTGCCAAGTTGTTCTAATGTAAAGTCAGATTCCGTAAGAAGACTTTCTGGGTAAGTTATCACACAGCTTCAGGACAGAGAAGTGGAAGAAAAGCCATTAAGGGGTAAGGATTTGAGCAGCAAAGATACAAGCCCTTTCGGCCTGTGCATACTTTTATTCAATGGGTTACACAGTGTTTTTTCCTCTGAGTCTCCATTGGAGTGAACTGTTCAAAGGAAACACCTTTCTGATTTGGTTTTTCATGGTAACTCAAAATGGTACAGAGCACCCCTTCTTTTAAGCTCAGGTTCATCAACTGATGAAAAAGGAACCTAATGGATGGTTTTTCCCCCTCAGCGTGCCTCCAGTAAAATTAAATTCCCCAATTAGAACTGTTAGGGGTTTGTTAACAGTAAAATTTGAGAGAATGATGAAACTATCCCCCTACTGTGCCACTGCCTTTACTTTTCTTGGATGAAAAGGAGTGTAGGTTGGATTATCTCACATGAACAGACCATTGGAGTAAAAGTAATCTTGTTTTATATATACCAACAAGATTTGAAATGAATTTTTTCCCATCTATTAAATAAGACTTATTAAGAAAAAGAAGTTGATATGAGTTTTTAAAATATTAAGATCAGCATTTCAGTATGTTATTACAAGTATTTAAACAGTTTATCACTAATTGGAATTTCATGGAGCAAATGTTATGTTATTTCAATAAAAAGTGTGAGAGATCACAGCGAGTTTCTTCAGTTTTAACCAGTTTGATACCACCATTTTCCCTATCAGAATTGCTTCAGTTCTCTTACAAACCAGCTAGGCTTGTCAGTGTCCAAATTCTTTATATCAAGGAGTGAAATGAAATTCTGTAAAATAAATGTTCCTTTATTTTCTTTTTGAAATCTGAAACACAGAACATGCATCATGTAGGAGCCAGAATGCTTTTCAACTGAGGTTAAAGCAAGCCACTATGGTAGCTCATCTACTGTTGGTCAGGATCAACCCACATACCTTGACACAACTGTGTACCAGGAACAAATTTCTTATCAACCTCTAGGAGCTGACCTTGCAAATTTTCCTTTTGTACAACCTCTGTGGCTTACATTATGAATCTGTCTCTAATCATTACTTCATTCCTCAAGAACAAAACATTATTATTCACCTTTCATTCACCATGTCACTTTTGTGTCTGGGTCACATAAGCTTGGATAAGATCTTCTGTAAGAAATTTTTGTAGTGCTCAGTTTCCCACAAAAAAAAAAAAAAATGCATCCTCAGTAGAAAAAAGCTCATAGCTGCTTAATGTAGATTTAAATTGTCTAAAAGGCTTTATTACTTGAAAATGTCTTAAATCCTTAAGGCAATTTAAACCAGTGGTGATGAAAAGCTCTAGTCATTCTGAAATTTAACCCTTTTGTATCACTATGCCAAATAACATTCATTTATCAGGCTTGGGAGAGACCTTTAAAATTATCTAAGGCAAACCCTAGCTTTTTATAAAAGAGGAAAGTGAGTCTCTGAGATGTGAACGAAGATCACACAGGAAGACAGATTCAGAGCCCAAATCTGTATGTGCTGGGTTACACAATGTTTTTTCCTCTGTAGCTCCGTTGGAGTGAACTGTTCGAAGGAAACACCTTTCTGGTTTGGTTTTTCATGGTAGCTCAAAATGGCACAGAGCACCCCTTCTTTTAAGCTCAGGTTCATCAACTTATGAAAAGGGAACCTAGTGGATGGTTTTTCCCCCTCAGCATGGCTCCGGTAAAATTAAATTCCCCAATTAGAACTGTTAGGGGTTTGTTAACAGTAAAATTTGAGAGACTGATGTACTCAGGGACCGTCAACTGAAGTTTAAGAGAAGAAAGGAACTCTGGGGTCAGTCAAAAAACCTTGATTTGAATCCTAGCTTTTCCACTCTCTAGCTGTATAACTGGAGTCAAGGTTTAGCTTTTTCATCTATGGTGTTATATAATTATAAATAAATAAATAAATAAAGTTTAGATTAAATTGTCCTAACTTTACCTGAACAAGAAGCTCACTCATAGTCACTGGTCCAAAGATTCTACTCCTCTCTTTTGGCTTTTCTTTTCTTCTTCTTCTTTTTTTCTAAATAGAGTCCATAGCAAAGATTCAATAACCTTTTTTTTTTCTGCCAGATTTGTGTTCCTTTGAACATGCCTCTTCTCATATTTCGTGTACAATGAGAGTCAGACTTCTACATTTCTCATGTTGCTTAAAAATGCCTCACCAAAGCCCCCAAATAACCAGAACCAGTCTCCATTTTCTGAAGAAATCAATAAAACCATAGAGGAAACTTTCGCTGGTCTTTAGGGAAGGGGTTGCAGTTTTGACCTCTGAAGGTTGCCTTTCACCCACAGACAGGATTTGTTTTGCCTTTGCAAAAGTGAAAATTGTTTTAAATGATTCTATTTTTGTAAAGCTTCAATAATTTTATTTTTAATTACTTTATTAAAATTTAAAGTTTTATTTTCTATCTTCTAATACTTACAATTCAATGGCTTTTAACACAGTCACAGATTCAGGGAAACTTCACCACAACTGAATTTAGAATATGGTCACTACCCCGCTGAAAAATCCTCACACCTTTTAGCCATCACCTCCAATCTCTCCATCCACTTAGACCTGGGCTACCACTGTTATATTTTCTGTTCTTACAGATTTGTCTATTCTGGGTATTTTGTAAAAATGGAATTATACAATATATGGTCTTCTGTGACTAGTTCTTTCATAAAGCATAATGTTTTTAAGGTTCACCCATGTTTTAACATATATTGGTAAGCACTTCTTTTTATTTAAGTTTATACTTTTAAACCTTGTACCATTTCCCCTCAAGTTTTCCTGTGAATAGACACACATGCATGCGCACACACACACAGACACACATTTCAATTTTTCAATTATAAAAGACAATTTTTAGCTGAGTTATACAGTTATAAAATTAAACAATTAATCTTTAATATTCTTACATGTATTGTTAGGAAATAAGCAGAAAGCAGGGGAATATAAATATTTTACTACAAATAACAAGTGGTGCTGGTGACAGAATGAGACAATTCTATGTAAAAAAAAAATATATATATATATATATATATGCAAAATGGAATGGAAAGAGGTAGGTACCAATGACTTCAGTTCTGTATGGATCCTTGTAATCCAAATGAGTTGTGTAGAGGTTTTGATTTGAGGAACAGAAAGAGACATGCTCTTCAATACCTGCATGAGCATCTCCCTACATTAAATCATAGGATGTCTTCTTTCTGACATCTCACATCTAGCTCAATGTTTTCAGTATGTTACAGAAAAGCAAACCACTTGCACAAAATAGCTTTGATGTTGTGGCGGATTAGGGAGATTTTTTAATTGCTATTTAAACCACTTTTAAGTAATTACTAACTAATACCTAGTTTTATTTGACTTAATTCAAAAGGCTGTTTGCAAAATAAATGAAGAAGTGATAAGCCACCATGTAAAGCCAAACTTTTTTTTTTCCTAGAAACTGGAAACTGGTTTGAGGGTATAGATTAAAACAAAACAAAACACAAAACTTTATATCACTGCAGATATTTTGGACCCAGTAATATTTTTAAATAAATTATAAAAGAACAGGCAAAATTAACATAGTTTGCAAGACAAAAATTTTGCTCTGCAATACATTAAAGCAAAGCATATTCTTCTTTGTTATTTTAAGTTGAATGAATAATAAAAAAATATTAGTTCATATCCCTGGAGTCATGTTGCAAAGCATCTTCTTTCAAGTGTACATTCCATAATTTGAAGTCTGGCCACTTTTTGCTTCCCACAGATATCTGAGGCACAAAGCCTTCCAGGCGTGTCAATATGACATCCTCCTTACAGTTGGAGCTTGGCTTTTACTGCATTCCCCCCTGATATTACTGTAAGCAAACACTGGAGAGCTTGGATGTAGTCCAAGGAAAATCCTTTCCCCTGGTGGACTTTTGCCTTTGGAGACTAGGAAGATCTTTCATGAAGCCAGTGGAAAGCACAGCTCTGGTAAAGGGACCATGCAGGTTTCATATGAAATTATCTACATAAAACCCAGGAAGGCTAGCTACCTGCCAAACACACATAACAGAGAATTCTGAAACTAAAGACTGATTCTTGGTCCAGTCCTTAGATGTGGAAGATGGGAAAAAATTTTATGTACCAGCGACTTGACAATAGTCAAACATCAACTTAATGAGTTAGGTGCAATTTCCCCCTTTATACAGATGTGAACACTAAGATGTAAAGTACTGGCCCACGGCTACACAGATGATAAGAGGTACAAGTGTATTTGAACTCTGTGATTTCAAAACAAGCCAAATTATCATGTTTTACCGCCTCTCGAGCTACAAAAGGAAAAGGCCCTATGGGTTCAACCTGGTTTCTTCCCAATTCCAATTCAATACTAAGTTTAAATTTAACTAAATATAACTAAATTTAAACTTAATAGTTTCTTAATAGTTTCTTCCTTACACGTACATATGAAGATCTTATAATCCAACTAATCCAAAATTTTACTTTGCCCTGGTTTCAGATGAAGAATCAAACCATTAAGTGGTAAAGACTTTTGACCACCTATTCAAACTTCTTCTTTTGGCATCAAACACATAACCCAGAGTAAGGTTGCCTCAGGCCCAGGAATAAAGCCAGATTAGTCTAAACCAAGTATTCTTCTGATAATTATTGATTGGTGACAGGGGTGGGAGGAGGATAATTTGTATCCTGAATTGACTCAGTTGGACTGCAATGAAATGCTGTGGACAATCATCTTGCAACCATGAGAAGAACCAGTCTTGGAATGAGGCCAGAGCTGACAAAAGCAGAACAGCCTGGATCCTTGATGGCATCATTAAGCCATGGTTGATGCCTTGCCTACAATCTATCTTACCTCTGAAATTCTTGTGGTTCTTTTGTTGTTGTTGTTTTGTTTTTGTTTTTGTTTTGATAGAATAACATGCTCTACTGTTAGGTCAGTTTCAAGTCAATATGCTTTGCTATTTGCAGCCTTAGACATTCTATCTGATCCATGATATGTAGTCAATGATTATATTGGCCAAACTACTTGTTTTCATTTTCGGACTCTTACAAGAATATTTGGAACACACCACACAAAATTTAGCTAAGCAAGGAAACAGCCAAACTATCAAACAAACAAATTCCAAGTTTCTGATTCTCTTGGGGGGAATAAGGAATTAAAGAGCTCAAAGTGAAAGAGAATTGGTGACTCAGAGTCAGTACATAAAAAAAATGGCCCAGTGTGGCCCTCGAGGGAATCATCCACCTGAGGTAATATCTCCCAAGTAAAATATAAAACTGAAATTACTTGATTCCATAATATATTTTAGAATTAGATATTAGCTAAGGGCCCTTACCAAATTCTGGCTTGGGTATTCACAGGCTGTCTACAAGCAGTCCTGTCACATATTTTCTTTGGAAAGTGACAGCATGTTGTTGACAGAAAATTATTTTCTATAGACATTTTTTCTATTTAAATCAAGTTCTGTTGAATTGTGCAAAGCTACGGGCCAATGTGTTTCCACCCATGAATGATAAATCCAACAAAAATAAAGGAGACATGAGGGAAATGTAGCATGGAAATACTATTCCATTTTTTGTATCATGTGGCAGAATACTATTCCATTTTTTGTATATACCACATTTCTTTCTTCATTTATCAGTTGATGAGCAGGTGAGTTTTTTCCACTTTTTGGCTATTGTGAATAATGCTACTATAAACATTCGTGTACAAGTATTTGTACAGACATATTTTTTTATCTCTCATATACTTAAGAGAGATAAAAAAATATGTCTGTACAAATACTTGTACACGAATGTTTAAGAGTTTATTGAGAAACTCTTAAATTGCAAGGTTTTTATTACAAGCAAACACATCAACCACCATCGAGGAGAGGAAAGACAAATGTCTCTGTTCCTCACCTCAGCCTCCAACCCTCTTCTGCATCTAAGTGGGGATCAATAATATCAGACTATAGGCTCTATAATGGTAAGGAACAGATGTGCGTTACTCACTGATATCCCAGAGACCAAAGCGATGGACACTTCTTGATCCTAACAAGTATATGCTAAATGTATAGGGCACTTATACCAAAGAAGTTCATAATGTTATGAAATACACATACAATTGATGGCCATGCTGTCCATATTTGCAAATCTGCTTGGTTGCTTTGACTGAATTTATTAAGCATTAACTTAATTTTTTTAAATGTTTTATTTATTTATTCATGAGAGTCAGAGAGAAAGAGAGTGGCAGAGGCAGAGGGAGAAGCAGGCTCCCCGCCTAGCAGGGAGCCCGATGCGGGGCTCGATCCCAGGACCCCGGGATCATGACCCGAGCCGAAGGCAGACGCTTAACCATCTGAGCCACCCAGGCGCCCCAAGCATTAACTTAATTTTTATCAGCTTTAAGGATCAATTTGTTTTACTAAACATACTAAGGAATCAAATGGAGTAATATTTTGGAAATATTTATGACTTACTAGAATGACTGGTGTGACTTTAAGCATGACACTTCACCTTCTTGAACCTAACATTCAGCTATATTAAATAGTGGGTGTTGGGGGAAGTAAATAGATAAAACTGAAACAGTATCCAGTACAGGAAAGAGGACAGATGCATATTGGCATATTTTTTGTTTATTACATCTTTAAAAAAATATGAGATATAATTCACATACCATAAAACTCACCCTTTTAAGGTGTACAAACAACAACAAGAAAAAGAGAAATATAGAGACTCATAAATATAGAGACTCATAAATATAGAGAACAAACTGGGGTTGCCAACAGGGAGGGAACTGGGGGCTGGGTGAAATGGGTGAAAGGAATTAAGATATACAAACTTCCAGTTATAAAATAAATAAGTCATAGGGATGAAAACCAAAGCATAGGAAATGTAGTCAATAATATTGTAATATAATTATATTGTATATAATTGTTGAATTACTATGTTGAACACTTGAAACTAATTTAATATTATATGTCGACTATACTTTAAAAAATTTTAAGTAAAGTGTATAATTCAGTGGGTTTTAGTATATTCACAAGATTGTGCAAGCAACGTCATTATCTAATTCCAGAACATTCTCTACCCCACAAATTCCATTTGGTTCCCCCCTACTCACTAGCAATCACTCCCCACATTGTCTCCCAGCCTCTGGCAAACACTAGTCTACTTTCTTTCTCCTTGGATTTTCATATTTTCTGGACATTTCATATAAAGGGAATCCACAATATATGGCCTTTTGTGTATGGCTTCTTTATGTAGCATAATATTTTCAAGATTCACCTGTGTTGTGCATGAATCAGTACTTCATTTTGTTTTAAAGATTTTATTTGACAGAGAGAGACACAATGAGAGAGGGAACACAAGCAGGGGGAGTGGGGAGGGAGAAGCAGGCTTCCTGCAGAGCAGGGAGCCCGATGTGGGGCTCGATCCCAGGACCCTGGGATCATGATCTGAGCTGAAGGCAGATGCTTAATGACTGAGCCATCGAGGCGCCCCCAGTACTTCATTTTTATGGCAGAATACTATTCCATTTTTTGTATATACCACACTTCTTTCTTCATTTATCAGTTGATGAACAGGTGAGTTTTTTCCACTTTCTGGCTATTGTGAATAAGGCTACTATAAACATTCGTGTACAAGTATTTATACAGACATATTTTTTTATCTCTCTTAAGTATAAAAATAGGGTCACGTGGAAACTCTATGTTTATCTTTATTGAGAAACTCTTAAACTCTTTTCCAAATCATCTGCCTCATTTTACATTCCTACTAGCAATGTATGAGGGTCTGATTTCCCCACCACCTCATCAATACTTACATTGTTTGTCTTTCTTATAATAGCCATCCTACTGGGTTAAAAATTGTATCTCATCCATTCATCTGTCGATGGACATCTTGGCTCTTTCCACAGTTCGGCTATTGTGGACATTGCTGCTATAAACATTGGGGTGCACGTACCCCTTTGGATCCCTACATTTGTATCTTTGTGGTAAATACCCAGGAGTGCAATTGCTGGATTGTATGGTAGCTCTATTTTCAACTGTTTGAGGACCCTCCATACTGTTTTCCAGAGTGGCTGCACCAGCTTGCATTCCCACCAACAGTGTAGGAGGGTTCCCCTTTCTCTGCATCCCCACCAACACCTGTCATTTCCTGACTTGTTAATGTTAGCCATTCTGACTGGTGTGAGGTGGTATCTCATTGAGGTTTTGATTTGGATTTCCCTGATGCCAAGCGATGTTGAGGACTTTTTCACATGTCTGTTGGCCATTTGGATGTCTTCTTTGGAAAAATGTCTGTTCCTGTCTTCTGCCCATTTCTTGATTGGATTATTTGTTCTTTGGGTGTTGAGTTTGATAAGTTCTTTATAGATTTTGGATGGATAAAGAAGATGGGGTATATATACACAATGGAGTATTATGCAGCCATCAAAAGGAATGAGATCTTGCCATTTGCAATGACGTGGATGGAACTGGAGGGTGTTATGCTGAGTGAAATAGGTCAATCAGAGAAAGACATGTATCATATGACCTCACTGATATGAGGAATTCTTCATCTCAGGAAAGAAACTGAGTGTTGCTGGAGTGGTGGGGGGTGGGAGGGATGGGGTGGCTGGGTGATAGACATTGGGTAGGGTATGTGCTATGGTGAGCGCAGTGAATTGTGCAAGACTGTTGAATCACAGATCTGTACTTCTGAAACAAATAATGCAATATATGTTAAGGAAAAAAAAAAGAAGATAGCAGGAGGGGAAGAATGAAGGGGGTAAATTGGAGGGAGAGACGAACCATGAGAGACAATGGACTCTGAAAAACAAACTGAGGGTTCTAGAGGGGAGGGGGGTGGGGGGATGGATAAGCCTGGTGATGGGTATTAAAGAGGGCATGTTCTGCATAGAGCACTGGGTGTTATGAACAAACAATGAATCATGGAACACTACATCAAAAACTAATGATGTAATGTATGGTGATTAACATAACAATAAAAAATTTAAAGAGAAAAAAATTGTATCTCAGTATGGTTTGCTTTAGATTATTTACATTTTACTAATGTGATTTTGAGAATTTCTTCATGTGATTATTGGTCATTTGCACCTTCCTTGAAGGAATACCTATTCAAAAGCTTTATCCATTTTTTTCTTACTGGGCTATTTGTCTTTTAATTACTAAGTTGTAAGAGTTCTTTATATATTCTAGATACTAGACCTTTATCATATATATTACTTGCAAATATTTTCTTCCACTTTGTGGGGTATCTTTTCAATTTATTGAGTGTTCTTTGAAACTCAAAAGCTTTCATTTCCAAAAATTTTTTTTCACTTCTGAAGTTTAATTAATTTATTTTTCTTGTGTTTATCATGTTTTTGGTGTTATATCTAAAAAACATTGCCTAATCCAAGGTCATAAAGATTTATACCTCTGTTTTCTTTTAAGTGTTCTGTAGTCTTAACTCTTTAATTTAGGTCATTTTGAGTTAAATTTTTGTGAATGTTGTGAGAGAGAGGTCTAACTTCATCCTTTCCCATGTGGATATCCAGTTGTCCTAGCACCATTTGATGAGAAGATGAGTTATCTTAGCAATGTTCTTGAAATCAGTTGGACATACATATGAGCTTATCTTTATATTCGTTATTCTATTCAATTATCTATATGCCCAACCTACAGCAGTACCACAGTTTTGGTTATTGAAGCTTTGTAGTAAATTTTAAAAATGAGGAACAATGAGTCATCCAAATTTGTTTTTCTTTTTCCAAATTGTTTAGACTATTCTGGGCTCCTTGCATTTTCATATGACTTTAGAATCAGTCTCTTAATTTTTAAATAAAGAAGTTGGGATAAAGAAGATATATCTGGGGAGTGTTTCTATCTTAATGAGCTCAGATTTTTCAACCCATAAACATGGGATGTCTTTCTATTTAGTTAGGCCTTCTTTAATTTATTTCAGTGATGTATTTTTTTAGTGTGCAAGTCTTACACTTCCTTTGTTAAATTTGTTGGTGTTTTATTCTTTTCAATTGGATGTAAATGTAACTACTTTCCTAATTTCATTCTTGGATTGCTTATTGCTAGTGTATAAAATATAATTGATTTTAATATATTCACCATGTATCTTACAAACTTGTTTATTGGCTCTAATAGTTTTTAGTTGATTACTAATGATTTTCTATGTAATGTTATTTAAAAGTGTGTTTAATTTCCATACATTTGTGAATTTCCCAAATTCCTTTCTGTTGATTTCAAATTTCACTCTGGTTAAAGAACACAATTTGTGTGATTTCAATTCTTTTAAATTTATTTAGGCTTTTTTTCCTGCTCTACCATATGGTCTACTCTGGGGGATATTTCATATGCACTTGGAAAGCATGTGTATTATTTTGAGGTGTGTGTTCTACAGATTCTTTTTTCTCTATTAATTTTATAGTGTTCTTTAAGCCTTCTATTTCCTTGTTGATCTCCTTTCATCTTTCTCTATCCATTACTAAAAGGGAATTAGTGAAGTCTCTATTATTGTTGAATTGTATATTTATCCTCTAATTCTGTCAGTTTTTGCTTCATGTATTTTGGGTATCTCTTTTAGGTGCATATGTGCTGCTAGTTGTTATACTTTTCTGATGGATGGATTCTTTTATAAACTAAAGTGTCTCTCTTTGCCTCTAGCAACAGTTTTTTGTCCTTTATTTTATCTGATACTAATATAAATTATTACAAATAATATTTGTTATAATTATTGATCATATTTATTAGGTTAATTAGTTTAATATAGTTGATATTAGAGGATTACTATTTACTACAATAATTAATTGATAATTACTAGTTAATAATATGATAGTAACATAAATTAATGTCAGATAGTAATATATTGTTGCCATCACCCCAATAAGTTTTAAAAATGTCTCTGATTCATCAATTCATTGGCAGTTATAAAAACTAGCTTCTATACAGTAACACGGCCGTATTTTCCAAGTCTTTGGATGTTTTATTGCCTTCTCTGTATGCAAGGATTAACACAACCCTACACAAGTCATGATTTCCAAGATTCATCTTTAAAGGAAACAAGATTGTTTAGTTTGGAAATATAGAAAATAATCTTAGCCCAGGAGAATTTATGTTTGTTTATCGTGTGTTTCATAGTCAGGTGAAGGCAAGAGAAAAAGAAGCTTGAAGCTATATTTTATATATTAAAACCAACCTTTAAAAAAAGTAAAAAAATACAGTACAAAGAATCTGACAAATAATCTAGGGTCACAAATCTGGGCAATATCACTTGGAGAGTAAAGGGAAGCATACCCCGTATTCTGGGGGATATTTAGACACCATGTTGCTGAGTTTTTGTATGTGTGTGGCTATACATCTGCCTGTTTTCCTAATCTGCAGACTTTAAGAATCACTGCTTCTAAGATTTGACAGGCTAGGGGCACCTGGGTGGCTCAGTCGGTTAAATGTCTACCTTCGGCTCAGGTCATGATCCCAGGGTCCTGGATCGAGCCCCGCATGGGAATCCCTGCTCAGCGGGAACTCTGCTTCTCCCTCTCCCACTCCCCCTGCTTGTGTTCCTGCTTGTGCTATCTCTCTGTCAAATAAATAAATAAAATCTTAAAAAAAAAAGATTTGACAGGCTAACCCATGGTACTATACTAAATACTTTTCTGCTTTTACTCATTTAATCTTTGCAGCAACCAATAAAAGTTAATGTTATTATGGGTGAGCGAACTGAGGCTCCATATATTTAAGTAACTTGATCAGAGAACACCTTCGATAATAGATGGAACTAATATTTGGATCCAAGTCTAGCTCAGTGTTCTCACAGAGCTTGCAGTGCTCAAGAAGTTCTAAATAGCAACCACAATTCTTCCTTTTGGATACGCTAGATTTCACTGACTTGAAAATTGTAAAGAACCTACTATTTGCATGGTAGTCATATTAGAACAATGAAAAGGCAGTTTACAATGCAGTTAGAGAGGTAGATATTAAACAACTCATTAAGCAAATAATGATGATAAGTATTATGTAGGAAAAATGAGACATAATTGAGAGACCATAACAGAACCCGATTTAGACTGTGGGATTAGTGGATGACTTGTTGAAAGCACCATGAGTGACAGGGAGAGCAGATCAAAAGGAAGTTGAAGAAACAGACAGAAGAAACAGAAAGTAAACAATGTTTACTTTCCTAAGAAATTAGGAAAACTTTAAAGGACCATAAGCAAGATAGTGACATGATAGTAGGCACTTCTAAAATATTACCTTGAATGGGTCCTTTCTGGAATTATTTTGCAATTTTTTGTGGGTCTATAATTATTTCAAAATAAAAGGTTTTCTCTTTCTTTTTCTTTCTTTCTTTCTTTCTTTCTTTCTTTCTTTCTTTCTTTCTTTCTTTCTTTCTTTCTTTTTCTTTCTTTCTTTCTTTCTCTTTCTTTTTCTTTCTTTCTTCTTTCTTTTCCTTCCTTCCTTCCTTCTTTCTTTTTCTTTCTTTCTTTTTCTTTCTTTCTTCTTTCTTTTCCTTCCTTCCTTCCTTCTTTCTTTTTCTTTCTTTCTTTCTTTCTTTCTCCCTTTACTTTCTTCCCTTCCCTTCCCTTTCCTTTCCTTTTTTAATGAGATACAAAGGAACAGAAAATATTCCTCTTACTGAACTGAAAAATGATTTGGGGATGGGGATATAAAGTGGAATCAGGGGAAGCAGTTAAGGTGTTATCATTGTAGTCCAGGACAGGGATAATGGTGGCCTAGTGAAGGTGTTAGAAGTAGAGGTGGAAAGAAGCAGGTGTAGTTGAGATATCTGCCAAAAGTAGAACCTTTGTGAGGAGGATAAATGAGAAGGATCTATCACAAGGGAATCCCATGCGTCTTGCATGAATATTTGAATAGTACCTTTTCTTGAGACAGAAAAACTAGAAAAGAAAGAATATTACTGGAGGACAACTAGAAAGTAGACTCGAGTTGTAGAATGTTTGAAATACTTCTAAGACATCCATATACTGATGTTAAGTAGACAATGGGATATACGGGTTTCAAACTCAGAAGATGTAAATGTGTACATCTTTAAGGTGTCCCTAGTATTTAAAGCCATGGGGTATGTGAACTCAAGAAGGGTAAAAGATAGAGTGGGAAAAGAGGCATAAAGCCAAGTTCTAAGGAACAATACTGTGCAAAGATCAGATAGATCAGAAAAGGCCATCAAAAGAAGCTGAAAAAGTTTAGCTAGTGAAAGGTTTACATTCTAGGACAAAAGATTCACGAGCTGAGATCAAACACCAGCTATCGCTCAGGGTTAAGTTACCATGTTTTCCATATGAACTGAAACACCGAAAAAGGCTGCAAGCTTTACTAGTGGGTGTGCAAGATCCATCAGAAAGAGTTTTCACAGTGGCAAAGCGGAGCTCTTTGTCAGCTTCTGGCTTTGGCACACATTCCTCCTAAGTCCTGAATCACTGAAGGTCCAACTTCCCCTTAACTGCTAGAATCCTTTCCATTCAAACAGATCCCTGAGATTGGACGCTGGCAATTTCCTGCTTCCTGAGGCATCTTTGGACAGCTGAAACTATTAGAAAACTCTTCCTTATACTCAACTAAAAATCTGTCATCCTATAGCTTCCATCCACCATCCTAGCTTTACTCCTTGGGGCCAAACAAAACTGGATTCTCTTTGTAACATGACAGTGCTTCAAGTATCTATACAAAACTCTTGTATCCCCCAAGACTTTTCTCCAGGCAAAATGTCACTGGTACCTTGTTGCATTCCTGATAGGGCACAATTATGATCAAGTCAAGTATACCATGCTCTAACTTATAAAATGAATACCTGTTATGAGAGAAAGCTTATATATTTTGCATAATATATATATTATGAGAGAAACCTATATATTAATATACTGAGTCACAGTGATTCAAACTATCTGTTATAAGGGTCAGACTTGTTTAGTAGTTTGATCAAAATCAGGTAATAACTTTTACACTAACGATATTCCACTTGAATTAAAATATGAAACTGGCTGGGTATACTAGTATTTTGCTATGGAAGGGGCAAAAATAGATAAGAATAAACAGATTTGAAAGATGTATTAACATTTCATCCCTAGAATACAAACATGAACACACACATCCTTATTTAAAGCAGAACTAAAAACATAACTTATATATACCTATCATTAAATAACTTCATTTTTTTAAATGAAGATGTCCTTTTCAAACATTGCCTCAAATTTGGTGGGGTGGATTATCTTTGGCTCCTCTTAATATTCCTGATCTCTGGTTTCACTATATTCACTTCAAATTTAGCATAGATATAAAGTTCAAGTTGAGGTCACAATGTCCATAATTTTATTCCAACATCCTCTTGCAACTTGGCTTAAAAATGGTGTGAAGTAGTTCCTTTATATCATATTCAAGTCAGTAAATAAACTGTATGCTATTTTTTTCAGATCCTGTGAATGGTACTGGAAGAACACATTTGTTCTTCCATTCATGCTGTTTTATTTTTAGTTTCAAAGCAGGCATTATTGTTCCCATTTTACAGATGAGGGAACTGGAGTTCAGGGATGCAGAGTTCAAAATCCAATCAGCCTTTATCATGCAAAAGATGCTAGCCTCAGCTCTGGAAATTTACATTTCAGGATGCAGTGTTAGGTATTAGGTGGTTAAAAACAATGGATTAAAAATCTAAGTATTCTGCTTTTGAAGTAAAGATCTATCACTTGGGGACTGTGCAATCTTTGTGAGGTTACTTAACCTCTCTGTGCCTCAGTGCCCTCATGTGTTAAACAGGAATACTAATATCCATGTCTTCATTTACAGTGAGGATATAATGAAATGTATATAATGGATTTTCAGATATTAAATCCTGCCACATAGTAAGTACACAATAAATGGTAACTAAAAAGAATAAAAATGAAAATGAAAAATTTTCCCTTTTCTACTAAGGAGTCGGTTGTGTGTGCAATTACATAGCAAAAGAATTTAACTTCGATTTCCTATTTCAGAAACAATCATCTTGGACAAAACTCTGTGTCCACTCTAATCCCAAGCCAATGCCCTACCTTTTCATGTTTCTTACTTTAAAATATTTATGGGTCCCACTATGTTGGGAGACTTCATATAAATTCACCCAAACTCTTAAGTTTTCCTCTATAAATAGTGCATAGCTCAATGAACATAACTTGTTCTGACACATAAAGTAGGTAGGTCATGTTGAAGTGATGTTCAGCTCTCTCCCTGATTTTTACAATAAAATGCTAAGATACCCAAATGGAAAGTGAAAAATGCAATCTTCCCTTTTGTTTGGTGTTCCTTGTTTTTACTCAATCATGTGACCAAACCTGTGGCTGCTTGATGCTCTGTGCATTCATCCAAATAAAGTGTTGGGAGAAATAACATTTAAACTGCATATTTTCAGTCTTTTAAGCAGAACAAAACAAAACAAAAAAGCTGGATTTTTCAAGTTACAGCCAATGTCTTTGATATTATTTAAATATATCCTGTCTAAATCTGTTGAGCTGTGGCCCTGTAAATGTAACAGGGCATTTTCTGGCAGGCACAGCCAGAGATTGCAACTGCAAACCATGTCCATTATCCCCTC
Source organism: Eumetopias jubatus (assembly GCF_037043125.1). NCBI lineage: Eukaryota > Metazoa > Chordata > Mammalia > Carnivora > Otariidae > Eumetopias > Eumetopias jubatus. Next base: position 170,533,537 of record NW_028274807.1, read on the forward strand.
CTTGGACTCCTCAGGAGGTTTTTGTATTTATTCATATCCACAAGAGACTTTTTTTAAACTAGGGAAAGAGAGGGAAGTTTTAGGCTTAGGGCAGGAAAGAGAACAGGAGTAAATAGTTGAGTAAGCTTAATGTCCATGAAGGCAGGGTACTGGAAAAATGTATTTGTTCTCTCTTTAAAGTGCATACATTTGACATATAACATTGTGTTCACTTCTATCTCCAGCACCACAGACAGCACCTGTTTGCCCCTGCAAGTGCTCAACTTACGTGTTTGTTGAGTGTAAGGTCCTTGGACCGTGAAGCCATAAAACAGGGGAGTTAGAGAGACAGGGGAGTTAAAAGAAACAGCTTAAAAGGAACTCTGGGTTTGAACAATCAATCTCTCCACCTCTAGGTAGAACCCATCATTTTTCTGCTATCCATGAACTCGAGCTTAGGGACCCTCTGGAGATGGCATTCCTAGCAGAAATGTTGGTATTCTCATAGTGGCCAGTGCAAGTGATATGTTCTCTCTAAAAGACTTGGCAACATCAAGGCACCTGGGTGGCTCAGTCGGTTGAGCATCCATCTCTTGGTTTTGGCTCAGGTCATGATCTCAGGGTGGGATCGAGCCCTTCCTTGGGCTCCACACTAAGTAGGGGGTCTGCTTGGGATTCACTTTCTCCCTCTCCCTGAGCCCTCTCCCTGCCTCTAAAATAAGTAAATAAATCTCTAAAAAAGATAAAATAAAAGACTTGGCAACATGGAACATGGGGTGAAACATGAATCAAAATACAGGGAAGATGTGTTTGAACACACATAAGCATTCTTTGAGGTAATCACCCCCGAAATTATAAGGTACTCTCAGGGAGCTATTTTGGCAAACTTGTGGTAGTTAGGATGATCAGTGGCTCATGTCATAAACACTGGAGAATATGAAGAAATCATAACCAAGTTTGCAATCATATCTAGTATTTTCTGGGATTTGGGGGTTTCATAATGTTTGTTACTGGATTTCCAACAATCTGGGAAAGTAAACTTGTGCTTATTTTCAATTCTCAATTTGAAGCTCTGTGAACTTCTCAAAATTTCCAAGAGATCATGTTAACTGAACTGTTTAATGTTCCCCTTTAAAAACCTCATGTCAATTTAGTGCAGAATCCATGCCTCAGTTCTATAATTCAAAGAACACTGTTACAGAGACAGAAACATTTCCTCGATGTCAAATACTTTAAAAAGACTTTTTTTTTTTTTTTGGTTAAAATGTGAAGCCATCTTTGAACTTTCAACTATAATGTGGCTGGTTCTAGAAAGTTAATGTAACAAACATATTCACTTTTGTAGGAAACTTTTCATGGCTCTGCACAGGAAGCATTACTTTCTGAGGTTCCTTAGTGACAGAGTTATCAGAAGTGATAACTGATACAGATTAGCTAGGCATTCAAGAAGACATTTGCCATTGGCAATCACTGATAATAGACTAGGAACCTTCACTTCTCCATCCAAAAGTGCTGTATATTGCCAAAAGCCACAAACTCTCCGCAGTTCCTCCCATCAAGCAGTGGATATTATTTCCCCACCATGTGTTCAATATGGTTTGGCCTTATGACTTTTTTGACTAACAGAATGAAGCAGAAGTGACTTTGTGTGAGCTCTGAACCTAAGCCTCACGATATCTTGAAGTTGCTGCTTTTGCTGACTTAGAACATTGCTGACATGTGAATAAGCCTGAGTTAGCTTCTTTGAAGATAAACACCATCTAGAGAGAGGCATAGCTGTCCCAGCTGAGGCCCCAAACATGAGAATATGCTCATCCCAAAGCACCCATCCCTAGCCTAGCCATTCCAAACCAAAAGAACTCCTGAAATAACCAAAAGAATTGTGAGAAATAATGAATGTTTTAAGCCACAAAGTTTTGGGTTAGTTTGTGATGCAGCAAAAGCTAACTCATATCAAAAGCATAAAGAAACCAGGGAAAATAAGTAGGTTAAAAAATTAGGACCTGTGCTTGGTGGCTGGACTCTATTTTCTTTGCTCCCCTTCCCCGTCCACTTCCCCTTTCCCTTCCCTTCCTTTTCCTTTCCTTGAGTCCCACAGTCTAAGGAAAATAGAAACTATATAGACAACTTTGTAAACTGTTATAACTACTTTTAAAAAATCTATTTATTTAAGAGAAGGAAAGAAGGAAGGAAGGAAGGAAGGAAGGAAGGAAGGAAAGAAAGGAAAGAAAGAAAGAAAGGAAGGAAGGAAGGAAGGAAGGAAGGAAGGAAGGAAGGAAAGAAAGAAAGAAAGAAAGAAAGAAAGGAAGGAAGGAAGGAAGGAAGGAAGGAAGGAAGGAAGGAAGGAAGGAAGGAAGGAAGGAAAGAAAGAAAGAAAGAAAGAAAGAAAGAAAGAAAGAAAGAAAGAAAGAAAGAGAAAGAAAGAAAGAAAGAGAAAGAGAGGAAGGAAGGAAGGCAGAAGGAAGGAAGAAGACAGGAGGAAAAACAAAAGAAGGAACTCTGTTAATAAACTTTTTCTTCTACTTTTGTCACCTGTTTGGCTCTCCCTTTTTTCTAGATGATCTTACACAAATATCTAGATGTCCACTGCCCCCAACACCACCTGAACTGGCCTCCTCAAGATGCTTCAACTCCAGACCTCTTAACTTTATTTCTCATTGTCAAATTTTTGATGGGATCGATGCTCCGGAAGGATTTGATAAACTCATCTGGTACGAGATGTTAATTATTGATAAATCTCGCATCTTTATCTTATCAGCTAGACTTCAACTGATTAGGTTGAAAAAAATCCATGTGTTTATGAGCAAATGGGTTTTGATTGAAATCTTGACTCTCCACCACTACTGCTACTTCACCCTTCAGCTGAATGGCTTTGGGCAAGATGTTTAAACTCCACTCACCTTAATGTTCTTACTCCTTAAAATGGGGTTCTTTGCATTTCACCATGTTTGCAAAAATTAAACGTGTTGAAGCATCTCAAGGGCCTGGAACCTAATAGGTGATCATGAAATATTATCAAATTGCCTTCCAAAATAGTTATAACAAGGGGCTCCTGGGTGCCTCAGTAGATTAAGCGTCCAACTCTTGATTTTGGCTCAGGTCATGATATCAGGGTCCTGGAATCCAGTCAGGTGTCTGGCTTCCTGCTCAGCAGGGAGTCTTCTTCTTCCATTCTTTTTGAGCTTCCCCCTGCTCTCTGTCTTAAATAAATAAATAAGTAAATAAGTAAATAAGTAAATAAATCTTAAAAAAATAGTTATAACAATTTACAAAATTGTCTATATCATTTCTTTCTCTTTTTTTATTATGTTAGTCACCATACAGTACATTATTAGTTTTTGATGTAGTGTTCCATGATTCATTGTTTGCGTATAACACCCAGTGCTCCATGCAATACATGCCCTCTTTAATAGTTTCTATTTTCTTTAGTTAGACTGTGGGATCTTCCAGATACTGATCATATTCTCTATTTTTGGTGCTCAACATAGTGTTGGATAGTTAGTAAGTTCTAAATAAATGTTTGTTGACTGAACTTTTCTTAAATGGTAGAAATTTCAGTCATAGTCTTAAGATGCTTTGAGCCTGAATAGGTTGTTCTGCTTCCTCCTGGAATGGGGGTCTTAATATCACTGTCAACAAAAGTCACAATTATCACATCATAACTGACAGCATCCTAACTGAAAGACAAAGATCATCAATATCTATGCTTACACATCCCACTTACTACTCCATGTTTTTAGGGATTATAATAGTCTTCAATTTGATAAATATGGTCAGGACCAACAAATCATACTTCTTGGGTTTTGATCCCAGCTTTGCTATAGATTAGCTGTGTGACATTGCATATTTCTTACATATTTAAATTCTACTTTTCTAAAATGAGAACAGTAATGGAAATTGTTTTATATGGTTATGGATATTAATTGAGATAAATCAAATAAAAACATTTATCACACTGGTACTCAGTAAGTGAACAATAAAAACTATTTTTTCCAGAATAGGGACATGATTTTAGGGAAGAGCTGGCTAATTCCTCAGATAAGATCTCTCCAAATGTGCTAAATTAAGAAGGGGGTTGGTGATGGAGAGAAGAATTTGACTGACTACAAAGGAACGCATTTTTTTTTCCAGGTCATTGAAGTTAGGAGCAATGTCAAACTCATAAAATATGGTTGATCAGAGTGAGAGAAGACAGACACTAAAAGGTTTTTCCATGTGTGGAATTGGACCGATCTATCTGTAGGATTTATACAGATTCTTGTCATAAAGTAATGATGCTGAAGAAACTCTTAGTCCTGAGTATTTTCAAATTTTAGGCAATTTGTTCTATAATAAATGAAGTTTGTGACACAGCCCATAGCTGACAACTCCTAGTGTCAACTCAGGATTATATTCAAGTTTAAATGGGAGCATAAGTCAGTTTCTAAATCCACACTTAACAAATAAGAGAGCATCTGTATAACAGGCATCTGTTTTTAATCTAAAATGTTCATATGGGCCCTCTAGTTTCTCTTAACTAATTCAATGATTTGGTCCATAAAATGAATAATCATTAATATAATAAATATAAATACTAACATCTACTGGCCTCAACAAAAGCCATTTTAATGATTTGGAAGCCCTAAATGAAGCAAAAATTACTGTAGAAAAATATATAAGCTTTCTCACAGGTGAGGGACATATTATCAGTGCTTGATTTTTACAAAGACAAAGCCACATACAGCAAGGCTAACGGAAATACAACTTGAAGTTCTGATCATTTTTGAAAGTTCTTGGCTCCCCTCTATCTGGCTAATTAGTAATGAAGCACACTGCTTATAATTATGTCTTTGGAGAGTGGATTCATTTTAAGAAAAAGTTACATAAGAATTAAAATTAATTGGTGGCTATTTATATATATATATATTCACAGTGGGATTCATTTAAATGGTGAAATGTTTGTGCAATTAAAGTATGATTTGATTTAACAAAATTATATCTACACACAACTTTTTCAGAAATATATTACTAAATTGTGTGGTGTGTATAAAAGAAAGAAACATTTGAGGCATCTGGGTGGCTTAGTTGGTTAAATATCCGACTCTTGATCTCAGCTCAGGTCTTGATCTCAGGGTCCTGAGTTCAAGCCCTGAGTTGGGCTCCATGCTGGGTCTGAAGCCTACTTAAAAAGAAAAAAGAAGAAAGGAAAGAAACATCAAACAAGGTCTTGGATACCCTAAAGTCTATTACAGATCAGTTAGAGGGTTCTGTCATACCTGTAGGAGCAGGAAGTGGTAACGTGCTTGCTGTGTATTTGCTGATTTCCTATGGCTCCTCAAAAGATTGCTGTAAATTTATACCTATTATGATGACTGACTTTAAAATCTCTAGATCCAACGAAGTATTTTTAGAAGAGCAACCAACAAAATAACAAACGAGAGAATTAGCATATGATTGAGATCTAAGGATGATGCTTCGGCTTCTATCTTTGATGCGTTTGGCAACCTAGGGCAGGGAGAGGTTTTGTTCCTCTGTTGCATTGTATCTAAGTAGAGAAATGATACATTCCTATTTGCCCAGGACTTCTTGTCCTGGCATTTGTCCAGAATTATTAATTTTATAGCAAAATAGTGTTATTTGAGTTGCATTAAAATAAAACCAAAGAACTTTGGTAGACCTCCACCTCATACTTCCAGTTTCTGCCAGGAATTGTCTAGTTAGTGTGTAAATAGAGGGGTGAGGGGAGTTCTCACCTTAACATGTGGTTAAATGTGACCTCTCTTATCAGTCCTGAACTTTTCTCATGCAACATCATTAATGCTTCCCTTTCAAGGGCAGCATGCATAGCACTTGAAAATGATTTATCAGACTAGCTTTTTATGGTTTGGGTGGTGCTGGAATAACATTTGGGACTGCTGCTCTGCTGACCACTGAATCACTAGTCAGATATGTTGTGGTCTATGCCATGGCCTGGTAGACACACAAACCACAATGTCACCAGTTGGCAGGGACAGTGGGAAGCATGGGAAATTACAGAAACAAGATACATGTAGGCAATAGCAAATCAGAAGTCCTGCTGCAGAGCATATGAAGAATAGTCTGACAAATGCATTGTTACATGAACCTCAAAAGCAGAAATGTTAATATCATCATAAACTTTTTTAGTATATGTGCTGCCGAAGCCAGCACCATCATAAACTTTTAAGATCCTGTCTGTTGTTCTCTCCTAACAAATCAAAATATAGTGCCTTTGTTGGTGAAATGTTCACTAAGGCACTAGAACACAGATGCAACAAGAAACTCTACGCCAAAGACACACAGTACTCCTATTATAAATGATATTATTTTATGTAAATGAACTTCTAGCTAACAATTTGAATACACAAGGGGACAGAGCCCAGAGATCCAAACAGACTAAAATAATTGAAAATTAATCTGTATTAAAAAGCATAACAAAGCACAAGGTTAGACTTAACCAACTGTTTCCAGCGTTTAAGTATTCCTAGGGATAAAACTAGGAAGTTCCACACTCACTAAAACTTATGGACCATTAAGCACGAAGCACAGCATCTATATAACCATATTCTAAGCTGAAGGCATATTGTGTTCATGCTACAAGTCATATTTTAGGAAAAAAATTGAAAAAAAGTAGAGCATTTCCAAAAATGGGAGACTGAAAGTATCTCATACAAGGAATTAAGTCTCACAACCTGGAGAAAAGACTAAAGAATCATCACAGTTAGCAAAAAATATTGACCCCAATTTAAAATCCAGCGAGCTACCCCAAAGTACAAAATAAAGAGCTCTATTCTTTCTCTTTAATCATTTATCCAGCAATTATTTAGTCAATATGTACCATATGCCAGATACTGTTTATAGCCCTGATTGTATAGCAGTGAACATGAAAAATGTGCTATAAACCTTTATGGAACTTAAAATTTAGTAAGAAAAAAATTAATGGATAAGACAGATCATTAAATAAACATCATTTATACCTAGTTAAGTGCTATAAATGATGTAAACAGCTAATCTAATACAGAAAGACTAGGTTTAGGGGAACCTGCTTTATATCAAGGTTATCAAGAGAGGTCTTGCTGAGGAGGTAACATTTGGGTTAACACCTGTTAGAGAAGACAGCCTGCCACACAAGAATATAAATGTGAGTGTAAAGCACTTCAGGTAGGGAAGTCCAGCTCGTCTAGTGTTATTGAAAAGGGTATGAGTTAGATAATTCAGGGGAAAAAAAATATTTGTTTAGGTAAATTTTGGATCCTTGGCTGTTATGAAAGATGAACAAAGAGAAACATTATTAGTTTCCTTCCATGGTGGAGTTTCTGAGCTCCCAAAGATATTCAAGACAGAATGGGGCATCTGGGTGGCTTAGTCATTAAGCATCTGCCTTCGGCTCAGGTCACGATCCCATGGTCCTGGGATGAGCCCCACATTGGGCTCCCTGCTCAGCGGGAAGCCTGCTTCTCCTTCTCCTAACTCCCCCTGATGTGTTCCCTCTCTCGCTGTGTCTCTCTCTGTCAAATAAATAAATAAAATCTTTTAAAAAAAAAGATATTCAAGACAGAGTGTCAAGCCTATGCCTTCTGGCTTTTGCAGAAAGTACAGTGAATTGACACACAGGAGGCTAGAGCTTCATAAATTTTGACATCTCTATTGATATGCTCCTTCCTCTTACTATACTGTCTCCTCTAAACCCTTGAGGAGGTAGAATTCACCATGGCCACTCTAAGGGAGTGGTTGCTGAAGTAATTGATGCTGGAGGTGAAGAACATTGACCCCTTGCCTTTGGCTGGTGGCTTCAATGCAGATTCATACTGTGAAGCCTCCACTCCCCACCATGACCATAGTGCTCTTGCTGTCATAAAGTGCCTTGGCTGTAACACTGGCTTTATTCCATCACTAGGTGAGCACTCTTTTCAAACAAACAAAGGCTGTTATGTAGGGGAGTGAAAACAACTGTTCTACATTACTAATGAGAGCCGAACTTGGACTAAAGGGTAAAATTTTAAGTAGAGAGACTTCAGCTCAACCTTTCTAAAAAGGAGCATGGCACATTGAGAACAAATCATCTTATACGATAGTAAGCTTTCTGTCCCTGGAGACGTTGAAGCAACAGCTTTTGCACTTGTAGGTGATATTGCATAAGAGATTCTTCTTCTGTCAGAAATTATTTGAAATGTCTTCTGTGGCCCTTTCCACCTCTAAGAAGCTGAGAAAGAGTCTACCATTAAATAATGTATTGCTTGTCTGAGAGAAGAAATACATAGTTTCTCTGAGATGCCTGGGCTGCTACTACACCGTAAAATCAGTTTGTATTTATCAATGATAAAGAAAACAATATTGGTTAGTTTGGAGGTTTGTAAGATGTCTGTATCACTGAATTCAAGTCTTGGTTACATCTTTTTGGGTCCCGTTGGTTCTTCCCCAAAATGTGAGCATGATAGTCATGACTACGAGTCCTAATGGTTCTCAATCTTTTGGATTCAATGCTCCCCTTGGAGAGTAAATTTCTTGTAATGTTCTTTCACTATCCTTAAATTAGATTCATAGATAATATATCTAAACTATATACATAATTTCAAAGCAATGCCATAGCTCTCCTCAAAGGAGAAAAATAACAATTGATAATAAAATACTGTACATTTCAATATGAAAATAGATGGACACAACTACACTAATGACACACGGAAGTAGTCAGAATTATGTTCTACGGGCGCCTGGGTGGCTCAGATGGTTAAGCGACTGCCTTCGGCTCAGGTCATGATCCTGGAGTCCCGGGATCGAGTCCCGCATCGGGCTCCCTGCTCAGCAGGGAGTCTGCTTCTCCCTCTGACCCTCTTCCTTCTCGTGCTTTCTATCTCTCATTCTCTCTCTCAAATAAATAAATAAAATCTTTAAAAAAAAAAAAAAAGAATTATGTTCTACATGTAGGATCATCATGAATGTGACAACAGCAAATGCAGACTGATTCCAGAGTGTTATTTTAGTGATTCAAAATTCACAAACAACATTGCCGTTGGTCACATGGTTTTCTGTAACAATGAACTCTTGGTAAGGTTTCCAAGCAAAACAGAATATATACAATCTTACCTCAGTTGACATAGTTCATTCTCAGAAAATTCAGTGTATTTCGAAACCAGGCAAAATTACTGTGTGTGTGTGTGTGTGTGTGTGTCTGTATGCACAGACTTAGGTTCTGAGCTCAGATAAAGAGTAGTTCAGGTGATATTAAAAAGTCGTTTGAGATAGAGGACAATTCTTTTTTTGTTCCTGGTTACTCTATCCATTTTAGGACATCTGACATCTCTGGCCTCCTTACATTAATGCTTCTTCACCCTGGTTATTGTGAAAACCAGGCAAAAAGCACCCACAAATTTCCAAAATAACAGTTGGGGAAGTCCTAAGTTATTTGAGACTACTGCCATCAGACTAGGACAAGCACGGTATCTCTACCTCCCTCCCCTTAGCTGTGGAAGGCTGTTAGAATCAAGGGATATCTTAAACAGGACTGACTTTCTGAATCAGTAAGAAGCCACCACAGCCAAGGCACCATGGGAACACCTAGTTCCCAGTGTGATCTAAGCAGGCCCTTCCATCCATAAACTGGCCCAGATGTGATAGTTGCAATGTCAGATAGCTGGAGATAGACCTCACAAATAAAGGACTCTTATTTTGAAGTTAGCAAATGAGGGCTCACATCCATTCATGCAACTCTAGGATCAGGGCCACCTTGCAGGTGTTTGAGTGGCTGTTTTAGAGCTGAAATAGGCTGACCCAGGTTCCATTGTGTTAATCTGGTGAGATCTCTTCACGTTAAACTTAACCAAGAGAACTCATTTACTCCCAATGAGAAGGTAGTGTTTACATGATTTATTAATTTCAAAATTACCAAATGCCATTTCCTCCATGTAAATCTGAATAGGAGACACGTTAAAGTTAGTGCTTGGAGGAATTGTGGGGAAGGTGAGATGTAGGGAAAATACGGGAAAAGAGTCATTTTGGCAACAGCTAATTCTCAAAAGAGCTCCAAAATTGATGGCCCATCTACTCCTTATTGCATCTCTCAACACAGATATATTGTTTCAAGCTGGTAACTCCTGAAACGGCTGGAGAAACTATTTTATTTTGCTCTAAATTTTGCCTGTTAGCAAAACCAAATTCTCCAGATTTGCACAGAAGGGATAAAACTTCTGTGAATACATGCCAATGTTCAGTCAGCTGTTCTCATTTTTCAACATCCCTATCCAGATTTTTTTCTCACTCCACCCACAGAGAAAGAGGAAATATGGTCAGAAGTTGCTTTTGCAGCAACGGACAAAACGTTTCTCCCAAAGCATCACGATGTCTGTGTGTGTGTGTGTGTGTGTGTGTGTGTGTGTGTGTGTGTGTGTGTGTGTGTGTGAGAGAGAGAGAGAGAGAGAGAGAGAGAGAGAGAGAGAGAGACAGAAATAGGGATAGAGCTAGAAGGAGAGAGTTAGTCCATTCAGTTCTGGAAAACAAAACATCCATTGCTCCAAGACAAGGAAAACCTTATAAACTGATAAACTGGTGAGGTCTTTATCACAGAGTTCTTTTCACATCATTATGACTTGCAGTTTACAAAGCATTTCCACAAAAATGATTTCATTTTATCATCACTACAAACCCCTGGCATAGGTATTATTGTCTCCCAATTATGGATAAGGAAATAAAGGCCCAAAGATGTTCATAACTTCCCTTAAATCACAACAGTGAGTAACTAGGAGACCAAAAGACCAGGTCACCTGACTCCAGGTTTAGCACCCCTTTTTATGTTACTTATCCATACAAATTGAGTTTTTTTAAAATCATCATACCGGCAAGCTAAGCAGAAATGCCCACATAGATGTAATATGTAAAGGTATCCAACCATTTTTCAGATGGTTGTTTTATAAAAATATTTTGAAGATAGCTAATTTCTGTATCTCAGTATGTAAAACAATAAAGTTCTAAGAATAAGAGTGGAATTTTCTGAGGTACCAAACTGGATTGGCTTGGAAAAATTGAAGATTTCAAACTCTACCTTTAAGGAAAAGCATCAGTAAGATATCAAATAGCCTGTGATTTTAATTGACAGTTAATGTGAGGCTACTACATGGCTCAGTCTGTTAAGTGTCTGACTCTTGATTTCAGCTCAGGTCATGATCTCAGGGTCCTGGGATCCAGGACCGCATTGGGCTCCCTGCTCAGCAGGGAGTCTGCTTGTCCCTTTCCCTCTGCCCCTTGCCCTGCTTGTGCTTTTTCTCTCTCTCTCAAATAAATAAATAAAATCTTTTAAATAAACAAATAACATTTAATGATAATGGCTAGAATATGATAATTGTGAGAATATGTATGAAGCAAATAATTATAAAATGTTCAACATATTTTTCACATATAAATTCTTTTAAAATGTAATTTTATAACGTTTTGGCTTGTATTGAAAAAAATGCAAATTCTTTCATTTGGCTTTCTGCTTTACACATAGATGTCTTTCAAAGTGTAGAACTCTCCTTAATCATATCTTCATTACAAAGATGGGTCAGTGGGCTATGTGTTATAGGGAGAGCTTGGCCTGTTGGGCACCCTGTACCTAGTATTACAGGATCATGAGGTTATCCTTCATGAAAGTTTATTTCAAACCAGATTGTCTAGACTCTAGGACATTTCTAAGTCAGGACTGAGGGACTCCCTAACAGGTATCTGCCACTTCCCTGGCATGAACTTCTCAAGCTTGGCATGGCATCTCAGAGTTGGAGAATTTAGTGCCTTCCCACGGGCTCAGTGTGCATTGTACGTCTGAGAACACGGTATTGATTATTCCTTACTATAGGTTAGCACTGTGTTAAGTGTTTTCATCCATTTTTGTATTCTATCCTCACATATTCCTGTGAGGTGGTATTTCATTTAGGGTAATGCTAGCAGCTCTCAAAAAAGAAATCTGTAATTTCAGAGCTTTGTACAATAGAGATTTATTTCTCAGAGCAAAATCGGGCAGATGTTTCCTAGTCTGCAGGCAGTCTTCCTCCATGTGGTGACTCAAAGGTCAAATCTCCTTTTACCATGAGAGGCTAAACTTTCCTAGAGCAGGGATCAGCAAACTCTGGCCTGTGGGCTGATTCTGGCTGCCAACTGATTTTCAATGATCCATGAGCTAAGACTATTTTTCAAAGTTTTAAATAGTAGCAACAACAACAACAACAAAATATATAGTATTTTGTAACATAAAAATTTATATGAAATTCTTTTTGTTGTTGTTTTTTTTGTTTTTTTTGTTTTTTTTATTTTTTATTGTTATGTTAATCACCATATATTACATCATTTGTTTTGGTGTACTGTTCCATGATTCATTGTTTGTTCATAACACCCAGTGCTCCACGCAGAATGTGCCCTCCTCAATACCCATCACCAGGCTGACCCATCCCCCTCCCTCTCCCCTCTAGAACCCTGTTTGTTATTCTGGTGTCCCTACATAAAGCCTCTCTGGAACATAGCTATACTTATCTGTTTATATATTATCTGTGGCTGCTTTTGCAGTACAAAGGCAGAATTGAGGAGTTGCCACAGAGATTGTATGACACACAAAGCCAAAAAATATTTACTCTCTGGCTGTTGTGGATTGAACATGTACCCAAAAATTCATATGTTGAAGCCCTAACACCCAATATGATGACATTCATAGGTGGGGCCTTTGGGAGTAGAAGACATCAGGAAGGTGGGGCTCCCATGATGGGATCAGTGTCTTTATAAGTAAAAGAAAAGAACCAGAGCTCGCTCTCTCTCTCTCTTTCTCCCTCTCTCTCCACTGTGTGCAGACAGAGTATGAAGGGCGACCATCTGCAAGCCAGGAAGAGGGCCCTTACCCAGAACCCAGCCATGCTGACAACTTGAACTCAGACTTGGAGCTTGTGAAGCATAAATGTTTCTCTGAGTCATCCAGCATACGGTATTTTGTAATGGCAAACCAAGCTAAGACACTGGCCATTGACATAAAAAGTTTGCTGACCCTGGCTCTAGAGTTTCCTCATAGACTGAGTTCTATCCACAGAAGAGTGGGGAACACATTCCAACCCAGAGCTTAGAGAGGTTAGTGGCTTGCCCAAGGCTTTATGATTCCATGGTGTATACCCAGGATCCAAACACAGGTCTCTTGATCTCACAGGCCAAAATCTTAACCTTGTTTCTTTACTATTAGACTCTTGAATCTCCCCACCAGTGCATTCATTCATGAATTCCCATACTGTACGCATCTTTGGGAAACCAAGGATGTCAGGCAAATACGCCTCATCACATTATTTTAAATTAATGTGCATTGAGCTCTAGTCATGCTCTAATAGTAACTTCAAGAAAATGAGAAGTGTTTAGTATGAAATATAAAAACCGAGTGTGGTTCTGCGTGTAATGACAATGTGCCAACCAGTTAATAAATCTTCAGAATAATAGCACTGCTTCCAATAATGTTTTATATTTCAAAATGATTAATTTTTAACAGTACTTTATATCCCTTGTGTAAAATGTCTCAGATCCCATGGGATAAGCAAACCAATCTCCATGTTACTATGAAACAGAAATAAAATATTATAGGATTTTCTGATGACTCTGAGGAGTTGAATGGCTCCTTTGGGACTGCAAAGTTAATTAAAATGAGCATAGAATTGCTATACTCTATTATGGCACAATTATGATCTCCCTTCCTTTTTTTTCTTTTGTTCTCTCCTTAAAGACTTTACAATGAAGGTCAAAGTGAGAAAAATAGCTTTTTTTCCCCAACTTTGTTTTTGAATGAAATGAGTTCTACTCTTTTCTATGTATGTATTTAAAAGAAGCCAAGTTTTTAAAAAATAAAATTAAAAAAAATTTAATTAAAAAAAAGGGGGCACCTGGGTGGCTCAGTCATTAAGCGTCTGCCTTCAGCTCGGGTCATGATCCCAGGGTCCTGAGATCGAGCCCCGCATCGGGCTCCCTGCTCAGCAGGAAGCCTGCTTCTCCCTCTCCCACTCCCCCTGCTAGTGTTCCCTCTCTCACTGTGTCTCTCTCTGTCAAATAAATAAATAAAATCTTAAAAAAAAAGGGCGCCTGGGTGGCTCAGTCGTTAAGCATCTGCCTTCGGCTCAGTCGTGATCCCAGGGTCCTGGGATCAAGCCCCGCATCGGGCTCCCTGCTCTGCGGGAAGCCTGCTTCTCCCTCTCCCACTCCCCCTGCTAGTGTTCCCTCTCTCACTGTGTCTCTCTCTGTCAAATAAATAAATAAAATATTTTAAAAAATAATAATAAAAAATAATAAAAGAAGCCAAGTTTTGCTAGCTTACAATTCCTTGGAGATCACCACCTAATGTATAGGGGGATAAAAGAATTCGAGAGAAATGGTCATGAAACACTCATAATCACAATTGCCATAGGTTTTCTCTACCTTATATTTAGACCTGCAGAACAAGCTTAGACAAACTGGTCAATATTGACACAGTATCAGAAAAATTAGAGACAATATCTTGATTTTCATGTACTAGACTGGACACATAAATAGAACTCTTCCTTTAAAAATATTGTATTTAAACTATACTCCAGATGTCTTTCTGGCATTGGTAATTATCTACACACACACACACACACACACACACACACACACACACGTCATATCCCCAATAAATGAAAGAAGACTTTCATTTAGATGGGGCCACTGAGTCTAAGGTACAAAGAGTGTTCCACACTCTTCCTGACCCATATTCTAAGGTACAAATGATAAAGTCCCTCAATTCTGTGGGACTAGGAAAGGTAGAATAGGCTGGTTCCAAAAAAGAACCAAAAGCCTTTTGATGTTGACAGGAAGTACTATATAGTATTCATTAAGACTGGAAGAACCCCAAAGTTCATGAGTGAAAAGAATTTACCCAGCATACTTAAAACTTTATGTGTTATCTCATTTATTGCTTAGAGCAAATTATCACTATTTTACAGATGGGAAGCTGAGGCTCTTTGAGGCCAAAATGCCTTTCCACGAACACAAGCTTGATTTTTAGTAGACAAAAGATTCTAACATACATCTTTCTGACACATCATGTTGCCTCTAATGTGATGACCACTCCTTCTCCACCCACATGTCACCCCACTGACCTGTCAGTTCTTCCTAGCAGCAATGATAGAACATAGCTTGGCTTTTGCAAGTCACTGGTGATGGTTATGCACCTTTCAAATCTATCACATGACAGGACAAACACTATCTGGGGAGCTCTTTTTAGTCCTAGATATCAGAAAAATGTGCTCTGAGTAGGATAAATAATAAAGATAATTTATTGGCACGCATAATTATTATAAGAATTAACATCTAATAAACCTCTACTTACTAGCTCTAAGATGACTCTAAGGACCTGTTTTCTTTGTCTTTCTTCTTCAACTTCTATAATGTCCATTTCATTCCAAAGCTTGCCTCTTCAATATTCAAGAAGGAAAACAGAAACACCCAGAAATACATGGTTCATCTTTCACATTGAATAGTAAAGGGAGTAGCTTCATCCCGACAATCTTTACAAATCTTAGATGTGTTTTGATTAAATAATCTTATATGACATGCCCAACCCTGAACTGACTATTGTCTCTGGGAATGTAATCATTTGTTTCAGTCTCAATAATATGCTCCAGCCTTGAAGTATAGGAGAAGTCCATTTCGGGGAGGCTTCATGGACCCACAAATAAAGACCAAGGGCTACTAAAAAGAAAAAAGAGGGATGGATGTTTCAGAAGTCTTTTAGTCAGAATAGGGTAGATTATGTTATAGTAACAAATGACCCCAAGTCTTAGTAGTCTAAAACAACAAATGTTCACTTCTTGCTAACTTTTCACCTTTGCCAGCTGGGAATTCTGCTTTATGTCATCATTACTTTCACTGCAGGACCCAGGTTGACTGAACAGACACATTCTGGAACACTGTCAAATAGGCCGGATGAGGGAGAAGAGAACGTAAAGAGATATGTCCACTCTTAAAGACTCTTCACTTTTGATCAAAGGTCAAGAGCAAGTCACATGGTCACATGTAACTTCAAAGGATGAGGGGATCTTTAATGATACTGTGTTCATGGAAGGGAAAAGCTAGACTTTTTATGGGGAGCCTTCATAAGCATTCCTAGGAATAATCAACAAATAGCCATCATATCTACTCTGAGTTAGAGAGAGAGATGTTCTGAGTTTCAACACCACCAAAGGACTTAAGGAGGACAATGTTATAAACCTGAAGAATTCCAGGTCTCCCTAAATGGGAAGGAAGATGAACTGCTCTCGGGTATTCACTGAATTCTTATCTCCTTCACTGATATTTCCATTGCATACTAACAGTTGCATCACAAAGCTTATACCAGGACAATCAACGACAATGAATAAAATACATAGAGCTAGGATTAGATCATAAAAACACTCTATCTTCAGTTTTATGGCTAGGCAACAAATTCAAGTATCTGACTGATATTTCTTTAGAACTCATGAGCATCCCATTTATTCCAGTTAATGGAAGAGATATGATCAGAAAAGAGCAGGGGCTAATTTTAAATTTAACTTGAAAACACCACTGATACAAGATTTAAGAAACTTATCTGGGTGCTCTCAGAGTGCATTATCAAAGATCTCTTTTCTTCCATTCCAACAACAACAACAACAAATTTTGTGAAGCCCTGGCCAAAAGAATTTAAGCTCTGTAATTCTGATTTAAAAATCAATCTTGAAAAGCGATTGAGAGGATAAATAAAAATAAATGAGAAATAGAATGGCCTAATAGAAAAGAGGAATTCCAAGACATTGTCCAATGAAGAAGTCTGGAGGGTGGCCTCTGATGAAAAATGGGAGAGGAAAAAATCAAGTCTTGATCCACTCTTCCTTTGGAAAATAAGCAATAATGCCAACAAAAGAAAATTTTATTTTCAATGTTATTGTTTCTTCTAGTAAATGAAAATGAGAAGCTTAATGACTTTGGGAAAACCCATCACTTGAATGATGTCATATGATTTTATGAAATGGGAAGTGAAATGAAGAGTTTTCTCATGTGTACACACCACATTCTGGATCTTACGGAGTTTGATGATCTACTCTAAGATTTTCCTTTAGTGATACCCATCCAGTTAACTGTAATAGCTTCTCCTAGCCTAGGAAAAATACTCTTTCAATCTTAAATGCTTAAAAGTGTTTATTTCTTACTTCATTCAGTGAATATGTGTTACAGCCCAACTGTGCACTGTTGAGGAGATAGGAAGAGCGTGGTGAACAGTACACACAAGAGTTCATATTCTGAACTCCTTTCTTCTGTAAGCAACGATCTTAGGGTTTTGACCTGGGCTCATGTCCCATGAGCTAGGGACTGGTATAAAAGTCGGTTGGTTCATGACTGTGGGGTTGAGACTCATGGAAATTTCCAAACTCAGCATTCAAGGTCAAAGGGAATGTAGTAACTTCAGAAAACCTTGAAATAGAAAAGGAAAAAAATCCCAAGGTTCTAGGTGGCATGATGTTCAGACAGAACAAGGAGTCAAAAGAATAACAACAGAAAATGTTGTTAACTATCAGGCTAGTTAGGAGGCTGGCATAGTTCTAACTTTAACATAATAGCCCATTTAAACTTCACAAGATGGCTATGAAGGAAGTGATTTTATTATTCCTATTTTACAAGTGAAAAAACAGGCATAGAGTTCCAGAAACTAAGTATTTACTCAAGATCATATCCAACAGCCTAGCTCCAGAGTTTGTGCTCTTAACCACATAATGCCACAGATAAAAGTAAAATGGAACAAACAGATTCATTTCCTATATATAAGGGCTGGATAATATTAGACTTACATGGATTATCTAAGGTATTAGAACATTAACCAGATTTCCATTTACAGAGCATTGGTACCAACTTGCCTACATAGGAAGTAAACCATTTATTTCTGGAGAGACATTTGATCAGCCTAGAAGCACTGGAGGTTTACAAAAACCAGATCCATATTAGACTAATTCTAGCAACTTTGAGGATGCAAGTTTTCCGAGACTAGAGGCCAAGTATCATATTTATCTTGATAATGCATGGAGTTAAAAGGAATAATGATTATAGAACAAATGAATACATATATGAATGAACTATGAATGGCCACAGTTTTTTTTTAATATTTTTTAATTTTTTATTTTTTTTAAGATTTTATTTATTTATTCATGAGAGACAGAGAGAGAGAGAGAGAGAGGCAGAGGAAGAAGCAGGCCCCCAAGGAGCAGGGAGCCCGATGCGGGACTCGATCCCAGGACTGCGGGATCATGACCTGAGCCGAAAGCAGACGCTTAACCATCTGAGCCACCCAGGCACCCAGTTTAATTTTTTTTTTAAACTTCTACTTTCTTAAGCGATTATTGATGTTTTTTATAAAGAGACATTTTTCAATGAAGCAAAATAAATAGCAATTACACAATTCCTAGAAGAGTTCAGAATGTTTTAAGAATGCACATAAGGATACACTATACTGCTTGCTTCCTCCAGCCTTCTATGGGATTGGAGAATGGTGCATTCATGCAATGGTGATTCATTCATCTGATTCATCAGATGAACCCAATGTTATTAATTGAAAACATATCCCTCTGCACCCTTAATTAATTTTCCAACCTCTGCTCTATTTCAGGTGCTCAAGCTCTGGAACCAAAACAAAATAAAACAAAACAAACAAATAAACAACAACAAAAAAGTCTCACACACCTATCAAGAGAAATTTTGGGTTGGGAACATAGTCAGTGGTATATATTTATTCAAATGTTCCAATTAACTAAGAGCACAGGCTCCCACAGTCTCAGGATGTTTTGATAGATAAAATCCAGGCTGCTTAGTTTATCTAAATTTCAGATAAACAATAATTTTCTTAGGATAAGTATGTCCCAAGCATTGTATGTTTGTTTGTTCAATTTGCTTTGCCATATCTGACAAGCCTGTTACCAAGGTTTAAGAAGGGCTCCACTGGGAGAACACTGCAGCACCAAACACGCATGTTTGCCTCTATTGGTTCTGCTATCTTGAGGAAGTTGCCTTGCCCCACTGAACCTCAGTTCCTTTATTTGCAAAAGAAAAAGAGTTGGAACTAGTTGAATTCTGAGGACCCTTTCTTCTGTATATGTCTAGATTCTAGTAGTCTCTAAGAGAGTCTGGACTACATGCAAAGAAAAGAAGTATGATGTCATTGTTTCTAAAATGTCCTGTGAGGCGGAGAAATTGTGAAGCATTCACTTACTATCATTCTCCCCAAGGAGAGGAAAAAAAACAACAGCAAATTAGACAGAAGATGATGGCAGGACAAGGCTGTCTTCTGGAGAATGCCTAAGAGGTAAGAGAGTATGCCCTGGATGTCCTCCTCTCTAAAGGCTCCTGCTGTTCTCTTTGGAGGTTACCATTTGTTCCACCCACAGGGTTCCAAAATTAAGAACTGGCCTCCAATGTGGGGAAAAATGATTTATAAGAAGCTAAAAAACACACAGACCTGTGGATTTTGGGGTGAGAGAAGTACCTCATAAGCAAATATAGGGTTAAGTGGAATGTTCCTCTGGGAACTATATTTTTTAATGAACGAGAACTCAGTCAAAGCATGAATGTGATTCTGCAACAAAGGCCCCACAATTGCTATGCCTTAATCACAGTAGAATAAAAAGTTAGACACAGGAGGTGGACAGGTTCACCTTCTTTTGGCCACTGAGGACTGAAGTGTTAAAGCACAGACTCTCCATCAAGCTTGTCCATTCAGAGGATTCCAATCCCATCTAATCTTGTAGGCTGCCCTGGGTATCTTCCAGAAGCTGTCAGCCCTGTTCATATTTCCTGAGTCATATACACAGGGCAGTGAGCAGGATGGAATCAGAAAATACAATTTGCAATCAGGGTTTTTCAGTCCTGACACTGTTGATGTTTGGGTAGAATACATCCTTGTTGTGGATGAGTGTTCTGTACATTGTAGCATGCTCAGCATCACACCTGACTGCTATTCAGGAGATGGCAGTGGTGCATCTCCTCTATCCCTAGTGGTGACCCCAAAAATGTCTCCAGACCCTTCTAAATGTCCTCAGGGAGAAGGGAAGGCAAATTCAATCAAATTAATCCAGGAAAGGAGCAACTTAGACTCTCAGGGAGGGAATTAGACTCTGGTAAGAGAAAGGCCACAAATAAATACGTAAAAGGTGTCCGTATTTCTTCTCACTGTGGTTGTATCTTTCTCATAGTGATAAAGACAACCTCATATAAATTTGTACAGTTTACTCAAGCACCATAAACATTTAAGGCATACAAAATGTGTTGACTATAAATGTTGTTTTGCTGTCTCTAGATGAACATTTTATTTGAATGTTGCCTTCCTGATTATCCACTCTCAATTTGATCATTAGCCCTCAAAATGCCACAGTGTTTTTTGCATACAACAGATTGCTTTCATTGGTCTATAAATTCCTTCAAGATCTAGCCCCTGCCTACTCCACTGAACCTCCTTTTCTCTTTCTACCACACAAACATTCTCAAAATGCATCTATGCTATCACAATGGTCAGTCTCTCAGCCTGGAATGCACATCTCCTCAACAGACTGTGAGCTCACTGAAAACAGACCGAGTCCTCCTTTTATTTTCAACACCAAGCAAAGGCCTGGGGAAGTAACGTGTGCTATTTTTTATAAAGAATGAAATAAATTAATAAAAACTCTAGAGAACTCTTAGATGGCACCTCTACTTTCTCTCAGGAGACAAATCACCTCTAATTCTTCAATGAGTTCCTCCTTATGTGTCAAAGCTAGATACAGACTTGATTCCAAGAATAAGTGTTCTCCATTTTTTTTTCTCTGAAAATCTAAAATTCTGATGATTGGTTAGAAAATGAGAATGGGATTCTTGTGTATTTATGACCCTAATTAATTTTAGGTGTTCAGTAGAAGGGTCTGCTGTGTAATGAGTCAGAAATAAAAAGTGAAAAGAGAAAGTTGTGCCGAAGAGTCAGGTGCTTTCAAACTTTTCTGGATTTAGGTAGTTTGGATGGGGGCAGGGGGTGGGGGTTGTGGTGAAGAGAGTAGAGTGATGAGATGTTTACCTTAAAAAGATTAGGTCTAGTCATACAAAAATAAATTCCTTTGGAAATAAGCTGGAAAATCATCATGAAAGACTAAGACACCTCACTAATTCATTATAATAGAATTCTATGGGCTTTTTTAGTTTGTTTTGGGGTTTTTGTTTTGTTTGCTTTGTGTTTTTTGCCAAGGAGGGCTCCCCTCTCACCCACAGTGTTCCATTTCAAAATCTGAATACTATACAGTGACCTTAGGGACCAATGAGGCCATTGCTTTTCTTTACCAAAAGAGGAAACTGGCAATACAAAGATTCTAGTTTTAGGAGTGAATTAAAATTTTTCTTTTTTCATGCCACATTAACAATATTTTTGGTATAAGGGAGGATGGAAAATGTAGTGTCCTATCAATTCTCTATAGCTAATATGAGCCAAGAAAATAATCTAAATAAAGTCCAGTGGCAAAGAAAGCATGAATCATAAAGCAAAGAAATGCCAAACTAAGCCATGTTTCATCAGTCACCAAAATTAATCCTGCATTTCATCAACTCATGCAGCCTGTGTCCAAAGAATGTTCTGGGAGGCATATAGATTACAATGAAGGACTGAAATAAAACACTAAAGTTGCATTTTATTTTCTAAACATGTGTATTTTCCACTGGTAATCAATGAGAATCTGAGAACAAACCTCTAGCTAAAAGAGTGTTTCACCTACGAACTACTACAAAATGCTATAGTGAGGTAGATAGCCTTTAATGCAGGAGTTTGCAAACTTTTTCCTTCAAGGATCAGATAGTAACTAGTTTAGGCTTGCAAGTGTATGGTGTCTGTTGCAACTACTCAACTCTGCTTTTATAATGAGAGAGCAACCACAGACAACACTAACAAATAGGTGTAGCTATGTGCCAATAAAACTTTATTTACAAAAAGAGGCAGTGGGCCCCATCTGATGGGAGGGCCACAGGTTGGTATCCACTGCTTCTTTAATGTATCAGCCCACCCAGAACTGAGAGCACTGATAAGAAATAATGTGGAGTTTGCTATTCTTTCCTAATTTCTCAATAGATACATGTTTGCAGTCAATACCTCACAGTCATTAATTTAAAATGGAACCTCCAGCGACTCTGAACTGGCAATTAGTTAAAACAAGGTAAACGTGTAAAATGCCTGACAGTTAGCTATCTGATCTGCATCAATCCACACGTATTAAGTCAGTGAAAGAGCAGAAATGTAATTTTCCAGAACACACAACCCTACCGCTCTGCACGCCTCTAATGAGGGAAAGCTAATTATTTTATTATCTTAACATAAACCTCCCCAAATTAAATATTTCCAGGGTTATAAACAGTTTGCCTCTGAGCTTCACAAAAAGCTTAAAACCAGCCATTTCACTTTGGCAGACAATACTCATGTTCTAAAGGTTCAAATAAAGAAGAGTCCAGAAATAGTGAAAGAAGCTGGAATAGCCTTCATCGTTCTTTCTTTAGATTCAGCTCTAATTTCATCAGTGTTAATTGATTTTATTTGCACCTATTATACATTTTCATTTTGCCTCTTTCATAAATCAAATAAGTAAATAAATAAATTTGTACCTGTTACACGTTTTCATTTCATCTTCTTCATAGATTAAAAAATACATATATTTATTCCCCTTACAAAAGGGGATTGATTCAGTTATTTGATCATTAACCCTTTCTTAGTTCTCTTCTCCTCCAAGCTAAATAAATCAACTGTTTTTATTCTTCTTTCCAAAATCTATGTTGCTGGATCTGCCAAAATTTGTCATGACAAACCCATTTGGGTAAGAATTTTCTCTCAATTTATTTAATTCCATGGAATTAAATTTCAGGATAAGAGACAGAGTGATAGGCCGAATAACCAAGTTTGGCTCCTACACAGTCTACTGTTGAACCCGTAAAACCCTAGTGTTATCACATTTAACTCTTTGTTCTGTGGTCAACAAAAAGCCACACTTCTTTTAAGCCACCAAGTACAGATAAGTCATAAACATCTGTTCCATGATCATTGGAGTTCATTCCTTTCCTATGTTTCTTCAGGGAGAGATATCAAGCCAATTTTTAATTTTCATTACCTGTTTCTGATAAGATGCACTCATATGTAAATGTTTTCATTTTCCCCCAAATGTAAAATACTTCTCATTCATAATGATTTTTTTAAAAATTCCCTTATTTTTCACAATATTCAGTGCAAATGCATGGCCAATTACTACCCGTATTTCCTATTCTTAATTGAAGTTCAAAGCCTTCAATTGCCTAAAATAAATGAGTTCTCTTGGAACTTTGGTGGCAGAGGATACACCAATGATTGCTATCTTCAAGAATGCCTGCCATCTCAAGGAGGCTAAAGTCAAAGAAGGGATGTGTTTCCCCCACTTGATTGTTCCCTCAGGGAGGAAACTGTGGCAAATGAAAATCCATTACCAATTCCTTTAGCATCTCTTAAAGATAAGCTCATGGCAAAGTCACAGAGCCCCAAAATCTCCCAGATAAGCCTATATGAAGGTATTCCATGCCTGCTCAAATCCTCACATTTATTATGTATCCTTATATGAAGTTCTTAAGAATTATTTATGGAAAGAAGGAAGGAGAAAAAAATCATTTATATTATTTATATGATAACAGTTCCCTTAGTACAACTGACCAGTGTTATGTTTTCTTATCAGTTGCTTTAAAATTTAAAATGCATGAGTAGCCATCTGGAATTTTTTTAAATAAAATTGGAAAAAAGGGCTGTGATAATCTACTTGTCACATTAACTAGATGAGTAAGAGTATTAGATTTGATGAAGGATGTAAGTGAACACTACTTTTTTTTAAGATTTTCTCAATATACTGTATTTTTATTTCCAAGTCTTTCAATTAAGTTTCTGAGCATCCAAATACCATATCTGAGTTTTTTGTTTGTTTCTACATTTGTTTGTTTCTTTTTTTATTGTCAGAAGACTCTAAGAATACATGAAGGTGTGGGCACAAGGAAATGTTTGGGAATGACTGTAATTTGCCTAGAGGTTTAGGAACAAAGTTAAAGGGTGCATGTCTTTTCTGAATGAGAGAAAATAGATCTCTGAGATCCAGGCTCAGTTCTTCTCAAAATGTCTATCTCATCGTGCTGTCTAGGTAAGCAGACTACAGAGTATTAAAATAAAGCAGAGTATTAAAAATTAAAAGGAATAAAAAGTTTTTAAAATGGTTTTTAAAAAGAAGAAAAGCTAAGGGAAATTTGGTTTCCAGTTTTCCGAAATTCAAAGGCCTTATCAGAATTCATAACACAATGTAACTTCCTAGTCTGCAAAGCTCACGTTCCTGAAGGCCCAGGGGGACTCAGCTTTTGAAGCTGCTGCCTACTCCTCTTGATAAGCTCAGTCTGCACTTTAACTGGAAAAAAGAAAAGCTAAGTAGAGAGAGAATCATTCTTTAAATGCTCAGGAAAGGGAAGAGACATTTGCTTTATCATTATGAATCCATCCTACCAGCTGTAGGTAGTGAAATTTAGCATTTGGTTGGACAACCCCTTAAAGAAGATCCAAGGAGGA
Organism: Eumetopias jubatus; assembly: GCF_037043125.1. NCBI lineage: Eukaryota > Metazoa > Chordata > Mammalia > Carnivora > Otariidae > Eumetopias > Eumetopias jubatus. The sequence continues at coordinate 170,558,084 of NW_028274807.1, forward strand.
TCAGAAAGATACCCTGGGAAGAAACTGAAAATTATCAAATTCACAGAAGCATAGAATGGTGGTTGCCAGGGGCTGGAGGGAAGGGAAAATGGAGAGGTGATGGTCCAAGGGTACAAAGTTTCAGTTACACGAGATAAACAATTTCTGGAGATCTACTATACAACACAATGCCTATAGATAATAATACTGTGTTGTATACTTAAAATTTGCAAAATGGGTTGATCTTGTGGGAGGTGTTCCTGCACACGCATGCGCACACACACACACACACACACACACACACACGATAATAAAGGAGGAAACTTTGGGAGTGATGAATATGCTTATGGCATTGATGGTAGGGATGGTTTCACAGGTGTATAGTTGGCCCCAAACTCATGGAGTTGTATAAATTAAATACATACACTTTTTTTTTTTTTTTTTTTACCTTTCAATGATACCTCAATAAAGTGGTTAAAAAATTTTTGGCTGGTCATGGAAATGACACTCAAACCTTGGTTTTTGCTTCCTGGTTCAAGTATGAGGGGAATTTTGCCTCCACAACAGGCAGAGGAGAAAATATGGTAACACACTGAATTTTCTGTGGGTAATGAGAGATCAGAAATTTCAGGGACCAAATTGATTTTTAGAATTATCCTTAATGGTCAAAATAATTAAACCAGTTCTTCATGAAGGTCAATATCACATTTAAGGATATAAGGCTGTGTTTAGAAATTTGAAAAAAAAATAAGATTATTTCCACCAAACCTAGTAAAAGTCAAAATGTAGTCAAGTAGTATTTATAGAGTAGCCCAGTGTTGGGAATAGGCACTGGGAGAGGACGGGCATGAAGAATGAAGTTAGAAATGCTAGGATGATAATAAATAATTATAGGACATGGTTCTTGTTCATAAAGGGTTTGCATTAAATATAGCAGAGGAAAACAACACCTCTGTATTGAAAAAATAATAACCACAGGGAAGGGAAATAACTTTAATTGACAACCATGTGCTGAACACTGCATTGGGCACTTGATACATATTATCATCTTTTGTTATCCATTCTGTGAGTGGATAAAATATTCCATTTTACCAATAACTAAAGTGACACTCAGAGTTATTTATGTTTTGCAAATATGTCTTGCAAGATGCCTTAAGTGTCAACTGAGTATTAAAAAACCTTTAAAAGACAAGAGATTGAACCCTGGAATATCCATATTTGTGTGTGTGATGTGTGTATGTGTGTGTTTATGCATGTATATATATATATATATAAATAATATATATAGTATAAATTCTGTGAAATGTGCTTCTGTCAGTCTGTTTAGTCACCAAGGTTTTATGTGGGGCTTACAACATCTCTTTGCTATTTTCCAACTCCTGTTGTGAAGGCTGTAGCATGATGCTTACAGTACAAGCAGATTTTTAGTCTGAAATCCCAGCTTGACCACGTGTGAACTATATGTCCTTGTGCAAGTTACATAAGCTGCTTTTAGCTTTTCTCAACCATAAACGAGAGCTAATGATATCTACTCCACAACATTTGTGAAGATTAACTATTTAAACCCGAGCACAGTGACTAGTGTATACAAAAGCACTCAATAAAACTTTGGTGTTAATTTTATCCATTTGCGACTCTGCCTCCAACACTTTGAATTGTAATCAGCACAGCACACAATCAATAAATATTTGTTGATTGATTGCTTAGATGTATTATTCTCGCCTAATTTTTTTTTTTTCTGTAAAGATAAATCCCCTCCATGCCAGACAAGTATAAAAGGCATGGAAGGCTTAGCCTCTGTCCAAATTGACCTGCTTTGTGTGAGGAGGGGCTGGACCTTCACTTTGGCATGACAAAATGAGAATCAAACACATGTGAAGAAAGGCTAGACAGCCTGTCTGCTGAATGAATACAGCAGGCTTCTCTAGCAATGTGTTCTCCTTCAAAGAACTCAGATTCCATTAACTTGAGGTCAGCTTCCTTCATTGTACCTCTTGTTTGTCTCCCCTCCCCAGACATTTATTTTCCTGACATTGCAGGGATGAGTTGAGCAAACAAAGGAGAAATAGAGCTGTAACTAAATACTACCACTGAGTCAACAAGACCCCAGTGTGAAATGAGACTGCTCAAGTTATTATTTTACTTGCTTAAAGGAAACCCAGGGGCCTGGGTGAAAGAAGAGAACAGGAAGAAAGAAGGCCGTGAATGTGTGAACATGAACTACGCCCAAGTCTGGAGTCAATAATCCTCACTCTTTTTATAGAGATAGTAGCTACTTCCATTTGTTCTATTTCAAGAGCTACATGCCATTGCAAAGGATCCTATTAAAATGTCATCATTTCTACTGCAGGCAAAGCTAAAATTTATTGAGAAACTCCCATGGGCCAGTATTTGTGCACATCACTTTACATACATCACCACATTCAATCCTCATAATGGCCCTTGGAAGTGATAGGACCCCAATTTTCAGATGAGGAGACGGAGGCTCAGAACCTAACCACCAGCTGGAAAACTATGCTATTGTTGTACCAAGTCAGTCTGGCTCCAGAATGCTTATATCTTAATCTTAAAACTTGTAGCCATACAGGAATTCTTTGTGATGTTAATTACCTCTTGAAATGAGCAAACCTTCAGAGGATCTGACCATCTTTCTTGTTGCATGGAATTTTTGCTCATGGCCATATTTATAGCAAAGGGGTGTTTGTCTATACTTAATCACAATCAACCTACATTCTGTTCATCAACAGATAGTTTCTTGAGTGCCTTTTAGGTACTTGTTTAAGACTATCTGACTTTTTAAATGACTTTGTCTATAAATGGATACATGAAAAGTTTACTGTAGACATTCCATTCGTTAAAGCAGTAGTGTACAGATCACAAATCTGTTTTCACATGCATTCATTCATTTAGTTCTCAAACCAAAGCCCTAGGGTAAATTGGTTTTCTCCTACCATTCTCCAGTTGAGAATTAAGGATGTACATAGCTTGTTTATAGTAGGGCCAGAACCAAAATCCTGTGCTCTTCTGACTCAAGCCCAGTGCCTTTTTCCCTGAATCACAGCTATCTGCTATGATGACACTGCACTTGGAATCCATCTAGTACGAACCATCCCCTCCATCAGATGCTCCCTATCAGCGGACGAGCAAAGCATAGCGGCTGGGTTGGTGGTTCACTGTAACTAAATATTCATCAAAAGTGTGCACATTAACAGCCACACACGATAATTAAACCCAAATTAATTTCCTCAGTTAATACATGCCACAGAATTAAATTAAACCTCAACAGAAAACAGGGCAGACTGTAACTATTAATCCTCCCATAAGCAACAATAATTATTTTTGCAACATTTATTTCATTTGCATATATGATGTTACACCGCAAATTTTCACATACCAGTGACAATTCTCTCTGCTTTGCCAGACTGAGAATTAAGCAATATATTAGTTCACATAGTCTGTCAGCAAAAAATTTTCACAGATCTAGTTCAGGAGCAAACTGTTAACATTTGGGGCAGCCGAGTTCATTAATGCTAGTGCTATAATTCACAAGGGGACCTACTGATTGCAAATGTGTGTTTTAAAACATATACCCCATTCATGACTGAAGAATAATTTATGATATATGGAAAGTGCGTACAAGTTGCATATGAAATACTTCAAAAATTAATTTATCTATCATATGTAACTATTATGGAGATTAATCATGGTTTTCTCTGATTGGAAAATTATGTTTGTAAACTTCATTGATTTAATTTTTCAGTACATTCTTACTGGAGATGTCTTATGTAAGCAGAGCTACTGGTCGTGGGAATATAACAGTGCAAAAATAGCCACAGCTCCTTTCCTCAAAAATCTTGCGTTTAGTGGGAGACAGACAAAGCTATGGCTAGAGACTAAATAGTACATGTTAAAGTGTATAAGGCCCACTATAGGAAACAAAAAGTGCCTGAGAAATGAATATGAACCTGTTACTGGTTAGATTGTGAAGCTCATTTCACCTGTCTAAACTTTAGTTTCCTCATCTGTAAAAGCAGGCATGAGGTACAGATAAAAAAAATATTAATGATGATAATATCTGCTGCATTCAGTGCATGCTCTCAATATACCGAGCATTGTATTAAATACTTTGCATGTGTTTTTTTTTCCCCTTCAGCAATCCTATAAGGTGAAATTAACATTATTAGTATTGTCATCTTAGAGGGTTAGAGAGGTTAATTGGTCACACATCCAGTATGGATATGGCAGGTTCTGAATTTGGTTAAGGGGAATTTAGAGGTACTCTTATTTACTATTAAGTCATTTTGCCAAGTATGGAATTCAGAGACAGACATTAGCATACTTCTCATGCTACCTCATCAACAATCAGGACAGGGATGCCTGGGTGGCTCAGTCAGTTAAGCATCTGCCTTCAGCTCAGGTCATGATCCCAGGGTACTGGGATTGAGTTCTGCATCGGGCTCCCTGCTCAGTGGGGAGCCTGCTTCTCCCTCTCCCTCTGCCTGCTGCTCCCCCTGCTTGTGGGCTCTCTCTCTCTCTGTGTGTGTCAAATCAATAAATAAAATCTTAAACAAACAAACAAAAACCCAACCAGGACATTCACCAAAGAGTAACCAGGCTTTTTCGTTCCCAACTATGAACATTTTATATTTTAACTGGTAGTTCAACCATGACGAAACAACAAAACAAAACAAAAAGACAAAACACAACACATACTGAAACTCTTAATAACAAAAATGTTGTCTCTAGTGGGTACAGTTCTGCAGTTTTCATACAAAGCATATGCAATTATTGAGAAGAAACATATGTGAACTCAAGCACAGAGCTGTTTATTGGCAACTGATTAATATTTCCTTGGCTATGAGTTTATTGGGGAGTTATGAGTCCTTTATAAATAGAATCTAGAAGATTGTCACCCTCTCACTGCTCAAGTACCACATTTTATTAAGGAAATGGCAAAAAAATAAGGAAATGGAAAAAAAATCTGTGACTTTGGTCTAGGATAGCTACTAAGTAAATAAAAGAATTGGTTGTCTAACTGGAGTACTGCCAACTAATATTTTTCAAATATGCCTTAATACTTTATTAAATAGGCAAATAAATAAATAAAAGGACACAGAAAGAGAATAGTGTAAACAAACCTAGAGTCCTTTCATTGAGACTTTCACTGGTTGCAGCATATTGCAAAGATCGAGATCCCACAATTGCTCTAACATAGTCTATTTGCAAATGCAATGGATTCTGGTTTTTATTTTCCCAAATGAGAAGGAATTCACCTTCTAGTCTTATGTATCACTTCAGCTTCCTTGACAGAATCTCTCTCCTTCCTTCCAGTGTTTGCCTCTCCATCATATAAGAACCAGTCCTCCTTGTGATGGCTCCTGATTTCTGTGCGGGAATCAAGGTAGTTTAAGGGAAGTTTGTTATTTTCCAGAGGGGGTATGACCTAGGCAAGATGTGCTTCTGATTCCACTGGACAGCAGGGGTGGTTATTGCTACTTGCCAAGACTCTGAGCTAAAAGGGAGATTAGAATGGTATTGAAAGCCCACAAACCCAAATATTCCTTGACATAGAATAAATAAATAAACTGTGGTATGAACATACAATGGAATATGAGATCAAACCCTATAAATCACAGAGAATGTATAAACTGGTCAAAATGGTGAGCAGGCCTACTGTTGCAGCATCAAGCTGATGGCAGGAGGGTATTTGAAAATGGGATTACAATGCTGCATGGGTCAATACACTGGGGTTAACGCAAGATGATACATTATGCGAGAATGATGATGTGAAAGGCTTCCCAAGAACCTTCATAATGACAGGATGTTTTGCATCAAGAGAGCACTGGACCTGACCACGAGGCAGCAGATCTCACCTAAAGAGCAGTGGACAGAATATGAGGATACACTCTATCTTGAACCATATCTGAAAGAAATTATTTGGGAAAGAAAAGAGAGAGAAGAATGGGCGAAGAAATAATCATGGAGTTGAAATCTGTGGTTGCAGCTGCCCTCAAATATTTTTAAGAAGTTGGGTAAACCTGGGGTGCCTGGGTGGCACAGTCGGTTAAGTATCCGACTCTTGGTTTCAGCTCAGGTCATGATCTCAGGGTCTTGAGATAGAGCCCTGTGACAGGCTCCACACTCAGTGCAGAGTCTGCTTGAGACTCTCCCTCTTGCTCTGCCCCTCCCCCTGTGCACTCTCTCTCTCTCTAAAATAAATAAATAAAATCTTTTAAAAAAAAGAATTTGGGTAAACATGAAATGTACAATTTAGAATTATTTCAACTGCAAATGTATTACTTTAAATAAATGTGTATTGTAATTATTAAAAAAAAAAAGGACATAAACTACAACTGACCCTACAGCATGGATGGATCTCACAAATGGGAAGCTAGCTCGGAAAAGACAGAAACAAAAGAGTACTAGTTGTATGACAGCACTGCACTTACATAAAGTTCAAAGCCAGGCAAAACCAATCTGTGGCAGAAGTCAGGATAGTGTCCATCCTAGAGGCAGTACTGCCTGGCAGGGGCATAAATGGAACTTCTGGGGGCTGGCAAGATTCTGCTTCCTAATCCAGGTTCTGCATGCTGGCATGCTTATTGTATGTAATGCATCAGGCTGTACATTTAAGATCATATGTTCTTGAGGTATGTTAGATGTCAAAGAAATATTTGCTTAAAAAATATCCTCTTTGCAAACACACACACTAGCAACAAATTGAGTCTTTCTCCAGATGTAATCTAAAGATTCACTACCACACCTTAAGAAATGCTGCCTCAAGCCAGAGAAATAACAATAGTATACATAATAGACCAACAGAGGGTCCCTATCTGTTGGATGACCATTTCCCCAAGGCTGAGTTGGTGACCTTCTGCTATACTTTCAGAGGACCACAGGGCTTCCTTGGATCACAGCAGGTATCTCTCTGTATTAAACATGATTATTTCCTAGCCTGCCTCCACTGGATTCGCTTCCTTGAGCCCACGAACTGAATCTTTAACTATAGGACCTTAGCACCAAACAAGGTAACTGACAGATAGGGATGCTCCATAACTATCTGTGGAATGAATGAATGGATTAAGATATGAATTCATCCCACAGACATGAACTGTATTGAGCTGGCAGGAAAGAGAGAAGAAGGACATGCATCTGGCTATGGGGAGCAATTGCACATAAATTCTGACACAAACATATTTACAAGTTTGAAGAGAAAGGAGAACTGGAGTACTAATAATCAGCCTGAAAGCCATTGGAGGACAGCTGCTATTACTTTGCTTTAAAACAGCCTTGAGTGGAACTATACAGAGTCTGATACTTTTTACTATTTAAAGTGCCCAAGGTGGTGCTAGAGCTGTAATATCAGTAATGAAAGCAAATGTGTGAGCTGCTTGGATCTATTAAAGATAAGTTATTTCAGGTGCATTCAGAATAAGTACACATGGAGAAGTAGAGCCATTTCTTTTTTATCCTTGCTGGAGATGAGTCAGAGAACTAAGGATGTCTGAATTCTCCAGACAAAGCTCCAAATGTCTTTCAGCTACTAATTTACAAATTTCTGTCCTATAGGCAGAACCAATATTTTGTGTGCATAAGAGTGCCATATTTAGTATGATCTAATGTTACAAATGTCCTAACATCCTTAGCAAAGTACCAGGTGTCCACTAGACAATCAATAAATGAAATGGATTCTATCAAGCCCAACCACAATCTGTGTGCCATTAAAAAATAAAAGAAGAAAGAAAAAGAAAGAAAGAAAGAAAGAGAAGAATGAAGGAAGAAAGAGAGAGAAAGAGAGTGTAGAAGGAAGGGGAGAAAGGAAGGAAGAAGAGCATGCAAGAAAGAGAGAGAAGACAGAAGAGAGACAGAGACAGGGTGGTAGAAAGGTAAAGACAGAGGAAGGAAGAAGAGAAGAAAAAAAGAAAATAAGGGAAAGAGAAAGAGGGAGAGAGAAAATAAGAGAGGAAGCAAAGTGGGCATCAGAAAGATGGTAGATTCTAACAAAATATTTTGGAGGTTTTACAAAAGTGAAAATAAAAAAATTAACCAAAAAGGTGAATTCTAAATGTTCAATAAGAGATGGTGTTATTAATTAAAGCTAATGATGCTAACACAGATCGAAAAGGGAAGGACAAATGATGCGACGTAGTTATTTCATTGTCTGGTACTATGGAAGTTTCTGCTTAGATGTTCAGGTCTCTGAAATGATCTGAGCTACAGCAAGAATCAAAGGAGGGAATAGATTGTGGAGAAATGCACCAGACTGGAGTCATCACCAATGAAGGGAGTTCATCCAACACCCTGTTCTTCAGATTTGGGAAAATATGAAATCAAAAGAAAGGTTATTCATATTAAAAGACAAGCAAGAATGCCCATGTGTCTATATTTCATCAGAGGGCTGATATAAATACTATTTTCAGGCTATCAGAAATGATGTCATAATGCATAATTCTATAAATTCTTGTTATTCATCCATTGTAGTCACCCTGCTGTTAACTTTTGAAAGGAACTTTCTTACTTTTACACATCATTTTGCACTATAGCTTGGTATAAAGGATAAAGGTAACCAAAGTGACTAAATAAAGGAGCTAGATGATATATGGTTATCTCTCAGCAGTAGACCGTATTACTATTTGTCCCAAATTCTCTCTTTAGCATGTTCCTCCCTAAGGGGGAATTATATGTTCCTACTCTGCTGAAGTCAAGATGTTTCATTTTGTTTAATCGGACGAAGGCAGAAGTGACATATATCTTTTCTAAGTAGAAGCTCGAGAGCCAGGATGTGAGTGCCATGTTTCTTTTCCTGCTGACACAACAATCAAAATGTTCCTGACAGAGACTGCTCCATCAATCTAGGCACTAGAGTGAATACAACATGAAGCAGAGCCACAGCTGATCCACAAACATACAGTGTCCTTTGATTTTATAAGCCATTGAGATTAGCTGGTATCACAGAATAATTTACTGTGTCCTGAATGATACAATACCAAAATAAGAGAAATAAAAATGAAGGCTAAATATATAAATGCATTAATTTGTCCTACAAATAGCTGTCAAACACATTCTATGTGCGGTCCTGTGCTCAGTGCTGAGCAGAAAATTATGAACAAGTCTTATCTTCAAGGACAAACAGATTAGAGTTCTAGAATC